>NC_060070.1:55900714-56538928 GCF_922984935.1 Meles meles
ATACCTTAATATAGTTGATTAAAATGTATACGTACAGGGGCATCTGGTTGTCTCAGTTGGTTAAATGTCTGCCTTTGGCTGAGGGTCCTGGGATTGAGTCCTGCATCAGGCTCCCTGCTCAGCAGGGAGTCTGTTTCTCCCTCTGCCTTTGCCCCTCTTCCCTACTCATGCTCTCGCATGCTGTCTCTCTCTCTCAAATAAATAAAATCTTACAAAATATAAAATGAATATATATAGTATGTCATTTATATAAGATTGTAAAACATCAAAATAATACTACATATTATATATAAAAGTATGCATATGTATGCATATGTTATAAATATATGATGATACATGGGAAAATACACCAATTTGGGGAACATGATTACCTCTTGGGGTAGAGAGAAAAAGAGGGATGGGTTTGGGGAACTTTGTATGCTTATTGGTTCCTTCCTTCCTTCATTCCTTCCTTCTTTGCAATCTTCCTTTCTTCTTTCCTTCCTTCTCCTTTATTTTATAACAGTTTAAGATTCACATAAAAATTGAGTATCAGGGCACCTGGGTCGCTCAGTGGGTTAAGCCCCTGCCTTTGGCTCAGGTCGTGATCTCAGGTCCTGGGATCGAGCTCCGCTTCAGGCTCTCTGCTCAGTAGGGGGCCTGCTTCCCCCCTCTCTCTCTGCCTGCCTCTCTGCCGACTTATGATCTCTCTCTGTGTGTCTAATAAATAAATAAAAATCTTTTTTAAAAAATTGAGTACCTACACAGAGAGTTCCCCTAGAAATCTGTCCTCTTCAGTTTTCCCAATTATCAACATCTTATAGTTTGGTTGTACATTTGTTACATAGACCAAAGAACATTTGTGAATGAACTAATTTTGATACATTATTATTAACTGAAGTCTGTAGTATAAATTAAGTTTCACTTTTTGTGTTGTTCAGTTCTACAGTTTTTGACAAATACTGTCATGTACCCACCATTATAGTATTATACAGCATAGTTTCATAGTTTGTCCTGAAAATCCCTGTGCTTCACCTATTCATCCCTCTCACCCTTCCCCTGAGCTGTGACAACCACTGAACATTTTACTGTCTCTATAGTTTTGCTTTTTCTAGAACGTCATATGGTTGGAATTGTATAATATGGATTCTTCTTTCAGAATGGCTTATTTCACTTGGCAATATGCATGTGAGTTTCCCTCATTATTTTTGAGGGTCTTGGTAGCTCATTAATTTTTATTATTGAATAATATCCCATTGTCAGGATGTACCACAATTTGTTTATCTACTTGTCTATTGAAGCATGTCTTGGTTGCTTCCAGTTTTTGGTAATTATTAATAAAGCTGTTCTAAGCATGCATGTGCACATTTGGTGTGAACATAAACTTTCAACTCAATTACATGTGTACCCAGAAGCACGATTACTAGGTTTTATGATAAGCCTATGTTTGGCTTTAAAATAAATTGCCAAACTGTCTTCTAAAGTGGTTGTACCAGTTTGCATTTCCTCCAGAGACAAATGAGATTTCCTGTTGCTCTGCGTATTCATCAGCATTTAGTATTCTCAGGGTTTTGAATTTTAGCCATTCTACTAAGTGGTATCTCATTATCATTTTAATTTAAAATTCTCTGATGAAAAATGATGATGAGCATCTTTTCATATGCTTATTTGTCACCAGTAGATCTCATATGGTAAAGTGCCTGTTCAGAATCTTTGCCCATTTTTAAATTGGGTTGTTTCTTTTCTTCTTGAGTTTTCAGAGTTCTTATATATTTTGGTTACAAACCCTTTAAAAGGCATGTGTTTCATAAATATTTTCTCTCCATGTGTGCCTTATATTTTAATCTTCTTTACAGTGTCTTTCATAGAATAGAAGTTTTAAAATTTATTAAAGTCCAATTTTTTTCTTACCAATTTTTTTCTTTCATACCTCATGCCTTTGGTGTTGTACCTAAAATCTCATCACCAAATCCATGGTGATATAGATATTCTCTTACACTATTTTCTAGGAGTTTTATAGTTTTCAGATTTTATATTTATATGCGTATTGGATTTGATTTGCTAACATTGTTTTGAGCAGTTTTGCATCTATGTTCATGAGACATTTGGTCTATTGTTTTCCTTTCTTGTGATTTTTTTTTGATAATTATTTATTTATTTATTTATTTTCAGTGTACAGTATTCATAGTTTTTGCACAACACCCAGTGCTCCATGCAACATGTGCCCTCCCTATTACCCACCACCTGGTTCCCCCAACCTCCCACCCCCACCCCTTCAAAACCCCTAGGTTCTTACTCAGAGTCCATAGTCTCTCATGGTTCACCTCCCCTTCCAATTTCCCCCAACTTCCTTCTCCTCTCCATCTCCCAATGTCCTCCATGTCATTTGTTATGCTCCATAAATAAGTGAAACCATATGATACTTGACTCTCTCTGCTTGACTTATTTCACTCAGCACAATCATCTCCAGTCCCATCCATGTTGCTACAAAAGTTGGGTATTCATCCTTTTTTTTTTTTTTAAATAAACATATAATGTATTTTTATCCCCAGGGGTACAGGTCTGTGAATCACCAGATTTACACACTTCACAGCACTCACGATAGCACATACCCTCCCCAATGTCCATAACCCCCTCCCCCTCTCCCAACCCCATCTCCCCCCAGCAACCCCCAGTTTGTTTTGTGAGGTTAAGAGTCATTTATGGTTTGTCTCCCTCCCAATCCCATCTTGTTTCATTTATTCTTCTCCTATCCCCCTAACCCCCCATGTTGCATCTCCACGTCCTCATATCAGGGAGATCATATGATAGTTGTGTTTCTCCAATTGACTTATTTCACTAAGCATGATACCCTCTAGTTCCATCCACATCGTTGCAAATGGCAAGATTTCATTTCTTTTGATGGCTGCATAGTATTCCATTGTATATATATACCAAATCTTCTTTATCCATTCATCTGTTGAGGGACATCTAGGTTCTTTCCATAGTTTGGCTGTTGTAGACATTGCTGCTATAAACATTCAGGTACATGTGCCCCTTTGGATCACTACGTTTGTATCTTTAGGGTAAATACCCAGTAGTGCAATTGCTGGGTCATAGGGTAGTTCTATTTTCAACATTTTGAGGAACCTCCATGCTGTTTTCCAGAGTGATTGCACCAGCTTGCATTTCCACCAACAGTGGAGGAGGGTTCCCCTTTCTCCACATCCTCGCCAGCATCTGTCATTTCCTGACTTGTTAATTTTAGCCATTCTGACTGGTGTGAGGTGATATCTCATTGTGGTTTTGATTTGTATTTCCCTGATGCCGAGTGACGTGGAGCACTTTTTCATGTGTCTGTTGGCCATCTGGATGTCTTCTTTGCAGAAATGTCTGTTCATGTCCTCTGTCCATTTCTTGATTGGATTGTTTGTTCTTTGGGTGTTGAGTTTGCTAAGTTCCTTATAGATTTTGGATACTAGCCCTTTATCTGATATGTCGTTTGCAAATATCTTCTCCCATTCTGTCAGTTGTCTTTTGGTTTTGTTAACTGTTACCTTTGCTGTGCAAAAGCTTTTGATCTTCATGAAATCCCAATAGTTCATTTTTGCCCTTACTTCCCTTGCCTTTGCCGATGTTGCTAGGAAGATGTTGTTGCAGCTGAGGTCGAAGAGGTTGCTGCCTGCATTCTCCTCAAGGATTTTGATGGATTCCTTTCTCACATTGAGGTCCTTCATCCATTTGGAGTCTATTTTCGTGTGTGGTATAAGGAAGTGGTCCAATTTCATTTTTCTGCATGTGGCTGTCCAATTTTCCCAACACCATTTATTGAAGAGGCTGTCTTTTTTCCATTGGACATTCTTTCCTGCTTTGTCGAAGAGATTAGTTGACCATAGAGTTGAGGGTCTATTTCTCGGCTCTCTATTCTGTTCCATTGATCTATGTGTCTGTTTTTGTGCCAGTATCATGCTGTCTTGATGACGACAGCTTTGTAATAGAGCTTGAAGTCCGGAATTGTGATGCCACCAACTTTGGCTTTGTTCTTCAACATTCCTTTGGCTATTCGAGGTCTTTTCTGGTTCCATATAAATTTTAGGATTATTTGTTCCATTTCTTTGAAAAAAAATAGATGGTATTTTGATAGGGATTGCATTAAATGTGTAGATTGCTTTAGGTAGCATAGACATTTTCACAATATTTATTCTTCCAATCCAGGAGCATGGAACATTTTTCCATTTCTTTGTGTCTTCCTCAATTTCTTTCATGAGTACTTTATAGTTTTCTGCGTATAGATTCTTAGCCTCTTTGGTTAGGTTTATTCCTAGGTATCGTATAGTTTTGGGTGCAATTGTAAATGGGATTGACTCCTTAATTTCTCTTTTTTCTGTCTTGTTGTTGGTGTACAGAAATGCAACTGATTTCTGTGCATTGATTTTATATCCTGACACTTTACTGAATTCCTGTACAAGTTCTAGCAGTTTTGGAGTGGAGTCTTTTGGGTTTTCCACATATAGTATCATATCGTCTGCGAAGAGTGATAGTTTGACTTCTTCTTTGCCGATTTGGATGCCTTTAATTTCCTTTTGTTGTCTGATTGCTGAGGCTAGGACTTCTAGTACTATGTTGAATAGCAATGGTGATAATGGACATCCCTGCCGTGTTCCTGACCTTAACGGAAAAGCTTTCAGTTTTTCTCCATTGAGAATGATATTTGCGGTGGTTTTTTCATAGATGGCTTTGATAATATTGAGGTATGTGCCCTCTATCCCTACACTTTGAAGAGTTTTGATCAGGAAGGGATGCTGTACTTTGTCAAATGCTTTTTCAGCATCTATTGAGAGTATCATATGGTTCTTGTTCTTTCTTTTATTAATGTGTTCTATCACATTGATTGATTTGTAGATGTTGAACCAACCTTGCAGCCCTGGAATAAATCCCACTTGGTCGTGGTGAATAATCCTTTTAATGTACTGTTGAATCCTATTGGCTAGTATTTTGGTGAGAATTTTTGCATCTGTGTTCATCAAGGATATTGGTCTGTAGTTCTCTTTTTTGGTGGGATCCTTGTGTGGTTTTGGGATCAAGGTGATGCTGGCCTCCTAAAATGAGTTTGGGAGTTTTCCTTCCATTTCTATTTTTTGGAACAGTTTCAGGAGAATAGGAATTATTTCTTCTTTAAATGTTTGGTAGAATTCCCCTGGGAAGCCGTCTGGCCCTGGGCTTTTGTTTGTCTGGAGATTTTTGATGACTGTTTCAATCTCCTTACTGGTTATGGGCCTGTTCAGGTTTTCTATTTCTTCCTGGTTCAGTTGTGGTAGTTTACATGTCTCTAGGAATGCATCCATTTCTTCCAGATTGTCAAATTTGTTGGCGTAGAGTTGTTCATAGTATGTTCTTATAATTGTCTGTATTTCTTTGGTGTTAGTTGTGATCTCTCCTCTTTCATTCATGATTTTATTTATTTGGGTCCTTCCTCTTTTCTTTTTGATAAGTCTGGCCAGGGGTTTATCAATCTTATTAATTCTTTCAAAGAACCAGCTCCTAGTTTCATTGACTTTTTCTATTGTTTTTTTGGTTTCTATTTCATTGATTTCTGCTCTAATCTTTATGATTTCTCTTCTCCTGCTGGATTTAGGGTTTCTTTCTTGTTCTTTCTCCAGCTCCTTTAAGTGTAGGGTTAGGTTGTGTACTTGAGACCTTTCTTGTTTCTTGAGAAAGGCTTGTACCACTATATATTTTCCTCTCAGGACTGCCTTTGCTGTGTCCCACAGATTTTGAACTGTTGTGTTTTCATTATCACTTGTTTCCATGAATTTTTTCAATTCTTCTTTAATTTCCTGGTTGACCCATTCATTCTTTAGAAGGATACTGTTTAGTCTCCATGTATTTGGGTTCTTTCCAGCTTTCCTCTTGTGATTGAGTTCTAGCTTCAGAGCGTTGTGGTCTGAAAATATGCAGGGAATGATCCTAATCTTTTGATACTGGTTGAGACCTGATTTGTGACCCAGGATGTGATCTATTCTGGAGAATGTTCCATGTGCACTAGAGAAGAATATGTATTCTGTTGCTTTGGGATGAAATGTTCTGAATATATCTGTGATGTCCATCTGGTCCAGTGTGTCATTTAAGGCCTTTATTTCCTTGTTGATCTTTTGCTTGGATGATCTGTCCATTTCAGTGAGGGGAGTGTTAAAGTCCCCTACTATTATTGTATTATTATTGATGGGTTTCTTTGATTTTGTTATTAATTGGTTGATATAGTTGGCTGCTCCCACGTTAGGGGCATAGATATTTAAAATTGTTAGATCTTCTTGTTGGACAGACCCTTTGAGTAGGATATAGTGTCCTTCCTCATCTCTTATTATAGTCTTTGGCTTAAAATCTAATTGATCGGATATAAGGATTGCCACCCCAGCTTTCTTCTGATGCCCATTAGCATGGTAAATTGTTTTCCACCCCCTCACTTTAAATCTGGAGGTGTCTTCGCATCTAAAATGAGTTTCTTGTAGGCAACATATTGATGGGTTTTGTTTTTTTTATCCATTCTGATACCCTGTGTCTTTTGATTGGGGCATTTATCCCATTAACATTCAGGGTAACTATTGAGAGATATGAATTTAGTGCCATTGTATTGCCTGTAAGGTGACTGTTACTGTATATTGTCTCTGTACCTTTCTGATCTACTACTTTTAGGCTCTCTCTTTGCTTAGAGGACCCCTTTCAATATTTCGTGTAGAGCTGGTTTGGTGTTTGCAAATTCTTTCAGTTTTTGTTTGTCCTGGAAGCTTTTTATCTCTCTTTCTATTTTCAATGATAGCCTAGCTGGATAGAGTATTCTTGGCTGCATGTTTTTCTCATTTAGTGCTCTGAATATATCATGCCAGCTCTTTCTGGCCTGCCAGGTCTCTGTGGATAAGTCTGCTGCCAATCTAATATTTTTACCATTGTATGTTACAGACTTCTTTTCCCGGGCTGCTTTCAGGATTTTCTCTTTGTCACTAAGACTATTAGGTGACGGGGTGTGGTCCTATTCTTGTTGACTTTGAGGGGGGTTCTCTGCACCTCCTGGATTTTGATGCTTGTTCCCTTTGCCATATTAGGAAAGTTCTTTCCAATAATTCTCTCCAATAGACCTTCTGCTCCCCTCTCTCTTTCTTCTTCTTCTGGAATCCCAATTATTCTAATGTTGTTTCGTCTTATGGTGTCACTTATCTCTCGAATTCTCCCCTCGTGGTCCAGTAGCTCTTTGTCCCTCTTTTGCTTGGCTTCTTTATTCTCTGTCATTTGGTCTTCTATATCACTAATTCTTTTTTCTGCCTCATTTACCCTAGCAGTGAGAGCCTCCATTCTTGATTGCACCTCATTAATAGCTTTTTTGATTTCAACTTGGTCAGATTTTAGTTCTTTCATTTCTCCAGAAAGGGCTTTTATATCTCCAGAGAGGGTTTCTCTAATATCTTCCATGCCTTTTTCGAGCCCAGCTAGAATGTTCAGAATCGTCATTCTGAACTCTTGATCTGACATATTACCAATGTCTGTGTTGATTAGGTCCCTAGCCTTCAGTACTGCCTCTTGTTCTTTTGTTTGTGGTGATTTTTTCCGCCTTCTCATTTTGTCCAGATAAGAGGATATGAAGGATCAAATAAAATACTAAAAGAGTGGCAAAGGCCCCAGAAAAATGCACTGTAACCAAATCAGAAGAGACCCCAAATTGTTGGGGGGAGGGGGAGAAAGGGGATAAAAAGAGGTTCAGAAAAAAAAGAAAAAAACTTAAAAAATAAAACAAATAAAGAAAAAAATATAAAAAAGAAAGAAAAAATATATATTTTAGATAAACTAGTCAAAAAACGTTAAAAAAGAAAAGGGTAAAAGTTTTAAAAAATTTAGCAGAAGAAGAAAAAGGAAAGAAAAAAAATTGAATTAACCGCAAGACTAAAGAGTCATGGGGAGAAAGCCATGAGTTCCGTGCTTTGCTTTCTCCTCCTCTGGAATTCTGCTGCTGTCTTAGGTATTGAACCTGTTTTCCTTGATAGATGAACTTCGTCCTGGCTGGATATTTTGTTGATCTTCTGGGGGAGGGGCCTGTTGTAGTGACTCTCAAGTGTCTTTGCCCGAGGCGGGATTGCACTGCCCTTACCGGGGCCGGAATAAGTAATCTGCTCGGGTTCGCTTTTGGGAGCTTCTGTTCCCTGAACGCTTTCCGTAGAGTTCCTGAGGATGGGAATGAAAATGATTTTTGTGCTCTGTTGCTCCGCCGCTTGCCGGGAGCCGGCCCCTCCCCCCGCAGTCTATCTTCCCGTCGTTTTAGATTCACTTCTCCGCCAGTCCTACCTTTCCGAAAGTGGTTGATTTTCTGTTTCTAGAATTGCTGTTCTTCTTCTTTTCGATCTCCCGTTGGATTTGTAGGTGTTTGCAATGTTTAGATAAGCTATCGAGCTGATCTCCTGCTACCTGATGTAGTCTCAGCCTGCTACTTCTCCCCATCTTGACTCCTTTCTTGTGATGTTTTATTTGGTTTCAGCATTACAGTAATGCTGGCCTCATCAAATGAGTTTCCATCTTGCTGCATATATTAATTATTGGTTCTCATATATTGTCTTTTTCCATTAGAACCCTCAATATATGAGTCATAAAATTTATTTTATTTTATTATTTTATTTTTTTTATTTTGACAATTTTTTAAAAAGTAACCTCTATAACCAACATAAGGCTTGAACTCACAACCCAAAGATCAAGAGTCATATGCTCTACTGACTGAGCCAGCCTGGTGTTCCAGATAAATTAGGTAGCTGATAATTCCAAAATCTGTAACATATCTGAGTCTAGTTTTGATGCTTGCTTTCTCTTTTCAGATTGTGTTTTTTCTTCCTTTGAGCAGACCTTGTGATTTTTTTGTTGAAAGCCAGACATGATGTATTAGGTAATAGGAACTGAGACAACTGGGTTTTTAATGTGAGGTTCTATGTAAATCTGGCTAGGAGCTAATATTTTCTGTAGCTGTTAGTGCTAGTGGCTTCAGTTTCTTCTAGTCCCCTTGTTTGTTTCTCTCCCGTTATCTTTGCATTTCCCTATGAACTCCTCAAATAGAAGTCCTAATAGCTCTCTTAGTCATAATGGAGCCCTGTTGATGTGGTGTTAAGACATGACGGAGGGGAAGCATTCTTTAGCCTCATGATTAAATCTCAGTCTTTCAATGGGTTGGAATCCCTTGGTCTTGAGCTCCAGAAGTGTTTCTTAGCCACTTTTTTCCCTCCCCTTATGTGCTACAAGAGGAGTAGGCCTCTGGAGAGGCCTAGAGTTATCTAATTACCCCTCCTCTAGATCAATAAAGTAGTTCACCTTGGAGGAGAATTCTTTGTCATGGAGAATATTCTGTGTGTATTTCAAAGTGATTATTTTTCCTCTGGGCATAATTTAAAGCATTGGTTTTCCCTTCCTCCTCGTTTTCAAACAGGAGAGAATTTTCTCTGATCTTTTCTGGGAGAGTCTATGGGACACCTGGAGGTAAAATGCACAAGTGTGAGCCTTCCGTAAGATTAATCACTCAGAGTGTTTAACTCTCAAGTTAGTCCACACTCTGCCTGCAGCAATTTGTCAAAATGACCATCTATGTGTTCCTACCAGCTACTGACTCTAGCCACCTCTTCTCCCAGTAAGCTAAGGGTGACTGTGTTTTTCCTTATTTGCCCATCTCTCCAATTTTGTGAAGGCCATTTGCCCTCTGACCTCAGTTCTCCAACGGATCCAAGAAAAGTCACCGGTTTTCAGTTTGTTTGGCTTTTTTCTTGTTGTGAAAAATGGGCATGGTGACTTCCAAGCTCTTCACATGTTGGAACTAAAAACTCACTCTCTCTCTTCCTTGTTCTCTCTTTTTCTTCCTATTCCTTTGTCCTATCATCCCTCCCATCCTTCCTCCTTTCCTTCTTACTGAAGCTATGTTGGCAAAATGTTAATATATTTTACCTCAGTGGCTTGAGTTCCCCTAAATTCAGGCTAGAGGCAACAGGGGTAGCGTTCCTTGAGGAGGGAATGCTGTTTGTTGAGAGTTTGAATTTACATTCCAGACTCACTTCACAGTTATTAAAATAAGATGAGCTTCAGTTTCTGTAAAAAGACCCACAGTAATCAGATAACCAAGAAAGCACAGAGACCTCCGAAGCTCACTTAATAGTCCTTTGGCACATTAGAAAGGCATTTTAAAGCATTTCAATAGCTAACACTTAAGTGTGTTCCAGACAGGAGATACAGCTTTGAAAGTCATTCCCTGTACATCCTATTCACCTGCCTTTCCTCCAGAAGCAGGCAGGCTCTTGAGAATTTTCAAGAAGTTAGACTGGTAGAAAAAGACTCTCAGAATGAAGACTCATGTCCACTCAAGGTTCAAACTGAAACACTTTATGAGGCCAACACCCCTGGGTCTGTAAGCTATTTAAGATTTTGATTCTATAACGATTAATCATCTTTATAATAACAGCAACAATAACAAAATACTTTAGTCTCATCCAGCATATAATTCCCATACTGCCTGGTTTTATGTATAAATGGTTTAACATGACCACTATTACAATTTGCATTTTCCCTTATTCATAAGTCAAAGTTTATGTTTTTTTTTTTTAGATTTTATTTATTTATTTGTCAGAGAGAGAGAGAGAGAGAGCAAGCACAGGCAGATAGAGTGGCAGGCAGAGGCAGAGGGAGAAGCAGGCTCCCTGCCGAGCAAGGAACCCGATGTGGGACTCGATCCCAGGATGCTGGGATCATGACCTGAGCCGAAGGCAGCTGCCTAACCAAGTGAGCCACCCAGGCGTCCCCAAAGTTTATGTTTTATCAGAGATTTACATTGTGTTAGGATCTTGCTGACCAGCTTTGCATTCAGAGTATTTGTTTTTCCTTCACATAGGTACACACCTAATGGTTTCCCTTGAGTTCAGGTGTCCCTAGTATGCCATTACCTACCAGCTACAGCTGCTCTGGATGTTAGATTTCTCTCCCCACTGTGGCCAGATTTTGCCATGTGCCTTTTTGCGGGGGTGGGGTGGCCATTAGCTATGTGATATTATATTGGTTAGCTATGGCTGCCATAAGAAATACCACAGACTGGGTGGCTTAAACAACAGAATTTATTTTCTCATAATTCTGGAGACTGGAAGTTCAAGATCAAGGTATTAAACAGGATTGGTTTTGTCTGAGGCTTCTCTCCTTTGTGTGTAGATGTCTGTCTTCTCTCTGTACCCTTACATGGTTTTCCCTCTGTGTGTGTGTCTGGGTCTTAACCTTCTCTTATTGTAAGATACCAGTCATATGGAATTAGGACCCACCTAAGGCCCTCATTTTAACTTAATTACCTCTATAAAGACCCCATCTCCAAATACAGTCATATTCTGAGGTGTTGGGTTTAGGACCTCAACATTTACATTTGGGGGACCCAGTAATCATAACCAGTAACCATACTGGAGGCAGAGAGGGAAAGGTCATTTTAAAATGCTCACTGTATTTGAGGTGCTTTACAACATTACCTCAACCTCACAAAATCTTAGGAGGGAGGGGTTATTAGTTCTGAGTTATGGATGAAGAGACCGCAACAGAAAGTCAGGCTGTTAGGAAGGGCTGGGGTCAAGATGAACACCTGGGTCCTGGGTCCCGCCAGCTTCCAAGCCTGTGTTCTGTCCACCAAATCATACTACTTGTCTTTGCCTGATGTCTGAAACTGTTTACTCCTGTGTCCTTCATACTTTGGCCCTCTCGATTGAGTGACTTCTCCTCTTGGCATCACCCCTACCCTGCCTACTCTCCACCCCAAATTATCAATTAACAGATTTGTGGAAATAAACATGACTTATCACTGGAACGGGTGATGGGCTCTTGTCCTAGAGTAATCCAAAGCCTCAGGCTTTCCTTACAGCCTCAGGGTCAGCACAGACTCAGTAACTAGAGTGTGTATTTACTGGGGTAGTTTCCTTCAACGTATCTTCTCATCCAGGGGTGCTCCAGGCATGACCAGCAAATCACTTCTCAGGGATCTGGTAGTGTGTTCTGTGGCAGTTGCTGGAGGAATGCCTGTTATCACTAGGGACAAAGTCCTGGAAATACCTCTTCTGAGTTGAGCACATTCCTTGCAACTGGACTCATGGTAAAATAATCCTTTAATACAGGCCTATCATACCCCAAACATGCTATTGAAACATTTGCATCTCTTCTTTTAAAAACCTACAAATAGAACCAGCCTTGAATGTTGGCCGAGGGGACAGCTGTCTCTGGAATGATTTCAGGACACCCAGGAAAATGTCCTTGATTAAAGAACTCTGTCTCCCACTGGATATTGCTTTTCTGGCTTGTGTTCTGTTTTTCTTTTTAATTGCCTACATTTTCCACTCTGCTATTGTGAGATAAATTATTTTTGTATTATTGAGCAATTAACTCATATTCTATTTACAGCTCTCAGACAAAATGCTAAGTAATTGCTCTCTCAGAACTTCCTCATTTGCAAATAACCAAGGCTGATTTGCAAAGGGTTCTGAGCTAATCCAACCATTTGTTTAGTACTGTGGCTGATAGAAAGCAAAAAGATAGTCATTGATCTCAAGTCTTCAGCTCTCCACACACATGTATGTACCATTTCACATCGATTTTTGCAAACAGTCCTCCCGGGCTGATCCGTTTCAATTTACAGAGACAGTCTTGGTATTTGTAGTAAGGAGTAAATATCAATCTATGAAACTTGGGGATTTGCCTCTATACAGAAGAAATTATAAATATAGGCAAAAACCATAAGAACTAGAAGGGAATTTAGAGATCATTTATTTCAGTGCCCTGATTTTTGTGGCTGGGAACACTCACATTTAGTAAAATTAAGAGATTCATCCAAGGCTTCACAATTAGTTAATGACAGAACTAGACGTTGACCCCAAGTCCTGGCTTCTCCCTCCAGTACCATTTCCTATCAGGTATATAAGTTCATATACATGCTTGTTATAAATTGTCTCTACCAGCCTCCAAAATTGGGTTTCAACAAACAGAGTTTGTTGTTGTTGTTGTTTAAAACAACCTGGTTTTTTAAAGACTAAGTTTAAAAACTAAATATATTTAACTATAAAGAAAAATCCTTGTGGTAGTCTTTAAAGATATTTGAATAACTAAGTCATGACTTCTGCTGGCTTAAAAAGGAGGAAATGTGATATTTAAAGTGGCATACTAAAACTTCATCTATTTCCTAAGTTTTATTTCAATTTACAGTAAATATTTTTAAATCCCTATGTGTAGTTCCTGTACTTCGATGATGTAGCTCTCAGTCTAAACTAACAGCTGAAAATGAAAACACGAGACAGCAGAAGCAGGGCCAAGATCAGGGTCATTCACAGAAAACGCCCTACAGCATCCTGAGGGGACATCGTCAAGGATTATAGATCTAAAAGTTAAACCTGTTTGCTTCATGGGCTTATACCGACACAAATTATGTTCTTCCTCTTCTGCCAAGATGATCTAACCTTCAAGTAGTCTGCATCATTCTTGGGAGCAGGTGTTTATTAGGATGCAAAGGGCTCCTCTCCAGTCCCACCCTCTGGGGTCTCTCTCATCACATGTGGAAATGAGTATTCACACCCTTGTACTTGATAGTAACTATTATCTGTGACCCCCTGCCCTATTGATCATCTGTACTGACTAGTACCATACTTATTTATGATCCTATCCTAGCTCCCTTAGATCATAAGATGACCATGTTCAGGTGTCTGTGCCCGTAACAGGACCCAGGGCAGTACTCTGCATGCCATATGTGTCCCAGAAAGACTCTCTGAATAAATGACTTAAGTGCGTAACTGCCCTAAGATGGAAAACCACATCTGTTACAAACTGGTTGCATAAGAAAATACAATGTATTTCATATGTTTAAGAATTTAAAAGTTTACTGTGGGAAGTTTCAATTCTTATAAATGTGTATGGATGACTGTTATTATTCACACTTTCTGTCCTATTGGATTTATCTGCTACTTTGGGATCTTGGCTTGCATTAGTGAATATAAGCTACACTGAAGATGTCTATGGGGATGCCTAAAATGGTCATGCCTCTATGGTGGCAAGAGAAATTTAGAATAGTCCAGGTTTCTTAATTTACAGGTAAAGCAATCAAGGCTTTAAAAATTTTATTTGTTCAAGGTCAAAAGTAAAAGCAAAGTGATGGTAGACACCTATATTTGTTATAGATATGTGTAGGGATTTTTTTTTACATATTTGTGAACTAAAAAAAAATATATGCACTTGCATACACCTCAGTTTTTTTGGCTTCTATGTGGAAGCCAAAGGATTCTTTCAGGAAAAGAATCCAAATTATTTGTTTGTTTGTTTCAAGTTTAATTTATTTATTTGAGAGAGCGAGCACAAGTAGGGGGGCAGAGAAGCAGACTCCTGCTGAGCAGGGATTCCCCACCTCCCTCAACACACAGGGCTCAATCCCTGGACCCTGAGATCATGACCTGAGCTGAAGGCAAATGCTTAACCAACTGAGCCACCCAGGCATCCTGAAAGAATCCACATTATAATTGGAGTAAAGATCCTACATAAACATGCCATTAATTTTGCTTGACTTTGTGAAGAATGTCCTAATATTGAAAGGAGCTAAATATTGACATGGATTATTGGGTCGGGGAGGAAGAACACCACTAAGGAGCAGGCTAGGTATTCTAACTTCTCCTGATGCTGTAGATTTTTTTTTTTTAAGTAAAAAAATAGAAGTGTGGACAGGCTGTCATTACCAGCAATATATATATATATATATATATATATATATATATATATATATATATATTAAAAGCGTATTGCTTGGGGAAAAGTGAGTCTTCAAGAATTAAAGAATACAAACTTTGAATGACTGAAGAGTCATTTGTAGTTGACTTCCTTTTCTATCCTTTCTTACCTCAGGGGCTAGTGGCTTTTTTCTTTCCAGTTGATCTATTCATTTTCAGAACCCTGCTTTTCCCTGTGCTTCCCTCCCTGGGGTGCCTGACAAAGACTCTTCATTTGTAAGTCCAACTCAAATGTTCTCTCCCTTGAAGAATTTACTCTAATCCTCCATGTTAGAAGCACACACTCCCTTTATTGCATGTTCACAGATTTCTTCCACTCATGGTGGCTTTTATTAGAGCCCAAGTGACCGAACATGATAGGACCCTCATCAGCTCCTATCACTCTATGCTTGGTCATCATCCTGGAAATAAGTTCTGACTCTAGGTTTATTCTCTCATGACCATTGTTCTCAATATCTTCCTACATTCCCCTTTTCCTCCTTCCCAGATCTTTGCAATCTACACCCTGAAAGCCATAATGCAGTAGTTTTGGAGATATTTTGATCATGAACCAAAAAATAAATCCTTATTTTTCACAACTCGGAAAACACATGGAATATGTATACATTTTATAAACCAATGTGGGCTGTATTCTAGTATCTTCCATTGTCTTAAAAAAATACTCATTGTTAAAGACAATTGTATATCTATATGCAAAAAAAAGAAGTTATATTCTTACCTCATACCAATATACAACATTTAACTCAAAATGAATCATAGACCTAAATGTAACAGCTAAAACTATAAAACTTCTTGAAGAAGACATAAGAGAAAATCTTTGTCACCTTGGGTTGGATAGAGTTCTTAGAGAAAATACCAAAAGCAAAATCCATAAAAGAAAAGTTGATAAATTATATTTCATCAAAAAGTTATGTGCTTCAAAAGATGCCATTAAGAAAATGCAAAGACTGGGGCACCTCGGTGGCTCAGTGGGTTAAAGCCTCTGCCTTTCGCTCAGGTCATGATCCCAGGATCCTGGGATCGAGCCCCGCATCGGGCTCTCTGCTGGGCAGGGAGCCTGCTTCCTCCTCTCTCTCTCTCTCTCTCTCTGCCTACCTCTCTCCCTACTTGTGATCTCTATCTATCAAATAAATAAATAAAATCTTAAAAAAAAAAAAAGAAAGAAAATGCAAAGACAAGTTGCAGCCTGGAAAAAAAAAATTGCTGAGAAAATATTTGTTAATCTTATACCTGATAAAGGAATATATCAAGGCCTCTCATAATTCCACAATAAGAAGATAAACAACCCAATTACAATATGCACAAAAGATATGACAATATCTGAATGGTCAATAAACACAGGTGCTCAACCGTATTAGGGAAATTAGAACCTCAATGAGATACCACTGTAGATCCACTATAAGAGTCATAATCAAAAGACTAACACTACCAGCCAGAGAGTATGGAGCAACTGAAACACCTATACACTGCTTTGGGGAATGTAAAATGGAAGAGCCACTTTCAAAAATAATGTAGCCAAACAGTCATATGATACAGCAGTTCCACTCCTAAGGATATATTCAAAAGAAATAAAGACATATTTCCATCCATACACTTATACACAAATGTTTATAGGAACATTATTGATATTAGCCCCAAACTGGAAACAATCCAAACGTCCATCAACTGAAGAACACAATGTGGTATATCCATATATCGGACTATTTAGCAATAAAAAGAAACTCTCGATACATGTTCATCATAGATGAACTTCAAAAACATGCTAAGTGGAAGAAGCTAGACACAAAAGACTATCTATTGTATGATTCCATTTACATGAAATGTCTAGAAAATTCAAATATAAGGAGACAGCAGATCAGGGGTTGCCTAAGGCTGAGGATTTGAATGAATTATCAGGGTAAAACTTTGTGTGGTATTGGAAATGTTCTAATACTAGATTATGGTGATAGCTTTATAACCATAAATTTGCTAAAAATTAGTTAATTGTATACTTATAATAGGTGGATCATATGGTGTGTAAATTATACTTCAACAAAGCTGCTTTAAAATTTAAAAATAATACTGGACAACAAAACCTGCTTAATGTGATTTCTTGGCCCACTAACAAGCCATGATCCATTGTGGAAAACATTGCCTTATTGTATAGTAAGCTCATGTCCCTAGATCCTTATGCTTCTCCCTGAAAATCCCCTCCACTCCTTGCCCTAACCAAATGAAACCAGGTCACCAGTTTTATTTCCCAATGTTATATCCAGCTCTCGTCCAAACATGGGCTCACCCTCTTCTCCTGTGGAGTTCCTGTCTTGGGTTTTCCCCCCTATACCCCTTCCTCACATCTGGTTAATGGTCAAGATCTGCAGTGGTACTTCCTCAAACCTGGTCACATTTCTCTATTTCTATTCCACTGCCTTAGTTCAGGCCATGATCATCTCTTGACTACTGATTATTGAAAGAACTTCCATTTGGTTGCGTTGACTCAAATCTTGCCTCTTTTAAAGCACAATCTTGTGCTAGTATCTAAACATTTTAATGGCTTCCAGTGCCCATAGGGTGAAGTCTGAACTATATGCCTCTCTGCTCACAAAACCAAACACTCCTCTAGGATAGAGATTGAAATGTTTATACTCATTTGTCCTTTGTAGCCCCCAGCACAACAGACTCTACAGGGTAGGACTCCACAGGGTCATAAGCTGATATGCATTTGTGAGTGAATGAATGGGAAAGCGCTTTTCAAAGAACTGTATTAGGACCCAAGAGTTTCTGGTTCCCCAGGAAGTTCTTGGTTTTTGGTTTCACCAGCAGAGCAAACAAGAGGTTCCTGGTAACAATATGCAAACTCACCAAATGTCCTACATTCCTGAAATTTGCCTGGGAACTCATCATTCAAACACTGTTTTGACTCAGGAAAGTTGATTAGCTTGGTTCTGGACTCCAGTCAGCAGCCTCTTCTTGCCAGGCACTCCTAGAATCTTCCAAAGAGGAGGAAGAACACATGTGACCTTTTTATTGAACATAGAGATTTGAAAGAGACTATGCACATGTGTGGTAATTGCTTAGATCCTAAATGTCTCCAGAAAGGCTTAGTTCATGTCATTATTGAGCCTGGCGTAGTGACAGATCTACACTATAGGAAGTAGCGCAGGAAAGCATCTCACTGTCCTTTCCTGTCTGCCAACGTGAAAATAAACTCTATCAAAGTGCACCTTCTTGGTTCACTGCTGAACCAAGCTGGGCAACTTCAGGAATTACTTGGCTGCCTGTGTCTAAAAAGCTTGTTTTGTTTGATTCTACAAGTTCTGCTGCATTTTTCAGAAGAAGGGTTGGATAACTATTTTTTACCCAAAGCTCTTACTGAAAAGAAAAATCACCATGGCATTCAGCCAAATTAAGACTGCTTTCTGTTATGAAAGGATAGAATTCTTAGAGAGGACTTACATGTAGCCATTTTGACACTTACCTTGGTCTTCAAACTTTAATTAGATCATGTTCTTTTCTTCAGAAAGATAAAAAATAAGACAAAAGGAACCAGGATTCATAAAGCAAAGATCTTCATTGAACTGACGTCTCAAAAGGGACCATTTTAAAATAATTAAATTACCTTTGGGGTTATATTTGAAAATGTTTTAAGATATTTTTATAGTTTTATTTCCCCACACCCTCTGTTCTTGTCATCTCTCTGTTTTACGGTTGTGATTTGCTTCATTCTAGACCATTCTCTCTCTGTTCTGACCAAGCCATCCCTCCTCTGTGCCCAGTATAAGTGCTATTTCCTCCAGGAGGCCTATCCTAGGCTTAAGCCACCACGAATACTTTTCTGGAGAACTATTTATTATGTTTTAAACAAAGGTTGCCAACTGGGGGTAACGGTTTGGGGAGGAAAGCACATAAGAATCTTAAATGTAATTTTAAAAGGATGTCATAATATATTTTGAAATAAAGGGGAAAAATCTATTAATATAGATTTAGGGATATGAAAAAGAAACAATCTTTTCAAGAGAATAGAAGGTAACCTCTCTTTTAACCCACCTAGAGATTCTCCAGGTGCAGCGCTTTTTGTTTAATTGAGAAGAACTAGCATGGAGTCTACACCACACTCAGCACTTACTATGTAATACTCAACATGGGTAAAGTTCTTAACAGTTTACAAAGGGCTCACACACAGTTCTCAGTCCGTCTTCTGACCTCATAGGTGGGATCAGAATTATCATCTCTATCGTAGGTAAAATAGCTGAGTGTCAGAGAAATTAAACCTAAGAAATGACATAAGTAGTAAGAGGGAGACCCTGAATAGGATCTTTATTGAGTTTGCTTTCTTTTGCACAATGCTATTGAATAGGATCAGAATATGCCACCCCCAAAACATGCCACTTTGACTTAAGGATTCTTTTGAACTGAAGGCAAGTAAGAAAAGAGCAGACATAGGAGGATTTCTCTCTCCTCCCTTTCCTGCCTCAAAGCAAGCATAAATTTCCCTTTGTGAAAGTGGCCCCTCTCTCCTTTCCCATCCTAGGAAGAGAACATGACTCTTATCACTGGAGAAAACACTGACTTAAGTCTGCATAACAAACCTTATAAATAACCCTTATTTTCCATTACTTTCTCCCATATATTTACCTTCTCACAATTTACTGCCCTACGAGTCCACATCCCTTTTGCTTTGTCTTGACACTTCTGTGCAATTTGTCATCCTTTGTTGAAATGGTACATGAGCTCCCAGACCTAACCACTTTGAGGGATTTTCACTTATTTTCTGTGAGGCTCCCCATGTGCATAGGATATAAACCTGTTCTGCTAACAGTAAATTCCTAGCACCTGTTAGTTCCCAGTACCCAGACTACGGGAGTAACCTAAGAGGGCAGAGGAGAAGTTTTCCCTTCCTTACATTACCATCTGGAATTTCTCACATCTGGGATCTCCAGATTTCTTGAGAGTTCTTTTCCCTTAACCTTTTCATGGTGTCCAGTACAATTATGGTGAGTGAGTGGGTGGGTGGATGGATGGATGGGTGGGATGGATTTGCTACAAGAGATATTAAAGTTTAACATGTAGGTGTTACAGAGTTGAAAGTACAGTGATAAATATTATGGCTTCCCCAATACCTTGTTAATATTCTCTAAATTAAGAAATCTATAGAAACCCTAAAGCTATTTAGATGTTAATCATGATTATTAACTTGATACAGCTGGAAAGATTAAGAGCTAGATTTTGATCAAGGTCACAAATCATTGGACACAAGCATTCATTATTGTTCAATGAACAGTAAGTGTTCATTCCTCCTCTTCTCAATACACAGATGAGCATGCTTATTTGCCCTTTAAACAGACTCTTCAAAGAAAACTAACAAGGTCTGTGATGAAACTATTCAAACAATCAGTAAACTAGTCATCAGTTATTTTTCCTTTTTAATATAGAATTCCTTTACATGACAGGAAAATACAGGACCAAGGAGCTGGGCCAAGAAGGTCTATACACAATAGCATTATCTGAGATTTTTGCAGGTGAAAATGGAGTACCTGTGCAAATCCTCCATGAGAATCTAGAAACAGTTGATTCATTCGGTGGCTTTGCCTCCAGATCACTGTATCACTGAAACTGAAGTAAGTATTTCAAGTCAATCAAAGCTGACTCCTCCTCTCTTAGTTGAGACTAAGAAAACTAGGTTCCTTGTCAGCTCTTGCTAATGAAGACAAAATAAACCATGCTTGCTCTTAATCACTGGCATGGGAACTACACTGCTACGGGAAAATAGCACGTGGTTCCAAGGTCTCTTCAAATGCATAAGGACACAACACATGTTGGTTGAAAGTTTGGAACCAGGGAAATTTTAAGATTTTTGAAAGTAAAATTTCCAAATAAATTCTGTTTCTTCCATACATTTCCAGCTCCATGAAGAATTTAATACTTGATTATTGAGGGTCTCCTATGTGCTAGGAGCTTTCAAGAGCATTATTTTATTTTCCCTCAGTTATTACAATAACCTCAGGCTCTTGCCACAACACTGCACTGTTTGCATTACCAGTGATTGGCAGAAAAAGTGCAGGCATATTTTTAAAAATTAAAAACCTTTAGGAGGGCTCTGTAAGTTTTTTGATTGTCTTATTTGATGGTTGTGTTCCATAAAGGAGAATAGCATAATCTCATAATTTTTAAAATATGCAAATTATCTTTATTAGAACAATTGGTGCAGATGGAAATGCTGTCAAAATAAGTCCTTTAGCCCCTAAAGGGGAGCATGTATTTATCAATTTCCCTGCTTTTATTTCATGCTCATTATTTTATTTCAGGCTGGATGAATCATAGAAATCTCATGATAATTGTTTTGAAGTCAGATAAAGGAATTAATGCAAGTTCCCTAGTGTTACAAATCTCTAAGTTTTCTCTCTAAATATTTTAAAGATTTAACATTAATGTTTAGAAAGGTTTTTTGAATGTCATATTTAAGTACTTTCTCCCCAAAGACTACATCATCCTTTTACTAATTAACCAATGTGACGGCTTCCAGCCAAAATAAACTCTTTAGCAAAATTACACTTGCGTGTTTACCATGGTGCAGTTATTTAAACATTTGGATGCCAGGAAATGGAGTTTTAAAACACAGTTAAGTAAATATTTTTTAACATTATCCAAGTGGCTCCGTTAACTTGATTTACAAAAATATTAGCAATTTCTGTGGCAGACCTTCATTTCTAAAAGACTGTTCTACCAATTTCTTAGGAATAGCTCTTATTGTGGATCATCTTAATTTTGTTCAGCTCTGAAGAAATTTAAAATTGACCTAAATAATGAATACACAGCTATTTCCCCAGGATATGGATCGCACAGCTGAACTCCAGACACTACATTGGGAGTAAGGATAGTTGAGTTTGAACAGAAACTTCTAGTCACAGTTGAGATTTTTGGACATGACTGGGCAAGGATTCCCATTTCACAGAGCTCTTTGAGGCATCAACTCCATAATCCAGGTGAAAACTCTTCATACATAGACATCCAAAAATTATTTGATTTACTGGGATGAGAGCATCTACACTTGTGACTGAGAAGGGCCATCCGTACCCCAATGTTTATAGCAGCAATGGCCACGGTCGCCAAACTGTGGAAAGAACCAAGATGCCCTTCGATGGACAAATGGATAAGGAAGATGTGGTCCATATACACTATGGAGTATTATGCCTCTATCAGAAAAGATGAATACCCAACTTTTGTAGCAATATGGACGGGACTGGAAGAGATTATGCTGAGTGAAATAAGTCAAGCAGAGAGAGTCAGTTATCATATGGTTTCACTTATTTGTGGAGCATAACAAATAACATGGAGGACATGGGGAGATGGAGAGGAGAAGGGAGTTGAGGGACTTGGAAGGGGAGGTGAACCATGAGAGACTATGGACTCTGAAAAACACCTGAGGGTCTAGAAGGGGCGTGGGGTGGGAGGTTGGGGGAACAAGGTGGCGGGTATTAGTGAGGGCACGTGCTGCATGGAGCAATGGTTGTGGTGCAAAAAAATGAACGCTGTTATGCTGAAAAGAAATAAAAGAAATTAAAAAAAAAATTCAGCTGGAGCAACAGGCAAACTACAGGTTGAAACTCATTTTTCAGCTTTTGCCCTTGAGTTGGGAGGTCTGCTTTGCCTCAGAATATATCAGAGCCCATTCACTCCAAAGCAGTTACTGACCCCAGCTCCTGCCATGCCTGCCCCTGGAGCCCCTCTGTGTGCTGGTGTAGCCAGATGCTCACTGAACCCCCCATTACTAACTGCCCTCCACCCCCAGCCCATTCTACCTTCTCCAAGTCTCCAAGAAAACACAATCTTTCTCACCTGTATTTTCAGATTAGTTCACTTACATAAAAGTACTTATTTTCTATAAGCTTTTACAGCTGATTCACCTGATAACATTTTTCAGCATGATTGAAAAAAAATGGTACTGTAATATAATCACTTATTAAATGATAAAGTTGATTACCAAGTCACACATACACACAGAGATGATAAAAATATTTTTTTTCTATACCAAACCCAAAATGCCTAAAACAACATGTTGAAGGATGTCTCACTGACCATCTACCTAAGAGCCATATAGGGTGTTGTCTAACAAATTTATCTGGAGGACTCAGTAACCTATGAGCCATTTAAACTCCCATGGAAATATTACCAATGCTTGATTCTGAGCACAGTGATATGCATTCAGTCAGTACCTGATTGCATTTGGATTTACTGAGGAACCAACATATGTCACTACAGTATGACGCTTCTCCCTTGCATTTCTTCTCTTCATCACAGAACACCCACTGTTGCTTTCTAGCCCACCCTTACCCTTTGAGCCACTTGCCCAAGCCCAAAGACGTTGTGAGCACCACGTGGTCGGGAATTGGGATCCTGCTTGGAAAGTCAGTCTTGAGCTACTTGGTTCTCTTTGTTCTTCAGGCCTCACCCCATTCTGCATCTGAACCTCACTGTCAATGAGGGAATTATTAATTCTAGAGGGTGGTGACAGGGAAGAGATGACAATTACTCATAACAGTAGTGCCAGATTTCTATGTAAGAGGGCAGAGACAAGCAAAATGCTTGGTGAGAAATTTCAGGTTAATGTTCCTCGAACAACTTACATGTTTTGAGTAGTGTGAATGAGCACATTTATTTCCACTGTTATTTCACCAATAATACCAACACCACATGTCCTGTAAGCAAAAACGAATACTTTAGGACCTCTGAGGTAAATACTGAAAAAGCAAAGTGTGAGAGTATACTGATCCAAGAGCCAAGGTATTTAAGATGAGATTAATTAATAAAGTATCATTGATCTCTCAGCTGATTTGGCAAATTTCTCTGTAACATTGCTGGGTCTATGTGGCTCTTTCAGCTTGGTTAGCAATTCCAGGTAAGTAACCACCAGTTAAGTCTTTGAGCTTTCTTCCTTCAAGATCAGATATCATGAAATAAATAACGAGCATTCATGCTTTCTGAAGTCCTTGGATGGGCTTCAGAAATTATGTACAGTAGTGTCCTCTTTATCTGTGGGGGATGTGTTCCAAGACCCCCAGTGGATGCCTGAAACTGTGGATAGTACTAAACCCTATATATACTGTGTGTGTGTGATAAAATATAATTTCTAAATTAGACTTAGTAAGAGATTAACAATAACCAATAATAAAATAGAACAATTACAACAATGTAATGTCATAAAAGCTATGTGAATGTGTTCCCTCTCAAAATGTCTCATTGATCTGCATTCACCCTTCTTCTTGCGATGATGGGAAATGCAAAATGCCTGAGTGATGAGGTGAGGTGAGGTCAGTGACACAGGCACGGTGACACAGCATTAGGCTTCTGTTGACCTTCTGACGCTACATCAGAAGGACGATCATCTGCTTCCGGACTGTGGTTGACCACGGGTAACTGAAACCACAGAAAGCAGAACCACAGATGGGGCGGGGGGAGGGTGTCCTCTGCTGAGACCTGGATGGTCTCTCTATAAAAGCAACAGCCAAGACTGAGCTGATAACAACAGATGAAGTTATAAACTTTATACGGCAACACTGAAGGACTAAGATCACATTTGCATTGAATCTCTAGATTCTTATGCATTTGTTTATTCCTTCATCTGGAAGTTCTGAACTGAGTTTCATTTTGAGAAAATTGCCACTGGAAGAAATGAGCATGAGCAGAAAGGATACCATCCAAGTAGAGATGGCACAAGGGAAAAATCACTGCAAAGAACTCAGACTTTTATTTTCTATCTCTATGAAAAGTATAATACAGAAACAAATGTAGATACAAAATGCACGAGATGTCATACTTTTTTGACAAATCTATTAGGACCCTATCCCTATTTGGGAGCTGACATGACAGCTCCTTCTCTATTTCTGTTCTGTTCTTGGCCCCCTAGCTTGTTGCCTTCTCAGCCATGACCTTGGTCCAATTCTCTACACTGGCTGTGCTATTTCCTATGCTGATTTGGCTCAGGACACTCTTTCCCCTAGACCATTTCAGGAATGACTCTCTCACCCAGAACCCAGGTCACTATCACCATTTTAGAACTGTTTCTAGCATATTCACCAGGAAAGTCATTGTATTCAGCACAATAATATTTATGAAGAGTAGATTAAAACATGGAGTAAGAAATATAAGGAGGGGATCAAGCAGGTAAACGGAGATTCTGAACACATACTTTCACAGAGATTCTAGATATCATACACATAATTCATGATAATTTAGGGAGATTACTTTTATTCTTGAATTCTTAATCTACATAAAATCACTCACTACCTCAGACGCATGGAAAGATTAATTATAAAGATACGAATGCCCCTGGGTGGCCAGGTGCTTCATTTTCTTCCGAACAGAACTAAAAATACGACAGAGTTGTTACAAAACATAAGACATTAATGAGATAAATCATGGCCACTGATTGTCATTTCTTTCTTTAATCCTTGTCAATTGCTACATAAGAACATATACTCTGGGAAAATGGAACCTGCCATCCTGGCAAAGAGTTGGCAATCCCAAAGGGTCCCTGACAGCAGAAAGTAAAGAAACTCTGTTTTGTGGGGAGTCCCTGAGAACCCACTGGCTGAGAGATAATAGGCCGTGGTGTCCCCCAAGGAACTAAAATCTTGGGGACCAAGCAGGTGAATTTGGGATTCTCTTTCCACTCTCTGGAAGCCAGGAGGAGCTGAGTGGACACTGCATGTCACCAGCTGTTCCCCAGATCATCAGGAGGCAGTGTGGCAGAATCTTAAGAAAAGTGATTCATACCAGAATCCAGGACCAATCCAGATAGAGGTGCATTGGCCATTCTGGATTCTGGGATATGGGAGAGAGTAAAGCACAAGTTCTGGGGGCAGATTAACTCCAATTCTGATTCGCTACTTGCTAGCTAGCAAGTGATTTCTTGATGCTCATTTTCACCATTTATAAAATAGAACTATTCACATCTCCTTCATAGGGGTGCTGTGTGATTTAAAGAAGATAATAAATATGAAACCATTTTGGCACACTGCAATACTGTTTCTTACAACTAACTGTATGAACTTGGCAAGTTATTAAACTCTGCACCTCCATCTGCTCATTGATAACATGACAATATCATAGTACCTGCCTCAAAGAGGTCTTACGAGTACTAAATGAGATAATACATGTGAAGTTCTTCAAATCATTTCCAGTAAATGAGATCAGCTACTTTTAGTAATAGTTGAATGTTAGATATTAATATTAGCAGTGAGCACTCAATAAATGAAAACTATAATCATTATGATTATCATTATCATTATTCAGAGACTATAAATAAATTAGAGAAACATTTATTATGGAATTTTCCACACTCATCAGATCTGCTTGTTGCAGAAAATAAAATTGATCTTCCTTTCTTTTCACCAGTTTCCTTCAGTCATAATGTGATCAAAGTGTTTATAAATAGAAATCTCCAGGTCAGGCTATAGGGAGCATTTCTGAGGCTTCTTAGTGCTTAAACTTAAGCCAAGAAATGCACAAAGTGACTCCTCAGAATCTATCTGGGCTTTTCCACCAACAGAAAATACATTTATACAAAGGTTGACACATAACCATGTGTACAGGCATTCCTAATCAGCTTGGTCAAAGGGTTCAAATTTCCATGGTCTTTGGCAGTTGGAAATAGCTAGATTCTAACGAGACTGTCAAGGTAGTACATTAGATGCTTGCTATGCTATTTAAAGATCAAAGAGTTATAGGATCTTAAAGATAAAATAGATACCTTCGTGGTCATCTAATGCAGCTTCCCACCCAATGGAAGGCTCTTTATCCCCAAGAATTCCTGCCAGTCCCTCCCTTTGGGGAGAGCTTGCTCAGGGACCAACCACTTTTGGACAACTTAAGTCATTATAAAGTTTCTTCACATATTGAACTAAAGTTAGCTTCCCAGCATCTTCTGCCCAACAATCTTATTTCTGTCCTCTGAATCTTAGAAATCAAATCAGGGCCCTCTTCTCCATGAAGACTATTCATTGACTCTCCACAAACTTTTTTTTTTTTAAAGATTTTATTTTATTTATTTGACAGAGAGAGAGATCACAAGTAGGCAGAGAGGCAGGCAGAGAGAGAGGAGGAAGCAGGCTCCCTGCGGAGCTGAGAGCCCAATGCGGGGCTCTATCCCAGGACCCTGAGATCATGACCTGAGCCGAAGGCAGCGGCTTAATCCACTGAGCCACGCAGGCGCCCCGACTCTCCACAAACTTTAAAACAGCTTTCATGCCGGGGGTGCCTGGGTGGCTCAGTGGGTTAAGCCGCTGCCTTCGGCTCAGGTCATGATCTCAGGGTCCTGGGATCGAGTCCCGCATCGGGCTCTCTGCTCAGCGGGGAGCCTGCTTCCCTCTCTCTCTCTCTCTCTGCCTGCCTCTCTGCCTACTTGTGATCTCTCTCTCTCGCTGTCAAATAAATAAATAAAATCTTTGAGAAAAAAAAAAACAGCTTTCATGCCTCCCCTTGTTTTTTTCATCTCTGGTTCTTCTAGCCATATTCTATCCAGCCTTATCTAGTATTATCATGAATAGTACAATGGGAATATTTCCTCCAGGGTGGACATGTGTTGTGTTTGCCCATCTAGTGTCCATTTCCCTCTGCTTCTATTCATAGGGTTCCTCTTTTATATGGAAACTATTTCATGTATTTGGGATAGAAATAGTTCTAACCTACTGCTATTAACCTCTTCAAACCAAGAATGGACTCGTGACCTAGATATGGCCACCCTATCCTGTCCACAGAGATTTGTTTAGGAATGTGATCTAAGACAAGTTAAGGGGAGCCCAACTTAGGGCTCTGTTGGAACCAGTGGTGAAGGGGTTTTCATTGTGCTAGTTGGTTAATGTAAGTCCTGGATGTTAAAGGTCTTGTGTGTCACCATTTGGTAAGAACATGTTGTGGAATGACTACAACACACAGGAAACAAAAGTCTAGAGACTGAGAGAGGCAGATTTCTCCCTACAGTGAGCACTTGACTCCAACTAGGTTGTAAGCAGGTTTATCTCTGGAATTTGTAAGTGTGACAGGAGATGTATTTTTGGTTTTGGAGTTTCATTTATGTCATTTTCAACTTCAAACAAAACTGATTAACACACCTCCCTTACTTCTGTCATGGTAAGATGGCAGATTGAGGCATGGGTCCAGTCTGCTCCTTTTATCCAGCCCCTAGCAGTTACACAGCTGCCCCTAAGAAATGAGGCCCCATGAGAAGTTGTTATCAGCTGTCTTACTCTGGGATCCCTTGTTGTAGGAAGAGAAACTGACATAACCAGCACAAACGATAAGGTGTATTAAAAGGATGCAATGTTGCAATCATAAGTGAAGGTGTCCTCCCTTTCAAGTTTGGATCTGATTTATTTTGATGCAAGTACAACATATTAAGATTGCTATAAATATTGATTCCATCATCATTTGAATTAGTTGTTTCTGGCAGCTGTGTATCTTATGCATACTATTATGAGTATGCCTTCTATGATTTACTAAACCACTAATATAAAAGCTAAATAAGACAAGGTCTCAGAGCCCATGGTCCACCACTGGAAATCTCAACAGGTTCACCTGCCTACTTGTTAATATCCTTTGGGTCTAGCTATCCAGCCAGCTGCAAAACTAACATTTCTCCAATCCAGCTCACATTTCACCATCTTCATCATAACCTATCTCAAAGGAGATTGTGAAAAATACTCTTCTTAAAAGAGAAAGTAATAAGCTGCTGCACCTGGCCTCCACCATCCCCTCACTACTTTCCAGTGGTAACTGCTACCAGAGACCTTGCATTCTGGAAGGCAATTGTCTGCCTTTCCAACAAGACCATGGGCTGCTTGAAGGAGCCAAGCTCAGTGTCTGTATTAACATATTGGTATTCCTCTTGTCCATTCACTTGCCACAAGATAGATTTTAATTTCTGTTGTCTATAAGTGACCCTATGGTATTCTGGCCTAGAGGCCCAAACTGAGCGAGACACCACTATTTGGCTTGCATAACCTCACCAGTTAAACATAGTTGCAATGAATTGGAATATACAGTCATATGTGTGAGAATACTTCGACCAGCAAATTATTGAGCTTTTATAAAATATCCATTTAAATTTCAAATAACCCCGAGGAATAATAACATCACTGACCTTTTCTCTTTTGCAGGTAAACTCAAGTTTGGAGATATTAAATAACAGCCTTTGACCAGTGCCTCATCTGTAATGTCACCAGAATGTGATTCGAAGCCATTTTTTCCAGGGCTCATGGGACAATCCGGGGTTCTGAGATTTCAGGCTTGATTTACAGCTCACCAGGGACCAACAGGTTAAATGCATTTATTATTACCTATTTTTAAATATATCTGTATTTTGTGTGTGTGTGTTAATTATTTTTATTAACATATAATGTATTATTTGCCCCAGGGTACAGGTCTGTGAATCGTCAGGCTTACACACTTCACAGCACTCACCATAGTACATACCCTCCCCAATATGTGTGTTTTTTAAACCCATGACATTGAACTGTATTTTCTCACTTGCTGTGTTTTCAATAAAGTTTTTTAATAAACTTCAAGGTTTAGATTCTCACTTCTAAGAGAGAAGCAGACCCTTTGTAACTGGAGGTGAAATTCATCACTGTGGAGCCTGAAGGATGTCAGCTTGGTCACGTGTTGAAAGGCGGTGCAGCTGCCTGCAATGAATCCTCAGCCATGGACATGGGAGCGAGATGGTGAAAGGGTCTGGTCCAAACAAACAGAACATCTGGCCAAAGAATTCCGATTTCCTCCTTCGGTTTTTCCCTCTCTCAAGTGCCATTGCGTAACCTCTGATGATCACTTATGATCCTTGGAAGTAAGGCCAAGCCATTGGTCATGCTGTCAATATTTCTTCTGCACTATCATTTTTATTGTGAAAGCCATTATGAAGCAAAAAAAAAAAAGTAATAATAAAAATAAAAAGCTCATTTCTTCCAGAAAGTTTGCAACTTACAATATTTGTAAGGGCAATTAGTGGACTCTAATAAGTGGATGTTACTTCATTTCTTTAATAATTAATCAAGTAGTAAATGAATCTATTATAAAGGATAATTATTTAATGAAACTATTAGTAAAAATTTCCTAAAAGCAGAAGGCAGGCACTTAAACTGTAACTCAGAGGATGTGATTTTTCCACAGAAACTACTTTATAAACAAGCTTGCTGTGGGGTGGCTCAGTCCCATTGGGCATCTGCCTTCAGCTTGGATCCTGGTCCTGGGGTTCTGTGATCGAGCACCGTGTCAGGCTCCCTTCTCCCCACCTTGTGTTCTCTCTCTCTCTCTTTCTCTCTCTCTCTCTCGCTCACTCTGTCTCTCTGTCAAATAAACAAAATCTTTAAAAACAAAAACAACAAGCTAGCTGCTAAAAAATAACACTTTCACCCTGAGAAAACAGCCCATCAACTGCCATTTTTTTAAGGGCCATTTTTCTCCTCTTCCTCTTTGGGATTCCTGCTTCCCCCTCTGTTTCAGTACTTCTCAAACCACTGCTACAGAAATTGATAGTAAACATAGGGCCTTATGACGGACTCTGTCTCCAAGCATTAGATTCTGGGCCTGAGAATTGCCTCTCGCAACTCTCTCATCCTCAGTGTGGGAAAGGGGCTGGTTGGTTCTAACTGTCACAGGAATTCATGGGGCTCTCAGCTGCCCCCCAAGAGTGATTTAAGGGCTCCCTTCATCATCACATCCCAGAAGCAAATCAATAATGGGGTTCCAAATCAATTGTAGTTTTTGGACTCAGTGTGGTCTTTGTTCTTTGGAATCACTGTCAACCAAGAACCCCCAAAAGACGGGCCCAAACTCAGATGTGGGAGAGAAGGTGAAGGCCAGAGGTTCCCCAAGCCTAGCACCTCGTTATGTTGTTTGCTTAAGAGCTTCATTCTTGGCTTGTTCTTCTTAGTCTGTTTTGTTCCCTGGATAGATGTGGAGTATGAGGAGTTGTGTGACACATGAAAACTGATGAGGCAGAGAAAAGGGTCAATGAACTGTGGGAATACAGTGGTTAAAATACAAGATGATTGGAAAAACAAGATGATTGTGAACACTTCATGACAAAGGAAAGGGGACATCTGCTCAGTAGGTAGAAGGGAAAGAAGATTCAATCCAAGTTGTAAAGACCTTGAGAACAAGAAGCAAGCCCATGGAGATAAGGAGTAAGGCAAGCCCACAAGCTGTATGTACTAAATGCCAAGGGGCCATACCAGGACCCCCAGGAGCAGAGCTGGTATAATGCCAGGTGTCGCTCTTCCACTTTCTCAGCAACCAAAGACAATGAGAGAAAACTAAGAAGAGGTCTTCCAGTCAGAGCTCTGGATTACAAAGAAATAGAAACCCACTGAAGCTAGACATAGCAGCATCACAGAATCTAAGGTTAGGAAACAAAACACAACCCTAGCTTCTAGGGCCTATAAAGCCCAACTGAGTGGAACTGCCATTTGTCAGTGGTGGTGTAGCCTCTCCCCTCACTTCCCTGCATGTTGCCTCCTTCTCTCCTCTCTTCAGGACGCTTCCTCAGCTTACTCAGCTGCTGCCCACTCTGAGTCCCTGGTTTCTGGTACTGTCCTGCTTCAAAGCTCTCTCGACTGACAGAATGTTCTGTACAAATAGTTAAATTTTGAGGAAAAACAAAATGATTGAGATAGTTCATTGGTCCAAACCAGGCAATTCATAGCTCACTGTATGCTTGGGCTTCTTTCATAGCATATTCCTGGCTCAAGAAATGTGGGGTAATATGGTAGTTAAGATGACTCTGGACGGGATGGCCCTCATGGCCCAAGGATGTGATGGTGTAAACCCAGAGAGATGAGAATAAAAGAGAAAGCATATACATTCTTTCAGTGAACATGTGTTGAGATTTTTTTTTTTTTTTTAAAGATCACAAGTAGGCAGAAAGATAGGCAGAGACAGAGGTGGAAGCAGGCTCCCTGCTGAGCAGAGAGCCCGGTGTGGGGCTCAATCCCAGGACCTTGAGACCATGACCCAAGCCAAAAGCAGTGGCTTAACCCACTGAGCCATCCAGGCACCCCATGTGTTGAGATCTTTATGTGCCAAGCACCCACTTGGGGCTTGGAATGCAATCTGTAAAGGGCTTATCATCTAACAGGAGTAATAAGCTTATAAACACTCAGCTACAATACTACAATACTATGGAATGGATGCTTTAGTGGGGGTTTGTTTGAATCAATTGCTATGGGAAGATGGAAGAAAGAGAATTAATTCTTCCTGGGAGACTCGGGAAAAAAAATCTTCAAAGGAGCTGTTATTACTGCCAGCCTACAGGATTTTTACAGGTAACTCTGTGTTATTTGATCTTCCTGAATGTGCTGAGAAGAACTTGAGCAGATTATTTCCCTTAAATAAATGAGGAAACAGAGTACTACAAAAGTTCAATGAACTAAGACTACACACCCACTGTGGGGTAAAGTCTTGATAGACCCTGAATCTTCCGACTCCTACTTCACTGGTTTTTCTATTTGTGATGTGTTATGTGCAGAGACAAAAGGACGACCTGCTTCCTTTGCCATCTATAGCCCTCAAACTGGACATATTATCACTATGATTTAAAGCTGCCTTGCATAAGTTCGATTTCCATCATTCACTTTGTAAAAATTCATGTATTTAGAACATGTATCTTTCCAAGTCTTAATGGGAAACCAATGGCACACTCAAACAATCTGATTTGGAAAGAATATAATAAAGGGATTCTTTGCAGATGTGTAGGTGGGGTTCAAGGAAACCAACAGAGAGCAGTGTTCTTACACTGTCCCCAAACCGGCAATGGTAAGGATCCATTGTTATCATTACCCCTCACCCTTAGGTTTGAAGGGAGAAATAGTAGTGGAGTAATGGGAACCCAGATAGAGCAGCATGGAGAAGCCACACTGGCAGGAGCTGTGACTTTCACAGGAAGACACAGTCCACCTCTGCCAACCACAACTTCACCCTCTTCAAGTTTTCAGAATTCCCACCAGTGCCTTCCATTGACCAAACTTACTAGAAGTCAGAGTGCTGGAAAACCCACTGATGAGAGCCACAATGTGTCAGCTTTCCAGGACAAGAGCACATTAGAAAAGGCTGGAAAGTGAATCTGAGGAGACAAACCAGAAGCCTCAGGCATGAGGGCTCAAGGAGAGATTTTATGTGGGCGGCCAGGTGTGGTTTTCAATCTGTTTCATTTCACTCTTTCCCACTCACACACACCCCTGGGGACACACACACACACACACACACACACACACACACAATTCTCTTTTCTCCTTTTCCCCTTGCTATTTCTTTTTGTATTTTGGAAATCTGACTACTCAAGTCAGTGCCCTGGGTTTTCGGCCAGGAATCCACTCCCGGCCCATGGAGCCAAATCTACTTCATCCCCCTCTCTTGGTCATTTCAAGTCCTGAGCTGAACTTGAGGATGTATGCCTGCCAAGGTGAAGAATGAGTTGCAATGGAAGCACTTCTATGATTCTGAGGTGTTCTAAACCTGGTCCTTTTCAGAACCTTTGCGGTGCAGTCTGAGTGGTCTCTGCGATCATTTTGAGGAAAAAAATCTTGCCTATCCTGACTGAGTGTTTCATGAGGTCTGACCATATGAGCCAGTGACTCTATTGTACCAGCTGAAATCAGTCTGCTCTCCTCTGTACTGGGAGGAGAGGGCTAAGGTGGGCCAACCTGGATGCAACAGATGAGCGCATCACATCCACCAGAAGATTCTCTTAGAGGAGACTAGCTGGGGAAACATTTTTTTTAGTTTATGTAATCAGGGCATCTAAAAGCTCATTTTTGTGGAAAAACAACTCCTTGGTTTATTTGACCAGTGAATGAAGTTTGCCTTGATTTCCATTTTTGAAAAAAATTCATAGGCATGTGAATCATATTTGTAATCTTATTCAGTGATATTTTCCTCTCAGAGACTCGATTAGAAGTCCCTGGAGTCCCAGGATCGAGTCCCACATTGGGCTCCCTGCTTGACAGGGCGTCTGCTTCTCCTGCTGACCTCTCTCCTCTCATGCTCTCTCTCTCTCTCTCATTCTCTCTCAAATAATAGATATTAGATAAATAAAGTCTTTAAAAATAAAAAAAATAAATAAAGTAAAACAAAATCTTATATTCAGATGGTGTTGAAACTATGTGTCCCAAATCAACAGTGGGCAGTGAGATGCTTCTAGAGAATCATTTGTTGTGGTCCATTGTTGTGTGTCCCTCTCCTGTACCTTATGTTTGCTCAATGGAGCCCCATATACTGCTTCTAGCCAATTATTCATCCATTGGGAGGCAACCCACTCACATAGGTCTCCATCATGAACTTTGGCCTAAAATACTTATAAATACCTTTTTAGTTTTCCTGCCCCAGGCAATAAGGAGGTCCCTTGTCTTTATCCTAAAGATACCACACAGGCATACAGAGAGGACTCCAAGGGGATGTTAAGGTAAAAGTACAAACTATTTCATAATAGGGCAACCTTTTGCAGGAAAGGAGATTTTTAAGAGAAAGAAGGAAGTTGATTTTTTGAAAACAGCATGTCTGTTTTTTATCTTCCCTTCTGCCTTGCCTTTTCAATTCTTTTTTCTTGGCTGAAATTTTAGGGAGTTGGGAGGAAGTTTTGAGTAAGTTTCTTATGTGTCAATGGCAAAGCTAAGAGTCTTTACAAAATAATGGCTAGGCTCTAGTCTTATGATATCTGGTGTGTGAGGGTATGGATGTCAGGCCAGATATGAGCAAAGTCTTGAAGCAAGAAGTTCCCTCCTCTTCCATATCATCCATCTTCTGCTTCATTACTATGGCCAGAACACATCCTTGAGATACTTCTAGCCAACAATATCTCCTGGTCATAACCTTTGCATTTTTGGCATTGTTTTTTCAAAACAACCAACCCGACTGACTTTAGTGCCCTCAGTGTCCAACCTGAGGAAGCTAGCTATTTCTTACAGATGTGAGCAGGGAACTAAGGGGTTAACAGGTACCTAATTCCAGGTAATGCAGTTGCGTTTAATGGAACTTCTTGGAGACACTGCTCAAATGTACAGAAATCACTCTGATGATAGGGATCTGGAGAACTTTAGCATGTGGCCAGGCAATTGTGTTTTGGGTGGATGAGGCCTTTTGGAAGCCTTCAACTCTTGTCATCTTGGCCTAAATTATGCCTCTGTTGCACAGGAAGGACACTTTAAGTTTTACCACAGAACTGGTTGAGAGTTAGGGTCATAACCTCTAGGTCTCAGGCTCAAATATGGGAGAAGTTTGTAGTTCTTCAGCTTTGTTTGTTTGGTCTTTCAAATACACAAGCCAGATGGCACTCGGCACGATCCAAGATTAGTGGCACTGCTGCTTGATGACTAATGCAATTAAGTAAGTCTTGGTGCTGGCCCAGTACCACAATAACAAGTCCCATAGTGTCAAATGCTTTTGCCAGATGGATTGCTCAAACCTTTGGAAGCATTCTCAAGCACACACACTTAATCACTGCAGGCCGAGTTCATGGAAAAATGACATGGTACTTGTGTGGGTGGAAGGTTCCTGTCACCTTCTTTGGGCAATCAATCCCATTGTCAGCTTACATAGCTAATACTGTCCTGATTTCCTCTCTTGTAGGCCAGTGGCATTTAAATATTAAAGACACAACGAATTTAGGATGTCTAATGATTTCCGTCCAAATACATTAAATTTTTCTAGAACAGACCTGATGTCAAATATCCTGTCCCATTGCCCTTTTTTAAAGTACATGCTGTACTCATCAAATCAGGTCTCAATTTTTACTTGCTTGAGTAGGTTATAGCACTCCCTCTATTCATCTTATTAAACAATTCAACTTACCAACCCAAAAGGGATGTATGTATTGAAAAGTAAATGAAGCCTTGTCAAAACCTGACTGAATCTATTGTTGATTTCATTTACCCCAATAAATCAACAGTCATTAAATTTCTCCTTCAGTCAATACTTACCACATGCAAGGAACTCGAGAGAGAGAGAGAGATTTAGCCTGATGTGCTCTCTCTCCTTAGGGAGTTCATAGTTTAGCAGAAGCAGCAAAACTTGCCCTCATGAATGATGTCGAATAAGAAGCATGGAGAAATAAGTGTGAGAAATGCATGGCACAGATTGTTACTGTTCTAGAATTTCAAGAAGTAGGAAACAAGTACAGAAAGGCCAGGACAGAGAAGTCTTAGAGGGTGGCATCTGACTAAACCTCTAAGGTCTTGTCTGATTTGGACAGACACAGAAGAGCATCCATGGAAAACATGCAAGCAAAGCCAACTGCAGTAGGCCTGCACACCAGAACTAGGCTGAGGGAGTAGATGGAGGGTGTGACTGATGAGAAATGAGACCCGTTTCTCATTTACAATATAGAAAGTGTTAACACAGGCAGAAGTATTCAGATTTAATGGTGTCATCCCCAGGAAGCCAAAGAAAGGTTTTCAGAAAAAGCTTAATCTCAAGACCCTTAGGCTGGATTTCCATTATGATTTAAGAGGTAGTAAGGAGGCCTTAGACCTGGTGTCCATGAAACAGAAAGGGAAGGAGAGATGTGAATGATACTGAAAAAAAATCTATCAGGTCTAGATACAGGAATAAAGGGGAAGGTAGGTGGTCACAGGGTCTAAACCCAGCCTATGGTGATCACTGAATAAATCCAATTACACCTAATTGAGAGAATACTGATGCCACTGTCAGGAGATTTCAGAAAGGGGTTCTTTTGTGGAAAGGAGATAAACTGGGTTTTGAATTCATGGACTATGAAATGATAAAGGGAAATCCAAATGGAAATATCTTTCAGATAATCAGAAGTGCACTGATCTCAGGTGAGGTCCTAAAGAGTCACCTGCAAGAATGTGATACTGAAGCCATGTGAATGGCTGACCACTCACAGGGGGAGAGGCTGTAGCAAGAGAAGCAGAGAGGCCCAGAGAAAAGCTGTACTGCTGTTGTCCCTTCAGTTTGATGACTCGTTATGTTCTGCCCATAGGACTGAGGTCTGCCCAGGTCCAAGTTGTTAGAATAACAGAGCTGTGTACATAAGCCCACCATACTCGATCAAATGGCATTCCATTATTGAAACCCTGGGAGAGAGCTGTTTTGTTTTTTTTTTAATGCATTGACTTCTGCTAAATTAAAAAAATAAGTTTTTGAAATTAATGGGCTGTGTTTCAACCGCTCAGCCTAAAGCACTATGTAAACCAACCATAAACATGATGTGGGGCGTAATTCGTGTCTTTCACCAATGCTGTTTCTCATCTGACATAGACTGTCACACAACTACCTTGCTAAATTGCACGGTCGTTATTATCCCGATTCTTGGATGAGAAAACCAAAGACCACAGAAACTTTGTAGCTTGATCCAGATCAAATAGTAAATAGCAGAAACATGACTGTTACCAAGGTTTTCTGATTCCAGATGTTGTGCTCTTTGTGCTATGTGATGAGAAGTCATGTTCAACAGCAATGCAGAAAAGATGGGACCTCTTCCAAAAAAGCCAAATGAACAAATTCCTGCCAGACTAGATCTCTGGGAGGAATCTTCAAGGAAAGCAGGCTGCTAACTCCTCTGTACTTCCTATGTCCCACAGCACACGCGCACCTGCTTTTCCATAACCGCATACCCAAGCTTCCTTGAAAGACCTGGCAAGATCTGGAGTTGAATTATAGTCTGTTGCAGGTGCACAGGTGTGGGGTACATGTAGAGTATTTACGATGCTACATAGTCATACTTCATAAACAGAAGTGCTTCTCCGTTTACAAACTCTTGACTCAAAACCATCCATACAGATGAAGGAAACTCCCTTTCAGAGCAAAAGCCCACCATCCCTACTCTCCACCAACAGATGGCACCATGATTGTGCACAGACATTTTAGCCTCAACTAAAGTTTGTTAGTGTGCAGCCAAAATCATAAACTCAAGGCAGGTAAAGTAAATGCATGAAGTGAGACCAGTATAAGACAACAGGGGAACAAAACTTGTGACCAACCAAGTAGCAGGTGCTCAGTCAAAAGAGGGCAGCCAAATTTCAGCTGTGGCCAAGTGATATCATGAGGGGTTGGGAGGCCCACGGTTACAAGATTCTCTGATTTTTCAAGACGGTGTGAAAATTCTGATTTTTATGTGAAATGCCCTGGCTTTCAATTTTGCAGCTAATTCACATTTTATAAAATCAGTGTGTAGGCTAAACACACCCCACATCTGTGGGCCAGATTTGTTGCTGTTTTCCGAGTTAGTCTATTAACATTATTAACTCTGTCATGTTCCAAAAGCGCAAAGCTTTTGGAGAGGAATGAAATGATAAGAAGAGTGCCAAAAAAAAAAAAAATCCCAAAGTCTGAACTAACACCACCAACACACACCATTCCTTGGAGAAAATCAACTTTACATAGATATGGATGCATAAACTGATTCAAAAGTAATGTTTTGGACTCATGAACGAATGGGTTTATGCACAGGTTTTAAGAAACTTATGTGTTCATCAGGACAGAAGCAGCAGCAACAAACATTTCTATCGCTATTCTCCCAACATTTTTATAAAAGTAACATGGCTCTGCGATCCAGGGAGATTGAAAGTCTCTGGGAATTAAAAAAAAAAAAAATCAAACATGAGTTTTGAAGGCAAGAGGGGCTGCGGGAAAGACATTGTGGTGTGGCAAAAAAGCCACATGGGCTCTGGAGTCAGAAGACTTTAATCTTAGCTCTGTTATTAACACATGCCTGACCTTGGGCAAGTTTGGTAACATTTATATAGTTTAATTTCATTTTCTATAGAGTAGGAGTTGATAATTACTTTCATCACAACACTGTTAGTCATTATAATAATGTAGTGGAGCTTACAAATTGCAAAGCTGAAATAAATTTTTAAATGTCACCATTAAAATGATAATGAAGGAGATGAGGAGGATGTGGAGAGGAAAGAGTAAACATACCAGACAGAGTGCACAAAGCAGCAATCATTTGTACTCTCTCCCCTGGCGCTTTTAAGATTGCAAGAGAATACAGACTTCTCTGGAGGCTTGTGGAAGGGACTCTAATTCCAAAATAATGTGAGCACAGGGAGATAGCTGCATCCCACCAAGGCACTTGAAGCAAAGCTAACCTCAAGGCTGGGACACTATGAATCCTGGGTTGTGGGTACACACATGTGTGCCAGATTTGCAAGCAAAAAGGTGCAAGAGATAAGAGGAGGCCAACTCCCATTACCTTCAGAGACAGTGCCATGCTAGGATATGGGTAGTAAGTGAGGGAATAATAGAGAAGTAGATAGCATGGTGCCACACCTCCATCATTTTATTTAAACTGATACTCATCAATTTATAACAAGCATATGACACCATAAATGTCTAGATCTTCTTAGCCAATTTGCTTAACTTAGAGAGACTTTATGGGAGACCTCCACTTTAGCCATGGTAATAACGGATTAGACTTATCCTCTCACCATAAACAACAAGGAAACTAAACCAAATATGTGAGGGAACAGTTTGGAGATATTAGACACCAGGCAACACAGGACTGTGACTTCTCATGGAAAGGAAATTCATGAGGTGAACCCAGGGGTCATCCCAGCAATCTGTTTCAAGGTTTTTTTGGATCATTAATCATGGGAAGTGAGATCCCCAATTGTGTGGCAATCTTACTTTATTTGAGGAGACAGAGCTTGAAGTTGGAGAAGACTGAACTGGCTGGAACTCGTGAGGCAGAGTACTGCAGAGGGTGGGGGACAGGACATGGAGAAAGAGTGCCAGAAACCTCTATAAGCATTGATAATCACACTAAATGAAAGCAGTCTACACACTCCAGTTAAAAGGTAGAGATTGTCCAACTGGATAAAAATGAAGGACCCAACTCTATGCTGCATACAAGAAACGTGCTTTATGTATAAAAACACAAATAGGTTGGAAATAAAAAGATGAAAACAACATGTATCATGCTAATACTATAAATAAATAAGAAAAAATATAAGCTGGAGTTTCTAGACTAATGTTGGGCACAATAGATTTCACAGCAAATATCATCAGAGATAAAAAGGTTAGTTCATAATGATAAAGGTTAATTAATCAAGAGAACATAACAATCCTAAATGTTTGTGCAACTAATAATAGATCTTCCAAATACATGGGCCAAAACTGATGGAACTGAAAGGAGAAAAAAGATAATCTGCAATTAAAATTGAGAGTTCGACAGTCCCTTCTCCATAACTGATCAAACAAGTTGACATAAAATCAGTAAGGATACAGAAAAGTTGAACAGTTCTATCAACCAAATTGACCTAATTGACATTTACAGAACAGTCTCCTGAACAACAGCAGGATGGATATTCATTCTTCTCAAGTGCACACAGAATATTGACAAAGACAGACTATATTCCAGTTACATAACAGAAGTCTCAAAAAATGTAACAGTGTGCAAGTCATACAAAGTTCTTTGACAAAAATTAAATTAAAAATTCATAACAGAAAGTTATCTAGAAATATCTTCAAATATTTGGAAACTTAAAGAAGGAACAAAAAAGTAAATTATAAAGTATTTTAAAAGTAGTGAAAGTGAAAACACCCATCGCATACTTGTGGGATTGCAACTAAAGCAGTACTAGAAAGCATTCAGAAGGATAGGGGTTCTTGTGAACTACCTGATAGTAATAAATACCATGCCAAAAAAATTGATAACGGAGATTAATTGGACAAATTCCTTGAAATAGAAAATGTACCAAAATACATAAACACACACACAATAGATAATGCAAATAGCTCTAGATCCCTAAAGAAATTTAATTTGTATTTTAAAACTTTCCCATGAAGAAAACTCCAAGGCCAGAGTCCTCACTGGGGAATCCTAGCAAACATTAAGAAAGAAAGAATACCAATTCTACCCAAATTCTTCCAAGAAACTGAAGATGAGCAACTACTTCTCAATTCATTCTCTGAGGCTCGAATTACTATGACAGACACTTCAAGGAGAAGAAAAGACCCATACATATATGACCAATTCATTTTTGACAGCGTGCCAAAGTAATTCAGTGGAGAAAGACATTTTAAACAAATGGTGCTAGAAAATCTGAACACCAAGTGAAAAAACAGATTCAACTCTATTTCATACCATATACAGAAATACGAACAGGAACTCAAATTGGATCATAGTCCTAAATATAAAAGTATATAACTTCTAGGGGCGCCTGGGTGGCTCAGTGGGTTAAAGCCTCTGCCTTTGGCTCTGGTCATGATCTCAGGGTCCTGGGATCGAGGCCCACATTGGGCTCTCTGTTCCGCGGGGAGCCAGCTTCCTCCTCTCTCTCTGCCTGCCTCTCAGCCTAGTTGTGATTTCTCTTTGTCAAATAAATAAAATATTTTTTAAAAAAAAGTATATAACTTCTAGAGAAAAACTTTGGAGAAAATCCTTGTGACATTGGGATGGACAAAATGATAAATCGTACTCTGTCAAAGTTAAAATTTTTTTTTAAAAATACCTTAAATAAAATAAAAAGACAACCAATAAAGTAGGAGAAATATTTGCAAAACACATCTCTAAAAAATGACTTGGATCCAGAATATATAAAGAACCTTTACAACTAAATAATAAAAAGAAGTAACCCCTTAAAAAAAAAAACAGGAAATATTATTTTTTAAGATTTATTTATTTATTTTTAGACAGAGAGAGAGCAGAGGGAGAGACAAACACAGAGAATCTCAAGCAGACTCCCTACTGAGTGCAGAACCCTACTTGGGGCTCGATTTCACAACCCTGAGATCATGACCTGAGCTGAAATCAAGAGTTAGCCACCTAACTGACTGAGACACAAAACAGGAAAAATTTTAAACAGGCACTTCACTGAGGAGATGTTAGTAAATAAGCACTTAAAAAGATACTTGGCTTTGCAATGTCTGGGTGGGTGGCTCAGTTGGTTAAGCATCTAACTCTTGATTTCAGCTCTGGTCATGATGCCCAGGTTGTGAGACTGAGCCTTTCTTCGGGCTTCATGCTGGGTGTGGAGCCCGCTTGGGATTTTCTATCTCCTTCTGATTCTCCCTCTGTTTCCACCTCCTGCACCCCCCAAAATGATACTCAACATCATCAGTCACGGGGGCACTGCAAACTAAGACCACAAGGAGAAACCATTACATATTTACGGGAATAGCTAAAATTTCGGGGGTGATGAGGTTTTAGAACAAATGAAATTTTCACAAATTTCTGGTAAGAACACAAAATTTTATAGTCAACTTAGAAAACAGTTTAGCAGTTCTTCTTCTTCTTCCTTTCTATTTATTTATTTATTTATTTATTTAAGATTTTATTTATTTATTTGACAGACAGAAATCACAAGTAGAAAGGCAGATGGAGAGAGAGGAGGAAGCAGGCTTCCTCCTGAGCAGAGAGCCCAATGCGGGGCTCGATCCCAGGACCCTGAGATCATGACCTGAGCTGAAGGCAGAGGCTTTAACCCACTGAGCCACCCAGGCGCCCCTCTAATTATTTACTTTTAAACAAATAACCCAACATGGGGCTTAGCTCATGATTCAAAAAGCAAGGGGCCCCCCACTCCACCAGTCTGAGCCAGCCAAGCACCCCCAGTTTGACAGGTCTTTAGAAACTTAGACATATCATCTGATCGAGGAATCCCATTCCAAGGCATTTATCTAAAAGAAATAAAAATATATGTTCCAGAAAGATATACGCAACTATTTATAGCTGCTCTAAAACAGAGGTTATTCAGAGGAACATCAGCGGGTGAGTGGATAAACAAATCGTGGTACATTTATACAATGGAATACTGCTCAGCAATAAAAAGAAACGAACTACTGATACAGTGACAGGAGTGAAACTCAAATGCATGTTGCTAAGTGAAAGAAATCAATCTGAAAAGGCTTCATACTGGATGCTTCTGATTATGTGATAGTCTGGGAAGGGCAAATCAGATCAGGTCAACCATTCCAGCGAGGAAGGGGACTGACTCTAGAGGCATGGGGAATGTTAGCAAATGATAGGAAAAGTCTATATTTTAGTTGTCGTGATGGTTATAGGATTACACAGTCATTTGACAAAATGTATTGAACTGTAGCACACTGGAAAAGGGTAAATGTTACCATTTGTAAATTACATCAAAATATCGTGGCTTTAAAAAAAACAAAACAAAAAAAAAACAAGACTTATGGAAAGAAAGTGGTTAGTACATGGAGTAATCCGTGCAGGACAGGAGCTGATCAGGCTCACAGAGTCACCGGATCTTTATCGTGGCATCTGTGCTTGGACCTCTCACCTTGTACTTGAACAAGTCCAGACACTCCTACTAAGCAAGATCCCCATTTAAACTTAAACTGGCTAACTTAAATCCCACACTTGGGAGTGACATCCTGAAATGTACTGTCTGCTGATACCTGGTCTTTCTCACCCTTTCCAGGAAATGAAACAGTTGCAAGTCTTAAGTGACAGGGAAAACACTGGAAACAATAGCAGGTTCTTTTTACCTAAAACGAAACAAAGCCACACCACAAAGAGATATCTCCAGGCACTCACTAGAGTCCCCTCCACCTCTAGCGACCCCACTGGTACTGGCTCACAGCCCTTGTGGGTGAGGATGGAAAATGGCAAAACAATAGTTTGTGTGATTCCATTTATTTTTTTTTAAGATTTTTTTTTAAATTTATTTGAGAGAAAGAGAGAGTAAGCTCAAGCAAGGGGAGCAGCAGGCTCCCCAAGGAGCAGGGAGCCTGATGCGGGGCTTGACCCCAGGACACCGAGACCATGACCTGAGCCGAAGGCAGATGCTTAACTGACTGAGCCACCTAGGTGCCCCTGGTGGTTCCATTTAAATGAAATTCTTTCATAGGGGATCTTAATCTATAGCGACCAAAGGTGGATCAGTGGTTTCCTAGGGATGGGTGTGTAGAGGGGTGATCGGACTGAAAGGGCCACAAGGGAGTTTTCTGGGGTGCTGAAATGTCATTGATTGTAGCAGTGGTCACATGGGTGAATATGATTGTCAAAACTCATTGAACTCTACACCTAAATGGATGTATTTTATTACATACAAATTACACTACAATAATATTGTGTTTTTTGAAAAAGATTTTTAGTGGCTTCTGTCTCCTGCAGTACAATGGAACAGATACACCCTGCTGATGAAAGCAAATAAAAACATAGGTTCAAATATGAACCTAATGTAAGCATTAAATATAATGCTTACATTATTTTGATTACGGAAGTGTTACTCATAGCCAAGTCTTATAGATTATCATTGCTCTTTCTTTCCCATGCATTTAAAAATTGTTTATTTGGTTTTTTTGGCTTGGGGTTTGTGGAAATAGACAAAGACCAGCCAAATGAGAACAAGCAAAGGCTATTTATTTAGAGTTCGCTATGCAAAGGAGTTAGTTCACGGTGACTCGCGTCTGGGCAGAAACTGGAAGGCAGGCAGTGAAATGAGAAAGCTTCATGGTGGAAAAAAGCAACAGTTTCGGATGGGCCCTGACCTGAGGCTGCTGGTGTGGGAAAGTGCAGGTGGGCTAACCAGAAGTGGGGGACACCTGTGACTGGTCACGGGCACATATTTGGCGCTCTCTGGCTAGCCTAAACCGGAAGCAGGAACAAAAACTAGAGAAGTTGGGGCGCCTGGGTGGCTCACTGGGTTAAGCTGCTGCCTTTGGCTCAGGTCATGATCTCAGGGTCCTGGGATCGAGTCCCGCATCGGGCTCTCTGCTCGGCAGCGAGCCTGCTTCCCTCTCTCTCTCTCTGCCTGCCTCTCTGTCTGCTTGTGATCTCTCTGTCAAATAAATAAATAAAATCTTTTAAAAAAAAAAACAAAACAAAACAAAAAAAAAAAAAACTAGAGAAGCTGTCAGTTAATCAAGTCCTGCCTGTTTGGGTCTGATTGGGCCAGGGCTTCTGAGCTGCCTTCCTGAACCAGCTGTAGGAGATAGTGGTCTGACTTTCTACAAGACTGACTTATAGGGAGCAAACCAGCTTCCCGAGCTGGTTAACTGTAGTTCATGGGTTAGTTTCCTGGGCTGACTTCTGCAAACTGTGGGTCAGAGTTCTATTTTTATATCTGGTCTGGCCATTGTCTATTTGTATATTCAATTTTTTCAAGTTTCTATGACCTTATCCCTAACTGAAGCCCCAAATCATCATTAAATCTCTTTTCAGGTATTCTACCGTTTTAATTTCCATAATGAACACTACTTGGAATCTTTTAGTCTGCCTTTTTAAAATTCATTTTTTAAAACTGTGATACAGTCATGTAACCCTGTGGAAGTTTAAGGTGTATACACGTTGATTTGACACATTTACATGCTACAGTATGATTAACCCCTTAGCATTCGCTGGTCCCTCGGCCACATTGTTATTATTTCTTTTAGTAATCACATCTTAATGTGATAATCTCGATCACATCATTATTATTTCTTTCTTTGTGGTGAGAACGATTAAGATCTAGTCTCCACAACTTCAAAGTTTATAGTACAATATTGTCAACTATAGTCATATGCTGTGTGTGAGACCTCCGGGATTTATTTATCTGCTAGTTGCACGATTGTACCACAACATCTCCCTCGTTCCCCCAAACTGTAGGTAACCACCATTCTACTCTGTTTTGTGAGTTTGGCTTTTTTATATTCCACAAACAGGTGAGATCATACAGTATTTGTCATCTAAACTTGTCATCCGAGCTGGCTACACCTGAGATGTTGGAATTAACATTCCTTGTCCTCCCAAAGACTCCTTTTTCTTTTCTGTATTAGATTTCCTCATTCTTGTATTCCAGGCCCTCCTCTCTCTCAGTTCATTCCCTTATTTTGGTGGTAAATGTTAATTTCTTGGGAAAAATCATGTGAGGGATAAAATCTAGGGGGACTTAGAACATTCAAAACTCTCTTAAGCCTAACTTCATTATATAAATGATAACTTGGAAAGGTAAAAATTCGCTATTTAGAAAAAATTTTTCTGGGGCACCTGGGTGGCTCAGTTGGTTAAGTGTCTGCCTTCCTCTCAGGTCATGATCCCAGGATCCTGGGATATAGCCCTGCATCAGGCTCCCTGCTCAGTAGAGAGTCTGCTTTTCCCTTGCCCTCTGTGATTTCTCTTGCTTTCATTCTCTCTAAAATAATAAAATGTTTAAAATAAAAAAAAGAAAAATATTTTCTTCAAAAATATATTCCTGCAGGAATTTAATCCACTGTCTTTTCACTTTCGATGATGTCATCATTATGGTTCCTCATTCTTTTTAAGATTTATTTATTTGAGAGAGAGAGCGAGCACACATGTGATCGGGGGAGGCCCTTAGGAAGAGGAGAGAAAGAATCCCCGTGGACTCCCCGTTGAATGTAGAGTGTGATGTAGAGCTCAGGAGGGGCCGGGGGAGGTGCTCAATTCTACAACCCTAGGATCACAACCCCTGCTGAAACCTGAAACAGGAGTCAGATATTTAACTGAGTCACCCAGGCACCCTCATGCTCATTCTTTGTATGTGTAAGGACACATTTAGCCAGAGCGATTCCATCTTGGATTAAAGAGTCACTTTGTTGTTTATGCAATAAAACTTAAACTGTCCCTGTCCCCAACCCTCCCACCCCCTGTCCCAAAGGACTCTTACTTAAAAGCAAGTCCTGGAAACCAGTCCCAGGTAACAAAGCCCAAATACAAGGATGGGTCAGGCCAGGTGGAGACATCCAATCAGTGGGGGCGCATACTGTCTCCCTAGCTACCAAGGAGTATGGGCCCCGCCTTTTGGGCGCCTTTTGGGCACCAATTCTGACCAACGTGATAGGCTGGTTCAAATGTCTACTATAGGGTAAATTGTAATTCAATTGGCCACCCGTGTGTGACCTAGCATGACCGTGCAGCTTTCTCTGTGTGTTACAATCTCATTGACCACCTGTGTGTGGCCAGGCTCAACCACATGGCCTTTTGCTCTATAAAAGCTAGTCTGTAAGGCAAAGAGGGATTGCCCCTTGGTAAGAGAATTAAACCGGCCAGTCAGTTTAATTCTCGATGCTTGGCGCAAAATAAAGCTTTGCTTGACCTTTCGCTTTGTATCAGTCTCGCTCCTTTGATCACGGACCCATTATTGGGGGACTTAACAATATGCAACCAGTTTTGTTCTTCTCTGGAAACTTAGGGGATCTCTTTTTGCCCCTAACATTCTAATGTTCACAATGATGCGTCATGGCATTGAGGCTTTTTGATCAATTGTGCTGGGCATTTGGTGGGCACTTTTAGTCTGGAAGCTGCTGGAAGTTATCTTGATTTATCTGCTTGTTTAATCCCTCCCCTCTATATTCCTTGTTCTATTTCTAGAATTCCTTCTTGATATTTATTTCAGGGATTATTTCTTTAATTTTGTTATATTTTCTCCTTTTAAAAAAATGATTTTTTTGAAGTTTTTTTTAAAATCTTTTTAAGTGATCTCTACACCCAATATGGGACTCAAACTCATGACCCCAAGATCAAGAGTTGGAGGCCCTACCCCCCCCCCTTTTTTTTAATCTCTTGGCCTTTTTGTTCTTTTTTGCATTAGATTTCCTCAAATTTGCTTTCCACCCATTTGACTGAGCTTTTTTTTTTCCATTTCTGCTATTCAAACAATCCCTCTGTTTTTTAATTCTGTCTTTGCATCCAGATGTCCACGGTTATAGACAAATCAGAAACATTTAGAGGAGTTTTGTGATGTAAATTAGGTTGCTTCCTGGTTTCCCCTCACAGCCAGTTAAAGAATTAACCTTCTGGCCTACCAACAGTCAGTTTCTGCTCTTTTATCTGCCTTGCAATTTCCAAAAGTTTATTAATATTGTCTCTGTTCCTGTTCTCTTTGTCCTTGTGGTTTTATGCCTTAACAAAAATATTTTTGCTAGCATTTGATGGGGGTTTTAAGAGAGAGCGGAAGTAAATACATGTGTTTAAGCTTAATTCTTTACGAAGAGGTACTGACCAAGATGACGTTACCATTCCCCTAAACTTGACTGAGCTGTATACAGACTTCTTCCTGGCTCTGGACCTCTGACCTGCTTAGAGCATTTACTTTAGAAACCTTGCCATCATAAATTCTTTCCCTTTCCATTTGAGATGTAAATCTTCTCCTAGCATTTGGCCACACCCAGGAATGTCTTTCTCAAGGACCTGAAAACCATTCCTTTGAAATGTAATCACTAAGAAATATCGGCCCCTATATTCCAGTTTTCGTGAGAGGAGCCCAATAGCGCGCCTAATCGCATGACCAACCACCCCACTAACATCCTCTAGGACTTGTTCGCTAGCGCACCCCAGTGTTTAAAAATTCTCCCTGCCTTTTGTTTCAGTAGAGTTAAATTCTATCTCACTCCCCTATTAGTATTAAAGTCTTCCTAGACTGCTTAACTCACTTTGGTACAATTTTTCTTTTACAGTAAACATGCCTTTTTATTTTCAAAAATTATCTGGATCAGTCACTGATAAAAGCAAATACTGTATCTGGAAATGTGCTTCTAACACATTGTCCAACTCAATAAAGGTTTCTTGAGCACTTGTACATCGCACTTGTATTATGCCAGGCACTGAAGGTACCAGAAAGGAAAGCAATAAATGGAGGAAAAGGGCAACAACATCCAAAGCATCCATTACAGTCATTGAGTTTGATTTGTTTACTTTTAACTGAGACAAAGACTGGCTTTGTGATCTCAGATAAATTCACTCTCTTCTCTGTCCCTCTGTCTTATTTTGAAAAATAGCGGTATTGGCCTACACGGTTTCTAAATTTCCTGTTTGACTCTTGGATTCTGAGGAGAGTTTGAAATAATTCAACAACTTGTTTTGGGCAATAAAATTAGTCAAATGGTTTTTAAATTGTTCCTTTAGCCACAGTTTATTTAAATACATTACTAGCTTATTTTAAATAGTGGTAGAATTGGATAGGGATGCTATGGGATTCAACTAAGCACAGCTGAGTTCTCAGAGATGCACTTACAAATCAGTACTTCAGCCCTATCCGAAATCCTAGCGATTTCCCCCCCTGTTTGCAGGATATCATTTCAAGGTCCAAAAAGTATCTCCAGAGAGTATTACATGTTGGAGCTTGCCAGAAGTTCTTCTATAAATACTCCAGCAAAGGAAAGAAAACAAGCCATCAGCAATCCCTGTGACAGGGATTTATCGAGCAGCCCAGAGTGCTGGACTCAGGGCCTAACGGCTGTCAGGGCCATAAACGCAGCTGAGTCATCATTCAGATGGACCTCAGGGTCCAGTGAGTAAAGACCTTCCTCACTTCACACTGCTAACAAGTGAAGATGGATAACATCCAGAGACTCTGAGCCTTGCAGGGTGAAGGGGCACGGGGCGGTGGTTTGGCACAGCCAAATGCAAACACAGTGATCACTTCACTCCAGCTCCTGGCTGAGTTTAGCTCAAAAGTGGTGCTGAGGCTGGGGAGAAGCAGAGGGAATCCACAGTCAGACAGAATTGAGTAGATTCCAGATCACTTCCCATTTATGAGCTGGAGGACTGGGGGCAGGTTTCCTTAAGCACTTTGAGTCTCTGATAGGTACCCGATTATGTGACATGCTTAGCACTGCACCAGGCATGTAAAATGCGCTTAGTGAATATTAGCTGAAAGTTTTTAAAATTTATTTTTATTTATTTATTTGACAGAGAGACACAGCAAGAGAGGGAACACAGCCAAGGAGCGGGAGAGCAGGGAGCCTGATGCAGGGCTCGATACCAGGACGCCGGGATTACAACCTGAGCTGAAGGCAGATGCTTAATGACTGAGCCACCCAGGTTTATTAGCTGAAATTTTTAATAGTAAAAGCTAATATTAGAGGAAGCAATGGTAGTTTAGTATACCTTATATGCACTATAAGGCATCAAAGTATGCTCCCCCAAAAGAGAACACTGTAGCTTAAGAATTATTTCTGAGCTGAAGATACATAAGAAACAGCAGATGCAGGAAGAATTCTCTGACCTTTCCCTTTCTGCCTAAAAGTAGGACCAAAATTTCCCATGAGAAAGGTGCCTTCCCTATGCGAGGAAGGGCAGAATGATTCTGACCAGCCCAGACATAGTAAACCTTACTACACACGGCCCTTTTCTTCCATTAGTTTCCTTATACAGATATATCTTCCCACAGTTTGCCACTCCTAGATGCCTTGGTTTTGTTGCTTTTACATATTTCTCATTCTTTGTTAAGACGTTATATAAGTCCCAAATTTCAGTTACTCATTACAAGTCTCTCCCATATGTATGTGCATTATACGAGTTAGTAAACTCTGTTTTTCTCGTTAATCTGACTTTTGTCCGTTTAATTTCAAGAGCCCTGGTCATAGAACCTAAGAGGGAAGAGGAAAAGACTTTTTTCCCCTTCTCCTATGGATGTACATACGTGATAACTGTGTATATCCGGAGGGACACTGATCTCATCTATTGACTCAGGAAGGCTTTATGGAGGAGGCAACAAGTCACAGGACAGGTGGCTTATCAGAAAAGAAGGAAATGAGAAATTTGAGGGAATCCTCAGGCAAGAGCGCGAGGAACATCCAAAGTTGTATCTGAGACCCAGTCTCTCTCAAGTAGGGTTTCTCACCTGAACCACGTAACACAGAAAATGATCTGAGTGACTATTTTCTCAACTCTTCCAAGAGTGTTGGTATAGATAGAAAGTGGTTCAATGGCCTTTAGGAATCATTTAAAAACAAACAAACAAACAAACAATACTGCAAACCTTCAATGCAGCTATTAAAAAAGATGAAGTGGGCTTGTTATAACATGGAAGCATATCCATGATTTACTGGGGAATATGAAAGGGAATGTCTCGAATAGTTAGCACAGAACATCCCATTTTATTTTTAAAAATCCTATGTACAAATACTTAAAAGGGAAACAAATCCTGGAAGAATCTACATCAAATTGGGGAAGAGGCCACCCTTGGACAATGAGGTTTGAGTGAAAGCAAGAGGTGAGCAAGGACAAATTTTTACACTTTATTTTTACTCCTCAAATGTCTTCAATGAGCATTTACTTCTTTTGCAATGGAGAATACTTTTTCCCTCGAATTCCCAGTTGATATATGACTGAAAACACTAAGATATGAAAACTTACCAGGCATACAGTAGTAAGAGAAGAAAGTGGTGGAAATAAGCGGATGAGTGATTACAGGCATTTGGAGAAGTGCTGAGTAATCAGAAAGCATGCAGGCTGAACTGTGAGGGGCTGGCAGTGGTCCAGAGACAGGCTGGAGCTGGATGGGTCATCCGGGAGGAGGACTTGAATGATCTGGAAGATTGCCTTTCATTGCATGCAGGGAGCAGCCATCTGCCTCTGTAACTTCATGCCCTGGAAGAGGAGGTAGGATCGAGGTCACCAGGGCCCTCACATCAGTAACCGGATCTGAGCATCCCAAATATCAGTCATTCTCGTCTTCTTCATGATGGCTACCATACCTTCACAGCAACTCTCCAAGCATTTCTTTCTAAAATCTAAATAAATTTGACTCCATTTTGAGCAATGACACCTATGAAATGAGTTTCTATGTTTGTTCTATTTCCTACTTCACATCATTTATTAAAATAATTGTAATGCATTTATCTATATGCCATCTAAAATTTTCAGAACATATTTTGGGAAATACCAAATTATGATACATATTAGATATGTTATGTTACATTGTTATCATTGAAGTCATGCTACTTAGAAGAGGAAGGTGGCAGGGGGAGGGGACCTGGGTAGCTCAGTCATTGAGCCTCCAACTCTTGATTTGACCTCAGGTCATGATCTTGGGGTTGTGAGATAAAGCCCCCTATTGGGCTCTGTGCTGGGGGTGAAGCCTGCTTAAGATTCTCTCTCTCCCTCTCCCTCTCCCTCTGACCCTCCTGAACACTGGTTGTGCATGCTCTCTTTCGATTTCAATCTCTCTCAAAAAAAAGGAGGAGGAGGAAGGCAGGGGTATCAGGTATTCAAACAGAAAGTATCTGTATTTAAAAAATGTTGAGAACTGGAAAAATAATCATTGATCTGCAGACTGAGTACACCGCAGTCTTCATGTGTATTAGTGAAAGTCCCATTAGGGAAGAGGAAGGAGAGTACTGTGAATAGGTCTTTATTACAGGAGTTAGATCTGACAAAACCTTAGGAGGAGCTGAGAGATAAGGGTCTAGTGAAGAGAGTTGGAGGTTCAGGGAGGATTCCCCTAAGCAGCCCTCCCAAAGCATCGATGTGGATGGACAATTGGAGCTTGTCAGGACCCAGGAAGCCAGGCATGCCTAGCTAATGGAAAGGAATGCCAGCGGAGAGCTGGTAGTGAGGTCTGCTGTCTCTATATCCGGTGGGGGGCCAGGGTTGCTCTTGGTGAGCACAGCCAGTGGGGGGAAAGGAGCTGAACTCAGAGCAGGGAAATATGAAGCAACTGGCGGTAACTGGCGTCTCAGCATGTTTCTCCCAGAACATGCTTTGTTCAAGTTTCTTTTTTTGACCAACTCAAACTCAGAACCACACAAGGAAGGTGATTCTGGGAAACAGAGTTCCAGCCACACTGACACGTCATGCAGCCAGCATACCATGAGAAGAACATGTAAGGCTAAGGAACAGGAGACTGGAAGTTCAGAGTCAAGGCAAGAATGGGGACCAGAGGTGTCACCCGAATGCTGTGGTTAAGACAATGAACGTAAATCTGGGGTCATAGTGAGTTACCTGCTAAGGGGATGTTTGGCTCATTCTTTGGGCTAGCATTAGCTTAAAAAGGACAGACATCCAGATGTTGTTAGACCTGAACACAACACAAGCAGCTGAAGCCAACTGGTCCCACTCCTCCTCTGTGTGCACTTATGTTCAACTATGCCCCTGCGGGGCTGTGAGTTTGTAACCTCAATGCACACGCACAAGGAACAGCTTAGGTCATCTGGCCACTCATCTGACAGATTTTCATTGAGCACTTACATGCCAAACACTGTTTCAGAAGCAGACGATAGAGTAGTAGATCAAATCTCTGTTCTGCTGAGAAGCTGCAGAGGACAGGAATTGGCTAATATATGTATCCCTTCTATGTAGGATGGAGGTGAGAGCTCTGAAGTAAGAGCAGGGTACAGGTCTAGAGGCTGGGGAAGCTCTTTTTAGATCAGGTGGTCAGGGATGCCTCCCTGGGAAGGATGTTGATGAAGGATGAAGTCCTGCAGCTCTCCAGAGAGAAGTCTTCCAGACACAGAAACAGCACGTGAGAGGAGATGCTTCTGGTGTCAGAGGAAGCACAGAGTCAAGGTGGCAGCAAAGGCCAGGAGGAGAGTGGTAGGAGATCCGAGGAGGTCCGAGGACAAGGAAGTCTTTGAATTTCATCTCATTCAAAGCAGAAGTGCCAGAAGGGCTGGAGCAGCCAAGTGACCTGCTCTGAATATGAGGGAAATGGAGCAGCTCTTCCCCAGTCAGAACTGACTGGAGTTTTGTGGACGGCTTATACCTGAATAAATAAGGAGAGCTAGAGAAGAAAATATGAGTGATAATTGAACTATCAACTGAAGGAAAGCACTGAAGCATTGAAATAGATCATTTTTCTCATGATATATTATTTTGTTTTAAAACTATGCCCTGTCATTAGCCAAGGGTCTTAGCTGTCAGCAACTTGGCCTCTGGTTTTCATGTGGGTCCACTCCTCATCTAGAGGCCACGCCCTAATATAGGGCCTGAGGTGCCTGGACAATGGCATCATGTCAGCTTCCTGCCCCAGTCTCTCCCCGTGGTAGAAGCAGGTGAAGGGAGGGATTGTTCCCTGTGACAGGGGGTCTAACTGGCGACTAAGAAAGGCAATGATGGAAGAAATGTGCTAAGTCAGAAGAGGACTTAGCATAGGGAACAGGTTGTGTGAGTGTAATTTCAACTTCAACTTCTATGTCATGGCCGAATGCCAGTCCTCATGGTCATAAAATATTAGAGCCAGAACAAAACAGTTTAGAGAACTTCAAGTCCTATAAACGATCAAACTGCGCTGAGGAGCCCTAGGATTCCACAGAGGTAACTCAGGGATAATTTGGAGAGAGGATGTGAGGAAAAGCCAGTGGGTCTCCTCCAGCCTGACCTCTATCCCACTGTTCCCATCTAGGTTAAAAATAAATGTTTATCTAAGATTATTCTTGAAGGAAGAGTTTGCAGCTAAAAAAATAAAAGTTTTGAAAATCACAATCAAATCCAGTAAAATTATCTCATTGTGGAAATGGGAAAAAAAAAAAGGTTCAGAGATTAACTACAATTGTTCTGGACAGCCCTTCTCAAACCTGTCCTCACAATCTCTTATTGCCTAGCAGCAATGTTATTTAATGAGCACTTACTATGTGCCAGGCACCTGACTGAATTTTTACAATCTTTATCTCATTAACCCTCCAAAAAAACCCTATGAAGTAGGTATTAATGATCCTATTAATGAGAAAACTGAGATTTAGTGAAGTTAAGTAGTCTTTTAATGTTCCACAGCTAAAGGGTGGCAAAGACAAGATATAAAGCCGGGGCCAACCAATCTGATACCCAAGCTGAAACTCATAAATATAATGCTATCCTTAAACCAAACCAAACCAAACTACCAGCCATGGTGATTCTCATTATCATCCAAAGAAATTCGTTAAAATGTTTAGAAGAGCCATAGAGGCTAATAAATCATTTAGAGAGCTTTTAATATCTTATTGAATATTCTTTATGTAGTGTCCGCTATAGGCAGAGCGCTCTTAAAGGGGATTTACAAATATTAACTCACTTAATATTTCTAATAGATCTAAGAGGGTGGTGTTTCTATCAATAGTCCTGATTTGCAGATGAGAAAACCAAGGCACAGAAAAATGAAATAATTTGTCCCGTACTGGTAGAGGAGGGATATGAACCGATCAAATGCTACACACAAAACGAAATAATTCAGGAGACAGTCTCCTTTCCAACCTGTGCACTCTGCTGTCCATACTTCTAGGTCACCATGGAAGAGAAAAAAGCAACAGGCTTTACGCACCAGAGCCAGATGTGCCGGCTTTACTTCGTCTCACACCCTATTGGCTGGGACCCAGTCACATGACCTCCATTAACTACAGGCAAAACCCGGAAATGCCATCGTGCCCCGAGGAGGAAGAGGAGAGGGCCTGTTTTCGTCTAGCAATCCCTTCTGCTACGGGGAGAAACACAGTAAGTGATATAAAAAATACTCACTTGGGGGGGGAGGGGAGCCAGTTTCTATATTTACTGTTTTGTTTTGCTTTTTTAATTATACATCTAGGACAGCTAAATGAATGTAGGTGGTGAGTTCCTTTGGCAAATGGCTTTTTTTTAAAAGATTTTATTTATTTATTTATTTATTTATTTATTTATTTGTCAGATTGAGAGAGAGAGAGAGAGCGCGCACAAGCAGGCAGAGTGGCAGGCAGAGGCAGAGAGAGAAGCAGGCTCCCCGCTGAGCAAGGAGCCCTATGCGGGGCTCGATTCCAGGACTCTGAGATTATGACCTGAGCCAAAGGCAGTGGCTTAACCGACTGAGCCACCCAGGTGTCCTGCAAATGGCATTTTTTGAGTGACTTCATGCCCCCGAACAATTCACAGAATCGACTGCTTTGTGCCTGCGCCGTGGGTTGGCAGTGTGGGAAAGCAGTGAGCTTCGCCTTCTTTTTCCTCGCCATGTGGCCGTATTCCTTCCCTCTCAGGCCCCCTTTTCCTTCACTCGCTTGTTTTGTTCGCCTCTGACCCGATCTAGGCGTGAAGCGGGCAGGGCCCCCTCACTCGGGTGGCTCTGGAGCGCAAGAGAAGGAAGCTGTTCGGTGGGGCAGAGAATGCTGGGGACATATCTGTGCCCCGCTTCCCTCGGCCCCAACACCTGCCAGCTCCAGTTAACCCAGGACGGCCTTGCTGCTCTGAACCTCGTTTCCCCACTGGGTACTTCCGGTTACCACCAGATGTTCTCCCAGAGTCTGAGGAAAGTCCTAGTGCAGGTGGAGCGATAGGAGCTATTTCTGGGTCCGGGGGGGGGGGGGGATGCAGTCAGGGCTACTTGGGGTCAGGGGTGGCTCCGCCTCAGAAGGTGGCAGAACAAAGTGGTGACTGAAGCATAAGCAGGCCACAGAGAACAAGCATTGACCCTTCCCCAGCGCACACAAATGCCCCAAAGCCACTAAAGCATGCAGGCAGCCGGGCTGAGCAGGGAGTGAAGGTCTTAGGAGAACACAGTGGGGGCAGGCATCATGCACTCCCACCCTTTGGGGACCAGGGAAGCACCTGGAGATCCCCTCTGGCCGGTGGGCGCGGGGGTGAACCAGGGAACCCTGGCCCAGTCCATCCCCAACAGCTGCCTTATAGGAATTTGAGGCCATGGCTGCTGAAATACCAATTTTTCTTTGTTTTTCTTTGTTTAAATTTAATGAACATATAGGTTATTATAGATTTCAGAGGTATAATACCCAGTGCTCATTACCATCCCATGCCCTCCTTAATGCTCATCCCCCAGTTACCCCCATCCGCCACCCACCTTCCCTCCAGCAACCCTCAGTTTGTTTCCTGTAATTAAGAGTCTCTTAGGAGGGGCGCCTGGGTGGCTCAGTGGGTTAAAGCCTCTGCCTTCGGCTCAGGTCATGATCTCAGAGTCCTGGGATAGAGCCCTGCATCCGGCTTTCTGCTCAGCAGGGAGCCTGCTTCCCTTCCTCTCTCTCTGCCTGCCTCTCTGCCTACTTGTGATCTCTGTTTGTCAAATGAATAATAATTTTTAAAAATCCTAAAAAAAAAAGTCTCAGGTTTGTCTCCCTGTGTTATCATCTTATTTTTCCTTCCCATCCCCTATGTTCATCTGTTTCGTTTCTTAAATTTCACATATGAATGAAATCACAGGATATTTTTCTTTGACTTATTTCGCTTAGCATAATACCCTCTAGTTGCATCCATGTCATTGCAAATGGCAAGATTTCATTCTTTTTGCAGAATACCCATTTTTCAAAAGGTATGGGAAATCAGGACTTTCTGTGACTCTTCATTCTAAATTGTTGGTATTTGTTGTAAACCATTTAAAAAATCGCTACAAGTTAAACAAAACATGTGCACAGACTGACCCCAGGCAGACAGTGTGTGGCTGGGGATAGGTCCATGAGATCTGTCTTTGTCCAACAGGGAGATGCTGGGGACGCTGTCCTGGTGATTTTCAGACATTCCGTGTTTGTAGCCCTGGAGGAGCAAGGACCTGGACTCAGAGAACAGGACGCAATAAAGATGGAAGACTGAATGGTGCGGGTTAACCTGCAGGAGCAGTTTCCAGCGGGAGAGAGTAGTTCTCATTCTTCCTGATGACCACGGAGCTCCAAGTGGCAACCTCAGCTGCACAGAATGACATGTCCCTGTGTAGGCCTCAGTTTCAGCCCCCACAGTGGTCAGTGGAGGTGCACCTGCCTGGAGACTCCAGGGTTGTTAAATTTATGATCATTGGATTGAACTGAAAACACATACAAAGCTTGATGTTTCTACAGATCCCATGGCAAGACCTTTGAAAGCCAAAGAATCTTCTGGCAAAGTGGATGAACCATGCCTTCCCTCCCTTAAGCCATCCTAATTTCTTATATTCATTCAGAATGTGAGAATCTGGCTTTCTAAAATTGAAGCTCACGTGAACCTCAAAACAGGAGAGTGGGGGATACATTTGGATGCTACTTCAGGGGTGGGAATGCCTCTCACCCATAACTGGGATCAGTGGGGAGAGGCGGGGAGAGAAGATCGAGAACCATATGCAAGTAAAGAGACAAGATTTTGAGAAAAAAATAATTGAATATGTAAAACTACTCATTATTTAAAAGCATGACTTAATTATTTAAAATGATCAAATTTATGTAATTATTAAAACATATTAAATTGCAATTATGTTTTAATATATATTTATAATAACATAATGAACTCATTAACGTATTAATTTTATGCTCATTAAAATTATTTTTAAGTTTTTAACAACAGAAAACAAACTATAAATATGATAAACAATAAATTTTGCTTATAATAATAAATATATACCATGTTGAGAAGAAAGAAACAGAATTGGAAGTGAAATAAGAATGAAAGACAAGACGTTCTGGAAGAAAGGACCAAAATAACTATTGATAATTGGAAAATTACTTTCCCAAGCTGTTGAGACCACTGACCAGCTATGGAACTCCAGGAAGCCATTAAATGTCTTTCGTCCCAGCTTCTTTACCTATAAAAATGTGAATTAGACAGCCAACCCTATCCATCTACCTTACATCTACCCCACATACTGTTCAAAGGCCTCATGAAATTTTTGTGAAATCATTGGAAAATTATAAAGCGCTATAAAACAATAAAATAGTTATGATATATGTAAATGACAAAAGCATAGACCAGACGAAAGTAGGTGGAGTGTCCAAAGAATGGAGGAGTTGGAGGAGTGGCTGTTGTTTCTACCTGCATGGGTGTGGCCAGCAGAACAAATATTCTCCGGCTCTCTCTCCCCTTTGAAATTCAAATCAGGTCTTTGTAATCTCTTGAATTGGCCTTATTTCCAATGTCGGGGTTTACATTTTAAATAAACGCTTGCTCTGACATGGATTTTGTGAAGTGCAATATGTGAAGAAATTTTAAGAATTACATTGGCCTGACCATGAATTCCTGGTCCCTGAAAATTCCTTGTCCTTGAGCTTGCTTTTTTTTTTTTTTAAAAGACTTTATTTACTTGACGGAGAGAGAAATCGCAAGTAGGCAAAGAGGCAGGCAGACAGAGAGAGGGGAAAGCAGGCTCCCTGCTGAGCAGAGAGCCCAATGTGGGGCTCAATCCCAGGACCCTGAGATCAGACCTGAGAGCCCAAGGCAGAGGCTTAACCCACTGAGCCACCCAGGCGCCCCCTTGACCTTTTTTTTTTTTTTTTTAAATCAGAGATTGTTTTCTTCTGATCATTAAGTACTTCAACATTAGATTTGGGACCAGCATTGTGTTTATTTATTCCAGGTCATATTTTTTATAGCCTAAGTGTATGGACAGTGGTTCCAAGGAAGGATTGGGTGAAGCTATGAGCTGAACTTGAGGATAGACAAGAGCTCCTTGACCATGGGTTTCTCTCGTGTGGTGACTCTCTCAGATTTCCTTTTGTCACTTCTTACGGCTCTCCAATAACTTAATGAAATCCGAATTCCTTTTTATCAAAAACCAGCCCTTTGACAATCTTGCTGTAATCCCTCTCCACATAGTCCCCTAATAAGTCTAGGATGGTACAGGACAATGCAGTGTAGCAGGCTTAAAGAGCGAACAGTCCAGATTGTATGCAGAGGATGGAGGGTGCTGGTGGGGAGCGGTCTCCAGGAAAAAACAACAGTAATCATCTGATATGCTTAAGCATAAAAAAGTTGGTTGACGAATAATCTGATGTGGGAAAATGAAGTCTCAGTATAAAGAAAGCAAGCCAATGAAAACTACTGGAAAACAAAACATTTGCAAGAATGAAAGCAATAGTAGATTGCTTGGGTTTTGCAATGAGTATTATTTACAAGACCATACTAATGTCAGTACCTTTACTGATTTTAGCTAACAATGGGATACAACTATTGGGAGGATGGCAAGAAGGGACATGGGGATAGGGAATATAGGAGCATGAAATCTTCATCTAGCAGAGCAGAAAATCAATAAATAATGTCCAAGTTGTTTTTTTTAAATAGTTCCATAAACATACTACTTAGAACTCTAGCAATAAATATCATTCCCTTCAGTATAACAATTATAGAGGTCTGTCTGCATGTTCTAGATGCTCAGGTTAAGTATGTCTTGCTCTTCCAAGAAGCATTTATAGCTCATTGCCAATCCCCAACACACAATATACACATATGTTAAGGTTCATAATTATAGATAATAGATGGGAATCCGTCTTTTGAATCTTTTCTTGAAAATTTTGAATTTTTTTTTTATCAACTTCTTACAGGATGAAATTAGATGATTGTAATTTTTTATCTTACCATTATAGGGCCAGCAGAGAAAGCATCCCAAGGTCACATGTCCACATTGCCACTTCCTGATTGTCCACTGCACTCACATTAGTGCTCACCTGTCTATTCTGTGAGGCTCAGATAAATCCTGAAAACTACTTTCAAGTAGTTGAAATGAATGGGGGTCATGGTCATACACACCCCCACTGCCATGTGTGGAACTTTCCTCAGGGCTATAAGTGACATGATGCGTTTGACATGAACTTGATGATGTTGGTGACAACCCATATATGATGTGAGTTATTTAATTACTTTTAATATAAAAAATACAAACAGAAGTTTTAATATGCTTACCCTTTATTCTAGTGAGTGGTGTGTCATCTCCCTTCCCCTCAGGGTCCCAAGGTAAGTCCTTAAAGGGCTCACCTCAATGTACTCACTTTTCAGCCTTTCCAAAAATGGCTCTGAGGCACAAAGGACAGAGTGTGGGCCATCATGCACTCTAAGGGAAAGGGGAGCCTTACCATGCAAAACAGGTAAGATATTCCCTTGAGTTCTTTTGTTCATCTTCACGTTTTATGTACATTTTGCTTTCCATTTAAAAACATTATACCTTTGCAGATTTAATCAAACACATTTGTATCAAAGTCAGGTAATAATACTCAACTAATGAATGAATCACTGAACATTATATCAAAAACTAATGATGTACTATAACTTGGCTAATTGAATTTAAATTTAAAAAGAAAGAAAAAAAAGGTAAATCTGACAAAAAGTTGTAGTTCTGGCAGAGGTCTGTGTTCAGCTTGTTGTTCTAGTATCTTGAATTTTTGAAGCGCATTAGCAGGATAAAGGAATAACGCTGATGTGAATTTATCACTGAGGAAAGCCGGTTATTGACTGAAGTGTTCATCCACATGGTCCCTAGGAGCCTCTAGCTTCCCAGCAATATTAATAAGTACCTAAGCTCCCAAGTAATAACTTTTAAAAGCTACTCTTTTTTCATTATAGAATAACCGTGGGTAGCCTTGAACTTTGATCAGGGCGCTTACTGCTTGTAATATGTCAGCAATTAAAAAAAAGTGTAGAATATATAGTAAGGGGGGTGCAATCGGAGGGTGCCAATTTGTAGGAGAAAGCTGCTAATTGGAATACAAACCTTTTCTTTAAGACATGGACATAAATAATACAAGGCAGAAGCTTAAAATTTCATAAATGAAGTGTGGATCCAGGGCAGTGGGATGTCGAGCAGGAAGGAGGAGGGGAAGTAGAGCCAAGGCATTAAAATCTTGAAGGAGGAGGTGTTGCAGGTGTCCTGGGGACAGGACTAAGAAATCTAGAAATGGGCAGAAAAGGAAGAAACTGTACAACCGGAGGGCCACAGCGATGATTTCTGAAAGGGTTGAATATACTTATTTTTAATGGGTAGTTTAGTCATTTATTTATATATTTTCAATCCATGTTAGTTCTCATAATTGACTATATATGATACTGTAAAAACATTTATATATTCATCACAATGTCTGTTTATTCTTCAAATATACATGCAGCCATAAATGTAATTTTAAAACTTGATGCAAAAACTCGGAAACGTTAGTTGCTAGTTCTTAGGAATCCTCTTGATACATATTGTTTGAATTAGACTTCTTTTTTATAGGAGCAAGGAAAATTAAATAGTAGTAAATGGCTTATAACAAAAAACAGTGGTCCCTGCCTTGCCCCTCCACCTCCCACACCACTGGTTCTGATTCCCAGAGGAGAACACTTGAAATTCTTCAACTGGTTTGTTTGATATTGACTTCTAGATTTCTAAATAGTATGCTTGTGTGAGTTTTTTAAAAGTTGGACATTACCTATTGATTTTCTGTTATGCTAAATGAAGATTTAGTACTTGTATATTCCCTTCCCCCATGTCTCTTGCCATCTTCCTAATACTTACGTCCCATTTTTAGTTAGATCAATAAAGGTATTGACATTAGTATCTTCATATAAATAATATTCACTGTAAAGCCAAAGTAGTCTACTTTTATTATGTTCTCTTACTTGCAAAATGTTTTGTTTTCCTGGGCTTAAAATTGCCTTGTCCATTTTTCCCTTTATAATTTTCTATATATGGAAGGCTTGGTATTCTCCTATAAAGTTGTTTATATATCAACCTACTTTTTGAGATACATAGCATATAAGAGAGTCTTTTTTATTACTTTGCTTTTTTTCTTAGAAAGCTTCCTCCCAGCATTCTCCATCCTCTTCATACAATGTGATCTGGTTCCGTCTTCAGCTCGCTATGAAGTCCCGTCCTGGGACTTCTCTGTTACTTTGCTGCATTGGATTCTCTGTTTTCTGGGTGTTCTGTTCTCTTTTTTCCCTGGTTTACTCTCTCATTTTTCTGTCACGTTCTGCCATAGCCCGTCTGCCAGGGTCCCCAAAGACCCATGCTGCCTGAGGATTTTGCTCTTCTGTATCCTCCTCCCACACCGAATCAAGTCACAGCTGAATTGAGTGCAGTAGCAGACGAAATGTTAATTCCGAGGCAAAGTCACACAGCTCCTGCCTCGCTCTCTCAGATCTCTCACTTGCCCTGTGAGAAATCAGCTGCCATGTCACAGAATAGCCAGCCCTTGCTGGGGAAGTAGTGCAAAATTCATTTGTTCCCAGGAATGGCTGGGGGCAGGGAGAAACAAAGACGTTGGTAAGAGAATTTTCCATTTCAGTTTTGCACTGAGTTAATATCCTTGGATTTGTTGAACATTGAACACATGAATGCACCCTAGTTTTATATGTATTTATTCATTTCTGGGCATGTCTAAGGAGAAGGCACGTAGTTCCATTGCCCTCAGGCACCCATGTGGCCTCACTAAATCACTGGTGACTGTCATCATTTAGTGAGCTAAGCCAAAGACACACTCCTTTCATTTGGGTCTACTTAGCTGCTAATGGCATTAAATGCAAGCTTATAAATCAAGTCACTATATCACAAAATGTAAATCAAGATTTTCAGAAACAAAGTATTTATAATTGGAGTGCTTTGACAGAAAATGGGGTTTCTGGTTGGCGAGAGGGCAAGTACTCCTGGCACTACTCATAAAGTAAGACAATTCATTTAAATTATTTATTTGGTCTTTATCTTGTACTTCTCCATCTTGTTTATGTTTCATAATAGGTATAGTATGTTAACGGAGTAATAAAACTTTTACATAATCTGTTAGTAAATACATACACTTATATTTGGGGCGTGCATTCAAAATTTTATAACTGACAAGCATGCATGATCCGAAAAGCTTGTGAAGTGCTGATACCCTGAAGCATCCCTTTTTGAGAACTTCTCAGGAGAGGGATGGCTTGGGGACTGCTCTCCAGGCTGGCCCAGCGAAGAGCCACTGTGGCCCTTTGTGCTCCCCCTTGCTCCCAGCTGTGGTCTTAAGATACAGTGTGAGTTTTTCATATTTTATCTTGTTCTAGGAGGTAAATAATTATCCCCACTTTCCAGATGAGGACACCATGACTCTCTGGGTTGAGTAATCGGCACCAGCTATATGATTGTAAGTGGCACAGTCTGTATTTGAACCCAGACCATCCTGGCTCCAAAGCTTATGTTCCTTTTATTATTATTATTATGCTGTCCAGACCTTCCACACATGTGGCCTTTCTACAACTCCATTTTCATTCCCTCAGTCCTCTGCTTTGCCATTCTGAAGATGTGCAGCTGTTTTACACTCGAAAACCTGAAAAATCAGGCCATGTCTCACAACTGATAGGGCATCACTTCTGCCAGTGGCCGAGGGGCAGTCCTAACCAGTGGTCACTCTGTTTGTGCACGCTTCCATCCTTCTTCATTTTCTTCCTGGCTGGCTGTTTTCCCAAACTTCAGTTCAGGCCTCTCGTTCTCAGAGATGCCTTCTGACATCATCTGACATTTTTCTCCCTTGTCAACCTCTGCCATTATTCTTTTCACTCTTGGAGATCAGGGCTTCTGCCACCTCTGTGAATGTCGGCATACAGAACTTAGCATAGGGTAGTCAATATGTACAGCGAATGTTTGTTGAATGAATAAATGAGCAAATGAATGAATGAAACCAACATTTCCACAGGATGTAGACTGTGGCCTTCATGGTGGGGATCTCCAGATGGAGATCGTTAGTCTGGAAGCGACACTGTGCAGTAGAGGGCACTCAGCCTTGGCAGAAAACAAAACAATAAGAAGAAACACAACTGAGTTTGCATCGCAGCATGGAAACTCACCAAAGTGAGACCATTTTTCTCTCCCCAGCTGGTAGCTGAAGGCTTCCTGAGGGAGCTGGTGGGTCATAACCGGTGTGCAGGAAAGGACACATGGAACTCACAATTGTGGGGTGCCACTGAAACTTGAGGGGGGTGAATACCATTAGATACTCACCCCCATGCCACTGGTGGCCATGCAGTAGGAGCAAAAAGAAAGCAGAAGCATGCTGGCTTCTAGGAAGAGAAGCCCCTTCCTCCTGCGGTGGTCTCTTTGGTGCCCTCTACTGTTAAGGTTTAGCATCATGACAGTGGCAAAGAACAGCTTACTTAAGTGCCCACTTCTGTGGCCCAACAAGCCATGGAAGGAGAACCAGAAAGGGCAATAAACTGATAAATGGCATACCCCTCCTTCCCTTAAATGTATTGAAAGAATATACAATGAAATGTATAATTTTGAGAAGGATTTGTTTCCTCCAAGGAAGTAGCCAGAGGCTAGTGGCCACATGGGAGAGAATTTATTCTCATAGAGGTTCTTAACATTTTTAGGTGTTGGTGTGTGGTGAAGTCTGTGTGTCTCTTCTCAAGATAATGTTTTAAAATACATAATAGAGGGATGTTTTGGTGGTTCAGTCAGTTGAGCATCTGCTTTTGGCTTGGGTCATGATCTCAGGGTCCTGGGATCAAGTCCCACTGCCTGCCGCTCCTCCTGCTTGTGCATTGTCGCAGTCTCCGTTCTCTCTGTGAAATAAATAAATAAATATCTTAAAAATAAAAAAATACATAATCTAAAATACATAGAACTACAAAGAAACCAATTATATTGAAATACAGTAACAAAAATACTTTATATATTTTTTTAAAGATTAAAAAAAATTTATTTGAGAGAGAGAGAGAGAAAGAGAGTGAGAGAGACTGCACAGAGGAAGAGGGAGAGGGAGAAGCAGACTCTCCTCTGAGCAGAGAGCCTAATATAGGGCTTGATACCAGGACCCTGAAATCATGACCCGAACCCAAGGCAGATGTATAGCCAACTGAGCCACCCAGGCACCCTGTAAAAATACTTTTTAAATAACTCAGTTTGTCATATAGTTTTCTGGTTAATTTATGTGTCAGTTTGACTGGATCATGGAGTACCCAGATACCAGACACTTTTTGGGGGTGTATCTTTGAGGCTGTTTGGGGATGAGATTAGCATTCAGATTGGTAGACTGAGCAAAGTGATTGCCCTCTGCCATGTTGGTAAGCTTTATCCAGTCCACTGAGGGCTGAATAGATCAAAAAGGCAGAGGAAGGGCGAATTTACTGTCTGACCACATGTGCTGGGGTATCATCTCCTGACCTCTCCTGGGACTTCTCTCATCCGTCCTCCATCTCTGAGGACTATATCACTGGCTCTCCTGGGTCTCCAGCTCACAGGTGGCAGACCATGGGGCTTCTCAGCCTCCATAACCATGTCAGTCAGTTCCTCATAATAAGTCATTGGTGTTGATTCTCTGGAGAACCCTGACAGATACCTCAAATGCTTCTTTATTAATGCATTAAAGAAACAAGACCTCCCAGTGGGTCTGAAAGCAACATCATTTCTAAGCAGCAGTGACTGGAAATGACATTGTGGGATCTCTGTCACCGCTGTGAGGTGGTCTGAAAATAGTTTGTATTTGAGGGTGCTGTTCCTGATGGTGTTGCTGACACTCACAATCAAAGAACGTACTACATTTCTGTAAGAGGTTTTTGCGGGGGAAAGAAAGATGTCATTCTCTTTAAGTCTGTGGAGTCTCAGTTCCTGAGTTCGGAACCCCTTGTTGTGCCCGAGTTTTCGCGTCCGAGAGACCACCAAGGAGCCAAGCACCGATGCAATCACACGAGGGTTTATTTGACAAGCTTAAGCTTGGGCCCAAGTATACAGGACACAGCGGAGTAGGGACCTGGACCCCGAACCAGATTACAGTTAGAGTTTTTAAAGGCAGAGTATGGGTGGACTAGTGGTGGGTGAGGACAAAGGGGATTAGGGATGGCGTAAGTCTCTAAGGAATCTTGGAGGCAAGGTCTCCAGGACCTTGAGGGGCTAACTGTTGTCTGGGGAAAAGGTTATTCATTACCAATAATAAAAATCTTCTTGTGAGACCCTTTAGATGTGTATCAGTGGGCCATATGCTTGGGAATGGTCGCTGACACTATCTTGGGGGTTTAGAGATAAAGTTTCACATTTCTCCTATCAAGTGTCCTTGTTAGTGAGATTTAGGTTAGGAGAAATTTAACTTTATTTAGGGCTTGAGGAACTGAGTTATTTGCCTCTGGAAATTGTGCTATTGTTAAGATAGCTTCTTTGTTGTAAATCTCTAGGACATTGGTAAACCAAGGGAGACTCCTGCCTTGCAGGACTGTGATCTTTGCAAGTTAACTATTTGCTTTTCCCCCAGGGCAGCCAGGGGTGGCTGAGGAATGTCACACATACTACCGAGGGGAGAGGAGCAGGTGGAGAGGGGGTGCAAGGTGCCAGCTTTTGCTTTGCCAAGATGGCTGTACTTATGCTAAAGCTAAACCTGAGGTGGGATGGCCTTAATTTTCTCGGCCTCCACACCCTGTCAGGAAGTAATTCCAGCATTAACACTGAGGTTGACCTAAACCTCACTACACACCAGGCAGGTGTTTCTGAGACTCACACCAGGGGCTCCAGTCACCTCAACCCCCCCTCTACCCCGTGTTCCCGTGTGCACGCAGTACTGCTGTGGAAGCTATAGGCACTTCTCAGATCGAGTGCCCACCGGGGGCCTCTGCTGCTCCTCGTGCCTCCACTGGAGTTACTACCTCCTGCTCCAGAAGGCCGGCAAGACACAACTGCCTATGACCTGAAGAGTGAGGAAGATGGAAGCTCCCAGCTTCACAGTGCTCCCTCCCTTGACGACACAATGACATACTTCCTCATTTTTGGTGGAGGGGTCACATGGTTCCACTCACGCCCAGGCCAAGTGAGTCAGTTCAAGAGGAAATGCTCATCTATTTGCATGGGTGGCGCTGGACAGGACAGCCGACCTGACGACCACTTGGCTGGCGAGGATAAAGACAAAGCTGACATCTCCGATTATGTCATCCCGTTTGGAAACCTAAGTCCTAAAAAGCAGGCCCAGAAGATAGGGCAGGGTGGCCCAGAGTAGCCAGCACGGGCAGGAACACAGACCTCAAGTCCAGAGGCTGCTGTTTACTTTTTGCCCAATTCCACTCGCCTGTGGGGCAGCCTCCTAACAAATGAAAGAAAAAAAAGAAAAAGAGAAAGAAAAGGTGTTGGCATACTTTACTGGCGTGTTCTCTTCCTCCAACAAGTGTCTGGCGAGCTCTGGTGTGTGCCAGGCACTGTGCTGAATGAAGAGTTCAGGCCGCTGGGAGCTCCGTTTAATGAGAGAAACGGCCAGGGGGGCAAGGCGCTACAGTGCGGTGTGACAGAGGCTCTGGAGCTGTGGGAGCAGGGAGCGGGGAGGACCCCTTCGCCCCATCAAAAAGCTCCGTTTTAAAAAAATTACATGATTGATTTGAAAGTTGCAGAGATGGGGCACCTGGGTGGCGCAGTTGGTTAAGTGTCTGACTGTTGCTCTCAGCTCCGGCCTTGATCTCAGGGTTGTGAGTTCAAGGCCCACGCTGGGCACAGAGCCTACTTTAGAGGGGAAAAAAAAGGTTGCTGAGGAGTAGATATTAAAAGTTCTAGTCACAAGACAAAATATTTGTAACCAAGTGAGGTGGTGGGTGTTCACTAAACTTACTGTGTTCATTTCTCAGTATATACAAATGTCAAATCCTTGTGTTGCATACCTACAACTAAGGTGAAGTTATACATCAATTATCTCTTAATAAATTTGGGGGAAATGAATAGAAGGCAGATGTATTCAAAGTAAATGCTTTCACATACACACACACAAAAGAGAAAAAATGACAGGTGAAAAGCTTTACTTTAAAAACATATTTCAAGTTTATTTATTTATAATCTCTACACCAAATGGGAGCCCGAAAAATGCCAAAACTGAGTCATATGCTTACACCCCCACCCCCCTGACTGAGCCAGCCAGGGGCCCCAACATAATGCTTTATTTTAAATTCTGAAAATAAAACCCTCTAAACTCCAGGTTACTTTTCTTTTTTGTGTGTGGTTTTATCCTAAACAGAAATAAAAGCAACATATATGAAGTCAAGAGGAGAGAGTCGGGACAGAATCTCTTCTCATGACCCCTTGATTTCCACTCCCTCCCAGTTCCAACACACCTCTACCTCAGGCCCATTCCCTCCTGAAGCCAAGAAAAAGGCCATGATGTCAAAAACAAGAATAAAACCATGTATAAAATTCTGTAAGGCAGCTAAGTTTGAAAATTTAATTCTGGCCACTGTCCCTCTGAGAGACTTGAGCCAGTTCCTGACTGTGAAGGAACGAGGGAGGGAAACTGTAACAGAACTCAGTCCTGGGAGATACTGTGCACCCCAGCCACAGCCCAGGCCAGCTCTTGTGGGCTTCGGCACCCTGCTTCCTTGGGGATGTTGGGCAGGATGAGGCAGGGTGAGGCCTCTGGTGAACTGTGGTGGTGTTTCCATGCATGTTGATCGAAGGAGAGGCTCCAATATCTCTCTTCTTCTTCTTCTTCTTCTTCTTTTATATTTTATTTATTTATTTGACAGAGAGAGAGAGAGGTCACAAGTAGGCAGAGAGGCAGGCAGAGAGAGGAGGAAGCTGGCTCCCCGCTGAGCAGAGAGCCCGATGCGGGGCTCGATCCCAGGACCCTGAGACCATGACCTGAGTCGAAGGCAGAGGCTTAAACCACTGAGCCACCCAGGCGCCCCAACCAAGATCTCTTCTTAATGATGACCCAGCGGTCCTCATGTCCTGGGTGGAAAAATGAGAGCAAGAAGCTGGAGCAGAGAGCCCGAGTCCCAGCACAATTGTTAGCTTTCATGACACTCAAGTAATTAATACATCTCTGGGAGAGCCTGCAGTAGAGTAATGGGAACTGGCATGTCCTCCTTCCCTGCCCCTGCCAAAAATAAGAGAGTAAATTAATTGTCCAATTTGTACATTTGGAGAGGGCTAGGAGCAAAACCAGCATCCCGGCATTAGGCATATATTTGGACTCAACTGGCTGTGCTCCCCCTGAGCCTGAAGAAAAAAAAAAATCAGTTTCTTGATTCTGAAAAATCATTCTTTAATGAACCTTTTGAATAGATGCTCCAAAATGAACACTATACATGTTCTCTAGTCTTGGAGGGGAAAAAAATATCTGCAAGGAAAATGTGAGTATTTGTAACATCCTCCACAATCCAGCAAGCATGAACCCCTCATCAAACGTTCTTCTGTGGGCAACTCCCTTAAACTTCAAAGCCAACAGGGGAGTGAGAAGGGGAGGTCCCCAAGGGCTTGGGCAGCCACAGGCTCCATGTGTCCTGACAGCCCAGAGAAGTACTATGGTGTGCCTCCCAGCAAAGCCCTATTCCATACGTTCTGGCCAGGGAAGAAATAGGAAGTGCCCAGGTGCCAAAGTAAATGAGGTTCCTCCCTGGAGTGGTGCCAAGGCCCGGGATTTAGACCACAGCTGAAAGGGCCCTTGGAAAACTCTTGGAAACTTCCCCTAGGAAGATGGAAGAAATTGACACCCTGTCCCTATGTCCAGTGAGAAGGCTCCGAATCTGCTCTAGAAACCACCACGGGGTGTTGCCACTCTCAAAAGTGGGGCCTTCATTTGTCCTGACAAGGCCCCTGACAGACACTCGGTCTGTTTTGGAAATAGTGAGCACTTCTGAGTCAATGAGCCTGAACCCGGAGAAAGAGAGACCTTCTTGCCAAAGACTTAGGTCCCAGGTCTAGGGCAGCTTTGAATCTCTCCCCCTTCATCCTCCTTCCCTCCAACCCTCCTGTTACTCACTGCCCCAGAAACACCACTTGGAAAGAGACTTTCAATTTGGCACCTGCCATGGAAGCCAGGAGGCGGGGTCTGGAAGCCAAGTGAGGAATGACACTGGGCGATGGGGGAAAGGATTGAAATTAATCCCAGAAGAGCTATGTAGGAGGACAAGGGGGCGGCGTGGGCCTGTCTTCTGAAGAGCTACAGTGGCCCAGGTGTGGCACCTCCAAGCCCTGTCCCACCCCCTCTCCATGTGACAGAGGAGTGAGCATGGGCCCCTTGCTCTCAGCTGTTTTCCTGGCCTCCAGAAGGAGGCTGGCCTTGCGTCCCTCCTCGCAAGTGGATCTTTCTCAGGTCTGCTGTCCTGGACGTTGCTGGAAGGGAGGAAGCCCAGGGGAGAACCAGTGTCTGATTGTCGCTGACTCCTGGCACACGATTCCATTCAGTTGTGACCAGAGCTCCCACTTCATGTGGGGGGTGGAGGTAGCGGGGAGCACTTGAGCCCCTTCAGAGTTGAGTCGGAGCTCTTAAGAGCCTGACTAAGCAGATCTTCAAGCTGCTGCCGAAAAGGAAAGGATCAGCTAGTTCTCTGCCTCGGCGGATACACCAGTGACCCCGTGTGCAGTCACTAGAATGGCACCACGCGGTGCTTCGGTTTTAAGGCAAGTTGTCACTAACCACCCTGAGACATTTCTGACCTGAACAACTCAATCCCCACATATCCCTTACTATGCAGAGTGCTCGCTTAGAGGAATGTGGGTAAATTTGAATAGGGACCAGATTGCCACCTCAGAAAGAAAGAGATAGAATCTCCTGTCCGCTTCGCTTTTGAGAATGCAATGTGATAGAACCCCCACAGAGATGAGTCCACCGGGGAAGGACACCAAGGGCCTCCAATAAAGAGCCCAGTTCCCGGGAAGTGTAAGTCCAGGTGATAACTTGGGCCCAGTGCCCCCAACCAGAAGGTCCATTTGCTGCCTGGTTTGGGCCAATTGTGTGACTGAAGGCTCAAAGTGCCCCCCGTAAAACTAACCAGACACAGAGAGCATCCTGTGCGGCTAAGTGTAAACCCCCATCGGGGGCTTTATGCCTCAGACAGACATAACTGGACAGATTGGGCTTGTCCTTTGTTCTCCCTCAAAATAAAATATCATTTTGGCTTTTGAGTTCTTTTGGAGTAGTTAAAACAAGGACACACTGAACCATAAAGACACAGTTTTCAACAGTTACCCTAGAGCAAAAGAAATTATGGCAGAAAGCTGGAGCCCATTCATCTTTGACTGGCTTCTCTGGCTCTGAGCCTAGCCTACTGTTTGGAAGCAAGACACGCCTCTAGCAGTTGAATACATCCTGGGATACTCGGGAATTTTTTTCAGGCATATCTTAGGAAAAGATACAGGATGCTCTATAATTTGGGCAAATGTGGATTAAAGAAATTAAATTTAATTTAAAAAAAGGGGAGGGGGTCCCTGGGTGTCTCAGTCAGTTAACGCATCTGCCTTCAGCTCACGTTATGGTCCTTGGGTCCTGGGATTGAGCCCCATATCAGGCTCCCTGCTCATGCGCACGCTCTCTCTCTCTCTCTCAAATAAGTAAATAAAATCTTTTTAAAAAATTTAATAGAGGGACGCCTGGGTGGCTCAGTTGGTTAAGCGGCTGCCTTTGGCTCAGGTCATGATCCCAGCATCCTGGGATCGAGTCCCATATCGGGCTCCTTGCTCGGCGGGGAGCCTGCTTCTCCCTCTGCCTCTGCCTGCCTCTCTGCCTACTTGTGATCTTTCTCTCTCTGTCTCTCTCTCTGACAAATAAATAAATAAAATCTTAAAAAAAAAATTTTAATAGAAAAAGACTATCTCATATTGGTAAAGGAGATCAAACTGGGTAGTTATTTTCAGAGATAGAAGAAGCTTGAAGCGGTTAGCAGTATTCTCTTCCTTCTAGTATTGGTCCTTCAAACCGAACAGCACGTACAAGAGAGCACAGTGTCATTGAACAGAACTTTAGCCACTCTGGGGCCCTTTCAAACATGGCTTTGAATTGATTTATGAGTCATTGATTTATCAGGAAGAAATATTAGGGAAGAAATGACAATGATAGGACCTAGCAGTTCTTTTTCTGGGTATACACCTGAAGGAAAGGAAATCACTATCCTGGAAAGACAGATCTACTCCCGTGTTCATTGCATTACAGGCTTTTGCATTTACAATAGACATGGAAGCAACTTAGGTGTCCCTAGACAGATGAAAGAATAAAGAAGATATATTATGGAAATCTGCTGAGCCATAAAAAGGAAGGAAATCCTGCTATTTGTGACAATGTGGATGAAACTTGAAAGCATTACACTAAGTGAAATAAGCCAGACAAGAGAAAGACAAATACTGTATGATCCCACTGACATGTGAATCTAAAAAAAAAGACCAAACTGTCAAAAATAGAGATCAGGTTGATGGTGGCCAGAGGCAAAAGGTGGGGTGGATTAGGCAATGGGGATCAAAAAGTACAAACATTCAGTCATCAGATAAGAAGTTGTGGGGATGTGAGTTACAACAGGAGCGATATTATAGCGAATGATAGTATTTTGTGTCCTGGAAGTTGTTAAGAGAGTAGATATTTAAAGTCTCCTCACAAGGGGCAAACATTCTTAACTGTGTGAAGTGATAGAAGCTAATTAGAGTTATTCAGGTGATCGTTTTGGGGTATATACCTAAATCCAATCAGGTTGTACACCTTAAACTCATACAATGTTGTAGGTCAACAATACCTCCACAAAACTGGAAAAAAAAAAATAAAAGTAAACAGAATGCTTTGCAGATGTGGTGGGCATCCAGAGGCCTCCCTCAGGGCTCTTGTTTGTGAGGTCACATGCTCTAGCTAAGGGCACCATGACAGGGCTCTGCGTTGTCAGGAAAGCGGGGGTGTCATTCACATCTTGCCGGGGAAGGCTAGGCCTAAGATGGTGGGATTCAGACAGACAGAGAAAGAAGGGTGAAGACATCCAAGCCAAGATGAACATGGGAATCACTATGGAATATTCTAGAGTCATTGAAGAGGCATGGCATGTCTGACTCGAGTAGGGAAGAGCTGTATTTGTGGAAGGTCTTGAATGCTACTTTCAAGACTGATTGCTGCTCCTGAAAGAGTCTGTGGTAAATTAGAAGCATTCTACAGGTGGAGACACTTCGAGCGAGGTGTGGTACAGACTCAGCTGGGTTACTGAACTGAGACTCTTCTGTCTCCAACATCTCACCATCTGCTCCACAAATACCAGGTCCCTGGAATGAGATGGGCGACTGCTGGACTTGGACGACTGCTAATTGGGGAAGGTGTTCTCAGCAAAGATTTATAGTCACAGGTAGGACATGGTACTCTTGGTACTCTGGCATCAAGGACCCAAACTTCGTCTGTCTTTCTGAGTTCCCCCCTCTGCAGGTGGGCTTTTCCCTTGGCTGCCATCACATGGGGTGCTAACCTGTCGGCTCTCACCCCCTTGTGACTGCAGGTGGAACACAAGGAGGATCTTGCTCTCTATGGGTGAAGAAAATATTACCCCGAAGACCAAGGTCAACTTCACTTATATCTCATTGCTCAGAAGTGGGTCCAATGCCCACGGTGGCTGCAAGGGAAGCTGTTGGAAGGAGTGTCCAAGGAAGGGGGCTGCCACTGCCAAAGCCTGGTCTGAGTCAATCACGACTCATTTCCTGGGATGGGAATAGTGAGGCCAAACAAATCTGAGATTCTGAAATAAAAAAGGGGGTATGGCAGTTGGGTAAAGGTTAGTGGGGCAATTTGGGCCTTTCCTCCCATTCTCCTCTTTTCCCAGATGATGACATTGAGGCTGAATAGTGGAGGTCCCCAAACAGGGCCACCGAGCAAACACAGAACGAGAGTGTGCTCCCTCCAGGATGGTCCCTGGCTTCTCTGCAGTGATCCCAACACAGAAAACCAAGTACTGTGGTTCAGTCCAAATTCCAAAGGCCCTCATCTCACTGATCAAACTTGCAGTTCTTAACTCTCCCTATGCATTACAGTATCATGGGGAACTTTAAATCAAGGAAAGAAAATGAATGTCCAAGTTCCATCCCATGAGATTCAGATTCAAGTGGTTTGGGGTGAGGCTGAAAAAAACCTACGTTTCAAAAACTTTTGTGGTATAATGGTGTTTTTAACGTGTCAACTTGGCCAACTTGGTTCCTGTTACAGACTGTTTGTGTTCCCCCCAAATTCATATGTCAAAACCCTACCCCCCTCAATGTGATGGTATTTGGAGGTGGGGCTTTTGGGGGTAATTAGGTTTAGATGCGGTCCTGAGGGTGGAGCCCTTAAGAATGGGGTTAGTGCCGTTAGAAGACATGAGAGAGCTTGCTGCTTCTCTTTCTTTCCACAAGAATACAGTGAGAAGGCAGTAGACTGCGATCTGGGAGAGGGCTCTTGGCAGAACCTGACCGTGCCGGTCCTCCGATCTCAGACTTCTAGCCTCCAGTACTGGGAGAAGTAGATTTCTGTTGTTGATGAACCACTCAGTCTGTGGTATTCTGTTCTAGCAGCCCGAATTCATTAACACAGCTCTGGTCCCCGTGACTCAGTTAAACACTAACTCACATGTTGCTGTGAAGCTATTTGTGGCTGTGATTATAGTCCATCATCAGTGGGCTTTAAGTAAAGGAGACTGGGTGGGCCTGATTCAGTTTGTTCAAAGACCTCAAGAGCAGAGCAGAGGATTCCCCGGGGAAGACTGAGGACATCACCTTCCGCCTGCCCTTCCTGCCATCATGGGCTATGAATTTCAGACTTGCCTAGCCAGCCCCCACCATGGCAAAAGCTCATGCATGCAGCAGATCTCTTAATAGGTAGTTCCTTCTGGTTCTGCTTTTCTGGTTGAACACGGACAGATACACCGGGTGATTTCAGTTTGCTGCTCAGGCTGGACCATGGAATTATTCAGGGGTGGTTAAGACAAAGGGCATCAGAATAAAATAAGTCAAGGTCAAAGCTCCTCTCTTCCGCGGACATCTTTGTGAGGGCAGGTCCCTCAGCTGCAAAACAGGGATCATGGTGTCTGCTGTATCCACATAGCCTGAAGGTCAGAAGGTCAGACGCTCTTCTGTGCATAAAAGATCAGTGAGCATGGGGGGGGGGGGGGAAGGGAGCTGCTTCTCTTACAATGTGGAGCTTCTGGGCTATTCATTCACGGTTATGAAATGCCATTCAAACAAAAACCAGTCTGGTCTCCCAACCCACTGTTTGACGTCTAAAGTTTAGGACTTTGTTTTAGGGTCACCTAACGCCTCCTACCGCAGGCGGGAAGGCACCTGTGCATGCGCAGACCTTCAGTCCCACCAGATGGAGCAAAGGGAAGCAGGTCCTCTGGCTCCAGCAATGAAAGGAGTAAAAGGCGGAAGCCAAGAGCTCCAGTGTTTCTTAAAGCGGACTGTAAGTTTTACCAGCTACCAGCAACATTCTTCAACGGCATTTTAACAAGTAGTTTGGTTACAAGGCTGGAGATCCCTGCTAAGTAAGACAGCCATAGAAATCCTGCTTTTCCTCCCCGGGCCGCATTTCCTTTCGGGGTTGGTGGCACCGCTGCTCCCTCTAGTGGCACTAGGTGGGCACTTTCCTCCCTTGGAAATCGGCAGGTTGGGCATTCAATCTGGCGCATGCATGCCCTCTGGTGGCCGCACTTCGCATCGGCTACTTCCTCCGGAAGGGCTCCCAGGCTGCAGCTCTTGCGTTTGCCTTGATTAACTGTTTTGTTTTTGTTTTTGTTTTTTTCTGTAAACATATATCACTTTATTTATTTTTCTTTTCAGACAAACAATGTTCATTGTTTTTGCACCACACCCAGTGCTCCATGCAACACGTGCCCTCACTAATACCTTCCACCTTGTTCCCCTAACCTCCCCCCCCCCTTCTAGACCCTCAGGTGTTTTTCAGAGTCCATAGTCTCTCATGGTTCACCTCCCCTTCCAAGTCCCTCAAGTCCCTTCTTCTCTCCATCTCCCCATGTCCTCCATGTTATTTGTTATGCTCCACAAATAAGTGAAGCCATATGGTAACTGGCTCTCTCTGCTTGACTTATTTCACTCAGCATAATCTCTTCCAGTCCCGTCCATGTTGCTACAAAAGTTGGGTATTCATCTTTTCTGATAGAGGCATAATAATCCATCGTGTATATGGACCACATCTTCCTTATCCATTCGTACGTTGAAGGGCATCTTGGTTCTTTCCACAGTTTGGCGACCGTGGCCATTGCTGCTATAAACATGCCAGAAAGTGATCAATGCTACTGCTAAAAATAGAGCGGATAAGGGAATCAGGAGTGGTAGCCAAGGAGAAGCTAAGATGGTGAAGTCAGAATAGGGCTCTGCCAGGCCAGCTTTGAGCAAAGATCTGCAGGAGGAAGTTTGGGGGGAGTTAGTCATGAGGATTTTGGTGGGAGGGGTGATCCTCCCAGCCATTCTAGATGGAGGAAAACACCCTAGGAAGTCGCAAAACACAAGGCCAACTGAGAGATTCAAGGACCAGAAGGAACACCTGTATGGGTGACTTAGCCAGCTGGAAGGGTATAACAGGGTTGGGGGGACCAGTTAGGAAAAGGGGGAAAATTACATAGACCCCTGTAGGCCATTGTGAAGAATTTATACTTGATTCTTAAAGAAAGAAGCCAGTAGCGGGTTTTGAGCAGAGGAGTGCCATGATCTGTCTTATGTTTTAACAGAGTCTTAGTCTGTTCATGCTGCTAAAGATAAAATACCATAGGGGAGCCCAAGTGGCTCAGTCAGTTAACCACCTGACTCTTAATTTCAGCCTAGGTCATAAACTCAGGGTCGTGAGATCATGCCGAGTGTAGGGCCCTGTGCTCAGCTTGGGGTCTGCTTGGGATTCTCTCTCTCCCCTTGCTTCCTTGTGCACTCTATCTCTCTCAAATAAATAAATAAATCCTCAAAAACAAACAAACAAACAAAAACCAGTACCATGGACTGAGTGGCTTGAACAACACAAATTTATTTTCTCACAGTTCTAGAGGCTGGAAAGTCTAGGATCAAAGCCTGATGGGCTTTTCTTTCTGGTGGGGACCCTCTCCGCGGCATGTAGAGGATGGCTTTCTCACTGTGTCCTTGCGAAGTGGAGAGATGAAACCCTGGAGTGTGTCCATCTTCTGATAAGGGCACTAGTCCCAACCCGGGGCTTCTCCTCACACTCTCATCTAAACCTAATCACCTCCCAAAGACCTAGCTCCTAACACCGTGACTTTGGGGTTAGGGCTTCGATGTTGAAATGTTGAGGAGCACATTCAGTCCAGCAGTCACTCAGCACTGTGAGCTAGATGGTGTGGGGAGGGTGACTGATGATGGGGGCGGGGAGAGCAGGAGGCTGGGGGACAACCCAGCAAGAGGTGGTCGTGACTGTGTCTCTGATAGTGAAGTCACAGCAGAGGTGAAGAGACGTGGCCAGCTTGTGGAGAGGTAGTAAACGCAGAGATGGTGGGATTTCCTGACAGGCTGCAGGTGGAGAGAAAAAGAGGTCAAGGATGGCCAAGAGTTTTGAACTGAGTACCTGAAAGCTTGGGATGTATTAAGGTTAATATGTCTATATGTGAAGAGAATTAAATGTGCCGAGTTCAGGGACTTTGGGGGGAGTTGTCACTGGAGATAATGACGTACTGGCTGGCTATGAAAGTCTGGGAAAGGGTCTTAACTTTTCTGAGTCTCGTTATTTAGGACATATTCATCACCCCCCTGTATTAGGTACGATGCTGGATGCTGGGAATACAGGAAGAAAACAAAATCCCAGCTGTCATGGGGCTTACCTTTGGTGAAATAAAGATAATAATAAATGATCACTTGGAGTTGACTGAATAATAAAGCATGTAAATTGTCTCAAGCACTCAGTTTGGTGCTTTGTCCAATAAACAACTGATTCTACCACCCTCTCCTTGCTTTCCACCAATTAGAGGACAAATAGTGTCACATGCTTGAGGGGACCAGTGAGGGGCCAGAGGACATTTTGAGTGGCAGCCTTCCAGTTCTCTAGAAACTATAGAGCTGACTTCCTAAGAATAAAATGTGGAATATTCTTATAGAAATGCTAGAATGATATGCTGCCTCTACAGCAGAGTATAGTCTCTGATTTTTAATCTTTGACTTTATTCTGGAACCCACCTGAACCAGCATAATGTTACACATGGGATCGTGCTGGCCGAGGCATGGTTAGTCTAACAAGCTAATAGCAGATAGCTGGGATGGTATCTTATCACTGAGTTCATTTTTGTTGAAATTACACCCTCTTAGTTAAAAACATTACATTTCTTCTTCTTTTTTTTAATTTAATTTTATTTTTTCAGTGTTCCAAGATTCATTGTTTATGCACCACACCCAGTGCTCCATGCAATACATGCCCTCCTTAATACTAACCACCAGACTCACCTATCCCCCACCCCCTCCCCTCCAAACCCTCAGTTTATTTCTCAGAGTCCACAGTTTCTCGTGCTTCATCTCCCCCTCTAATTTCCCCCAATGCACTTTCCCTTCCTTCTCCCAAAGTCCTCCATGTTATTCCTTATGCTCCACAAGTAAGTGAAACCATATGATATTTGGCTCTCTCAGCTTGACTTATTTCACTCAGCAATAATCTCCTCTAGTCCCATCCATGTTGATACAAAAGTTGGGTATTCATCCTTTCTGATGGAGGCATAATATTCCATTGCATATATGGACCATATCTTCTTTATCCATTCGACTTTTTTGTTATTTATTTATGTATTTATTTTTATAATTTAAAAAAAAATTTAATAAACATATAATGTATTACTAGCCCCAGGGGTACAGGTCTGTGAATTGCCAGGTTTACACACTTCACAGCACTCACCATAGCACATACCCTCCCCAATGTTCATAACCCCACCACCCTCCCCCACCAGCAACCCTCAGTTTGTTTTGTGAGATTAAGAGTCTCTTATGGTTTGTCTCCCTCCCAATCCCATCTTGTTTCATTTATTCTTTTCCTACCCCCCAAACCCCCCACGTTGCATCTCCACTTCCTCATATCAGGGAAACCATATGATAGTTGTCTTTCTCTGATTGACTTATTTCACTAAGCATAATACCCTCTAGTTCCATCCACATTGTCACAAATGGCAAGATTTCATTTCATTTGATGACTGCATAGTATTCCATTGTATATATATACCACATCTTCTTTATCCATTCATCTGTTGATGGACATCTAGGTTCTTTCCATAGTTTGGCTATTGTGGACATTGCTGCTATAAACATTCGGGTGCACATGCCCCTTCAGATCACTACGTTTGTATCTTTAGGGTAAATACCCAGTAGTGCAATTGCTGGGTTGTAGGGTAGCTCTATTTTCAACATTTTGAGGAACCTCTATGCTGTTTTCCAGAGTGGTTGCACCAACTTGCATTCCCACCAACAGTGTAGGAGGGTTCCCCTTTCTCCACATCCTCACCAGAATCTGTCATTTCCTGACTTGTTAATTTTAGCCATTCTGACTGGTGTGAGGTGGTATCTCATTGTGGTTTTGATTTGTATTTCCCTGATGCCGAGTGATGTGGAGCACTTTTTCATGTGTCTATTGGCCATCTGGATGTCTTTGCAGAAATGTCTGTTCATGTCCTCTTCCCATTTCTTGATTGGATTATTTGTTCTTTGGGTGTTGAGTTTGATAAGCTCTTTATAGATTTTGGATACTAGCACTTTATCTGATATGTCGTTTGCAAATATCTTCTGCCATTCTGTCAGTTGTCTTTTGGTTTTGTTAACTCTTTCCTTTGCTGCGTAGAAGCTTTTGATCTTGATGAAGTCCCAATAGTTCATTTTTGCCCTTGCTTCCCTTGCCTTTGGTGATGTTCCTAGGAAGAAGTTGCTGTGGTTGAGGTCAAAGAGGTTGCTGCCTGTGTTCTCCTCAAGGATTTTGATGGATTCCTTTCTCACATTGAAGTCCTTCATCCATTTTGAGTCTAATTTTCGTGTGTGGATTACATTTCTTCTTATATTTACAAATATATTCTCCCATTCTATGGCTTATCTTTTTTTTTTTTTCATGGTGTCCTTTGACCCACAAGAGCTTTTAATTTTTATTAAGTCCAATTTATGTATTTTTTCCTTCTGTTGCTTGGGCTTTTCTTTATCATCTCCAAATATCCTTTGCTTAATCTAAGGCCATGAAGATTTACTTTCATATTTCTCCTAAGAGTTTTCTAGTTTTAGCTCCTACACTTGGGTCTGTGTAGCTCCTACACAGGATCTGCACAGTCATCTGTGTATATGATGGGCGGTAGGTAGGGGCAGACTTCAGTTTTTCACAAGTGGATATCCAGTTGTTTTAGCACTATTTGTTAAAAAGACTTACTCCCATTTCAATGTCTCATTTAGTTTTTACAGTAGTGCAGTGAGGTAAGAATTATTGTCCCGGCATGCAAGCCAGGAAACTAAGGCCCAGAGAGATTAAATGACTTGCCCCAAACCCTGAGGAATTCCAGGTAAGAAGTGGAATTTAATGGGCCTCCAAAAGCAGGGTTCTCTCAACAATAGGGAAACGGCGTCTACTACAATGCCGTGGGATGGTAAAACAGACACAAGAAGAGTCTTTGATGCCTTTGCTCTTTTTTTTTTTTTTTACTTCAGTTAGACACACCGTTCCCGAGGAGCTGTCAGTGTCAAGAACTCTTGAGGCTGGGTAAGATAAATAAGCACAATTTTTATCTTTAAAAAGCTAGTGATAACAACAGAAATTTGAGGAAATTTCCTGCAAATAGCATGACCTTGGAAGTGTGAAAATAAATTAAGGGAAACCTCTAGAGAATGGGGCCGGGAGGTTTGGCAGAGGAGAGCTCCCAGGCTCTGCCACTCGTGGTTAACTGCAAATTCGACAGGAAGAGATGGACCTTTCAGGTGTGAACTCCTTTAATACCCAGCGAGAGGAAGACAGGCTTTGCTCCTCCCCCAGCAACAGCGCAGCCAATGAGAAGCCGCTATACTTCCAGCTCCCAGTTTTCTCCAATGGACTCTTTGTTTGTAATCGCCTCCTGGCTCCGACTTTCTCTATAAAAGAGCACGGGTCTCTTTGTGCTGAGGACTGGTCATAGTGGTTTCTCATGGGTTGCAGTTGTCTGCTATTCCCAGACGATACTATCTTTTGCTAGCAAAGTAACTGGCAGTTTTATTTTATTTATTTTTTAAAAGATTTTATTTATTAAAATAAAGATTTTATTTATTTATTTTATTAAAAAAGATTTATTTATTTATTTATAATTATTATTATAAAAATATTTATTTATATTTTTATTATAAATAAAAAAGATTTATTTATTTATTTATTTTAAAGATTTTATTTGACAGAGAGAGAGATCACAAGTAGGCAGAGAGGCAGGCAGAGAGAGAGAGAGAAGCAGGCTCCCTGCTGAGCAGAGAGCTCGATGTGGGGGCTCGATCCCAGGACCCTGGGATCATGACCTGAGCCGAAGGCAGAGGCTTTAACCCACTGAGCCACCCAGGCGCCCCCTGGCAGTTTTATTTTTAAGGTGAACAGAACTCAGTATTTTTGGTAAAAGCACCAGAGAACAGCTTAAGGAGATAGAATAACAGGCACCGGAGGGTCAGAGGGGATCCAGCGACCAGCAAATGGCCTGGAACCCAGGTAGGTGCCGCGGCCGGAAAGCAGGAAACCACGGTGGGTCCTGGGCAAAGGCCAGAACATCCCGGCCAGGGAACACCCCACTGTAGACCCCGGGAGCCTGATTTGTGCTCAGGGCTTTGCATGGGTAAGTCTAGATCCAGACATAGGGGGATCCTCGCCTGCGTTGTGTCCCACACTGTGGGCGGGGGTGGTGAGGGGCACTCCCTCCTATGTACGTCAGGCTCCAGGAGGAATCCTCTTAAATAACAGGGGAGTGAATGCTCCAAATGCATTAGAGAGGGGAGTGAATGCTCGAAATGCAGTAGCGAAAGCACTCTTCTCTCTGCTGGTCCCGTGGTGTTTTGTTTTGTTTGCACAGAAAAGCTGCACTGTCTCCTTCTTATTTTCAGTCCTCTCCATATTTCACATGACCGGTTTCCCTGATGAGATTAAAATCTCTCTGTGGTTAGGTGTTTTACACACCACTGCCTGGCATCTCCCATTGCACCTTAAAGACAGGCTTACAACGGGTGTTTTCAAATTGCAGATGACCCCTGGGGTACCCCAGGGACCCACAGTCAGCTCTTCAGAACCCACATGTGGATTCTCATTAGCCAGTTTATCATAAGTTTGATTTTCCTTTCGGGTCCCGAATGCTACTAATGACTCTGCCTACGCTCACCATCAGTTGGGGATAGGCAGAAGACGTCTGCCCCTTAAAAATCAGCCTAATTCAGAGGAGGGGCTGAGAGTGGCTGGAGATGGATGAGCTCTGTCAGTGGAGGGCTGGGGGCCAAGTTGTAGCTTTAGCCTTGTTTGTACACATTTGTTAATATTGTTTCATTGGGAAGTTCCAAATGGGAGTCTTCGGTTTTCGAATATTAGGGGTACCTGAGAAGAGATGTTTGATTGCCAAATGGCATAAGGAATCAAACAAAAGAAAGGCTGAACAAGCTTTGGAAAGGACAGGAAGACCTAGGGTCCTACATTGCTGAACTTCCTGGGCACCACATTTAGATAGTTCAGTTCCTATGCTCCTCTGTGCCTGACCTTGAACTCCAGAGCCCAGTTCTGTGGTAATGGAGGCTGAATGGCCTGTCCTCACCACTGGGAGAGAGCTGGGGGACACCATGACTAAAGGTTATACCAGGAACCCCTGAAATGTAAGGATCGCCCTTCTCCCAACAGAAATGCAGTGGTATTATCCAAAAAAGGGGAGTTTGGAAAGGCCTGGAAAGCCAAGCACCAGGCTTGCAAACATGTTCAAGTGGAAACTACAGAGATGATGGCTGAGAGGGTCTCCGGACAGGACCCTGAGCACGGTAGAAGGATTGGACAGATGGAGGGACACCTCTCTAGTCTTGGCTGGAGTGAGGAGGAAAAAACGAGGTGAGGATGTGGGGGAGTTTGGAAGCATGCTGAAAGAAGGCCCAGAGAGGGGGGCCCAGTGGTTGGTTTCCAAGTGCTCTGTTGAATGGGAAAAGAGATAATTCAGTCAGGATGAGAAGCAAGTAGATCAGGAGTCTGGAGACGCAGGAGATAATTTCTCAGATATTTTCTTGTGCTTTTCAAACTCTGTGTTTCTGAGTCTGATGCTCTTGGCACATGGGTACGCCGTTATAACTCACATTAGCTACCTCCTTCGACCTTTTTCTCTCCTTGACTGAGTCAGTTTTTCCTCTGGTTCCCACAGCCCTTTGCATACATTTCTCTCTCTTCTGTGACTTTATTCATTACCCAGGTGTTAAGAATAAAAGGGGAAGGTGGTAAAAGTCCAATCAGTCTGAACTGCTGAGGGTCCCACACACATCCCGGGGTCCTTCCACAACTGGACTCCAACGTGGTTTGATAGGACCTTCAGATACTTTTGTTAAAGGGCCGAGAGCAGACAGCTAAATCCCCTTTCTCTGGTGTAGCGTTGGGCGGGGCGCTGTGTGGGGGGAATGCGTGCAGATTAAGCTCCTGCAGGGTCCTGACCTATAACTGAGTGAGTATGGGTTCTGCCTCATGCTCACACTCTCCAAGGAAGGGCTGTGTGCAGTGTGCTCTGAGTGGGTCCTCCTAGCTAAGAGTAAGAAAGCCATGGTTCTCAAAAAAAAAAAAAAAAAAAAAAAAAAAAAGAAAAGAAAGAAAGCAAGCCATGGTTCTGAGGTCTCCAGAATGGCTCCTGTGGTTAAAGAATGACAACCACCCTTCTGTTTTCTCCATTCCCTAATGTATGTGCTTTGTAACTTCTAAGTGAATGCAACATAAGTATCCATATAGGGAGTGTCCTTAACATCTAACACCAAGAACTGGGTCAGGGTTTCTTAGGAGTCACAAGAAAAAAGTATCTTCTTCCAATTGAATTGTTGAATTTTAGGAGTCAGAGTGAGATAAGTAACATTGGAGACTTATGGTTAGTTCTTTAAAACAATGTAGCTCAGATGAACCCCCAGCCAAACGATATGTGAGACATCCCTATTTACAAAACGAATTACGGGATGGAGAGTGAGACAGTGATTTATAAATAAAAGTATCATAGTAAAGCTTTGGTGAAATCTACCAGTCGTTTAAAATATTCCATCAAAATCTAAAGTACGCATAATTTTAACACAATTCCACGTGCTAAGTGACCTAAGTACAAGGGTATTCCTAACATTTTTTCCAAATGGCAAGCTGTTATCCTTCCACTGAATAGTGATTAAATTATTGGCATAACAGAATGTTATACAGCCTTTAAGAGAATGGAGGAGTTGTGATATGAAAAGATCTCCAAGATACATTGAATGTAAAATCAAGGTGAGGAAGTATGAAGAATATGTCATTCTGCTATGGGAAAAATACAGAGTTATATTTGTAAATATGTGGAGCAGTTCTGAAAAGAAATGCAAACACCAGTTATACTCTTCATCTGCAAAGACAGAAACAGGTGGGTGGGAGGAAGGGAGAGGGTGATTTTTTTTTTCCACTCTCAAGTATGGGTATTACCCACTCAAATTTTTATTACACAGCCCCTCCTAATTAAAAAGTTTTTATATCAATTTTGATAGACCAATATTGAAAAATGATTTTTGTCAAGTCAATTTCTATAATATCCCAACCTAAATTTTTTTTTTCTCTCAATGAAAGGCTTAGGTTTTGTTACCATTGAACTGTAATACTGAGCAAGTCAACCACCTACATGGACTCAGGCTCTTCATTTGAAAGTTGACGGGTTTAAGAGTACAGATGACTTCCAAAATTCCTTCTGGTCTCAGATGCTGTGGTTATAGGCTTTGATTATGCAATATTTGGGAAAAGCAATAAACTGGCAAAGAGAAGGAATGTGTTAGCGAGTTTTGGTGATGCCGCAGAAGTAAAGGTCTACAAATGTTTGTATACACTTTGTAAATTTCACTTCTACTCCATTCACCTTTGAAATACCAAGGAACAAGAGAGGCATAGTCAACTGAAGAAATTTATTCTTTTTTCTAGGTACATAGATGACATAATTATAGACAAGTTTTGATACATAGGAAAACCCTTCTGTCCACCTTTCTCTTTGCTAAATGAATCGTCACAATTTTTACAATTTTTAAAACAATACACAGCTTTCCTGGGCTGAAGCAATCGCAAGGACATATTGGGACTGGTATATTACAGCTACTTACAATGTTTAAGAACAGCAATGGAGAAAAATAAGTTATTTAAATATTGATTTCATATACAGAAAGTGCAATGTTGTTAGTTGTTATATAACTTGCTTGACAGTTTGTTTTCTCTATCAAAAAAATCAAGGTAACTCGGACTCAGACTACTATATTTTGTGAAAATAATACAGTACACACATGCAGCATTGACTTGAACTGATTTCTTTTGCTGCAGTTATGAAAGCAAATTTTGCTATGTCAGGAACTGGTTTGCCATAGACTAGTAACTTCCAGATTCACCCACACAAGGGATCAGGACAAAGAGTAGGGCTGCTACGGAAGGCCATGAAAATCTATCTGCTTCTTGGTTATCTGGGAATGTAAATAGTGGTTGGGGTTGGCTGCATTTCTTCTAGACAGCTTTAAAATTTACACACAACGGATGTGTAGCTACCTGAGCCAAACTGCCTTTCTAGGTTTCTTTTGTGCTTTCCAAAGACTACACTTTTCACCCTTCCTCAACATTCTGTACCAAGTGCAACTGATTAAAACCGGATATTGCTGATGCCTCACACCTGTCATTCTGACAGGTGGCCCCTAAACCACCTTCATTAAAAGTCACACACACACATTCAGGATTTTTCTAGGATCAAATTAAACGTTTAAAGCAAAAGAAGTCCAAACAAATACTAACAATTTAAAAAAAGGGGTTTTTTTTTAATTTTTTAAAGCACAATAAAGTAAAAACCTCATAAGACCCCCTATTAGGAAGATCTTCCCACTGAAAATCATTCATGGTCCCTGAATTTGATTTTTCTATGCAAAGGCAATGACTTCCAAAGAAGAGCGACAAAAATATGGTTTGGCATTCTCAAAAAACTCCACTCTAGGATGTTCCCTTTTCTGGTGCCACTTTTACTGACATGAAAATCTTACACTGCAAATGAACTAACTGGGAAGTTTCACAGATTTCTTCTCCTTTATGATCAACTTCGGGACTTGGGCGCGGTCAGCTTAAATGATGAGTAGGATCGCAGAATGTCCAGCCAAGGCACTGGGCAGCTGGGTGAGGAGCGCATGTCCTCGCACCCACGTCTGTCCCAGCAAGAGAGACACATCTCCGGCATGGTCGCAGGTAGCCCTGCAACCCAGTCACGTTCCGCGGGGGCTGTGCGCACAACCCGAGGTGGTAAAATGGGTTGTTCTTAAGATTTCAGTAGAAAATTGGCAGCTTGAGCTTTTTAGTCTGCATTTCCACAACTTCTTCACATGGCATCTTCTAGAAGGTGAATATTATTGAAGAGACATATATTTTTTAAATGTGTACCAAAGCATGAAAAAATTTATCACCTGAGAACATCTCCTTTTCCTCAGAAACATGGATCCAAGTACAGAGAGCAAATGCTGAAGATGGCTTTGTAAATGAAATCACTTTTGTCCCCCCTGAGGGAAATAGTTTTAATGAGTAGATGAAATGTTTGAGAGCTTTTGATCAAGGCTTTGTGTTCAAAGTGTTTCTATAGTAAATGATCACATTCAGTGCTTAAAATAGTTCTCATGATTAAGAATGTAGTAAGCAACAGAAACCTTAATTTAGTTGCCTGAATTTCTATGTGCTAGAAAAATCAGACACCATACTAAAAAAGGATGGAAAACGCTACAATCAGTTGGAAGACAATTGAAAATATGCAAATACTTAATATGTAGCTAATGTGGTTTATCTGGCTCCAAAATGAACTTTTATCCGAATTAAAAGAATATTCTCAATAAGGAAGGAAAATGCTATCTGAGTTATAAAAGTTAGAAAAAAAATTTTTAAATAGCTTACAAACTGCTTCCCCTTTTAAAAACATCTTTCTGAAATAGTCAACCTTCCAGTGACTTTGCAAAGCTGATCTGTTAGCCGATTTGGGGATGGACGTGGTCAGGAGTCCAAGTCAATACCGCAGCACGATGGCCAACGTGGTAAACAAAACTAAACTGATTAAAGTGAAGGTAGTTACTATACACACACACACACACACACACACACGCTCACCCACACGTGCACGCACACTCACGTACATACCCCATCTCTGAATTTCAGATAGCTTTTTACTGGATTTGTAGTTAGTGTAAAAACTGAAAGCCAACATGAACTCTGTGCCTGATAAACACCCCTACAAAATAAGCCATGTTAGAGTGAGGCAATTAGAAAAGCCCATTTTTGTTTTTTGCGGAAAACATCTCACATGTTAGATGGCAGTCTAAGCTGAAGGTTGGAAACTACGGTTACAGGGTAGTGAACACTAGGATAACTGCTTCAAAGCTTATATTAAGGCAAATAAAAGCTGATTGCTAGAAAGCAATTATTAAAATGTCTCTTGTTTACTTAAAGGAGAACAGGATTTTTTTTTTTTCCTAGTGCAGCCAGATTTTCTTACTTTCGAACAAACAGGCATGGTCAATAGTGTACAGTGAACTCCCGAGTCTGTTACTTTGGCCTAGCTAAAGCCCGTCTGGCCCTCAGGTATCCTGCAGGGCAGACAGACAGAAGGGCAAGGGCGGGCATTCTCAGAAACGAAACAGGCTGCCCCTCCCTCTGCTCCCAGCCTTCCCCGCACACCAAGACAGACTGGAGGCACAGCATGTGTGGCAAGTTGGCTTCCTGGTCCTTTTGTGTTCTGAAATAAAAATAAGTGCTTGTCTTTTCTTTGGGGGTCAAAGAGAACCACACCAGTTTCCTCGAGGGGGCTTTTCTGGAGAAGAGAGGGTCATCAGTCCTGTGCCAAGGTTTCATGCTCTGTGAGGCCACACACTAGGCCCTTCTTCTGGATCTGGTCTGCACGTCCCGAGGAGGAGGCATTGCATTAGCATAAGCACAGTGAAAGGGTGGCTCTGGTCCAGGGAGCTCCATTATGGGCCTGGCTACATGGCCTCGGGGCCTGGTGGCAGTTTGAAGAGTCTGGCTGCAGACACGAGCTTGCTTATGTGTCTCTCCTCTGTGATGCCGGCCTCCTGAAGGCAAATGTGGGACAGAGAAGGCACATGGCCCAGTGTGCTGAACCCGGCTTCAGTGAGGGCGCTGGTGTACATGGGCAGACCGATGGAAACCAGCCAATCTGACACAGATGAAATGCATCCGGGAGAGAGGGGCTTTCTGCAGATTTCTGTGAGCCCACCACTTGGGATCTGGATAAAGAAAGAAAGCAATTTTATAAACATAGGCCGCCGGAGGGCTCCTTCTATAACTAAAAGGAGCACGACTCAAATACTATACTGCCAGACTACTGGAAAGTGTTCATGCCATGAGATGTCCGAGACCAAGAGTAGCCTCGAGAATTCTTTCTCAGCTTCTCAAAGGGGAGACATATCTTCAAGGAGGTTTTTCAGGTTCTAGAAAGTACTTGGAATTAGCTCTAATCCTAATTATGTGTCCAAGTCTCCAAACTGTAAGCATTTCTATACCATGCTATTTTGTCTCCTTCAAGGAAATCCCTAGGTAATTCAAGAGGCAGGCCTGTGCGGTGTGTGGCAGACAAGATAGTCCATGGGCAGTTTTTATAAAACAGATTTTCCACTGTACTTTGAATCTACATTAACCAGAAAATTAAATATTTCATCCATGTAGTTATAAAGAAATTAAAATACAGTGATACCAAGTGTTGGCTAGGGAAGGGAAATGGACATTTACACTCTACTTCCGAGAAGACCACGTGCTTCTCTTTCAGGAAGGTAGTATACTATCAAGTGTGCAAGTCCCTGAGATCTTGTATAGGCTTGTGAAAGCAAACCCTCTTAAAGCACTATATATATACTCAGAAATTAACCTTGGGAGTCTATACGAAGATTATATATTAACAAGGGCGTTCTTTACTAAATTTTTTGAAATAAGTTGGGGGAAAATTTAAGTGTTGCAACAATGTAGGTAGGAGTGGCTAAAAGAGGGCACATTTACTAGAGCATTTTGACATACTGATAAAAGCATGTTCAGGAACAGATTCATGATCTGATCACTGAAAATGGGTTTCAGAATTGTTCATTTACTATTGTATGTGCAGAAAAAATGACTAGACAGATTTTTAAGAACATTTTCATACTGCTGGGATTATAGAGCATTTTCATTTTTCCTTCTTTCCCAAACCGTATTTTTAAAACTTTGCAGGCTGAATATGTATTCCTTTCCCTCCAGGTGTCTCCTTTTGATAGTGGCCGTGCTCCCAGGGCTACTTAGTGGTTGCCAGCATGCTCGTCATTCAGCGCTCTGACTGAATGGGCTTCCAAAGCCGAGTTCGGGGGACCCCAGGCGCCAGCGGCTCACCGCCATGCGGTGCTGCTTCCGCAGAAGCTTCACGCGGATCTGGTCCATGTGGGTGGCGACGTCCCTCTCGGGCTGATCTAAGTCCTCGGCGTATCTCTGCACCAGGGCCTCAGGGATCCCACAGCGGCCATGCTGCAGAGGGAAACAGAAACACGGCATCAAGGGCTGCAGGGAATTTCTTCTTCAACAACAGCAAACACGAGGTAGGAGAAGACACCGATAGCTACTGGAACGTAGCACCAACAGTTTTCATTTTAAATGAATGTATTTGTAGTCAGGATGTATGTTTTAGAGAGAATGGGTTTACATTTTGATTTTTCTGGTACTGATGAATTCTAGGAAAATGTTTTGAAATGTAGGTAAAGCAGAAGCGGTACAGCAGACCGCCTCCCAGTCTGTAGGGGAGGAGGGCACACTCACGCCCTACAGGGCATCTACTGTTGGTGCTACGTCTCTCTCATCCTGTCAGGTCGTCGGCCCGTGCTTACTGTAGAGAACAGCTCTCGCTACCTTCCATTCAGAGGGGGTGAGTCACTAAAGATCAAGGAGCGAGAGCAAGGGGTGGAGGATCCTACTTTAAGGGACTTGTGGTCAAAAGAATTTTAGAACCAGGACTCCCAGGAATGCGTTATCAAAGAATACGCATTCTTAGGAGTAATGCACAGCTACATCTATTATCATTTGTCTTCAAAATGTCTTCATTTTGGTATTGGTAGATCTACTCTCTCTCTCTTTTTTGTTTTTCTTTTCAAATATGCAGTGAGTTTTCATTATATGAGTTTTCTCGGTGTTTCTGGTACAGTGAGAGATCTCATAATCATTCCCCCATCACTCATACAGATAACTATACAATATAATTATGTCTGAAAAGGGTTCTGCAATTTTCAGAGTGTGTTCACATTTATTCCTAATAATACCTGCAGAAGGTAGTTGTGCAGCTTATTATTAATCCCATTTTACAAATAGGAAATAAAATGGGGATTTGTTAACATTTACAAACATACAGGTTTGTAAACATTGGAAACTACAAGTCTGTCCAGTAAGCCAGCCATTTCTGGAACCAGCTCTCCCTGCAACATACAGTTGCCAAAATTAAAAATAAGCAAAAGAAGAGAGAAAAAGAAAAGAAAGGAAAAGTCCAAGACTGTCTGTGTTTCACCTGGACGTGGCTCCCATTCATGCCAGCACCTGGCAGTAGAGGGCCTGGCTCAGGCCTCCCCTGCCACCCCCCACCTCCCACCCCCCGAAACCAAGTGTCGGCAGGGGTGCCCTCACCACTAGGCCAGCTCTGTGGGGCAGCTGTGCGGCTCTTCTCACCAGGCTGCCTGACTTAAAGAAGCAGAGGCCCTTAAGGCCTTCAGTACCTTATCAGAGTATGGCTCCTCAGTGAGATCGATGCCTTCAGCTCGTAACTTGTTTTCCGTGAGCATTTCCAGATCGACTCCCCGAGCGCAGGAGACCTTCCTGGTCAGAGCTGGGCCCAGCTTCACGCCGTGCTCCTGGAGGCTCGTGCTCTCTGGGAGCTCGGAGAGCCAGGGCGGTGGTCTTGCGCTCGGGGGGCTGCCAGGCTCCTGTCCTGAGGGAGGCCTGGAAGCCTGAGGTGAGTGACAGTCACTGGGGCTGCCCTTTTTCGCAGGCAGGCTTGGGGCGTCGGGGCCGGGGGGGCTCGGGTGGAGTCCATTGGCCAGGCGCTCTCGGCTCTTCTTGGCAGGAACAGGCGGAGGCTGGGCCGGATGGTTGGCCTGTGCTCTTGTCTCGGGGCCCCTCTGCTCAGCAGCTAGGCCTTCTTTGGTGCCCAGGGGGTGATACGTTCCTTCAAAATCGAGTCCTTTTCTGTGACCCTCAAGAGGCATCCTTGTTAAACTGGGTTTGACTCCAGGATGTTGGGCATCGTAGGTTTTGGGCAGACACGGAGGAGGGGATGCGCCACGGGGCGAGGGTGCTGTGGAGCCTTCCAGTTTCCTAGTTGCTGGCTTCTGAGGTTCAGAACATCTCTTGCTTTGGGTCAGTAGCAGTGCATTGTCAACAGCAGGGTCTTGTTTGGGGCTTTGAACCGTTGCGATGAAGGGGGTTGTCTTTTGTGGCACTTGTGGTACAGTCTGAGGGCAGGGGTCTGTCACCTCGCCAGGCACATCCTTCTCAGCAGCAGGCTCTCCTTGAAGGTCATCCAGGGAGTGGGATCGAGGCCAAGCTTCCACAGCCTGAGGGCCCTCCAGGGTCTCGCAGCTCCGACAGATGGAAACAGGGAGGCTTCTTCGGTTTTTGTTCGGACCAGTCCCACACGGCTGGTCACAGCACTTGGAAGCGCGAGGGGCAAGGCCGCTGCCCAGCCTGCCCTCCTCCCCCTGCTTCAGTGCATCGGCCGACTTTGTTAAAGGCAGCGTTGGGTAGTGGCCCAGCTGATTCCTGTTGAATGACTTCAAGCTGGACTCCGTTGACGACTTGACAGAGAGAAGGCCAGTCTTCCGACTCTTGCCTGTGAGACAAGGAAATATCTTACAGTCATTTAAAAAAAACAAAACCACAAATCAGTCAAACTAATGTGTAAAGACATGCTGACATAATTGCTATCTCCAACTCCTGTGTCCCATTGCTGAATGACACTAAGGACAGAAAAATCACCATTTAGGACGTTGGGTGACAGAAGGTTATTATGGCCCCATCTTTATTTTTAGAAAGAATTCTCAGACTTATTAATGGACCCGTAGAGACTGAAATTAATTGTCATGAGGAAAAGAAATAGGCTATGTCAGGCAGTAAAATAAATCTAGACATTAGGCCTAGAAACAATAGAGTTTGATCATCTGTACGCAGTTTAGAAAGCATAGGACAGGATTTCTTTCTTTCTTTTTTTTTTAATAGGATGAGATTTCTTTCAGAGAGGCCAGTTTCCTGAAGTCAGGCTGCGAATGGCCGGTGGACTGGATTCTATCAGCCTTACCCTAATGTTTACTGGTGACCACAGAACTCTCAAAGTACGCCTTTCCCTAAGCTCTCCCCTCTTACTCTGGCTTGTTGGTGTGTGTGAAGTCAGTGCATTCTAGAAACAAGTCAGCCCATCTTGGTATAAGGCAGTAAACAAGCTTCACTAAGTATTTTGCCTGAGATAATCTGTAAAATACTAATATGGTTAAATTTCCAGGGGAGCAACACCCTGATTAAGATCAGTTATCAGGCTGATAATTGAACTGATTAACCAGACATCATCTGCTGATTTGATGGTTGTTAAGTTGAGGTCAACTGCTAGTATTGCTTGATAAGCTTTACGGAGAATTTACTTTGTGTGGTCAGGCCCTGTGCTAAATGCTTAGTTTTCATCAATGCTTTTAACACAGACACCCCATAATTAACTGTCCTTCGCTATATTTTGGTTAATCCCATGTTTGATGTGTGCTTTGGCGATGGGTTGAAATGCCTGAGAATATCCCAGATGATCCTACTATTCCAGGCCAATAGAAAAAGACAAAAATTTTAAACCCGCATCAGGTTTGGAAGATACTAAGAAAAGGCATACTGTAATCTCTGAAAGAAAGGCTTTCTTCCCGGTCTATTATTTCAGTAAACATTTCTAATGAAATATTTTAATTTAGAAATTTTGACATCTCCCCATTAAGCAATCTCAGCCTTTCAATAAAAAAGCCGTAAGGAGACATTGGGTGGTAGATGGACTGGATTACGAAGGAGTAGAGATGGTGCCCACTCTAGGAACATGGATATGGATACTTTTAGGTAAATGAAAGACCTTCTCTCATAAAGCCTCTGTGTGCTGTACAACTGAGGGAGAAGGAACAAGGAGAAAAGGCCAGGGCACCGTGACATTACTAATGGATTGGCCTTTATCAGCAGAGAAGATCAGATTCCTTCCAGGATTCCCGTTTTCTACCAAACTCGAATTCCAAACTGATAATACTAAATGTATGATGTCAGGCATAACTCCAGACACTAAGATGGATAAAAACAAGAGCTGCCTCAACCAGACTTATAAATAGCTCCATCCTTTTAAATCAGACACAAATCAACACATGAAGTATTCTGTACTTGGCTAAGCAGATGCGTGGTCAGATGGCCTCAGTCCTCCCTTATGTGTGATAATGTGAGGCCTCAGACCCCGTCTGCCTGTGTTAGCAACATGCTAAGCGCTATAGATAATTATTTCATTAGTTACATGGAGAATGTCAGGCCACTGTTACTCCTAAGGATACTGACCGTGGCCCCTTTTTTTAGTCATCACAGATAAAATGGAAAAGAGAAATTACTTCTTCATGAAGCATATCCTGCTAAACATAAAGTCTAAAAATCAGTTAAAATAGAAAATTCTTAAAACCGTTTTAGTATAAATTTTAGATATATGGCTTTCCTTTCCTTTGGCTATTGATAGAAGCTGAGTGTATGGATTGCACCTCCACATCTACTTGTCCTGGAAAGATCCTTGAGTTCACCCTGCAGGTCAAGTACAGTTTGCCAGCTTCTGTCATTCCTCAGCAGGTACTCCTTGATTCTTTTGAAAAAGCATTAAGTCTGCCTGCCAGTGTTATCTGTGAAATCCTTACCAATCCAAAACCAGTTTGGGGAATGAAACTCCTGAAAACGTTTGGATGTGGAAAGGTTATTAACAGGAGACGAAAAATCTTGGGGACTTACAGGAAGACTTCGACGTTTACTAGAACGCGGAGGTTACTGCCCAGTGCTCCAGCGGCGGGCTTTCTAGTGTTCACGTGTAGTTTCCACGCTGTGTTGTGCTAGTTTCCCGTGTATAATACAGTGATTCGACGATGCCGTACATTTCTCAGTGCTCACCAAGTGTACTCTTCATCCCCTTTATCTCTTTCACCCATCCCCCACCACCTCCCCTTTGTTGTCTGTATTTAATAGTCTCTCTCTGTTCGTTTTATTTCTTAAATCCACATATGAGTGGAATCATATGGTATTTGTCTTTCTCTGACTGATTTATTTCATTTGGCATTATACCCTTTAGGTCCATTCATGTTGCTGCAAATGGCAAGATTTTATTCTTTTTCTATGGCTGAGCATATATAGTGCATCTTCTTTATCCATCTATCAGTGGACGTGGGTTGCTTCCATATCTTGGCTACTGTAAATAATCCTGCAATAAGCTAAAGAGTGCATATATCTTTTCAAATTAGTGTTTTCATTTTCTTTGGGTCAATACCCAGTGGTGAAATTACTGGATCATATGGTAATTCTATTTTTACTGTTTTTTAAAAAATATATTTATTTTAGAGAGAGAGCATGAGTAGGGGGAGAGGCAGAGGGAGAGCAGCAGACTCCCCTCTGAGCATGGAACTGGACTTGGGCTCAGTCCCCCAACCCTGAGGATTATCACTTGAGCTGAAAACTAGAGCTGGATGCTTTCTTTACCAACTGGGCCACCCAGGCACACCCTACTCTTTTTTAAATGTTCCACAGAATTCACCTGTGAAGCCATCTGGTTCTGGTTTTTTGGTTGAGAGTTTGGTCTTTTAAATTTTTTTTTTTTTTTTTTTTAAGAGACGGAGCACCTACCTGTACGTGCACAAGTCAGGGAGGGAGGGGAAAAAGACAATGTTAAGCAGACCCCATGCTGAGCATGGAGCCCAATGTGGGGCTGGATCTCAAAACCATTGAGATCATGACGTGAGTGGAAATCAAGTGTCAGACAATTAACCTACTGAGCCACCCAGGCACCCCTTGTTGAGCATGTTGTTGTTTTTTTTTAAATTACTGATTCAATGTCATTGCTAGCGGCATTATTGATGGTATAGTGGGGAGCAAAATTGCCTTCCAATTTCATTGCTTGTAAGTGATCTTTTCAAATTTTCTCTTTCTTCCTGATTCAATTTTGGAAGGTTAGGTTTGTAGGAACTTACCCATTTCTTCTAGGTTGATCAATTTGTTGGCATGGAATTTTTCATAATAGCCTCTGTTTTTCTGTGTGTCAGTTCTTTTGCCTTCATTTCTGATTTGGGTCCTTTCTTTTTGATGAGTCTAGCTAAAGATATTAATAATTTCCTTATCTTTTCAAAGAACCAGCTCCCGATTCCATCTGTTCCATTTTTTTTTAGTCTGTATTTCATTTATTTCTGCTCTGATCTTTGCTTCCTCTACTGGCTTTGGGCTTTCTTCTTTGTCTAGCTCCTTTAGATGTAAGGTTAGGTTGTTTGAGATTTTTTTTCCTGTTTCCTGAGGTAGGCCTATGTTGTATAAGCTCCTCTCTTAGAACAGCTTTTGCTGTATCACAATTTTGGACCATTGTGTTTTCATTTTCATTAGTCTCCATGTATTTGTTCATTTCCTCTTTGAGTTTTTGGTTGACCCATTCATTGTTTATTAGTACATTATTTAGCCTTCATGTATTTGTGCTCTTTCCAGATTTTTTCCTGTGGTTGATTTCTAGTTTCATATGTTTGTGGTTGGAAAAGATGCTATCACTCAACCTTTTTGAATTTGCTGAGACCTGTTTCTTGGGCTAACTAATGTGATCTATTTTGGAGAATGTTCCATGTGCACTTGAATGCGTATTCTGTTTTGGGGTGGAATGTTCTGAATATATCTATTAGGTCCATCTGACCCATTGTGTCATTCAAAGCCACTGTTTCCTTGTTGATTTTCTGTCTGGATGATCTGTGCATCCAAGTAAGTAGGGTGTTCAAGTCCCCTACTATTATTGTATTACTCCCAATTTCTTCCTTTATGTCTGTTAATATCGTTTTATGTATTCAGGTGCTCCCATGTTGGGTGCATAAAGTTTTACGAATGTTATATCCTCTTACTGGATTGTTCCCTTTATCATTATGTAGTGTTCTTCTCTGTCTCTTGTTACATTGTCCATTTTAAAGTCTATTTGTTCCAATATAAATACTGCCACACCAGCTTCCTTTTTACTTCCATTTGCATGGTGAATGTTTTTCTATCCTTTCACTTTCACTCTGTATGTGTCTAGGTCTGAAAAAAGTCTCTAGTAGGTAGCATATAGATGGGTCTTGCTTTTTTATACATTCAGTCACCCCACCTTTTTATTGGAGCATTTAGTCCATTTACATTCAAAGTAATTACTGGGGTGCCTGGGTGTCTCAGTCAGTTAAGTGTCTGCCTTCAGCTCAGGTCATGATCCCAGGGTCAGGGGATCGAGCCCCATGTCAGGCTCCCTGAGCAGCGAGAGTCTGCTTCTCCCTTTGCCCCTAACCCACTTGTGCTTGTGCTCTCTCCTCTAATAAATAAAATCTTAAAAAAAAAAAAAACCCAAAACTAAAGGTAATAATTAAGTATGTACTTATTGCCATTTTGTTACTTGTTTTACGGTTGTTTTAGTTCTTCTCCGTTCCTCGTTTCTCTTAATCTCTTCCCTTGTGGTTTGATAGCCTTCTCTGGTGATGTGCTTGGATTCCTTTCCCTTTATTTTTACATGTCTATTACAGGTTTTTGATTTGTGGTTACCATTCGTTTGATAGACAACACCCCGTGCACATAGCAGTCTATATAAGTTGATGGTCACTTAAGTTTGAAATCATTCTAAAAGCACTAAATCTTTACTCCCTCAACCCCATGTTTTATGCGTATGATATCATACTTTACACCTTATTTTGCGAATCACTTGACTGATTTTTATAGTTAAAATTGATTTTACTGCTTTTGTGCTTTAATCTCAGTACTGGTTTTATAAGTGATTGATCTACTTTTATGTACTATGATCTGCTACTTTTTGTATTTACCTGTGAAATTTTTTCCTTTCATCATTTTCTTACTCCTGATTATGGTGTTTCCTTTCCACTCAAATAATTCCCTTTAATGTTTCTTGTAAGGCTGGGTTAGTGGTGATGAACTCCTTGAACTTCCATTTGTCTACTCTGAATAACAGCCTTGCTGGGTAGGGTATTTTTGGTTTTGTTGTTGTTGTTGTTGTTTTCCTGTCAGCACTTTGAATATATCATGCCACTCCCTTCTGGCCCCTGCAATGGTTCTGCTGAAAAATCTGATACAGCCTTATGGGGCTTTCCTTATATGTTAACTGTTCTCTCTTGCTGCTTTAAAAAGTCTCTTTGTCACTACTTTTTTGCCAGTTATTACGTGTCTTGGTGTGGACCTCCTTGGACTGATTTTGTTGGGTGCTCTCTTTGCCTCCGGGATCTGGATGTCTGTTTCCTTCCCCAGATGAGGGAAGTTTTCAGCTATTATTTCTTAAAATCAGTTTTCTGCACCCCTTTCTCCCTCTCCTCCTGGGATCCCTATAATGTGAAGTTATTATGCTTGATTATGTCACTGAGTGTCCTTAACCTATTCTCATTTTTTCTTTTTTTTGATGGTTCAGCCTAGTTGCTTTCCAGTCCTGTCTTCCAGCTCACTGATCCGTTCTCTGCCTCCTCTAATCTACTACTGATTCCTTCTAGTGTATTTATAATTATACATAATTGCAGTTATTGAGTTATTCTCTGATTGGTTCTTTTTCCTATTTTCTATCTTTGTTGAAAGTCAGAGATACTCCACTCTTCTCAAACCCAGTGAATATCTTTATGACCATTATTTTGAATTCTTCATCAGGCATATTACTTATCTCTTTCATTTAGTTCTTCGGCTGTATTTATGTCCTATTCTTGTCCTGTTCTTTCATTTGGGATATATTCTTCTGTCCCCTTATTTTGTCTAACTCTGCATTTGTTTCTGCTTATTAGGGGAGTCAGTTATGTCTCTTTATGTAGCCTTACAAAGAAGAGGTTCTGTGGTCCCGTTCACCTCAGCCAGGAGCTTCAAGGGGTCTTCTGTGTGGACTGTCTATACCCTACCGTTGTGGCTGAGCCTCAACAGTTTGCCTTCAGTCCAGTTGGCTGCTGTGGGCTGGGTTTGGTCCCTATGCTAAGAGTCAGTTTGGGGGTGGTCATGGGCTTTCACTTGGGTGGTGTTGGCAGTCAGACCAGATGCCTGCCCTCTGCCTGTTTGCAAGGGCTGCTGCCACACTCAGCTGTAGGGGTTTCTCCAGGTGTTGTCCTGAGAAGCTTCTACTGGTGGACAGGGCTGGCAGTCTGGCCAGATGGCTGCCAGCGCTACAGATGCACTGATCCATAGGGCACTCACCCTGCACTGCTGGTTAGAAGGTTTGGCTGCTGGGACTGAGTGTACTGGGGGTGTGTGGTTATCTTCCCCTCTCTGTGGGGCAGGAGTCACTTTGGAGAAGCAAAAGTCCCTGCCAGGGCTGCTTCTAGGTTGGGTCCTGGTGCGATCCACTTTGGAAGGAGTCCTGCCAACTGAGATGGTCTGGGTGGGGCAAGTCCACAGGAGAACACAGGGGCTGTGTGTGTGGTGCTAGCAAGGTAGTTGGAGAGTGTTCACCCTGTTTCCTACAGGTGGTCCAGGTGGGGATGGAGGCAATGGCACCTGCCTGCTCTTTTGTTCTTGGAGAAGTCTCCTCAAGAGCCCAGTCTCTCCAGCACCCATTCTGAGATTAGTAAATAAATCTCCTGCACGCATACTCTGGGTGCTTTTCAAACTGCTGCTTCTGTGCCGTATTTTGGCGGGCTTGTTTGTTATGCTAGCTCTTTAAGGGCAAGGACTATTTCCTATCCCCCTCAGCTTTCTTGAAGCCGAGCCACTGATTTTTAAAGTACCTGCAGTTCAGCCCAGCTGGTTGTTAAAAACCCACAAACCTGAAACCCACTGGTTTTCAAAGCCATCTTCCATGCTGGTCCCCCTTGTCTAGTGTGCCTAGTGTGGCGTCTGTTCTCAGTTCTCCAGTGCATGCGGTATCCCTCCTGTTTGTGGTTAGTCTCACCAAGAATTTAGTTCCTGGCCATGTCTCCACCCCTCCTACCTTTTCTCTATGTCCTTCTCTTAACAGTGAACTGGAAAGTCTGTCTTGCCCATCTTTGGGGTGTTTTCTGGGTTGGATGCACTGATGAGGCTGTTACCTGGTTGTGTCTATGGGACAAGGTGAGCTTAGGATCCGCCTACTCTGCCCTCTTCCCGGAAGTCCCCAGGTGGGTTTTCAGTCCCATCTTAACTGAGTTTCGGGAGAACCACTATCTCCCCAAATTGATAAGACACTTTGGCAGAGTTCATGGATCAAAGTTTGAGGTCCCCAAAATGCTCATCAGAACCGGGATTAGGGTGAGGTGAGCAAAGTGCCCCGGTCACTGGTGGAGGTGGGAGGTGGCTGCTATCAGGGTCAGGCAGGTGCAGGCGAGTACCTGAGCGTGAGTGTCTCCTTAAAGTCTGCACTCTGCCCGATCGCAATCCCTCCCCCCACACTCTTGTCCTGGTTTTAGGGCCTATGATGGCTCTCAAACTATTTGTTTCTGACCGACAGTAAGAAATGCATTCTACATTCAGCCAGTATACACACATGTGCATAGAGACATATCCACACTGGAAAAAGATTACAAGTCTAACAATACTAGTCTTACCTTTGGAACACACCCTGGTATTTTCTATTCTATTCTATCTTGCAAAACTGCTTTTCATGACCCTTTAAAATGATTTTTCCAATCCACTAATGAATTGCAAGCTGCAGTTTAAGAAGCTTTAGTTCAGTCGGTGCTCAGTATTTTAACGTAAGGGCTACTTGAAAGGATTCCAGTGACAGCTAAAAACTATCACCCCTGGGCATTTTTCATGATGATCTTCGTGTGATTGACAGAAGTACAAGGGATCCTTTACTGCTGATCTTGCTCTAATGGGACTCTGGGGGCCACAACAGGAAGCCAGATCCACCCATGGTAAAGTGGGACGCCCTGGGCAACATTCCACATAAGCCGCCTTTTTGAGACACAGAAGCTTCCTGAAATTCCCTACTGAGTGCCTTCCCATTAGGACAGGGAGGAGACAAGTATGATGGAACCGTGGCCGTCAGCTCACCCTCCACCTCAGTGACTGCTCTGCACTCAGGCCACACAGCCGCCAAGGTGTTTCCGACACTGCTGCTGTTGTGACCCCGAGTGGATGGTCTAGCTGGTAAACTGTTTTCCTTAAGGACCTAATAGCTCCCAACACTCAAATGCTGGTTTTTACTGTGAAGAAAAGAGGACACAGGAGACAGACCATTTAGGTTTTACAGCTGCAGGTATTTTGGATGCAGTTTATACTGCCTCCCATGGCAGTCGGGAGGAGCAGAGTAGAGACTGACTACAGACTGGGAGGGAGGAGAGGTCAGGAAGGAAAACATTCCTGCCGCGTTCATAATGGTAACAGAATACTCCTTTCTCAGGAAATTGTACTTTTCAAATCAGGTATTTTCAAAGCAAGAGTGCCCTTTTTAATGAAGCTTCATTTATAAAAAGATCTAAGCTGAGGTGTAGAGGTGGCTCAAGGCAAAGCTGGGGCACCCTCTGTCCCCCACAGCTGCCATCTCTCCCATTGCCTAGCCCCTGGGACCTGGGCACATAGGACGCCACTGACCAGGGCTTATGGGCTGCCTCACGAGCACTGTCACATTCATCTCGGCACTCGGTGAACATACTTTCCTAGTGAGAACTAGAATAGCTTGGTTCAAGATTTGAATGGGGGTGGCATTGGGCAGAGATACTGACCATGTTCTTAACTGTCAAGTGGACCAGGCAGAAAAGATGGGGGAAAAAAGGCACCGCTATTTGGAAAACATCTTGCTTCTCAAGTGCTTTTTGGTGTGAGTTGTGCACTTCTGGCAGTTTTCTACCTTGCTTGCACACTGTTGTCTGCTTTTCAAAGTGAAATTTATGGCTGATCCTGTGGTTCCAAAACCTGTCTACTGAACATTTTTGTGTGCGCATAACTGTGACGGACAGATTATAAAAGTGAACCACAGGTTCGGGCTACGTTTGTCATCTGCGTGAGTCCGGCACTTCATACCCCAACTAAGGGCAAACACATCCTCCCTTCCGCTGAGGACAGCATGGGTGGGCCTGGCCTGCCGCCGTGAAGTCTGGGGCCACAACACTGAGCCGCAGTCATGCTCTCTGAGGGAGAAGGAAGTACCATATCAGATGCGTGTAGTTGGGAAGCAGGAATATTTGGATAAAGTCAGTCTTTTCACTTTCTTTCAGAATGAATTTAGATGTTTTTGCACTGTCATCTCTAATGTACCACTGCCAGAATCTGTCTGTTCATCATGGAGTGCCTGTAGCTATGATCCACGAGAGAACACGTCAGCCTGTCCCTGGGCAGTGTCCCAACACCGGGGGCTGCCGCGCTCAGGCTGACTGCCCAGTTCGTAGCCTGTGTTTAATAAATGCCAGGAATTAATATATTCTTACTTTGGTTAGCTCTTGGAACAATCTATAAAAAAGAAACTCATTTACTATTTCAGTGGTGAGGGGGCTCAGAGGCATGAAGTCATTTGACTGAAGTCTTGGGCTTGTAAATGCTCTATTCAGGGTTCAAACCCCTCAGAACTGGGACTTCTGGTTCTAGACCCTATGGCTCTTTTCATGATCTACCTCGGGGCTCAGGCTCCAAGAGCCTCAGGGCAACAGGAAGTTGAGGGTCCTTTCTCTGACACACAGGTGTCTTCAATTCTCCATTTATGTGTGAACTGGGATGGAAGATTGAGAAGACCACTTGCTTCTCAAAACATCCATTGCCTAGTTTCTTGAGAGTTGTTCAGTCTTTTTAAGAATCTTAATTAAGCACCAGCGATCCTGGAAAAATTCTTCTCCCTATTGCCAGTATCCCCAAAAGCATGGCTTAGGCTGAGGAAGAAAGTGAGTCATAAATGACCCAAGTGGTTTGTGTATTAAGGCGTATTCGTAATTATCTGTGTGGACATTACCGTGTTCCAGGTTCTCACTGCTTTCGTAGCATCCTGAGTCTCGTGGAGAGCATCCACTCAGGCCCTGGCTGTCCACCAACAGCTTCTCCTGGGATCCTGACTGGTCGCTGTTACCTGGAGAAGGTAAACACACAACAGGGAATCATAAGGGGAGGGAAAAGCCAAGATTTTTCTGATTTTATCCTGCTATCCCCATATGTTTTTAGGCCTTGAACTTCTGGAACAGAGCTGTTTTAAAGTAAATGAAATAAAAATGGAGGAGCTCAGAACAGATTTTGTGCAGGTCATTACCCAGAGGATGGCTCTGGCCAGTCAGGAAGAGGGAGAATTCAGAGCACTGTGTGGGCAGTCGGGGAAGCTTTCTGAAGGATGGTACCATGGATTGGGAGCCAAGAGTGAATATTCCCCTTTCATAAGCAGGTTATCTTAAGATTTGTCTTCCAAGTTATTTGTCACCAGCTTTCCCAATTTGGAAGTCAATGTGAAAGTAAGTGGTAAATGAAATATTGAATTTTATTATAATTGGGGAGCATTCTTAGGTCTTGGCGATAAGCACTGGCTCTTGTATTCTCTCAACAGGAGTAAGATTGGCAAATGGGGACATGAACCTGATAGGGGCACATGTTAAATCCTTCTGTTTTTGTTGTTTGTAATGTGTTCAGAGCTTTTCTTTCCTTTCTGCCCTTTCTTTGTTTGGGGTCAGCATTTCTATTCCCTGTGTACAAAAGTAAGACAGGGAAGGTTCAGGAATCCCCCTAACTTGGACACTAAGTCATGAACACTCTTCAGGTGGGTGACTAAAAGAACCCTTAAAGAGAACTACCTGGTGTTCTGTCCAGGAAATGTGCCTAAAGTCAATCACATGAGAAATAAGGGGGAGGGGGGCCTTCATCACCCAGTGACATCACCCACCCATTCTACAGAGTGGGCACATAAGACCTTACAGGGAGCGAGGTTACAGGAAGAACATCTTTGTATTATTATGCAGAGAAAGTACTTGGTCACATAAAACAGAGACCAAAAAAACATTTTCTGCATAAATGGCTTGAATTTATTTTCCTTTCTCTTCAGTGTGCTTCCCCTGACCACATACATTTAAAAAAAAAAAACAAACAAAAAAACCGAAAATCTGATCCTGTTTCTCAGATCATTAAACAATGAATTGTAGGAAGGCAGATGACTGCCATTCCACAATGTGCCAGCTGTCCCTCCTGCCCACTCTCCACTTCTTGTTTGCATTTCTCACATGGAAACCGGTTTCTGACACTAATCATGGCAGAGTAAGCCGTCGAAGTAGCACCCCAAGTTAAGAAGTGCTATTTTTTAAATGACTAATGAAAAATTAATGGAAGCACAACAGCAAAACCTCCCCCCACCACCATAAAGTGGAACATTCTAGAGTGATGTCCTCATTATGTGGAAGAGTCTGTGGATTTGAAGTGGCCTTTGTCCTCGTCTAATATGTTATTTAGGAAAATGATACATGTAAAATGAGGGCTTTCAGCTATCAATTACAACCCAAGAAGAGGAATCAATGTAGGTTGTCCTTGGTGAGACAGTTCACTATACTGCCGCAGCCAAAACAGACTCCACAGTGCTGACCGATGGGAATAAAAGAGAACACTTGTCCCTATTACAGTATGAAAATGCCGACTGTGTCTGCATCTTCAAGACTGCCAGCCTCACCAGACACAGCCAGGGTACCCGAAGTTACGAGGAGTGAGGGGATCCCTCACATTACCTGAAAACCAGTTCAGAGGATACAGTTCGGAGGCCTACGTCAAGGGGCTATGGTCACTTCCTGAAAGATTCATTCAGCTACTTAGCAGGAGGAGTCCAACTATCAAGTTTAGGAAAAGTTCCTCACACTAAAAGCCAGTATTTACCAAGTAACTTGTCCTCCTTCATTAGGGAGAGCTCTCAGATGGATGGCAGATTCAAGGCCATATCCTCTCCCGCACTTACTAGCATGAATGCCAAGGTATAAAGGAGAAGAAAGAAGGTGAGCTAGGACCATGAAAATTCTCATAGGCAAAGAAGCTCGGAGGACTGGGTTTGGGGGGCTGAAACCCTGTGTGGGCATGACCTGAACTTGGACCTGAAGGGACTTAAAGCCCTCCTGCATCTCACATATGCACAGGGAGTAAGGATAACCTTGGGAAGGAAGAGGGAATGGGATTCTTGGATAGCAGGCCTTTCGGTGAGCTTTTAAACAGTTCCTTGTATTTAAAAAAGAACTGAAGCAAATAGGCCAAACTGTTAGCTGTAGTTGGATTTAAGAAGTAGATATGTGGATTTGTTTTTTCTCTGTAGTTTTCTGTATATTGGAAATAATTGCTGATTAAAATTCTTATTAAAAATATCTAACAAGAGTTTTTATTTGGCAGGCTTAGGACAGTGATTTTGGTGTCAGTGCAAGGAAATGCTATCAGTCTTTTCCAAGTGGAACTCTGCACGAAGGCCTGCACTCCCCACGCACAGATGTGCCATCAGAGTGACTGGGAGGTCTGCCTGCCAAACGATGCTGGAGATGTGCCTCTTGCTCTCGTGAGTAGCTGAGCTAGAAAAGCGGCAAGACCTCAGTAGATCTCTAGATGATCTAGTGCACAGAGATTTAGTCTGACAGAAATCTGTGGTGTTCCTTTAGGTTTTTACTTCTTAAACAAAATTTAACTGCACTGAATGTAAAGTCTTATAATCCTAGGATAGGTCCGGATCCAGACCATTGGCACTCATCAGCACCCCGGAGCCTATCTTGTCCTCAGGATGTAGCTTCACTCCCCCTGTGCTCTGAATGCTACAGGAAATGTAACAGGGTTCGTAAGCCAGCTTTCTCAGTGGCCAAGGAAGAGCAAATAACAGAACAGATGTGGTCCAGGAGAGTAGACGATTAATTGATATTAATACAGCCGGCTGGCCACACCAGGCACGGGGCCAGGAGGCTGTCTGTCCACAAGTAGGCCACATGCCCCCACCCCAAGAGACAGCTCCCCTCCCAAGAGACCTGGTTATAAAGTAGGATTAACTATGAAGCACAGTTCTCTTCAGATCTATCCTTGAAGGCAGTATGTTTATCTAGGGTTCAGTTATCTATCTGATGGTGTGTGGTCCTCTGTGTTTCACAGTTAATTCGGGGGAGGACCGATTAAGCAGAAGTGAATTTAACTGTACTAACTCACTTCTATGTCTCCTGGGCCTGATACATCCAGTCATGTAGACTTTTTTCCCCACCATTAACTATGCTTTTGGTTTGTCTTTCAGCAATAGAAATGCTATTAGCTGGTGAAGCAGAACATATGAAAGAAAATGCATCTGAATTCAATAACTAGAAAAGATACTCCCCTCTTGATGAATAATTTCAGGGGTATTTCTGATGTCAGGTTGGAGAATAAAGAGCAGATAAGACTAGGTTAATGGAGCAGAGGATACGGTGTATTCAAACAGACTATAAAAGCCATGAGATCACTGAACTCCGCTCCATGGACTGTATGTAAAGCCGAGCTCTCGCCTCGGCAGAGACCGTAAAACATGGGATTCTCTGCTCTCCAAGTTCCCCTCAGGTAGTTCCGGCTGCTTCAGGGGAAGCCCTCCACTTCAATAAGGGAACAACTCCAGAATGCTCTGGAGGGACGGGCCCTTGCCTGGCGGGACGCTCGCAGTGCATCTGCTCCTTTGGTGCCCTGGCAGCCCAACGACCTGCCGTGGAGCCCACCGGGCTGAAGGCGGCCTCTGCCATATGAGGACAAAGGAGACAGTATTTCCTCCCATGTTACCTGAAACATGCCAGGAGAGGCACCAGCAGGAAGGTCTTCTTTTGCCCTCCCATCAACCAAAATGGCTACATGGGGAATTCACGCCTTTGTGCCGTTTGACCTAATGCAAGACGGACCCTGGCGTGGGATGGAGCAGGACCAATGGAGTGACTAAGGGACCCCAGCATGTGGCTAAGCTAACAAGGCACCCCTGGGTGGTGGGAGGCACTTACTGTCATATTCCTGCAACAGCTCCACTGCTGTCAAGAGAACAGCCCTGTGCTCCGGGTCCCTGATATTTAACTCATCCAAGTCCTCCTCCTCCAGGAGCTTAAACGTGTCCAGGTCTTCGTACCCATTGAACAGGAAAGTGGGCATGTGCTCCTGTGAGGGAAGGAAGAGAAGACACGGGGAGTCAGCAAGCGCTGCTCTGTGATACTTGGCCAACACCCGGCCTCAAAGCCCTGAACCCTTTCCGCAGTCACTTTTGTGCTAACTGGAAGATTCGTAACACTCATTCATCATCTGTTCTGTACCTCCCAGTTGCACAGCTTAGAAGGCCAGCGGGGCATCTCATTAATCACGGGCTAAGAAGCTGTACCTTGTAGGCTGAGATGGACTCCACTGGTTCGCATTTTAATTGGGCCTTTGCCCTGACTGATGCCCTTAATGCCACAAAGCGAACCATGGGGGTCACTTTCCCTTCATTTACAGAGCTACCAAAATCCAACTCAAAGCCCTGTGACTTCCTCAGGAGCAAGAGAATTTGCAAGGACACAGGATCTCCTGCTGGGGACCCAGCGCACTAGATCCCGGGAATAATGGGGTGGGGGGAGCAGTGGGTCACTCCTCAAGGTCTGGGGGGGCCCAGGGCTTTGTGCTAACAGCTCTTTGAAAGCTATTCTTGGGGCAAGCACCCATTCTGACCCGGGACTTGGGCGGTCCCCCCAGCAGAGGTCAACAGCAGCATTAGCATACTGGTACCTAATTCTTTCGAGTAATGGGTACTCGTCTTAGTAATGGGCTGCCCTGCTGGATGACACTGATCACCCCCTCCCCTTCCTGGGAAGTGCCCTTGCTTAATTTAGGAAAAGGAGAAGGCAATAGGGTGCCATGTGTGACTGGAACAGGAAGAAGCTGACTTTTAGGTTGATCCGATCAAGGAGATCTTCCACAGATTTGGGCTGGGGTGGTCTTCCTTTCCTCCTCCTCCTGGTGGGGCGCTTGGGCTTCTCTTCTTCCTCATTTAGCACATCTACGTAGATGAACTTGAATGTGCCGACCTTGTTATTCAACAGACCCATCCAGGTGCCCATGGGTGGCTTGCTGATTATATCGATGATGTCTCCTTTCTGTGGCCCAGGGAACAGAGATCTTTCCATTAGCTCCATCTCTAGACATGAACCATGCATCAGTTAGATGTGTTCATCACATAGAAGGGAAGATACTGAAGGCCAGAATCAGGGTTCCACAAATCACTGTACATAACTGGGAGCCTGGCAGAGAGCCAGATTCCTTGCATGCCTGAGGTCTCCTACCCTCCACCCCCTGCACCATGAGATGAAGTGTGGCTCAGGTCTGTCCTGGTGCTTATGGCTATGTGGGCACCTGGCTTTCTGGGCGCCTGGCCATCATCCACAACTCCCCCTTCTTAGAGAAAGATTTCCCACCCACTAAGCAAAGACCAGCGCACTCCCATTCTGGAACTGCTTCATACACTGTGTGCAGCTCCAGCCGCCCCATTAAATATCACTGGTCAGTCACACAGAGAAGACAGTAAGGTTTCTTCAGCTAGATGAAGAAACTGGAGGGTGGTGGGCAACTGAATTCTATAAGGAAGTGGAGGTCACAGGTAAGGGCTAGGGGAAGAGGTGGAGATGACAAGAGGAATAACACAAACCCCACCTCTGTTGTAAGTGCTAGCTGGGTCTCTGACTTGTTTTTCTCTACAGGTGAGACCAGTTTATCACTGTGGCCAAGATACCAGTATGCACAACAGGAATCCAGCATTCAACAGCAAGGAAAACAGACCACCTCTTACACGGAGAGTCGCTCTGAGGCCAGGCAAAGACCTACCTTGAGCTTGAGTGAGTCTGTGTCGTAGGGACTAGGCGTGAAGTCGGTGTGTACCCTGGCGCGCCCACAGAAGGGACCCCGGTAGGGGGGCTCCTCGTCATCACCATCTTCCGACTTGACGCTCTCCCTGTTGCTGGTCGAGGAATCAGTGGTACTTACTGTCTGACCACCTGCGCAGGAAAAATAGGAAGAACAAGGATCAATACAGACTTCCCGCACAGCAAAGCTTAAGGGCACAAAACTCAGGGACAGAGCAGGGAGGTCACAAACCACAAGCGTATGTCAGGTCCCAGCAGGGCTGGGTTAGGAGGCCAGGGGATCCGAGTTTGCTGATTATTATCCCTAATCAACCACCTAACTAGACCGGGAATCCGGCAAGTTCTCTATGAGCCAGACTCCTTTATGGAGGACACCACAAGCCTTCCACAGTCCTAAGCTCTCCAGCTTACTGTTTTTACCCCATTTTACAGATGAGGAAACTCAGAGAAGTCAAGGAACTTGCCCCAGACCAGCTGCTTTGAATTACTCTCTTCCCACACCCCCGCTCCCAATACCCTCAGCCAATACCCCCGAGAGTCCTGGAGTGAAGAGCACTTGTTACGTGTATAACATAATTCTCTCTCCCCACCCACCTTTGGTTGGTCCTTTCATGAGCCTTTCCCCTTGACTTGTTCCTCTCCCTTCTCCAGACCCTTCCTCAGAGGTGCTGTTTTCTCATCACCCCCTCTCTTGTGCCCCTGAACAAACATGCCCCTTGGCCCATCTAGTTTGCAGGTCTGTCTCTAAAGCACCCTACAGGTTGGAACTTGGTCTGACTCCTTAAATGGCCTCTGACATTCGGCAAAAGGCTGATTTTGACACCAGCTGCAAGCACGTATAATGACAAAGCAAACGTACTCATTGAGCTCTGCCCACTCAGAGAACTGCGCAGACTCTCCACGGACCCTCCGGCTTTGAGCTTGGGCTTGTCCATGTGTTCACCGTCTGGCTGTGAAGGTGGAGGGGAGCCAGGCATGCCATCGAGGCCTGAGTCCTGGAATGGGTTTCAACAAAATTAAGTTGTGTCAGGGTGGATGGACATCATCTTACAATGTGAGGTAACTAACCCTCCACTAAGGCAACCACAGCCATTTTTATAACCATATTTGATTCCATACCCGATATTCTCCTTTTTAATCTATACCCTCGCTTCAGTTGAGAGTTGTGGCTCACATAACTCAGTCATTTTTCATGCTCAGATAGATTCTCCTGAAATCCCTGAGAAAAATCTACCTCTGAGAACATTTCATTAAAGGCTTAGAGACTTCTAGCGTCATCTCTAGGCCAGTGATAAAGCTGCAGTTTGAATGCAGATCAAGTACAGTCTACCTGTAATGTAGGATCTGAAAGTGCCATCAGAAAATATTTAATCTATCAAAAATGCTTACACCTAAAAAAGGAAAGAAAGGAAAAGGCCAGATTCTTTTTCTGTTTACATGAATTCTTGAAAGTAGCTAATGAAATGCCAATTGGGAATACAAATATAGAGCAAAAATACCATTTTTTTTTTTTTTTTTGGTTTGTAATAAAATTTCTGTGTCATCATTTGGTTTTTGCTGCTTTTACTTCCTTTGTGTGTTGTTAGTACAAAGCTATGAGGCCCCTTTTGGGTCAGGATGCGGACAGTTGTGACTCAGCAGTACTTTTCACGTTTGGGGAGGCTACATAGCATTGGCCTGGAAGCCGGTCACTTGCACATACAAGTGTAGCACGCTCGTGTGCCTGATAGTGCTACAGGGACAGACAATAGCACGCTTCACAAAGTCTGCAGTCCGCGTGGTTTACTTGCCCAAACAGACCACTTTCTGGCATATTCCACAGCCACGTGAGCACAAAACCATCTCAACGAAACCTGTTATTTACATAGTGCCGAATCATCAGAAGGGCTCTAACGCAATTCTGCGGGTCCTGCAAACATTTAAGGACAACAGTAATGGCAGCCTCTGATCCACAACACTTCTTTGTTCCTTAAAGTAAACTCAAAGCCCAACACGGGGCCCGAACTTACGACCCTGAGATCAGGAGTCCCATTCCCTACATACAGAGTCAACCAGCTTCGGGACAGGGAGCAAATAACCCCCAAAACAACTATAAACGAGCTGCCGTCACTGAGAAGTAATGGAAGGTACCAAGTACGAATTCCCGCACACATTCTCATTCCCCTTCCTGAATCAGCAAAGGAAGTCACCTGTCCCAGTTATCTTTTTTTAACGCTTCTGAAAACAGCACACATTTTGAAAAAGAGCAGACATCTCTGATAATGTATGTTCTCAAACACTTTCACTAACTTTCTCATCACGTATTTACTGATCAGCTATAAGAATGAGTGCTGTTCCAGGTGCCGGGTATACAGTAGGAACAGAGCGAAGATCTTTACCAAAATGGCTGAGGTTTCTACTAAAATGCTGAACAAAAAACAAAACCTTGGCAACAATAGTCTTCTCTCTCCAAAAAGGGTTAGGCTGATCGTTTATTCCTTTCTCCCCCTACTTACGTGAAATGACTGCTTTAAAAAAGAGAACTAAGCCTACAAGCCTACTACAGAGTAAAATTATAGAAAACGGCTCAAAATGACATTGAAGTTCTATGCTCCTGATCTGTAAAGCAGAAACCCAACTAAGAATAGAAGTGTACAAGAGCTTTTAGTGGATGTTTTAATTCACTGGAGAAGCTAACTAAACGAAGTGCTGGAGTTTCATGGTGCTTTCCGAGACCCGCAGGCCATCTGCCTCAGGAGTGAGCACTTTGCCCGGCATGGCCGCTGCTCCCAAGCCCACAGGGTCAAAATGAAAAATATTCATGGAGAGAAGACATACAGGAGGCAGCCTAGACTTCCCCCTGGAGGTCTAACAAGCCAGAATTTCTCAGCCTGAGCACTGTTAGCATGCCAGATGGATCACTACTGTGGGAAGCTGGTGTAAAATGTTTCCCCACATCCCCATGTCTCTCCACTCAATGCCGGCGGCAGCCCTACCGCCCCACCCCCACCTCGCTGTGACTATCAAAAATAGCCCCAGTTGCTCTGGGATTGGAGGAGAATTCCCCCCTCCCCCTGTGAGAACCACTGTAATATGCTGAAGACACCCTGTGGGCTTTGTCTGAATCCCAGTGCAGGCCACTGGCTAGCTGCTGGTGGTGATGCAGGCAGGCAGATGCCTGGATCTTAGCTTACTACTTCCACCAGAGGGCAGCAGCTGAGCAAAAATGTCTGCTTTCCCCGTCTCTATTTGGTAGATAAAGGAGCATTACCTACTTATTTCAAGTAGACAAATATCTCACACACAGATACTTCAACAGACTACAAAGCGAATGCTATAAAGGTGCACATGGTCAAAATTACCTCAAGGCCCAGCTCTCCAAATAAATGCCTTTATTCCCTCCACCCACACAGGAACTCGTCCTATTTCTCCAGATGAAGGGAGACAACTGGAGGGGGTCTATGCTGTGCTACCTTTCTGGCCACAGAGAGGCCCAGTTAGTGACAACGCCCCAGAAACCACCACCATAGGCAGCCCTGCAGCCACGAGACTTGCCGAGTCGACCTGCTCGGAGCTTTGAGAGCAACTTCTGCTATACCTTTTTTTTTTTAAAAGTCTGCTAAGGAAACTTGAGTGTCTTTTTTAGCTTTGATTCGGGTAACACCCATTTTGTAGCAAGGAATATTTCCGCAAATAAAACCCTTCCTTTTGCATCAAGTGTTAAGTGCTTATGGCACTAAGAATAATCGTTCCTTTACATGTCTTCTTGTGTGTCCACAGAAGACAGGGCCCAAATCGTGGATTCCCAACACTGAGCATGAACCACTCTAAGTGACTGAATCTTTTGAATAAATTATTGAATAAATGTCTACCAGACCTAAGCATGGTCCTAGAGCCTGGTTAATACCAATGCATTGTGTTTAGCACCTATTGGATCTCAGCCTGATTGTCCTCAGCTCGGCTAGGCTCTTGGCTCAGGAGTTACATACCTGTTCAGAGACTGAGCTGCTGTATTTTTTAGACATCCTCTTCCTCATTGTCTCTTTCACTGATTTCACCTTTTTCCCAAGAGAGATGCGGGAGGCAGTGGGTGATTTGATAACTTCCTTGTACACAAAATCTCCTTCTTTACTCTGCAAAGCAAAGTGTTGTAAGTACCTTTAACCGCAGACAAATGATGCCCAGAAACAGCTTTTATTATTCAAACCATTAATGTTCTACCTCTCAGAAAAATATTGGCATCCCCCAGGATCTTGAAATGCTTTTCTATGTTAACTCAGTGCTATGTTACTTGTCTGACTGAAAATTAAAAGCTACTCACTAAGGGGCTTTTGCCTGTTTGTTTAAAGTGGGATGTGAGTCACTTATTTTTTTTTTAACCTTAGTGTATTCTTCTCTGATGATACTTTTCCTCATCATTTCAGATATTCAAAGGGACTGCATTTCACTGATAAAGAGTAGTTATATTCGCATAATCCCGGCAGAGGGGAGGAAGAGGAGGGTATTACAGAATCACCCCAGGAAAGTGAAAAGAACAAAATGGCAAATCTCAGTCACCAAAAGTTCAATGGCTGATTGGACTTAATCACTCTAGAGCTCTGTCTGGTCAAGTGCTAAGAGTATGTACATTTCCTTCTCTGAACAAGTTAGACTTGTGGTCACCTCTCATTCTATTTTGGCATTGAAACAAACAAACAAACCCAACTTTCCTCTGAGGAGGGAAAAAGAAATCACACTTCCTCTCTCATTTTTTTTTTTTAAAGAGTGGCTATGTAAAATTACTGGTTTATGAATCAATAAAATTTGATATCCAAATAAAATATTGTTATTCTTCCAGGAAATTCTCAAAACACTTTGAAAATCACAGATGGGTATTTTAACTGACACATGACATATAAACAAATATAAAGCACGGAATTTTAATTTCATAGTTTCTGGCAAAATACATAAGGGGAAACTAAAACGGTAGGTAAAATTCACCTACATCCTTGGAGCCTCACAAAGGAAACCTCAGGGAACAAACAGAATACGTACACCACAAGGGTCCCACGGTTACCCAGAAGCAGGTTTGAGGCCTCTAGAACCTTGGCTCTGGAGAGTCTGGTCTGCTCTGGGCCTAAGGAGATGGGGTTCATTCCAGGGCACCCCAGATCAGAAAGACTTAGACTCCTACAAGGCCGTGCACTTGGCCTGTGGTGAGACTGGTGTCTCAGAAATGCTGGCAGACTCTCACCCCCATCATAGGGCTCCATCCTGGCACACAACCTGTACGTACTGGTCGTGTGGCACTTGCAACTAGTGTGAACAAAGGGTATGTGTGCTCAAATGGGTAGGACTCCAGAAGCCAAACTCAACACTGGATTTACGACTTGAGAAGAATGCAGAGGCATTACAGGCATGGAAGCAGTTACTGTTCATTCCCCATGTAATAGCTGAGCATCTCTAAGATGGGTACAACAGGGCGTCTTTCCAAACACGATGTAGGATCACCGATGCTACCCACTATCGTTTCTCAGAGACACTAAATAGGAAACTATATCAGTCACATGGCTTGAATCCAAAACTTTTCTGCTTCTCCTCTGATGTACACTCACCATTGGGTCAGAATTGTTGCTGCCGATGTGTAGAGAACGGTTCGTCAAGTCAAATCCTCCAAAACTGCAGGTTCTCTGTGGAAAGGAGCATGTAGGGCAGGAATAATCCAGTTATGTTTACGTCCGCAGACAGTGCACCAACCCGACCCATTTCCCATTTGCAGGTCAATCACTGAATCACAAATATGTTACAGGATGAAAGTAGGAAACGAGAAATGATGAGAAAAAAAAAATACATGATTCATGTTTTAAGGAAATTTCCCTCACGTTGTCCTTCCAGAGGCCACTGGAACTGGGCTTCCCCCAGAGGTCTAGAATCCCCTTAACATGCAAAAACCAACTGGTTAAAAACAACAACAACAAAAAACCACCCATGTGTTAAGTGCTCTAAGATTCCCAGTCGCTTAGCAACAGAACACCCCTTCCCAGTCCCCCAGTATTGGCTGCACACGGTAGTGATATGAGGGAATATGTATTAGGGGACCCATGTGCTCCGAGTGGTCTTGGAAACCCAGGCCTGAAATCCTATATGGCTCAGCCACTGACAGCAGGCTTTTCTAAGACTCTTGTTTTGTTTGGTTTTAAATCGCTGAGAAGGGGAAAAAAGGTTATGTTTATAGTAGTCCAATCAGGCCAAGAGGATTACTCACTCACTGCTTCCTTGACCTAGCCAAAAATGCTGCTAACTTTCCCATCTCACTGCCCAGCTTAACTAATTATGACCCTTTCATTTCGAGTGTGTGAAGACACCACATTTGCCCAGAAAGAAAAGGTTGATTCAGTGACCGTTGTTGACCACACTCTTTAATTCCAATAGGAAGGACACCGTATTATAAAGGAGGAAGACCTTCTTGTCCTCTAGTTGGTTTCAATCTTTATGGAATTGCTTATATTTCAGCAACTTTATATTTCAGAACTTGCTTTGAATTCTGTTGTTCTTCCAGTGAAAGCTACTCGATGGCCACGCCCACCCCCACCCCCAAAAATCTGTAAGACAGACTCAAAGCACATTAATTTCTGTTACAGCTGATTTACTTTTTAAGCAAATGGTAATAAAAGCTGAGTAGCAGCTCTGGGTGCCAATATTTTATATTACTCGTTTCTCAACGAAATCTAGTTAACAGCTGTTCAATGGAAGAAATGAACAGAAAAGCACAATGTAGACTATAAACATTGCCTGTTTAGAATAAATACACTTGAGATATATAGTAGCTGAGTTGAGAAAGCAGAAAGGTCCAGGAAGAAAAATGCCATGGTTTCTGGAATCTCGCCGATGGCCCTGGTCCTGCCACTTACTGGCTGTGTGACAGGTAAAGGACTTCCAGCAGACTCTCGGAACTCTGCCTCGTCCCCAGGAGCAGACCTGCTGCGTAAATGCTGGGCTTCCACTTCCCAGGGCTGCCCTGAGGGTTCGGAGTTTGTCCTGGCAATTAGCATACTCTGGTTTAGGCTCAGTCACATTCTAAATATGCAAACGAAGGACTGAAGCTCAGTTCAGGGCCTCACATTCTAGGAGCTTCCATTCCTAGGAATGGACCAAGAAGTGAGAGCTGCCAGGTATGGCAGAGTCCAGGGCCAGGAGACACAGAAGGTGGCAGGGGACACTCTGGGATAACCCAACTCAGGAGGATTCACGACTGTCCTTCTCCTTCACCAAAGCTGCCATTGCTGTTGTATGTTATCTACCTTGGACATAATTCTAATTTTATATAACACATCAATGGGCAATCTGATCTCCCTTACAGTAACCTGACTGTATTCTATTCTATAAAACGAGAAAGACCGCTTAATTCCAAAACACTCACTAAATCTACCAGCCAGGCAACAAAGGTTATGGCCACCTCTCAAGGCTAATTTTTAACGTTTACCTTTCCTTTCTAGCTTCTAATTCCCAAAAGATTTTTGCATTTCTGCACAGACAGTGATTTTCTCCTAGTTCCTTTCCCGTGACTCAGGGCTTCACAGATACAGTATGGCGCCCAGATGCCTCATCATTTTATGGCTTCTGCATTTCCCTTTCAATTCCATCATTGACTGCAACACTGGGGCCTAGCATGTACTTTCTGATGCATATGAAATAACTCAGAAAGAATTCATGTGGAAACTTTACTGCAGTAAATTAGAAGCTCATTTGTGTCTTTGTATGCCAGCTGCAGGCATTCATTCCTAAAATAAAAAGCTCAGAGTGAAGAGTGGACTGGGTTTCTTAGCTACCAACTCTAACCTCTCCCAGTGATAGGCTAAGGTGTCTGCAACAGACTCTCTCAGTGGAGGAGAGATAAAGAATATAACAATAAACATCGCTCAAACGAATCTTAATCGTTGGCTTTTTTCGTAATACCAAGTCATTCTCGAAACAGCACTCCTTCAATGGAGAACACAGACTGTAGAGAGGATCACAGAAGAAAGTAAACCAGTTTTTGCCTTTAGCAATCTACATAACTGAAACCTAAGTGAGGTATTTTTTTTGTTTTTTGTTTGTTTGTTTTGTTTTGTTTTTAAGTTCCTGCATCTCCTATATAGTTAACAATAAGAAAATTTGGGAGAGATGCTTGTGGATGAGGAGAGCCAGTTGATGGAATGGTCATGCAGTTGGATACATGTTTTGGGTGGGCGTGGGGGTTGAATTTTAAAAATGGACAAAATTCTAAAATGTCATGCATGCCTGTTCCCCCAAACAAAAACTGAATGACCAAATAAAAAGCAAGACAGGTGACCATTTCCAGTGAATGTACAGCATTATCATTTCCCTGAGGTTTCATCAAGCAAATATGGCATTTTTGGAAGGACAAAAGGATCAAGTTTAAAGAGTAAGGGAAACTGTGCACTTTCAGATAAAGTGGAGGTGATATGACAAGAAGGATGGAAAAGACTGTTCAAGTAAACAAGCAAGGAAATTAATCCCATTAAACCAAACCAAACAATCCCCAAAAATTCTGTTGTGAAAAGGCTTATTTCCCTTTATATTCTCTGAATAACTGGAAAATTAAATTTTGTCTTCCTGATTGTGCAGTTATACTTAGATTGAAGTCGTATGTGCAGATTTCTAGTTCAGCACTGAACACACACATCAGCAAGTACTAGAGCTGTCCAGTACTACCTCGGGCTCGTAGTACCTTACAAATACCCAGCCCTGGGTGATATCTGGGATGGAGTTTACACAGTGCCACTGTATTTATAAGGCAGGAAAAAACTTGGCGCTTGAAAAGAAATTTGCCATATGTCCATACTCAAGGTCACTGAAAAATTAATCACTGGCCCACAATTATATTAGCATAAATCTTAGAAATATAACTTCAAGAAAGTCTTGTAGAAGTTACATTAGTAGCCTGGCAATAAAGATGAGGGACGTGTGAGGAATTCAAGGTACTCAAGGTGGAAAAATTCTCCGTATGACATGATTTAAGTTCATGGGGGTGAGTAACCAATTAACAGACAGGAGGTGGCTCTTATCTGTCAAGGTCATGTGCAGAAGAACTGGGCAGAGCCCCTCTCAAGTTAATAAATTATGCCAAGATTGGTTCGCCACAGCATTTTTCTGTGGGTCAGAACTGAAGGAGTGAGAAAGAGAACTCTGTTGTACAACAAACACAGAACGAAACACAAACTATCGCCATGACATACAGTAAGAACCAGAAGGGAAGTTGTCACAGTCTTAAAGTGTTAGAAGATCTGAATGAATGAAAAAAGACAGAAAATAAGCTCCAACAAGAAAGTCAACACGTCTGGGAACATCTGGAAAACCTAAAGGCGAAGATGGACCTACGGATAGTTTTGGAATAGGGAAGGTAACTTTAGGGATGGCACGGACCACTCGGTCTCCATTTCCACAAGAAGAAGAACTCAACTGAATGAACAGAAGTTACAGCAGTTGTCTGGGGAATGAGAAGGAACCCCAGGTAAGTCCTCATGGGAGGTTGTGCTACAGTTGGTTCCGTCAAACCCTTACAGGGAACGCAGCCAGCAGTTCCAGCAGATTGAACAGGGCGCCAGACCTGGGGGGTGGGCAGGAAGGCCACAGCTCTCCTCATTCTGTGCCATTTTATATGGGTTCCTGCACAAGCTAAACATTGGGTGGGAACTTCAGGGGGAAAATGCTTACATTCTAAAGTTCAACCTAAGTCATGCCCTAAAAAGCAATCTTACTAGGTCTCTAATAATTCAGTTCAAACTGGACATTTCTGAATGTGGGTCCTTCATTCCTCGCTATGTACAGAAGAATCCATGGGGCAGTGGAAGACATTTCTAAATGCTCGCCCGTCTGTTTAAGTAGACAGACAGACCATCAAATAGGTTTAAGTAAAACAGAAGAGCTCTAATAATATTTCCCCCTCTACATCAAAGAACTTTCTGGTTGGCGCTACTAATAAAAGAAACGTACTTGACAATGTTTTCGAATCACCAAATCGGTGATTGTGTTGATGATAATCTTTCCGTGAGCTGGATTTTATTGTTTTAATTAACTGAATGAATAAACGTGTCTTCTAAGGGCAAAACATCCTTCTGTTTTGCATCAGCTTCTTTGAGGTCAAGTGATGGGATGGCCGAGAATCAAGACAGCCACTCCTAGAGGAGGCCAAACCCCAGCCCTGTGCTCTGCAAGCCTTTCCCTGGATTGGCATCAGTGTTTAGTTTCAATCAGAAATCAAACAGCTCCAACCGGCAAGAGGACAGATGGGAAAGAAGCCACTGCCAAACGAAGGCGGGCTTAGAAAGCGAGGTGATGGCAGAATGGAGCCTGAAGTCATGAAGTCAGGAGCAGAAGAGCGAGGAGGGCGCCAGGCCCCACGGAGGAGAGGCCATAATGCTTGACTGCACCTCACAGAAATGACAAGGCCGTCCCGGCGACCACCTCGGGACTCACAGACTTCTGGTGGATTCTCAAGAGAACCCTTTTAGTGCAGCGGTCCACCGTGGCGGCCCACTTCCTCTTTGTCTCCTCGTCCTCCTCCAGCAAGCAGCGCCTCAGGTCCTGCCTCTCGGCCTTGCTCAGGGTCCTGTCTGAGGCCGGCCGCACTAGCTGGGTCAGGTTCAGGTGGCTGTACAGGCTCCGCTCCACCACGTAGGTGATATTGAACTCGCTGACCGCGGGGCGCCCGCGTGCCCGCCTGCTGGGGGCGCCGCAGCCCCCGCCCCCTTTGGGTTTCTGCCGGAGCAGCTGCAGCTCACACGTGCTGCTGTGGACTCCTCTCCTGGAGGGACGCTGGCAGAGAAGGGCTCGGGAACACGAATAATTAGTATCCGTTTTCTTCAAGCGGATCTGCTTCCGGACACTCTGAACCTCCTCCAGGGACACCAGAAGGTGGTGCCGGCGCCGGTGGCTGTCACAGAGGCGGACGCCGTCGGTACTTACCCCGTGGCTCAGGGACCCGAGCCCTTTCTTCATCTCCCCCTCCGTCAGGGAGCGGGAAACTTTCTGGGCCTTTTCTTCTTCGGGATAGGAGAAGAACGTCCCCATCTTCTTCGGGGGCTTAATCAGGCCCCGACTCTCTCCTTTGCTGAAGGTTTTGACCAGCTTCCGGCCAGCCCCCCAGGTATCCAGGCTGCTGGACGACGGAGACGTGGTGAGAGAGTCAGAATCATCTTCTGGAGGCTTCTCAGGAGAGCCATCAAAGAAAAACGGCTTCTTGTGCACTCCGGAGTAAAGGGCGGACCTTTCATCGAGGCCAGGGGAGTTCTCAAACACGTGCTCCTCCCCACCTGGAGGGAAAGCAACAGGGAGAGGGTCATGTAATACACCTCCACGTCCTCTCACCCACATTTTCCTTTCCTTACAGCTCCTGCCCTATAAAGAATAAACAAATGCTCACAAAGGCCACAGCAATTCCCTCCTGGTATCGCTTACCCTCTTCGTAAACCCAGCTCCCGCTCAAATAAATGCATGTAAAAAATAAGCAAACTGTGCAAATGTATGGTTTCACACAAGCTTAATGTTAAAAGGTACTGGGTGTGTTTTCTTCTCCTTTAAATATCTTTGTAGAACAAACACCTTAAGAAACCTACTCAAAATGCCACTTGGAAAAACCAAGTCAGTCATTATCACCGTACTCCTTAGCCCTGAGAATTTAAAGATAATCACCCTCCTCCTCCCCCTCCAAATTGGAGAACCCTCCCCCAGTTTGGAAGCACAGTTCTTAGAAGCTAGGACTCAGACTCCTTCCCCAGTCTGTTGAGTCAGCTTGGTTTTTTACAGAGTGTGACAAACGCCACGTGGCTGCCACTGAGGTTCTTAAATCACCAAGGCAGTCTGGGTGCAAAGACACCAGACAGGGTCATAGCGTGCAAATGTAACTGATGAATGGTACCCAGGTGAAAAGCCAGGCACAAAAAGTTAGGGACCTGGGTAATTCCAGCCAGACATGGCCATCAGCTGGCCTGTTGGAGGGAGAAAGGGCATGTAAGGGCCCGGCCACGCAGGCAGCCCCAGCAGGCGTTCCGCTTTGTTTCAAGGGTTCCAGCTCTTGAGCCCTCCCTAGAGCAAGGTACTGAGCCAGGCCCTCCGGAGCCCAATGGAAAGGTCTGGAGTCACTGGCAGGAAAACGGAGTTCTTTCCTGTGTGTGTTATGTGAACAGATGTGAAAAAGAAGTAGGTCAAACTGTGGGTGTAGTGATCCTGACTGGCTGTGTCCCTTTAATTATAAGGAAACTTTTGCACACTGCAGCTTTCCACCAGCTGAACTGTGAAAAGGAAAAAATAAAAAGTTCCTTGGAACAGAGGGATGGCCCTAAACACACCAGCTGGGGGGAGGGTCCCTGCGCAAGGGTAGATGTCAGAGCGAGCTGCTCACGGCAGAGAGGGGAAGGGCAGAGGACTGGTAGCAGGCCTTTCGAATTCTAAAGGCTTCCTACTTTTCCAACTGGTGGGAGTTATTATTGCAAATGTCATGAAAATCTGAACTGCGGTTATGAAATACAACCCAAGGTTGATTCTGATGTCACGGAGATGGTGGTGGGGGCGAGGGGGAGGTTCCAGACCATCTCCAGCCCGGAACTCTCCATCATCTGCAGCACAACTGTATTCCCTGGAGGAGTAGTCCCGGATCTGTCACGAGAGTTTAAAAGCAAAGTCTAGGGTTCTGAGGGGATGTTCGCCGGACCAGCAATAGTGCACAAAAATTGGGAAAGTCTCCTGCTCTTTCCTCAGGACACCTGACGTACAAGGTATGGAGGCCAAGTGTCCTTCTGCTGTGAGAAGTAAACATGGCAATCTCTTCTAGATCAAATCCACCCTCCACTCTCGGGAAGAAGAGATGGGGCTCAGATGAGAGGCAACGCCTGGGGGCAGAGGCAGCCCACCCAGACTCCTCTACAAATGTGTCCAGACCACAGACCATGGTTTTCCACTGGGCCCAGGTGCCCATGGAGGTGTGCAAGGCCCTCGTCCACCCACAGTCTGACAGGGTCTCAGGGAATTCAGGTGGGTCTGCTGGCCAATTTAACGACCTGTTACCCAACAGTGGACTGGAGACTTTCTGAACTCTGTATTTAGGGCTGGCATCCAAGCTTCGAAGACTTCCATGACACGTGTGAGTCTGGAACCAACTGGTTTGCATCGGTCCATGACCTATAGCTCTGCTTCCTAGTTCTGAAAAGTCTGCACTTGGTAAGGACTTTGGAGGGAAAAGTGGCCAATGCTTCCCCAATGGCTGTGTCAGCCTGCGTGCTGAGGGCAGGCCTTGCCTGCTGGAGCTTCTTCTGCCTGGGTTGGCCCCGAGGCCTGAAATCCCAGCCTGGACTTGATTCCTTGAGTTTAGAGCACTGCTGCTCCCATTCTGGCACCTCCAAGTACAACCATCCTTTGGAAGAACGGCAGTCAACACACAAGGCCCATCGTCATTCACATCATGACCTTTATCTAGCCTCGTCACTAAGATCAGAATGCGGAAGGCAATGGGGCTAGGGTATGGGGTGACTTGGGGACACAGATCCATGCCCCAATTCCAGCTCTGACTCTGCCACTCACCATCTCCATGACCTTGGGCAATAATTTCATCTCTCTGTTTCCTCATCTGTAATAATGTCTGCCTATCCTAGAAATACATACTGCAAGGCTACTGAAGAGGATAAAATTAAATGAAAAGAAATATGTGAAGGCACTTTATAAGCTAAAAAGCACTATACAAAAGCTAATGATTCATTCCCAGGTCACAGGGAAGCTGGGCCAATGAGGGAAGAGGGTAGCTAGGTATAGGCTTTAGGAAAACACACACACACACACACACACACACACACAAAAGGGCAGCTGAAGGGCATGGACCTGGCCTATGGTTGGCTATTGTCTAGGGTCATCCATATCCTGGACAAGGACTTGACACTCAGTCACAAGGGTGAGACTAGGTGAGCGACTGTATCTCTCCTGGTTCTTGTAGGACTCCAGGGCTGAGGGGTGGGGAAGGGGTGAGAGCAGAGGGGAGCCCAGGCTGCCTGGACTTAATTCTGAGCCTTCTGCCAGCCGGCTCAGTGACCCTGAAGATTTAGCCTCCCGGGGCGTCTGTTCCCTCCTCTGTGAAATGAGCGTGATACCGATGCCCAGCTCTGGTGGCTGTTGAGGATGACATATTAAAAGGAACATAAAACCTAAAGTGTGCAGAAGAGCGGCTGGCACTCAGGATGCTCTCGGCAAAGGCGGATCATCATTCTGACAGCTTGATATTGGCACAGACACGTAGGAAGAGAAAGGCTCAACTCTCTGAAGGTCCTGGGGCAGTGAGGGAGGGCTTATTAGGAACGTGACTCCTTCCTGCTTTGCAGAAGCAACGGCCAAGTACCCGTTCTTCTGCCAATGAGGAACCTCAGAGAGAGTGCCACTCCACGGGAGCTGGAGGACGGTTCTAGTCTATGGTCTAGTCAGGGCAGCCCCGAGCAGATGGCCTGAGTGGCACACACACTTGACATCTTTCCTGGCAAAGCCGCCAAGCCCAGCCAGTGGCAGCCCCGTGCCCCGACTCGTCAGACATCAGAGGTTAGAGGGGACTTAAGTGCATTTCCTCCCTCGTCCGCCAGTGGCACCTCATTCATAACCACATGAAATACAGTTTAGGGCCAGAGGTCCATGTAGTTATTACTTTTTACCCTAAAGCTACCCCTCTGGGTCTATTTTTCCCTTTTGTCAACTATGTCTCTCAGAGATAGCAGGAAAGGTAGGAAAACTGCACATACAGGCAGCTGGGGACAGGTCCAGAGGACCCCACACGTCACTCCCGTGTCCTCATTGATGGGCAAGACCCACCAACTCATTTGCTGTATTTGAGATTTATCTTTTGGCAAATGGGGTGCCCGAGGTTGAATGATGGCAATTCTCTATGGTTCTCCTTACTATTACCAACGGACACTGTGTGTGTGATTTCATTTAGAGCTGCTGTTGGTAGGAAATCAGGTGATATTCTGTACGGTGGAAACCACGACTGTCAAGCAGCGGTTAAAACAGTCAAATGTAAAATCAGCACTGCACCCAAAGGCAAGCAGAATTAGCATGCAAGAAGACACCCACCGGAAACCTGGAATTCGACACAACTCTGTAAAATTGCACGTCTCCCTCAGGGCTCCTCCTCCCTTTTCCTTTCTCACCTCCACGCTCCCCTAGTAATCCCCTCACCTCCAATATTTCTCTAGAGGATTTAAGCTGATAACTAATTACAGCAAACAGAAATTTAAAAGTGGCAGTAAAAACAACAGGAAACCCTGACCTATGTAAATCAGGGGAAATCCCAGTTCTCTCCATGCCTTGGTTTTGTTTATGTATGACAAAAAGGCCTCTCAATGATCATTTTTTTAAAATCTACATGTTAAATTTCTGAAATTCCTCAAAATGTAGTTATGACATTTTAACAAGTCATGTGCTTTTAAAAAATAAGATCTATTCTTTCCAGGACTTTCTTTTTCCAGTTCCCTTATCATTTTCCAAACAGGAAATCTTCTTTTATTTTATCCTTTTGGGGGAATCTTACAAGATGCTGCAAATGCACACTGCTCACAACAGGAGTGAGGAATATGGGTGAGACTTAAACTGTCCTAATCACACTTCAAAGGTTAACTCTTCACTCCAATAAATCCACCTCGTGCCCCTCCTGACATGACTGCATCTGACAAGCCGCTCAGCCAGCAGTTCTATGTCCCACTTAGAACGGAAGGTCCTTAGAGCCCCATCTGAACCGAGGCTTGAGACTCTCTACAGGAAGAACAAATCATCCCTTGGAGATCTGAAAGGACATGAAGTGCCTCGATTGTGGGATGTTTATTTGAGATGGATGAATGTCAAATCTGAACTCAACTCAATGGGCAAGAACCATCATCCTTTGGCCACACAGGCTGCTGCTGGGAAGAAGTTACAAAGTTGATGTACAGGAGTGTACGCTCAACATTAAAGCTGTACCACACCTTGAGAAGACCTCCTTGTCCCACACCGGCCGTTTCCCATCGCTGTGACATGAACAATACTAAGCCTCCCGAGACGCTGGACGCCAGGATCTGGAACGTGCTAAGCCACGCCCTGCTAGCACCCCGACCTGAGGCGCTCTTTGCAGCCTCAGCTCGATCGCAATCCAGCTTCCACTTGAAATCAGACTCTTTCTACTGAGGAGCTGACCCCGCCTGACTTAATTTGGAACAAGCAGGGAGGGCGGAGCGTGCCTTTTTTTTTTTTACCTTCCGTGCTCGGCTTTCTCATTTCTTCCACTCTGATCAGTTTCTTTCTCACTCTGCGAGTGGAGTTGACCAGCTTGTGTAACCTCTTAAACTTCACCGACTCCTCGGTCTCCTCATCCGATTGTTCTCTTGACTGGCAAAGAAACAAAGGAGAAGTTCATCAGATCACTGCCCCAGAGCCCTCTGCCCTGGTGGCCTGTGGCGGGGGGCAGCCTGGTCTCGTGCCAGCCTGAGCTCCAGCAGCAGTGTGGCTGTGCCTGGGGGGCACTCTCCAATTGCCCCCCCCTTCAGGAAGCTGCACACACCACCCCAGGCCCTCATGCGGTGGAGACTGGGCCCCGGACACCAGGACACACCCCGGGGCCCTGGACTGGCATGGGTCATATCTGTCTCAGCAGCTGCCCAGGCCTCCTTTAGAAGAACTCGGAAAGGGCGCCCTCCGCCAGGCTGGCCTGGTCATTCCAGCCCCCCTGCTGTGCGGTTTGGGCCTGGCTCTCATCTGTCTGGCCCATCATGACTGCTCAACGTGGTCATCTGCTACTCTTCCAAACCCAAGTTCTGTTGACTTGTTCCAGCCCCCCCACCCCCCCCCCAAAATCAAAAACAGCAGGGCAGGAAAAGGGAAGAGAGGCAAAAAGCCGCCTTCGTGCCACTCGCCAGGCGGGCCTGCCACACCTCGGCCATGCCTTCCGCCTCTCCCGGCTCCTTCTGAGCACTCTCGAAGGGCGAGCCTGAGGACAGACCCCACATTCCTCTGCGAGGGACAAGGGAAAAAGCTGACCTTTTCAGCCATACAGTACACTGCATATTCCCCAGCATCCCATTTCATTTTTGCAGCGATTCAAGTATGCTCAACCCAGCTGTTTTCCCTCAAGTATCAAACATTACAGAGAGAAAAAAAAAATCTCTCCACAGCAGTGACCCCAGTGAAAACAATCCTTTCCTTGTGAACAAAATGAGGGTTTCGTTCCAAGTCAGCTCGAGCATTCAATATGCAGCTTCCTCTATTTTATCTGCTCAAAATGTGAAAAAGCAAAAGCAATCCGGGGCTCCAGGGGCCGTGCTGCCTGGGCCGGGGGCTCCGGGGTTCACGGGAGCACAGGGCTGGCAGGAGCGTGCGGCCTCCCTGCACCCAGGGCAGCCTGCCAGCCGCCCTAACCCATCCCACACGGCCTGACAACACCCTTCTCTCCGTTTCCTCAAACCTAGTTCACAGAAATAGTAAGGGCAGAAATGCCTCCTCTAAACAACACAAAGCAAAACAAAATCCACCCCTCTGAACAACGGGCTTAATAGGAAGCTACTGTCACCCCCCACCCCCCATACACACAAGAAATCGACAATAGAACAGGTACGCAAGGATTAGCAGGAAACAGTGATTTGAGGGTAAAGAAGGTGGGGATTCCATGAATTAAATGGTGCAGCATGTTGTGAGTCCACAAATATTTCTGTAGCACTGTGGCACTACGTAAGGCATAATACAACCCATTTCCTGGCCTCTGTCCTCACCCTGGAGCACCCAGCATAGGGCCATTGTACTTTCTGACTGTAGGACTATAAGCAAACCATTCACCCACTGAAGAATAATTATGATAACCCAGAAATGGCAAGTCATCTGAACAGGGGGGATTTCTGCGGCTTCCCTTCCGTGAACTGTATTCAATTTTTCAAAAATTCCTTGATGAGATGTTGCATCTCCATTTCAGAATTAAAGTGAACTACTGCTTAGCTGAGCATAAAGAAGAGAAATAGAACCACATGTTGGCAATGAGGTTTAACCTATTTGGTCTAAAACTTTACAATGTAAACAATTAAAATGAAACAGAAAGTACAGCTTCTGATACCTAATGGTATTGTTTGGTTTGAACTTCATTTTTATTTGGTTTAACTGTCAATATGTGATGATAATGGTCAGAGCAGTCAACCAGAGGAATGAGAACTGGGTGAGCCCTCATTCTGGGTAATCAGCACCTGAGCAAAACCATAGTGCGTGGAATTACACAGAAACATCTAAGGTATTCTGCCTTCTTGATGGCTCTCAAAAGCTAAGCAATTCTAACAGAAGGAGAATCAACATTATAGGGGACAAACCTAGACAAACCTAGAATATGTATGTAACTGTCACATTAAAAAATTCTGAAGTAAAAAAAAATAAGAATTTTAAAATTCTGAAGTCAAATGAAAAATGCAGTGAGCACAGGTTGCTTATAATCAAGACACAGGATGCTATGTTAGAGAATGAATATCAGCGGTGTGTGTGTGTGTGTGTATCTTGTACCTGGTCTGGGGGTTGTTACTGCTGCTGGCTTGGAGGGGGGGGTTGTGTGCCTGTGCATACCACAAAGACAAATCATATGTAGGAAACATGCCACCTGAGGGAACTTTTGGGGAAGAAATGAAGTAGTTAAGCCGGTACAACAGAATTAAAAGCAAAGATCCCTTCCCCAAGTCCTACTTTCCTCTGTCCTGATACACCATGGTGAAAAATAACATATTCCAGGTACTTGTTTAATTGTTTTCACATGTTCCATCTATTTTTGAGAAATAGGAGCTCTTTAGAACTTTGAACTAACTTTTTTTTATTTTCTTAAAAAAATGAAGATTTTGGGGGTATTTGCCACTGACAAATCACAAATCACAGCAACCAGTAACTTTTCATTATCATGGTTTGGACACTAAACAAGGCAGATGGAGCACAATGTATATGAAGAAAAATGTAAGAGAAAACCGAAGTCAATCAAGATATATCCTCCCTTGAATCAGCCTAGAAGTCACTGGAGTTAAACAGGTGTAGCCCAAGGATGCTTTTTATTCATAGAGAGGTGTCGACTTCTCACTTCCTTCTGAGTCCAGAGGAAAAGGAGTTGTGAAATATTTGCTTTTAAAAAATTCTCTCCAACAGTTTTAACATAAAGATTCCGTAAAAGGCTTGCATTTCTTCTGAACTGGGGACTAAAGCTTAAATTCCTCATTTCATGTTACTCCTTTTAAATAAGCACACACCACTTCCCAAATACTGAAAATAACTTGGCATGTCTTGTTTTTAATATTTTATTTATTCACTCGAGAGACAGAGACAGCAAGAGAGAACATGAGTGGGAAAGAGGGCGAGAAGCAGAATCTCCATTAAGCAGGAAGCCCGACTCGGGCCTTGATCCCAGGACCCTGGGATCATGACCTGAGCCAAAGGCAGATGCTTAACTCACTGAGCCACCCAGGTGCCCTTTGTCTTGTCTTTTTATTCAGAAATTACACCTGCAGAGACGACGGTGTAAGAATTTAAAAATAACTATTTAATTAAGAAGAGCGTCTGTGAGATCTTCACACCTGGAGGAACTTTGGTAATGAAGGAAATCTGCATTACATATAAAATGAATGGTTGATTCCAAGAAATAGACTCCTAGAATTAAACAGAACTACTAGAAAACAGGTTTTAAATAAACTCAAGTGAAGAAATACCTATGTTTATGCACGTTGTAACAAGACATGGTACCTCCTCCTCTCCCTGTCCTGCCCCAGGTCAGAGGACTAAGGTAAACTTCAATTTGATCAACGTCTAAATGAGAAGGTGAAAACTAAATCATCTGTAGAAAACTCCCCACCTCTAAACTCGAGTCATAAAAGGCCATTAACGTATTCCACCGAAGGATGTGAAAAACATTGGATTTACATTATGGTAAATAGAAACACTGGATTTCCAGTCTCTCTCTGGCAGATTTTTCCACCAGAAAGCCCATATGGCTCAACTTTTAATTACTTTGGCTAATGCTATATGTAGTAATTCTGTGGTGAATGCTTAAGTGTTTCATTTCTGGTTTCCATGGCAACATGACATCAGATTGCAGACAGCTGGCTCCACAGTTTTAAACCATAACAAATTGACCAAGCCAAGGCACAAAACTATGGCCGCTTTAAAGAGATAGTACGCCGTTTGCCTGCCAGGGTGCTGAAGCAGGAACCTATGGGGCCCACTTGGCAGGCGAAGGAGGGTGGAGCCTCCTTCCTTCTCAGCTTCTTTTGGAACATGTGCCTCCTTGACACATCTGCAATGTTCTAATAGGAAAGACATGGAGCCAGCGTGGAGAACTTTTCATAATGCAGCTACATTAAGGATCATCAGGAAAAAGGAGCACAATAAATAGCATCTGTAGATAGCAAATGAAAAGCATCCCCTCACTCTCAAGCCTGTCCACTGAAGGTCGGTAACAGATACTTCACTGGACCCAGTTAAAACACACACACACACAACAAAAACCATTTCTTGCAACTATGACATGCTGTGACAAATGCTTTCCAAAAGCCACAGAGCACGGTCCTGCAGGCACAGGAGCACTGTACCATAATAGAAGTTAAACTGAACTTGCAAAAGAGCAACCAGAACCATTTCGGGGACTGGTCGAGACCACGCTGGGCACAGGATAGCGTACAACTTTGCCTTTTGCAGAAATACACTCAGCTTGCTTCCCCAGCTCCAAACGCTCAGCACACTGTCCCAATTAACAGCAAGACTAAGTCCGTGTATGTGCCCTGCAGCCACACACATTAACACTAGGAGATATTTAAGTATTCCTGAACCTATCCTGAAACTGGAAACGAATTTGCTTATGAAATTCACACAACGGCTCCTGGTTAACCGGGTGCATAACCAGACACAGATGCTTCCACTTCCCAGATCCGCACTGTCGGTGGCATGAAGCTTAAGTGAAGGAAAGGAAGCCGATCGATCACGCAAGTCTGTCTGCAGTCAAGCCCTCCACACTGAAAGCCTCCACAGTTGACAGCTGAGCTCCAACCACATACACTCAATCTCTTTGAGAGTCGTTTCATTCTCGAAAGAATATTCACTACTCTCCTCCCAATGCTACATCTTCGTCTTGGGTGAGTGTGCTAGGAAAAGAGTGCTCAGGGTACACAGCTGGGAGGGAGAGAAAGACCCATCTCCAAGAATGTGTATAGAAAAGAGGAAAGCCATCAGAGCCTGGAGCACCCGAAAAGCCTCTCCCTGCAGTGACAGCAAGCGCGTTTTCCCTCTCGCGGGGAACACAGCCGGCGGACTTACCGGCTTCGGCATGGAGCAGGCGTGCGGGGGACGCGGAGCTCGGCACCCCCGCCCCCTCCCCGCGGACAGCGGCTTCACTGTGGCTCCGTCAGCTCTGTAATCTCAGAGTGAGCGTGAGGCACTCCTCAAACATGTTCTTTTGGAGTTACATGATCGGACAGGCTCCACCAGCACAGATTAGTATCCGAAGGAGGGAAAAGGGAAGACACTGGATTCAATTAGCTGCTTTCTGCCTGCCGCCTGATTCCCCGCTTCCCTGCTAACTGCATAACTTGTAAGAAAGGCATAAGTCATCGGCTCTAAGCAAATCTCCTATTCACCACCAGGAAAAAAGGGAGTGTTGTACGTGGCAAACAATCCCTGTTTTCACTGACGAAGGCTCCCTGACCTCCCGCTGGCCTCCAGTTCCTTAATTACTGTCTATGGAATTCCAGAGAGAGACAGAAAAAAAGAACGCGGGAATCTGAGCAAATCCGGGACAAGGACAAACCCTCAGAAGTGACTGAACTTAAAAAAGATCTCTTTCGCAGATATTCTTCCAAACACCCCCTGAAGGGAGTAGTCTCGATTGAAAATAGACACCTTCCAATGGCTATTTTTGACACTGCTGAATTAAAACTTGTGATTTTGGTTTTCTCCTGGAGTTGTCACTCTCCTCTCCTTTTTTTTTCCCCCCTATTTTAACTACTTAAGTAAATGCAGGATATTGCCTGTCCAGTGATGCTTCTAAAACTGTCTTACCAAATCGTTTCAATGATCACCTCAGAGCAGCTGAGTCCTCTTACATTCTAGAAATGTGTGCATAGGGACTGGGTCACAAGACGATCATTTCACTTTCTCAGGGGTGTCTGGGGAGTCACAGGCACATGCTCTTACTGAAACAGAATGTCACCTAACAAGACAGGACTGAAAACCTGTATGAAGTCTCCAAGGCACCGGGTGCAAGTCCTGTCAGGATTTCAGGAGTAAAGTCACTCAGTCGGGTGAGTCACGTGTTCCCTCTGGGCGACCCGAGCTGTCCAGTCCTAGGTGCCTCTCTCCTCATGTGGGCCTTTATTTATGTATGATGCAAAGCTGCCTCTCTTGGTAGGACACCAACACACACACAATTTTTACCAGGCATTCCCTATGCTGCCTATTCTGCCAATCCGCTCCCCTACACCTTCTCTGGTTTCATATACACTCCCTTTCCGCCTGCCTTCTGGGGGCCCACACATGCCTCAAACGGTGGCAGGTACTTTTCTGACATTAATCTTCCAACACCCCTATGTACTGCATGCTCATACTTTCTAGGCACCGTGCTAGTATTGAAACATTTGACCTAATTTCACAGACAGTAAATGGCAGACACAGAATGTGAAAGTTCATGGTTTTGCTCCCAGACCCCCCAACCTGCATGGGCACTTTCTTCACCCAAGACCGCCAACCACAGTGGATGCGACGCTACTCTTAGAGTTCCTTAAAACTGTCAGCAGAAGTCCTTGGTTGAATTTCCTGGTTACTTGATCCAAACGAAGAAAACATATTATGCCCCAAAGGGAGTGGGGTAAAAGGAAGAGGAAACCCAAAAGCCTTTGGAGCTGGAACAACCTGGGTTTCAATTTCCAAGTTCTTCAGTGAATCACTTCACTTCTATGGGTCTTGGTAGTCCTTTATGCAAATTTCATCTGATAACATTAATCTTTTTTTTTTAATATTTTATTTATTTATTTGACAGAGAGAGGTCACAAGTAGGCAGAGAGGCAGGCAGAGAGAGAGGGGAAAGCAGGCTCCCCACTGAGCAAAGAGCCCAATGCGGGGCTCGATCCCAGGACCCTGAGATCATGACCTGAGCCGAAGGCAGAGGCTTAAACCATTGAGCCACCCAGGCGCCCCAATAACATTAATCTTGAAGTGTTGTTTTAAAAATTGTGTCTGTACAGTCAAGTGAAACTCAGTAAGCGCTGTGGTCTATTACTGATGGGAATTCAAGCAAGACCTACTTTACTTCTTAGAAACTGCTGTTCTAGGTGTTGTGTACATAGCAAAGGCAAAGAAAAGATGTGAAAGCTAATGATAGGGCCAACATCTGAGGATGGGTCTGAATAGGTTATTTATTTTTGAAAGGGTTTATTTATTTATTTGACAGGGTGAGAGAGGGAGAGAGGGCAGAGGAGAGAGGGGAGCAGCAGAGGCAGAGGGAGAAGCAGACTTCCGGCTGAGCAGGGAGCCGAATGCAGGACTCGATCCCAGGACCCTGAGATCATAACCCAAGCCGAAGGAAGAGGCTTAACCCACTGAGCCACCCAGGTGCCCCGAACAGATTGTTTAGATGCAGAGAAGATTGTGAGCAGAATTAGGAGCCAGAACTCTGGAATCTGGCACAGCCAGACTCAGGTCCCTTTTATGCCACTTGTGAACTGTGTGTGTCTTAATTTCTCTCATTTATAAAACAGGGAGTGGTAAGCCTCCCAGAACTCTTGAGAAGGTAAAAAGAGACCTTGAATTTGAGGCCTAAAGCCTGGTGGGCAATGGTGTCAGTGCGAGATGCACGAGAAGCCAGGCACCGACTGCCCCAGGTTCTGTGAGGACCTTGGGGGAGCGACCCCTCCCTCCAAGCCCATCATTCCCAGGCCCATCTGCGGTATCTGAGTAAACTCTGGGATACATGAAGGACTAGGCTGGGCCAGGCCACCCTGGGAAGCCTGCTGGTGGAGGGCAGTTGGAAACTGGGGAATACACTTTATGAAGAAGGGGCATCGCTGGTCTCGTTCACTGGGTATAGGCTTGCACTCAACACAAAAGAAGTGTGCAAATTTGTGGAGGACAGGTTTGAGCATCTGACGGCTACTCTAAGGAACTGCTGGTTAGGTCCTCAGAGTAAAGTCCAAATGCCTTAGTGTGGAGCATAGGACTTTGCATGGTTAGAGTCCTGTCCTGATTTCTGGTTTCTGTGTGTATCTCTATGCAGATACTATGTGGAAAGGCCTCTCGGAGCAACCGGTTCTCATCCTTTGACTTCCTCAGAGCACCTTCAAATACTCTTCTCTCTCATCTGCCTGCACACCTTTGCACGGGTGGATTCCTTTTTTGGGAGCATCTCTGCCCATCCTATCTACTCTTCTAGCTCCTACCCATCCTTCAACATTCAGTCCCTGTGTCACATCCCCAGGAAAGCCCTCCCGGCCTTCCTCTTCATCTTCCTTATGCTGTGTGGTTGCAGGGCACACGCAGTCATAGGACTTGACCCAGAATATAGTCATCTCTGCATGACTCAGTCCTTCACTGAACTTCATGAAGACAGTGGGCACTGGGCTACTCGTTTCTGTGACTGTATTTCAATAATGTTTATTTCTAATTATATGTGATATACTTTTAGTTATAATCTCACAAAACAGACTGGGGGTTGCTGGGGGGAGGTGGGATTGGGAGAGGGGGAGCGGGCTATGGACATTGGGGAGGGGAGGCGAACCATAAGAGACTATGGACTCTGAAAAACAACCTGAGGGTTTTGAAGGGTCAGGGGTGGGAGGTTGGGGGAACCTGAGGGTTTTGAAGGGTCAGGGGTGGGAGGTTGGGGGAACAGGTGGTGGGTAATGGGGAGGGCACGTTTTGCATGGAGCACTGGGTGTTGTGCAAAAAGAATGAATACTGTTACGCTGAAAAAATAAATAAAATGGGAAAAAAAATTAAAAAAAATAAAAAATAATAAAAATTAAAAAAAAACTTAAAAAAAAAAAGAAAATGTGGAAAATGCAGATACAGAAGAAGGAGAAAAAGAAATCACCTACACCCTCTCACACTCAGATAGAAAAGATCAGTTAGTTAAGTGTCTGCCTTTGGCTCTAGTCATGACCTCAGGGTCCTGGGATTGACTCCCGCATCAGGCTCCTTGCTCAGTGGGGAGCCTGCTTCTCTCTTGGCCTGCTGCTCCTTCTGCTTGTGCTCTTTCTCTCTCTGACAAATAAAATCTTAAAAAAAAATAGTTGCATTTGGGCTGATTACTCCCTGCTTCTCTCTCTCTCTCTCTCTCTCTCACACACACACATGTGCATGTGTGCACCCCCCCAACACTAGACACCTGTAGGTTTCTATGTCTGTTTTGTGTTGTGTTTAGAAAAAAGGATGACTCTGTGATCTTCAGCTGTTCCACCTCCCACACACAGTCACTCTCTGGGTCCCCAGAGCCGGCCTCACATGAACACATAGTATGTGGAAACAAGTGCCTACTGGGAGCCATGACCCTCTTTGAGCTGCACCACTGCCTCTGAAGGTTTCTCTCGTAGAGAAACCTTGGAGCTCTAAATGGATACTGTTCAAACTGTTTTAAAAATCGGCTTTTTCTGGGGCGCCTGGGCGGCTCAGTGGGTTGAAGCCTCTGCCTTCAGCTCAGGTCATGATCCCAGGATCCTGGGATCGAGCCCCGCATCGGGCTCTCTGCTCGATGGGGAGCCTGCTTCCTCCTCTCTCTCTGTCTGCCTCTCTGCCTGCTTGTGATCTCTGTCTGTCAAATAAATAAATAAAAATCTTAAAAAAAAATCAGATTTTTCTATTAATACATTTTGGACATTTTCTCATGTCAACAAATGTCCAACAAATAAAATACAAAATAGTCAGGATTCATTAGTACTCACAGAAGCAAGCCATGAATTTCTTAATGCCCTGAATCAATGGACATAGGCATGTTTCCAATTTTGCAATATCATAAACAATACTCCAATGAAGAATCTGTTGTAAAATTTCTAACACATCTAACACATTCTACTTTTTAGAAAAAAAAACAACGATAGATTATGGAATTTCTGGGTAAAAAAAATGCACATAGCTTTAAATCCTTTAATATATACATTAACACTTTTCACAGGAGAAACACCGTACACGATATTATTTTTAAACGTCACAAGTAGAATAAAAAGAGTGGTCCAGGGGTGCCTGGGTGGTTCAGTCAGTCAAGTGTCCACTTGATTTCAGCTCGGGTCGTGATCTCAGGGTCTTGAGATCAAGCCCCGTGTCCAGTTCCTCACTTAGCTGGGAGTCTGCTGGAGATTCTGTCCCTCTCCCTCTGCTCTCCCCCAAACTTTTGTGTGCACGTTAGATAAATAAATAAACAACATCTTAGGCGGGGAAAAAGAGTACCCACTTCCTCACACAATGGCCAACACTGAGCATTACAATATTCTTTTACACTGAGACAATTAAAATAGGACCTGGGTTTGTGATAAACAGGTATTTCCTGGTTGAAATCAATGGATGGACGCACCGATTCAAGGTGTAAGGAAGAGCAAGGAACTGAAATAGGAGTGAACCAACTCCACCTGGGCCTGCGAAGAGTCTAATATAGATGCCTGGAGACCTGGAGAGCCCCAGAGATATGATAAGCATGAGCAGCCGTGATGGATGTGGAAGAAGATCAAAGAGGCAGACATTCAGAAGTGGGAGAACTCACCTTTGGCTGGGGAAACTGAGGCATGCTTCACTAAGGAGAGGGGTACCTCCATGAGTGTGGGGGGCATTTCTGGGCTCCTCCAGGATGCCAGAATGTCAGTGTTTAGATGACCCTGAGGCTCACTTCTTTGTTCGCCTGACCTCAGATGCCTGCCTTTTTGGACAGGCAAAGAGAGATCCTGCCAGGGGCCTATTGCGGCCCTGCTAAGCAGCATGTGACACGAATCAGCAGCAGCTTTCCATCCCTCCTCCTCTCCAAGCTTGATTTCATCATCTCTCCAACAGGCCTCATCAGCCTCTGCTGGTCCAAGAAGTGATGCCTTCAAGGTCACTCCCTACCTTGGGGACAGCACACTGGCTCTGGCTAGGGGACATTCCAGACCAGCACCAAGGACTATCATCGGTGACCGGCCCGTGGCAGGGGTCTTCCAGGCCCAGCCATCAGTTTAATGTGTTTTCTTCGTGTTTACAAAAAAAATTAGTCTCACTCGCCAAGGAAGTCAGAATTACATTTTGAAGTGTTTATGAGTTGTCAGAGTAACTACAGACAATATGAAACACATTGTGGGTTTTTGGTTTTTTTTTATTTCACAAAGGAACCAGGGAAGGACTCATCTGTTTAGTAAGAAATATTTTGCTCATTAGCTGGTGACATCATTGCCCTCTGAAATTAGGAGATTTTTGTCAGCATATGGACAAAACGAGGAGATTCCATTCTTCTCCCAGAGGTGCAGTATAACACTGAAATAATCTCTCTGGCACTTTCAAAATTAACTAGTTGTCGCCAGATTTGAAGAAAGAAGAGGAAGAGGAGAATATAATTATATGAAACTTTAATTTGTAAAAAGTATGTGAGAATTTGCGGTAATAATATGGTCCCCCAGGGGCAAAGGCTTGTCAGCACTTATTTCATTTAAGAAACTGTTTAAAGAACCAACTAAAAACCAAATAGCAAATGGCTGCTACATTCCACAGTAAGTTTTATTCTTTTTCTTAAACTCCTGAACTTTGCATTTTTTAAATATCAGCCCCAAATAAATTTGCTGATTTCCCCACAGGAGGAGGGAAAAAAACAGGACTCTAGGATACATAACTAAGCATCCCAGACTGGGATGACAGGTTAGCCCAGCCATCCCGACTCTTCAAGTTGCCATGGAGCAGAGAGAATGCTCTTCCTTCTCCTCAAAGGGGTTGACGGGGATGAGAAAGATACATGGAGGAAAGAGAAGTGAATTCTCCCTTTACTCTGTAAATGTCTGGAAGATTTTCCTGCCAGAGGTTTTATCACCCTGCCCATAGGCCAGAGAACCCCACTGCTCACATAAATTAGCTGAACTAAGGTAACAAAGACATGATGGGAAGCACTCAAGAGCTCTCCAGGTCCCTCTGTTAAGAGTGGGGTAGTGTTACCCAAAGCCACTCTATGGTGCCAAGCACAGCGAAGACCAAAGCAAAACACCAAACCCACTCGTTCTCAAGTGCATTCAGTTCTCACGTAGCCTGTGCCATGGAAAAAGGATGATTCAGAACAGAACTGCCAAGTAGGGCAATTACATATGTGTTTGAGGCTCTAGTTTCTGGAGCCGATAGAAGTTTTCATCCCAAAAGTGGTAAGTGTCCTAAGGGACTGGGTGTTGTTTGCAAAGTCACATTACTTTCATGGCATCTGAGACTGACTGATTCATGGATCAGGCATGACGACTTCTTGGACAGGGCTGCCAAACAACCTTGTCCAGGCATATGATGATGGAAAATTATAGAAAATTGACAGAAAATAGATAAAACTGCCTACATGGCAATGGAGGGGAGGTACAGACACCAAGTTCGATCCTTCACCAAATCTTACGCCATAGATCAGCACAATTGTCTCTTGAAGCCACAGGCCGACAGGCCAATTCTACCTCCTAGGGTCAAGAGCTATGATCTTAACATAATTACTCTTATGTCTGTTAGAACAAATAATAAGCAAACTTATTTTGATTGAATTGCTTCAGTAAGCAAATTTACTTCCAAATTGAAGAAATCAAGGCTGAATCCTTAGAAAAGAACCATTCGGAGCTAGAAATGTTGTTTGTGGTCCTCTCCTTGGCTATCAGGTCATGATGATTGCTGAAAACCAAACCACAGAATATCCTTCCCACAAAAACTAACAAAATAAGCAACAGCCTCCAAAAAGCAAAATTCCTAAAAACTAGCAAAATATTCCACCAAGAGCACCCAAACAAGGAAATGTATATAATCTAATATATTAAGCTTTAAAACTTCACGGCGGGGCTCCTGGGTGGCTCAGTGGCTTAATCGTCTGCCTTTGGCTCAGCTCATGATCCCAGGGTCCTGGGATAGAGTTCCGTATTGGGCTCCTTGCTCAGCGGGGAGCCTTCTTCTCCCTCTTCCTCTGCCTGTCGCTCCCCCTGCTTGTGTTCTCTCTCTCTCTCTCTAATAAATAAATAAAGTCTTAAAAATAAAATAAAATTTCATGGTCGAGGGAGGAAACAAATTTCTGAAGACCAAAAGAAAAGGCCTCACTACACTAAAAGCTACACTAAAAGGTAGGAATCTTGAGAATTATTCCATGGAATTTCCAATCTTGAAGGAATTTAAACTCTGTTGCTCTCCTTTTTAAAATTTTTTGGATCTAGGACCAATGGAAATTGCTTCAGGAGACTATGAGTGAAAGGATGGAAAGTTAGTAGTAAGGCTGATTCTGAGTGAAATAAAGCCTCTTAGAAATTCACTAGAATGGGGAGGGGGGAGAAGAAGAAGTTCACCAGAACCGGAGAAATGAATTAAAGGCAGACTATATGTGGCCTACCTATTCCCCCACAGCAACCGGCATGAACCATGGTGCAGCACATTTAACACAATCTTGGGAGAGAGATGGTGGAGTCCAGGTATGCTAGCAAAGGCCACACTCCCCCTCAGGGGGTTATCCCCATGTCTTGGGCCACTACATCAGGCTATAACAATGACAAACATGAACGGACCACAAAACAAAGCCCTCAACTGTAGCCTGGAAGAAGGAAAACAATCTCTTGTCAGACAGCATCACAAACAGGTCAAAAAGTGATCTTCATTATATCAGCACGTGCAGAAAATCTGACCTGAGCTAGCCGGGTATGATCAAGGTGAAAGGAAATGTATAATGACCATTCAAACTTACAAGCCGGGGTAAAAAGAGAGAAAAAGCATGGGAGAACACAAAGATCCTATCTTTTGATCCCATCTCTCTATCAGATGAAAATACAATTCAAGAGCAGTAAGAAATTCCTAACAGTTATTTCACACTATAAAATAAGAACACGAAGTCAGTTAAGGAGACTTCAAAGACAAGATGAAAAACATTAATGATATTAATTTAAGAAAATTGTAGTCTGAAGGAAAGAGAGGACCCAAACAACCTATTGCAGAACAAATTTGTAAGTAAGAAGGAACAAAGAACCAGGATCTATACCCCAGAGGTCCAAGTACCAATACAGAGAAAAGCTGTATCGTTTAAATCCGTCTCCTCCTATGCTCCAGTTTCTAAGATTTTCCCAGCTCTTCATGGAAGCTCAAGCCCTGCTGCTATCTCTACCTGACACATGCTTCTCTCTCTTCTCTGGTGAGCTCTCACTCGGCTTCAGCTTCTCTGGGAAAGCTTCCCACAGTCTCCTTACTAGCGCTTAATGGACTTTGTGTGTATACTTAATACACTAGATAGAAATACTCCAATTAAATCCTCTTCAGTGCTGTCTCCTTGTCTGTCTGCTCCTGCCAAATACAAATCCCTGTGTATAGGGCCTGGCATGTAGTAGGGACTCAGTAATGTGTGCCCAATGAATGAGTAAAAGAATGCTCACAACGGCGTTCTTTCACCTACACTCTGGGTCAAAGTGCAGGTAAGAACTGCTTTTAGGAACTAACTACACAATGCCATCAGCAATATTACCAGTAATACAATCAGTAAGGGATGACAGAAGGTATGTGGTACAAAGGGAGAGGAACAGGGACAAGAAGAAGAGAATCAAGGGATGTTTCGACAGACATTATTCTGTCAACAGAATTTGAATTAGAATTTGGTTGTTTCAAAATATTGCTTTCCAAAAGTGTGTCATTGTCCGATGACTGTCTATAGGGCTAAGAGTTTTATATTTTTTAAAGATTTATTTATTATTTTAGAGAGAGAGTGAGCAGGGAGAGGGGCAGAGGGAGAGGGATAGACAGACTCCTCAAGGAGACTCCCCACTGAGCAGGGAGCCTGACCTGGGGATCCATCCCAGGATCCCAAGATCATGACCTCAGTCAAAAATCAAAATTTGGGGGCACTGGGGTGGCTCAGTGGGTTAAGCCTCTGCCTTTGGCTCAGGTCATGGTCTCAGGGTCCTGGGACCGAGCCCCGCATAGGGCTCTCTGCTCAGCAGGTAGCCTGCTTCCCCCCTCTCTCTACCTGCCTGCCTACTTGTGATCTCTCTCTGTCAAATAAATAAATAATATTTTTTAAAAATCAAAATTTGGACACTTATCCCAGTCCTGGGTAGACTGGGCCACCTAGGTGCCCCACGAGTTTTGATAAAACAGGTAACTAGTAACCTAAGATTCAAATGGACTTGAACAAAGTGATGGGCAGCCAATGACCTCCATCAGTTGGCTTGGGCTACAGGTGGCCACGGTCCAGGTCCTACTCTCGAACCACAGTGAGGGCCGGGATCTTTCTAACCCATCCATTATATAAGATCTGGCATTAGGGCAAATGATTCAAGGAGGAATTAACATGTGATAAATCTCATTTAATAAGTGATGGACATTCTCCCTTACCCCAATCTCCCGGAGGTTACTTCCGAAAGCAAAACAAAAACTGGCGTTGCAAATCTAAATGCCAATCCTTAATCCAGATTCCACTACAAGTATTTTCACTTTGATGCGATCGGCTAGCAGGGGAAATGTGGTACATCCTGTCTGGTATTCAGGTATTGGGTTGGACAAATAAATCTACCATTTTTATATGCCAAAAGCTAATAACTCCAGTTTCCCCTGACTCAGCCGAATAAAAGAAACAACACACCAGAATGTATCCAAAAGCAACCTTAAATTTTTCAAATGTTAAAAATAGGTTCCCTCAGCTTATGCAGTACCTGGTTATTTTGTCACTATTTTATTTTATTTTTTTCCACGGGGCCCCTGATACCCTTCAGCAGCCTCAACTCTCTGTAACCCCGTAGACTGGTGAAGAGAGAGATGGGCCAGGTCAGTCCGCTGGGTACAAAGAGCCACATCCGCAGTGACTTCCCGGCGGCCATGAGCGAGCTCTCCACCACGACCAGCCGGAAGCCCACACCCACACGCTCAGCGGGTCCCCCTCAGCACCGCCAGGCCCTAGGCAATTTCCCTATAATTAACTACTTATTCTTCCCAACTGCTAATCACAAAGCACAACAGGATCACTGAGATCATATCGCACCCAGCCCTACACCAACTCACGGAATAACACCTTCTGAAACATTAGACGAACTGATTGCGTGTTTGTTAAAAGCACAGCTAAGCTAACACACACCCACCGGCTGTGTGCAGCTTGTTCTCGCAACTCTAGCCGATCTGCTGTAATACGTGGGCATTTGCGAGCATGTTAATGACACAGCCCCAAAAATAGCACTTTCATGGGAACTCAAGTATTTTAAGAGTAACAGTTAACGGAACGAGTAACAGTTAAACATAAAGTAATAGAAACTGGCATTCACTGGGTATTTACTTGCTGCCATTTAATTCTTGCAACACCTGTTTGGGGTACGTATACTCGTCCCTGCTTTTCCAGATGAGAAAACGGAGGCACAAATTGATGAGACAACTTTCCCACAGAGACAGCGCTTATCGGGGGAGGGGGTAGAGCCGGACCTGAACCCAAAGGCTGCGACCCAGTTAACCGGCCCCTCCCCTCAGCACGCTGGGCAAGGGCAAGGGCAAGCGCCCAGCTTTCCCGAGGGCAGAGCCTGCTTCCGGGCTAACTTTGTTTAGAGAGGATGATCTTCAGGCGCTCCCAGAAAATATACGCCTCAAACTTTGGCCTCCGTCCCAGGGAGAAGGCTGGGGACGAGAGGGTGGTGTGGAATTAATGACAAAGAGTCATCTAAACAACAGTTCTCGGTCAGCTTACATGCAGTTAGGGCAAAATTCATCTTTCTCAAGAGACTTCACTACACGTGTTGTTCCAATGGTCTGATTTTTTGTCTCCTGGACTCACCACAAGCTGCAGGTCTCAAGAATCATCCCTTTTACCCTTCTAAAGGGAATTTTAGTATGTCTCTGTTTTATTTGCACTTTAGTTTCAAAAGCACTTTTGTTTAAATTAAGAGTAGTGTTTCTTCCTGTACCTTCCCACCCAGCCAAATAAAAAAGAAATTTACAGAAAGTACCTATAAAAGTCTGAATAATCATCTGAAGGCTTCAAGTATGCATTAAAAGACCAGAATCAATAAAAGTTATTTTTTAACATAGTTAACATTTAGAAAGACTTAGAAAAGCGGTTGTTATTCTGACCCTATGTCATAGAAGGAATTGCTGACATCTGTCCCAGGGACGCAGGGTATACATGGCCTCTGGCAAATCATCGGCGGCCATATTTCTCTTTCTCCTGGTCATATTACAAGTCAAACGAGTAAGGCTCTTCGGTTTAAGAAATAAGGAGCTGGGGGCGCCTGGGTGGCTCAGTGGGTTAAAGCCTCTGCCTTCAGTTCAGGTCATGATCCCAGGGTCCTGGGATCGAGCCCCGCACCGGGCTCTAGCCCCACATCGGGCTCTCTGCTTGGCAGGGAGCCTGCTTCCTCCTCTCTCTCTCTGCCTGCCTCTCTCCCTACTTGTGATCTCTATCTGTCAAATAAATAAAATCTTTAAAAAAAAAAAAAAAGAAAGAAGGAGCTGAAACACACATCCACCAATCCCATATTCCAGCCTAGCTAATGCAACCATTAAAGCTTCAACGAGTAGAACCATCTTCCAGCTGAAACCCATATATGAAGAGTCATGAAAAAAAAATTCTCTAGGAAAAAAGATACAAAGAAAAAAATGTAAACACTATTAAAAGCAAACAGTTTAGGGGTGCCTGGGGTGGCTCAGTTGGTTGGGTGTCCGACTCTTGATTTTGGTCATGATCTTGGAGTCATGAGACTGAGCCCTGTGACGGGAGCCTTCACTCTACCCCTCCTGCTGTCCTTCCTCCAACTTCCTCTCTCCCCCCCAAAAAAACAAAAACAAAAACAAACAAAAAACCCCACAAAAAACACAGTTTATCCAGAAATATAAGTTATTTAGTTATTTTTATGCTTGGAATCTACCCTCTCTTAAATTTCCTTGTTAAAAACCAGTATAGCAGAGACACTATTAGGAAGTCAACCATTTTCACAGACAATCTTTACAGTATCTATAATGCCAGCTCTCACTCTGTAGTATATATGAATCTTCACACAATTTATGCATCCAAAAATATTCAGAGTAAGCAAAATGTGAAAATCATATTTTTTTGTAATTGCTAGGAATATCTATAGGTGGGAAAAACTTTTGTGAATTCATCATGTGTTATCATAAAAAACAATTCTTCTTATGGGGTCAGATTTCCCCAATGAGGAAGCTAATGGTATTGATTTATATTTTCTTCTAACACTAACAACTCTGAAATATAAAACTTCTATAAATTTTAACCTATACACCTTGTCTAGAAGTCCACCCTAGTAAATGAAACATATTCAAAATAAACACATTAAGATAGCCAATTTAAAAAAAAAAAATCTGATTCAACCCATACTAGGCAGACTCTTAAGAGCATCAATGTATGGATGCCCCTTGAATGAGAAGGACAGGTCAATCTGTCCATGAAGGTGCACCCCATGGGCATGGGCTCAGCTCTCCCACTACATTCTGTGTTAGGTTATTAAACTGTGAGTCTTTGCTTTGGCCATAATCGAAATCAAGCCATTCACCACAAGAGCCACTAAAAAAGTAACTTTGGGGGCACCTGGGTAGCCCTATTGGTTAAGCATCTGCCTTCAGCTCAGGTGATGGTCTCAGGATCCTGGGATCGAGCCCCGCATCGGGCTCTCTGCTCAGTAGGGAGTCTGCTTCTCCATCTCTCTTTGCCCCTTCCCCTGGCTTGTGCTCTCTCTCTCTCAAATAAATATATTTTTTTTTAAAAAAAGTTACTTTGTGGAATGCTCTCCTGGCTTTCTTGACATTATCTTTTAGGAAGTTCTAGTGTAGACTAAGGCTGTGGCAGCTTCTCCTTTCAAAATACCAGACCTGCAGCCTCTAGCTTGTGCACAATGGCAGCTGTAAGAAAAGCAGGTGAAAGGACTCGGAAAAGCTAAGTAAAACCTGCCTGACAATGAGGTACACGTTTACAGTTTATAATTTTAGGAAGCCCCAAAAAGACTTAACCATCTTGCATTATGTGAACCAAAACATCTCATCACATGGGGATATTTTAGTTGAGACTTTGAAAGTCTTCAGACAAGGAAACACTTAAAATAGCATTTTGTTAGACGTGGAAGTGAGCACTTGATAAGTCTTTGTTGCCCAAACTCTGGGACACAGTTCAACCCATGGCTCTCCTGTGCCTCAAACCCAGTTAGTGGCAAAGTATATTCAGAGCTGGCTGCGAGGAAAGGCCATGAAGACCGCACAGGTGGACGAAAGGTGTTGCTATGCCTCAGCTAGAACATTAGACCCCTCCTTGCACAAATATTTCCCGACTAAATTTCCCCAAATGTAGAAGATCAATTATAAAATTATAGCTTGTGTTACAAAATAACTCCCTTCACGGAACATTTCACCATAGTTGCTTCATCGTAGTGAGGAGCTCCAATAAAGACACAGAATTCCAATTTTTTCTGGAGCACATTTTGTATCAAGTGAAACAAACAGAAAGGACCAAAATAAATGTCTACAATGGACTTGTGCCTTCTTATCCTTGTTGTTGCTTTCATTTCTCTTTAACATCATAAGTTTTTAAAATAACTTAAATCGCATCATAATTAAACAATTTATAATTTAACATTTTTTGAAAGATGTTTCACTGCAAGCCTTTTTAATACTTGAGAACAAAATATAGATCACCAAGTTTTACTTACCAATTTGGCAGAAATATCAAAATTATGATTTACTAAAACATACTCCTTGTGTACACATCTCTAAACCCCTGGAGGATGGACAGCATTTCATTAAATGTTTTCTTAATGAGAAGGTAAACTGAGCCTCAAGGCACAAAAGTTGAAAACTGAAAAGGAGAACTCCCAAAACCTCTCCCTATAGAAGGCAAAAACAAAATTAATTAAACTAAAATGAGAAATATTAAAACATATGTCCAGATATTTAGCAAGGAATCAAGTGAAGGACTCAAACCAGAAACTTTTTAAAAACTCTAACACTCACAACAGAAGTTTGTTATTAATGAGAAACAGCACAGAACACATTCTCCTCTGGCAAAGAGAGAGCTATTTTTCACTTCCCCTGGTAACTATCTTTAGTACTTTACATTCTTGGAAACCAGGAATGTGAATATGGATTTATTGTGAAGCAACACGCAATGATCTAATGTCAGTTATGGGGGTGGGAGTCTATGAAATCAGTGCAAATGAAATCCTAAAGCACGAGAGGCATCAATATAGGCATTGAGTCTCGTGACAAAGGGCTTGTGATCCCTGAAACTCTCATGGCCTGGACATTCCCAGCTCTGGCCAGTGGGCTATTTACATCTCAGTCTAGAAAAGAATCAATAGGCAACTGAAAAGCCAGGGCTCTCGCACAAAAGATAATCAAAGCGTCTAACCCACGGCGGCTCCAGGAGGACACAGCGGGAATTATCTGAAATTAATTACTCTGCTATCAGGCGAATGTAGCATAATTGAGAAGGAACATCTTGGCTGGAGTTTCTTGCTGAGTCTCCATAAAAACACAGGACAGGCCGTGGGGTAGGGTAAGGGGACGAGAGTTACATACATTAAGATTGCAATCAAGTTCAAGCAAACATCAGTGCCAATGGCGGTCAGCTGTAGGAATGTGCAGCGTGACTGGAAATGGGTGTGGCCGTGTGGGCGAAGCCAGCTAGCAAAATACGCAGCGTAAATAATATCGCTTCAGCAAACTCCATTGCTGAACAGCCTGTCTTCACCTACATCTCTCAGCAAAAAGTCGCTCCGGCGCTTCTGGAAGATTGTACTGGAAATGGAGGGTGCCAACTAGAACAGGCTGAATTCATTTCTGCATCATCTACAAAGAAACGGTCTGCTGAGAAGCTAATAACGTGAGTGTGTACATGACATCCAAAGTCTGTGTGAGCATATGTGGGGGTGATTTTAACCTCTGCGTTACTGGGGAAACTCCGTCAGGGCAGGCAGGGCCTGTCTCTCCTGCTCCTCTACTTTGTAACCTGACTAGCTACAGCATTAAGCCGGGTATACAGCAAGCGCTTTCTAGATGTCTCCTCAATGAACAAAGAAATGCTCAAGGGAATGAACATCCAACTTTTAAGAAGTACCCACTTTCTTCTGACAATTTCTACCAAGGTGATGGTTCCGATTTACCATCTGAAGGCAGTTAATAACTAAACACCAATACCTAATAATGAATGTTTTCTGAACAGCTCCTTCAAAACCATTATCGTACTTAATTTATATTAACTTTTTCTAAACGTGACGAGCCGCTCTCCCTGGTGAGTGTGTGAGGTTTTACCACAGTCCCGTGTTTCTGACTGGATAGTCTTAGAACCTCCCCCTTGACTAGGATGCTATTAATCAGGACAGAATACAGTGAGTCTGACACTAGAGGACCCAACGATGGACAGCTGGGTCTTTGTGTTCTCCCCCAGCCGGCTTTGAATCGCATCAGTCCTGAGTTACTGTATTTATTCTTCATGCTTCTTTAGGTTCATGATTTACATTTATATTATGCTAGACTTCAGGACAAGGGGATAAGAGACACGAAAAAGGTATACTGAAATCCATGAACATGGTTCTTTTGATCACCTCATAGTCCCAGCACACAATGCTGGCTAGCATAGGATATATTTATTATTATAAAGGGTAACATCTCAGTCTCTTACACAAAAGCAATGCAGCAGGGCTTTCAAATTAACAATCCCCTGGGGTTTTTTCTTTCTTTTTCTTTACTTTCTTCCTTTCTTTCTTTTTTTTTTTTGTTTTAGCTGAAATGGAAATCCGGTGCTTGACTCAGGAAATCAGGGACAAGGAGATAGCAGAAAGCTTACATTTACTTCTGACAAGCCATCGTCTATTGCTTAGATGCAAAGAAGTGTAGTGTAGGACATGAAACATGCTCTTCGAGCAGCCAGGGGAGATGAACATTTAAATACAACGTTGGGGGTGCCTGGGTGGCTCAGTAGGTTAAAGCCTCTGCCTTCACCTCAGGTCATGATCCTAGGATCTTGGGATCGAGGCCCACATCAGGCTCTCTGCTCTGCAGGTAGCCTGCTTCCTCCTCTCTCTCTCTTTCTCTGCCTGCCTCTCTGCCTACTTGTGATCTCTGTCTGTCAAATAAATAAATAAAATCTTTAAAAAAATAAATAAATACAACTTTGTCCACTGAATATTTCTTTTTGAACATGCCATATGAAATGGACACTGAGTCAGACACTCACTGGAGACACTAAGGGAATGCAGTATGCCTTTCTTGCTCAAAGAGCTCATGATTCCCAAGGAGGCTACAATGTGTATGATGAATTCCTGTACTCCAGGATAAAAGTTAGGCTTCATGTACAATGCTAGTTTAACAAGGCACAGAATAGGAAGCAATAAAATAAAATTGAGAAGGCTAAAGGAAGTTTCAGAAGAGGTGGCATTTGGACTTTATCTTGAAGGACACACAGAGTATGTTCCGAAACTCTGGAAAAATCTGGAGGAAGATATTCTCAGTGGAGGAAATTTCCTGAATTAAAGTAGAGTGTGGACAATACAAGGTGTGTTCAGTAACACAGGCAGGGTCCAGTGTGGATGGAGTGGAGGCTATTAGGGGTCTGGAGGTGGCAGAGGAGAGCAGACATACTGACTAAAGCCAGACTGCAAAGTGTCTCGAGTGAGTGTGCCAGAATGTTTGGAATTTATCTTACAGAACTGGAAAACCAGCAGGCTTTTTGAAAACAGAAGCTTGCAAGAAGAGAGGTATGTTCTGGAGCACTGACTACCTGTACAGAGCACGGACAAGAGGAGACAAGCAGCTGAAGACATGGAGGTAGAGTTGCTTCCAGATTTTAAGAAAGAACCTAACAAACAAAACAATTGCATAATAAATGAAAAAGGGTAACTCCCTCCATTCTTACTCCCTGCAGTTGGATGATGGCATCATAAGATATCTGCTTGAAACTTGAAACTCTTCCCACGATCCCTGTGGAACTCCTAGGAAGCATGTTTGGTCACATTAAAACAGCGTGAAAAGGGGCACCTGGGTAAAGTCAGTCAAACGTCTGCCTTTGGCTCAAGTCATGATCCTAGGGTCCAGGGACTGAGCCCTATGTCTGGCTCCCTGCTCAACAGGGAGCCTGCTTCTCCTTCTCCCTCTGCTATTCCCCCTGCTTGTGCTCTGTCAAATAAATAAATAAAATCATAAACAAAAAAATAAAATAGCATGAATAATAAAAGTCATCCAAATTAGAAAAGAAGTAAAACTGTTTCTGTTCACAAATGATACAATCTTCTACGGGGAAAACCCTAAAGATTCTACCACACAAAACCTGTTAGAGATTAAGAAACGGATTCAGCAAAGTTGAGGGACACAAGATCAACAATCAGCTCCATTTTTATACCCTAGCAATGAAAATGTGAAAAAAGAAAATAAGCATTAAAAAAAGATACAATACTTGGAAATAAACTTAACTAAGGAGGTAAGACGTGTACATTGAAAATTATGAAACATTGCTGAAAGAAATTAAAGAAGACATAAAGAAATGCAAAGATACCCTATGTACATAGATCAGAAGAACTTCCTACTATTAAGATGACAATACTACCCAAATCAACTACAGATGCGTTGCAATCTCTATCAAAATCTCATGGCATCTTTTGTGGAAAAAGAAAAACCCATCTTAAAATTCATATGAACTCTCAAAGGACCTGAATGGCTAAAACAATCTGAAAAAGAATCAAGTTAGAGGGCTCACATGTCTTGATTTCAAAACTTACTACAAAGCTACATTAACCCAAACAGTGTAAAACCTACAAAGGAAAGACATATAAACCAATGGGATAAAATAAGAGAGTCCAGAAATAAAATCTAGCATATATGGTCAATTAATTTTTGAAAAGGAAGCCAAGACCAGTCACTGAGGAAAGAACGGTCCTTTCAACAAATGGTTCTGGGAAAACTGGGTATCTATCTGCAAAAGAATGAGGTTGGACCTGTATGCTATTATCATATACACACATAAACTTAAAATGGGCCAAAGACCTAAACTTAAGAGCTGAAACTATAAAACTCTGAAAAGAAAACAGGAGAAAATCTTCATGATATTGGATTTGGCAAAGCTTTCTTGGATATGACACCAAAAGCACAGGGAACAAAAGCAAAGGGAAACTGGACTTCAAACTTAGAAATCTTTTATGCATCAAAAGCACAGGGAACAAAAGCAAAGGGAAACTGGACTTCAAACTTAGAAATCTTTTATGCATCAAAAGACATCAAGAAAGTGAAAAAGTTGGGGCACCTGGGTGGCTCAGTGGGCTAAGCCTCTGCCTTCAGCTCAGGTCATGATCTCAGGGTCCTGGGATCAGGCTCTGCATCAGGCTCTCTGCTCAGCAGGGAGCCTGCTTCCTCCTCTCTCTCTCTGCCTGCCTCTCTGCCTACTTGTGATCATTGTCTGTCAAGTGAATAAATAAAATCTTAAAAAAAAAAGAAAGTGAAAAGGCAACCCTAAAATGAAAGAAACTACTTATATCATGAATCTGATAAGGGATTAATAGCCAGAATATACAAAGAACTCCTACAACTCAACAACCAACAATACAACAACCCAATTCAAGAATGAGCAAAGAACTTGAATAGACATTTCTTTAAGGAATATACATATATCATTAGTCATTAAAGAAATGCAAATCAAAGTCACAACAAGACATCATTTTATACCCATTAGGATGGCGATTAACAAAAAAGGGGGAAATTACAAGTGTTGGTGAGAAGTAAAAAAACAAAACAAAACTGGAACCTTTACACATTGCTGTCAGAAATGTACAATGATGCAGCCATATGGAAAACTGTATAGTGGCTCCTTTAAAAAGTAAACATATAATAAACATGTGATCTAGAAATTCTCCTATATACATACTGAAAAGAACTGAAAGCAAGTACTCAAACAGATATTCATATATTAATGTTCATGGTAGCATTGTTCACAACAGCCAAAAGGTAAAAACAGCCAAGTGTCAATCAACAGACAAATGGATAAACAAAATGTGGTATATCCATATGGTAGAGTATTATTTATCCTTTAAAAAGGAATGAAGTTCTGGCATATGTTGCAATGTGGATGAACCTTGAGAACATTATGCTACACGAAATAAACCATATGCAGAAGGACAAATATTGTATCATTCCATGTACATAAAGGACCCAGAATAGTCAAATCTCATAGAGCTAGAAAGTAGAATGGTGGCTTCCTAAACTTACGGAAGGGGAGTTACTGTTTAATGGTTATGGAATTTCTGTTTTGGATGCTGCGAAAGTTCTGGATGTGTATTTTAGTGACAATGGCACAGCAATGTGAATGTGCTTAATGCCACTGAACTGAATATTAATTGAACATAAAAATGTTTTTAAGGTTAAATTTTAAGTTACATATAATTTACCACAATTACAAAATAACACAGAATGAACAGCACTATTTTGACTGCAGCTAAGTCCATTAAGAAAACTGAGTAACCGTCAGAAGAGACCCTTCTTTTCAGCTCCGGGTGGGAGCTGATAGTGGCAGAAGGAAGTTCAAAGGCAGCAGGTGGCTAAAATCTACTTTGAAGTAGAAGTGGTCAAGAGACTCAGAGACAGTAAACTTACATTGCAGTTTGACGAGCCATCAAATGTTGGGTAAGAACCGTCTGGCCAGTCGGCAGGGTCCAAGGCCGCTGACTGCCGGTGCTGGGCCTCATACTCCTTGAGCTACAACAAAAGAAAATGAAAATTGACATGGAAATAATGGCCACGGCTGCCTACCAGGCAGCGAGAGAATGCTCTGGGCACTTTCTTCACGCCACTGCTGGGGACTCAGTGCCAGCCAAAGACAAGGTTCCCCAAACTGAGAGGAAGACGCACACCCTGCCCTGTGATTTTTCATCTACATCAAACTGACAGACACAACAGATTCTTTGTGTTCTGTGTTCTAAAAAGAACCTCGATTTTCCCTCTAAGACCCTCCAGCGTCAATACTTATCTTTCTCAGTTCACTCGTAAGTTCAAAAACAGAAATTGTCTGTAGCTTGGCCTCTGAATTACTTGTCTTTGTCGAAGACACAATGTGGTAGACTATGGGCATTTTGGTGAAACAGAAGCCTGAAACAGATTGTCTAAAATCACTTGCTTTTCTTATTCCTGACTGCTTCAAGTTACCATCTAACAAACATTATGAACCTTATCGGGGACCCTTGTGGAGGAGAGGAAAGTCACGAGCTATCTAGAGTATGTTCCGAGACATCTACAGTTTGGGTTTAGAAACTCCCTTTCTACTTTCTGAAATAGAAAGACAAGTGAAAAATTATAGGAAATTGACAAGTTGAAGTGAACAGAAAGGTCTTTTAGAACGGCAAATGTGAGAAGTTCTAGGCGTGCTTTCATAAAACACATAGAAATTTAACTCTGCAACACAATACAGTTAAGTTACCACTGTATTAAAATTCTACTACAAAGCAGTTTTTAGGTATGAATTTCACAATGACGAAATCATGTTCTATAAATCAAGATGCCAAAAAACAGAAACGATCTGACCTAACAGCCCAGGAAAAGGTGCTAGGACTATTCTCAACCACTGGAGCCACGTGGACGTGGCAAAGCCACCATGCTGACAACATCCCTCTAGGGAAAAGACAACTTTGCGAAGTATCACTTCTACCATGAAATTCTTTGCCGCACATACTTGTGACCGGAGATAGACACAGGAAGGCAGATAGTACTGATTAGTGGGTAAGAGCTTGGCTGCAGAACCAAGTATCAGCTTGGAACTCTGGGGCAAATTACTTAACTCCTCTGTGCCTCAGTTCCTCTATCTGGAAAATGGGGATGACAATAAACTATCTCACAGAACTATTACCAGAATTACGTAAGATAATGCAACAAGACTTAGCACCCGTACCAATGCAACAGACTCATGATGAACACAGTGTTACCAACAGCCATGTGGTTCCCAATAAAAGAGAGCTCACAGCTCACGTCAACTCCAGGGGTTTGAACTTCTGCTATTTGCGAGTAGCACTTTAATCTTTCTAGTACATTAGAGACATGGATATTGCTCTAATCTTTATGGTATATTTAAGTTATGTATTAGAATGGTCTTTCCTTCCACATTTTCTGGTTTCTGAAATGCCACATTCTTCCCGCATGACTGGAAGACATGGTTATCATTTGTTTTATCCAAGTCTCCGCCATACCTTCATATTCCACCTAGGCCCAGCTTCGAGAAGCCACTAAATGAGCTTCATCTTTAATTGAAACAAAACAAAGCAAATTCCTAATTAGTTGATCATAACAGATTTGGTATTTTTCTTCTTTTATCTGTCCCTGTCCTTCATCGACTCTGGGGTCTGAGAGTAGCTGGGCTTCCTCAAAGAAGATTCAAATTCACACTCTACCCAAATTTACCTTGTTTTTTAATTTTCTAATTTAAAAGTGCTATGTTTTCAAGTTATAAAACAGGATCTCTAAAAAGAGTTCTAAGTGCATCTCACAGGGGAGAAACACAACCTGGTTAGTTACTTTTACAACTACATTTTTATATTCTACTTTGCTCCCAAAGAAGTTTTGACTTAAATATAACTTCATGGAGGAAAGACAATTGATGATTTTATCTGAGAACTTAGATGTTCTGAAGCAAATGTATAGCTTTAACATGACAGAAGTTTTAAAGTGTGCATGTGCATGTCTATGTCTGTGTGTGTGTGTGTGTGTGTGTGTGTGTGTGTGTTTATGCGCATGTGTCTGTCTCAGGAGGAAATACTTCTTTCACATCCTATTTTCTTCAGTCTCATATTTTTCTCATACTTGAAGTCTACGGCATGATTCCTAGAGGGATGGCCATCTTCAGTCAGTTAATGCTATTTTAGAAACCTTTGAGGAGATCCTAAAATGTTCCCATTTCTACGAGAAAAGAACTTTTGTATTATATCTAATCTAAATCCCCTCCAGCTGCAAGTTAAATTCATTTCCTTTTATTTTGTCCTCAGTAGAGGTTAAAACAAAATAAAACAAAACACTCTTCAGTAAATCCTGAAGACGTGTTGTTTAATAATCCTTCATATACTTGGAGATGGTGATTATGTTCTTCTCTGAGATAAATCCTTTCCAATTTTCACCCATGGGACCTATTTAAAAAAAAAAAACAAAAAACACTACAATCACCTTGTTGTTCTCCTACAGACTCTCTCCATGAGCCCCTCTGGTTTTCCAAATCTCTGTGACTGATGCACAGAAGCTGCTGTGAGGAAAATCATCATATATACATATATTCCCGGTTCCTAATCTTGCGCTCTGGTATACCAGATGCCCAGACTCCATTCACACCAGTGTTCCCCAACTCCTTACTGTGCATGTGGCTCACATTTATACCCTGCTCTAGGGAACTTTCCATGGTTGAGAGGAGATGTTTCCCACAGATGCCTAGAGGGCTACCTCCTCCTCCCCAATCAGCTTCAAGTCTCTTCTTCTTTGGGAGGACAACTCTACAATGCAATTCACCTTCCAGAGCTCCCCACTCCCTATGGGATTGGGCTAAGGCTAGATTTCTCCTGAAACCACATCTCTGTCCAGCCTTTCCCTCTGGCTCTCCTGCTCCCTTCCCTTACTCAGTGGCAGTCAAGTCAGTGACAAATAAGTACTTAAAAACAAAAATATATATATTTTATTTTGGACTTTCATACAGGTATGACCTTATGGAAGCAGACACACATTTATCAGATGGATAAATACATAACACTTAGGAATTAGATCAAGTTAACATGAGTAATCTTTTGTATTCACAATTATGTTTTAGGAAATAGGATTATCAAATCATGGTTACAGATCTCTCTCAATTTCCTAGAGACAGTGCTTCCAGTTAAAATGTCAACGGACATATTTTTCTACTACATAGCTCCATCACTGCTGAACACCATCATACTAAAACAACAGTGTTCTCTTTTAGCCAAAGCTTTAAAACTGAGTTTTACACCACAAAAATCACCCACACAAATGAATACCCAGTGGCATCTAGGTATCTCTTGGGCCTTCTAAAACTTGCAGAACCAGCCCAAGATCTAAGTACCTTGAACTTACTTGCCAAGAGCTATGTACGCTCCTAAAAACTGTGTTACGTAGACTATGCCAATTACCTAGATCCCCCTACACAATTTTGTTTTATGAATAAGCTTGATTTCCTTAAAGCACATATAGTATATATCCATCATAAAGCTATTAGAAAATGTTTGATAAACCAATATACTTGATGAAACTACTAGTTAATAAAATATAAAAATTATAAGTTAAGCTGGTTTTTTTTTTCTTAAAGCTGCTGTCTTTTTCAATTACACACTCAGAGAAAATACAGAAATACAGAAGTGTTTCGTAAAGTTCATTCTCTTCAAATGCTTTTTTTCTTTTGCATCTTATGGTAGTGTTTCACATATTAATGCCTTGTAGCCTTTTTCATTTCGATCTCTGTTTGTATCAGTAACGGATTTTCAGGTACGTAAATCATAGCCGTATACTTCGCGGGTGGAAAGTATCCATCAAGGAGGTCAAATCCACACAAATAAAGCATAATGGACCAAACTGTTTTTGACATTAGACAAAATTTTCCCCAGTACAAGGATGTACTGGGGATACTCTCCACTCCAAATCGCACAGAGGCACATTTCGCTCCTGATACTCGGTTGTCCTGTCAGGAGTAAACTTAGATGTTCTACCCATGGGTCTTTAAGTATCTGATTGACAGCAGGACAAACATACACCTGAGGTCCTGAAGGACATTCTCATCATGGTCATTATAGGAGGTCCAAGTCTTAAGGTTTTGTTTTTGTTTTTAGTATAATCATCAAGTAAATTTAGATCCCTGAGCTAGGCATAAAAGCAGCAGATCCTTTCCATAGACTGTTTTCTGCTCTAAATAACATTTTTCATGAAGTGTTTTGTCTCTGGCCAAAGCAGCAGCCCATCCAGGCACTACTAGCTGAGGCTGTATGCCGCTCTGCCAAGAGCAGGCCAAAAGGCTTCCCCACTACTTCATCAGCTGTCAAAGGACCCCCATGACTGTGTGCAAAAGCTAGTAGACTTTAGAAAATGTCATCCGTTTTGCTCTTCAATCTGTGTTTCTGGATTGCCTTACAGAAAATATTCTCGACGTCTTGATGAGCTCTGTCCTGAAACTAGGCAGGGCAGCCCCCGCAGCCCCGGTAGCCCCTGCCCCACCCTGGGCCCCAGACAGACAAGATGCACTGCTGAGGCCGCTACCCAAATCTACACATAGCTGTGCCCCCTTCTCATCCAGTCAACTTCCGATTTCCTTTCCACATAAAAAATGGGCAGCTGTTAAAATCATCAACTCGGAAGGAGCTTCAAACTAATTGTTTTCTCCCCAACTTAGAAAAGACTCCTTTCTTTTCAGTTATAGAAATGAGCTGCCTAAAAGAGACTATGTTAAGGCCACTTCTCATATTTTCTTCTGCTCCACAAAAACTGGAGGAGGTCCATCACATGCTACTCTCCTCCCACACACGTGCAGTCAGATGACTGCAGGCATCTTCTGCGTCCTGACCTTCATGTTTCCTTCTTTTTTTTAAAAAAAGATTTTATTTATTTATTTGACAGACAGCGATCCTAAGTAGGCAGAGAGGCAGGCAGAGAGAGAGGGGGAAGCAGGCTCCCTGCCGAGCAGAGAGCCCAATGCGGGGCTCCGTCCCAGGACCCTGAGATCATGACCTGAGCCGAAGGCAGAGGCTTAACCCACTGAGCCACCCAGGTGCCCCTCATGTTTCCTTCTCAAAAGAGCAGTGCAGTAGCATCCCTCCCCAGAAGGTAAATGAACATCTGGTCTATCAGGGTAAAACAAAATACAGGTCCGTGTGTCCCCCATGTATTTTCTAGGTATTCAGCTGGAAGCCACATTCAGGGAATGGAACTGGAGAGAAAATTCGTAGTGGGCTTTTTGCCTCCACTGGCAGCTGGGCCGGGTGCCAAAGGTGTGGAGGAATAGGCAGACTAGGTTGGGGGTGAAGGTGGATCCGCAGCAAGACCAGGAAATCACTACCTGTCACCTGCTCCAGCTCTGGTCCAGGACTACTTTGGTCTGCCGGAGACACTAAGGACCGAGATCACCTCCATTCCTTCAAATCGACAGAGCAAGCGAAGCCAGCAGGTGGGCATCTGGAGGTGGCCTTGGCCCTCAGGCCTCTGACTAAACCCTGTTCATCTCCCACTCCCTCCAAGTGCTTTATTCCCCCAAGACTATCTCAACAATACATAAAACTTTTTGTTTTTAAACTATTGAGGTTTAAAGTCAGGTACAGGAAACTAAACCGAATGTGCTTGTCACAGTTTCAAGGTTTCAGGTCTTTAAGATTCTGCTTAATGGTAAAGTCATAACTCATTCAGTAATTCCTTAGTGACTTAAAAGTTTTCATTTGTTTCTAAACCTGCCTAATTTATGACTGTTTATAGAATACCAAGCCAACTGTTCTAAGTGGAAACCCAAGATTCCATCAGTCAGTTTGTTGGGCAACAACCAAGCAGGTAATCTCTTATTAACTGCTATCTATCATAAATGTGACGCCAGTACCTGAGGATTAGTTAGGCTTCTTTCAGTGCTTAATTCAGCTCAGAGCAATAAATCTGACACACTAAACTATAACGAATACGTAGAAATAAATATTTAATACTAATACAATACTTAGAAGAAAAAGTAAGCAAAATTTTAAGGTGTGCTTAAAGCTTAACTTTTGAATGATTCAGAATTTAGCTCATGACAGCATCTTATAGCATGGAAGTTTACAATAGTTGTACTATATTAAGTCTCACTTTTTTATTTAATAATTTTTTATCATTATTATATTCTTGTCAATCTTTTTATAAGGCTTATGTCTTTCATAATGGCATTCAGAGAATCATTTTCCTCATTAAAGTGGCCCAAAGCTCAAAAATATTTGCCATTCGTTCATGTGTGTAGTCACTAAGTACAGAAATGAAAATTCGCAACATGGAATGCTTATATTAAGTAAATAGAATGGAATTTGGTATTTCATCTGATAACATAGGTACTTGATGACCACCAAAGTATCATCAAAATACTACTTTAAGTAATGCATTCCTGCAGTTTCGAGGCCCCTGTTTTAGTCCAATAGAGCTGCTATAACAAATTACCATAAACTGATGGCTTATAAACAACAGAAATTCCTCACAGTTCTGGAGGCTGGGAAGTCCAAGATCAAGGAGCTGGCAGATTTAGTGTGGGGTGAGGACCAGCTTCCTGGTTCACAGACCACCATCTTCTGGTGCGGGAGTCCTCTGGGGCCTCTTTTGTAAGCTCATTCCATTCACAAGGGCTCCCCCCTTAGAACCTAGGCACCTCCACAGGACCTACTTTCAAATAACGCTGCACTGAGCATTAGAATTTAACACATGGATTGGGGCAAGGGGGACACAGTCTACAGCAACTCCCCAAACTCCCCAATTTCCACATAAGCGGGTCAAGTCCTCACAAACGTAAACCAAGCCTCTGCACCCTTACCCTCGCAAGTGCTTCCTCAATGGTGATCATCTTCTCCTTGACCATCATCATCAGCTGAATCCGTTCCTCATCACTCATTGTTATCTCGCTTGCAACATAGCCCACATCTTCTCCTAGAGATTGAAGACAAAAGACAGGAATGGAAAAAAAGAAAGATAAAACAGAATGCTGAGTCCTGAAACGTCACTGGTTGGGACTAGAGAAGGAGAAAGTTCAGGGGCATTGTCCCACACTGCACGTTACCGCTGAGTGACAGGAGCCGTTGGGCTATTTCTAGGGAAGCCCACGAGCCCGTCTTACTGAGAAACAGGCTCTGAGAACATAGGGATGTTACCACAGAAACAAATCCTTCAAAATGATTGGCGCCTTTGTGATCGAAGGCCTAGTGGAAGAGTTCTAGAAGAAAGCTGACAGGAAGTCTGGAGTAAGAGGTGGGGCAGAGACCTGATTTAAAGACCCACCTAGAGCAGACAAGCATTCCAAGGCTCCTTCGGCTGATGGTCCTCTGTGTCCTTCTATTTCAAATACGAACAAGAAGAAAATCTTTTTGAGAGCAGTGGGAGGGACCCCTTTTTCCTAACATTAAGGTCACAGGGTCAGCTGCAGAATGAGACCTGTGGCCTGTTGAGATCCTAGATTCCTATATAGCTGTCTGAACACTGTTCCTAAGGGCACAAATAAATAAAATCACAGATAGGGAGAATTTTGGTTCATTGGAAGGAAGGTTATTATAAATGCATATATATGAAAGTCTTGTCAGAGGTGCCTGGGTTGCTCAGTCATTAAGTGTCTGCCTTGGGCTCAGGTCGTGATCCCAGGGTGCTGGGATCGAGCCCTGCATTGGCACTCCCGCTCAGTGGGAAACCTGCTTCTTCATCTCCCACTCCCTCTGCTTGTGTTCCCTGTCAAATAAATAAAAATAAATAAAATCTTAAGAAAAAATGAAATACATCATAAATATGTATTCAAACTGTGAGAAGAACTCAATTTCCCACTCAGAACTGAAGGCAGCCAGGAGCGCCTGCAAGGCTCAGTCAGTTAAGCGTCCGACTCTTGATTTTGGCTCAGGTCATGATCTCAGGGTCCTGAGACCGAGCCCCACGTCAGGCTCTGCACTGGGCGTGGAGCCTGCTTGGGATTCTCTCTCCCCTCCCCCCACCCTTCCTCTAAAAAGAAAACAAAAAGAAAACCAAAACTGAAGGCAGCCAGAATTGCTGAGGCAAAGAAAATCCCCCTATAGGACCTTTCGAAAGTGCTTTCCTGCAAAGCAAAGAGATCGCCGTTACCTGTGACATACATGAGCCACGCCAGCTTGTGTGTCTTTGGTTAGCGTGTCAGGGAGGACAGGTCAGTGGAAGCGGGTGGTAATGTACTGGCTGGGAATAAACCCAGCTTCTAGCTCCTCATCCTTCCCCTGTCCCCTCTTTCTCATACAGACTTCACCAGCTTCAATGTCACTAGGATGCTTGGTCACAGCTAATGTGCCCTTGGTGTCGAGGGCCAGTAAGAGAGTCTGGCTGCAGACCCGGAGGAAACCACTGCAGTCAGAGCCAGCCCTGGAATTTATGTTCCCCTGCGTTTCCCTATCTCATTTCCATTTTGTCATCAATCAGCCCAGAAAGTTCCAAGTTCTCTTCGCCACTCATCTACTTGTCCGGGAAAAATAACAGTGTGTGCTGGGTTAGGAGACAAGCCTGCTGGTTTGATTCATTTTATTATGTGCGTCACCTTCGAGGGTGGAGGGAATGCCAGGGAGCTGGGTGGGTTTCTGAAAAAAAAAAAAAAAAAAAAAAAAAAAAAGAAAACAAAACCACACGAGCCAGTATACTGCTGGCTTCCTCCCTCGATCCCTGCATCCTGTTCTCTCTCTCTCTCTTTTTCCTTCCTTTCTTTCTAAATAAGACTTCGTCAGGATCCAAGGTTTACTCTGAATCGCAGTGGTCTTGGGTGTGTAGCAGAAGGAAAAACTGGGAATGTTGAAGAATCAGCCTTAAACCAGGACGGCCAGAATAACCGCGGTGAACGCGGCTGGGGTCCCAGGTGTCTGCCTGTATACATGCCGTCCTTGTCCACGTGTCTCATTTCCACGTGTATGAGCACCTGGAGCAGCATTCTGAACAGGGGAGGACACTGTGATTTTGTAAACACAGTCACCGGCGAGCCACTAAGAACGTTCATCTCACGATAACCTCGCTCGGCTGGGCTGGGATGGAGAAGCGGCTTTGTGTCTGCTTCCCCGCTGAATACGGGGGAAACATAAATTACATAACTGGGCCTCAGAGGGATGACATATTTACTTACTATATAAACAACAACAAAGACACGGCCAAGAGGAGGGCAGGGCTCCCTCCACAAAGCAGCCCGGGCAAATTCCCATGATGTCAGACCAGGGGACAGAGTTTCCAGGGGCAACAATCCCGTCACTGGCCTGCCACAGAAAAGCATCTCCAGGCCAGAAGATTGCAAAGGCCCCAAGTGGCAGGGCCGGGGGATGGGTCCAAAACTAACAAACGCTCTGACTTGCTCAACCCTTTTGGGATAGATCTTGGCGAGTAAAGATCTTCCTGAGGTTGGTGTGACCAAGAAAACGAAAGATTTGATTTTTGCTCTCAGATCTATGAAAAGGAAGACCTGCCAACTCTCATTTTGTTTTCTTTGATTAAAAAAAAAAAAAAGAAAGAAACCCACTGGGATGAAGTCTGAAAAGTCACGAGAGGACTGTCAGAAAACTTGGAATCTTTGCGGGCCCAGGCAACGAGTGTTTCTGACTGGCCGCCTCCAGTTAGATTAGTGGGCACAGGCTTTGCAACATTTGGGAGCTAAAAGGACCTACTGTCCGCCAGCTGTGGCACAGTACCTTTTGAAGTCTGTCTCATTATTCCTTTCTGGTTCTTTCGGAAGTTCTGCCAGAAATACTTATTTTTCTTCTTCCAATCTCCTTTTCCTTTAAAAACAAAAGGGGGAAAAAAGGCACAAGCAATAAATTCATTAATAACAAAAGTAGCCTCTTCTTTATAATTCAAAGCTTATAAGAATACTTTGATTTCACAAAAAGACAGTTTTTCTCTTTTGGTTTATGAAAGACTTGGAAATGCCTAAAAAGTTGTTTAAAGGAAATGCAAATTTCCTAGCAGCAAGTAATAGAGCAGTGGGGTTAAGACAAGAAATAAAGAAACATCAAAAAGGCAGGCAAAACACGCACTCGTGTGTTCACTTTGATGTTGTTTAACTAGTGTGTCTAATTCTGCCCTGTCTTGTCTTGTGGTCAAGTCTCCCCCTCGGGTCTCGGCCACAATTATTTCAACAAAACCACAAATGGAACACTTTAAGAAGTGAACTTTGTTTTGTCGTTATCCCTGTTGTTGATCTCCCCTTGATTTATTTCTGTTGTTGCAGACTTAATGAAGACGAGGAGGGTGGTTATGTCCCGGGTGTGCTTGTCTGTCTGTCCTCAGAGCTGGCTCCAGGAGCCCGTGGGGTTGACCTGCGCTGTTACTCTGTGGCATCAAGTTTGCTGGGAGGCAGGGATGCAGCTGCAGGGTAGGCAAGGTGGGGAGAGGGGGCTCCTGCCTCTCTGGATTTCAGGCCACTTGCTGACCTACTATCTGCAGCTGACCCAGGGTACAATGACGAGAAAAGCAGACTGCCATCCTGCTGTGCCTGCTCCCAACGGAGCTCCCTCCTCCCCCTCCCCCACCCTCACCCCCTGGACTGTTTTGGTGACAGCTGCCCTTGTCTGCAGGGGAAAACCATGTCACTGCCGTAGCTAGACATCTCCAGTGTTTGCTAGGGTTCCGATCATCGCTGATCTACAATGCCTTTTAAAAAGCAAAAGGAAAGGAAAAGAGCAAGTAAAAGAAGAGACTAGTCCTGTGTTTAAAGATGAAATGAAACAGTAGGTCTCATGCAGACGGGGCACATGCACAGCACCAGCTTTCTCACTGTCACCACTCGGTGTCCCTGGCTGCTACGCGGCCACTGGAAACGGCCCAGTGGAGAGATGCACTGCTGGTTTCCAAGGTCTAGACTGGTGGTGCTGGCCAATGCGGCACAGACGCGTGGCAACCCCTGTCCACAGGGCTCCTGGGCTCTGTACGGCACCGTGTGGGAACACCAGAGGCCCTCATGTAAGTGCAGATGGGCCCCGGAGCTCTGGAATGAAGCCCACGCCCGCTGCGCGGAGACTTCCTTGGTACCCGGAATCTCAGAGGGGAGTGTGAGGGCACCTGCTGCTTTCCAGCTGCAGCAAATACTAGCGCGGAAGGTGAGAGAAGAAGGAGGGCCAGCACTCACTCAGCCTTCCTTTCAGGCAATTCGGGATCATGACGTATTTCTTTTCCTGGAGGATATACTCCCCCCTTCCTCTATTTTAATGTTTCCAAAATGAAGGTGCAAACTGAAAAATAAATAGCAGCTAACATGTACTGAGTACTTACCATGCCCAGGCACCCTCTTCTCTAATGGCTTGTCTCACTCCATATGGCAATAAACAGGATGTATTATTGTTCCCATTTAGTGGATGAGAAAGTGGACACTTCAGAAAGCAAGTGACTTGCCCAAGGCCCTAACCACTGAGTTCGAAGACTCCTGATTCAAACCCAAATCAAAACCTGATCCGAGCAATTATGCTTCTCATCACAACGACCTGGCCAGACTTGCTCTGACCCAACAGAAAAGATGTTACTAAATCAAGAGTGGGTTTTATAATCAAGGAAATACAAAACATTTGACACCTTAATTGTGCATAGTCTTTGATTCAAAAGTTCCAAATCAAAGGATTTATCCTAAGGACATGATTAGGGATAGGCTCAAGGATTTTTGGGATAGAATCAATTCTCTGAGAGCAAAAATTAGAGACAACTTAAATGTTCAGCAAACAAGAGATGGTTGATTTAAATTGTGACCCATCCCATATGATGGAATTTACAGACTTCAAAATTTTACCGTAAAGAATATTTAATCAATGTGGGAAAATGCTCACGATGTTATTCAATTGAATGGAATTCAATTGAAAGAAATTATAAAATAATATGCAGCATATGATCCCAATTATGTTTAAAAGGAAACATACAGGCGGGGGTAAAGAGAGGAAAGAGATGTATCAAAATCTTAACAGTGTTTCTTCCTGGGTGCAAACATTCTTTGTGGTTTTGGTTGTGTTCACAGTTTCTGTGTTCTATAAAGTATTAAAATAATTTAAGTTGTGAAACCAAGAAAAGGAATACTGACCTACAGAGCTGTCTTCTGAGTTCGACTTAGGAAGAGTGTTCCTAGAAAAGAAAAACATGTCTGATTACGAGGGAGCCTTACCTTTGTGCGAGGACCAAAAACCCTCCCAACTCGGCTGCCCCGGCATCATCGCCCCCTAGACGAGCCAGGGAGATTCTGATACAGTATTTACCGCTAGCCTTATCTAGCCAGCTGTTGCCTTTCTAGAAACACTTAGGAACCATTTGTCAACATTTACTGCAGACTCACTCCAGGGTAAGACCTCTATTAAATGAAGGGAATGGATTTCACTAGACGATCACCCGATGATCCACTTCTGTGAACTATTAGCCACACGTTAAGTTACTGCCACTGAGAAGTCTCTTGTGTAAGTGGGACAGAGAAAGTAGATCGTAGTAAAAACATAGGCCCAGCACTGAAAGTGCCGGCCACTCAGGCCAGCGGTGAGTAGGGCGGTCGGCCGCAGGAGAAAGGTGGGCAATGAGATACCCCACACAGAGGGAGGAGACAGCAGCTGATGGTTGGCAGACAGGCTATCTGGCTTGCTAGATCCTCCCCTGTTCGAAGAGAAGCCAGGAAATCTGCTTTAAAAAACAAACAAAAACAAAAAAGCAGCTCCACATTTTTAAGTGATGGCAAATAATTCCATGTTTTTAAAAATGTGTCCAAGTTCATCAACATGTGTCTGGACACCAGAGATGGCCCACACGCCCCCTACTGCGGCTGCCAGCCTGTGACAAATACAGACATCCAAATAACTTGAAACACGAACACAACCCAAAACCAATTACTTGTTTCTCTAGAACATACATAGACAGACACCAACTTAAATTAGGAGGGAAAGAAACCGAAGTAAGTTCAAATAGGTTCTCTCCTCAAAGTCAGAGGAGAGCGGAGCAGAGCCTTTCACTGGACGGGTCCAGAACCTAGAGAGTAGTAAGTTCGGTGCACACGTGCGGATAAGGAAAGTCAGGAAGAAGGAACCTGTATCCGGACAGAAACACAAGGATCCTCAGGGGGTTCACACCAGAATCTTCACTATGTTCACCTGCCAGGGAGGATGGGGGGGGGGGAGATATGGCAAAAATGCATTCCTGATGGGAGAACGCACGGGGAGACAGAGGCTGGGAGGCCAGAGCTGTATCACACTGAGGCGATCAGAGGAAGAGAAGAGCACACAAACGGCAATGTGTGCCCCCACCTTACGGGTGAAAAGGACCTCTACAATTTGAGGTGACCAGACAAAGCAGGATGGGGCTGTCACGCAGAGCCACCTGGGATAACACAACTCTCTTCAAGGCAGGGCCACCAATGCCAGCTGACTGCTGGGGGGCAGGTGAACACAACAGCTGGGCCTATAAGCACCTTCTAAGCCAAAGGCTGAGAGAACAGGACCGTTGCTGACTCGTGCACAAATCTAACAGACCTCTACTGTCCGCGAGGGGTGAGGGGAGTTGCTCAGAAAGAAACAGGGGAGGCATCTGGGGTGCTGAGGATGAGAGCTAGACCCGAAGGCATTCTTTCCCATCACCACTAGCTGTGAACATAGAAAATGTAAGGAAAACCTACCCTGTTACTGAATTTTGCCAAGGTTAAGCTCCAAGGATCTCTTCTCTGCCCTCCAAGCCACACAAAAATGAAAACGACTAAATATAGACTTACTTAAACAGCCACTTCCGTTCTTAATTCATTCAGCAAAAATGTACTGAATGCTATCATGAGTAAGGTACATGGATGATTACAAAGAAATGGGACTCCTGATGCCACAAATAAGAGCGAAGAAGAAAGAAGTAGGCACACAGGAGAAGCAACAGCAGGAGGAAGGGGAGGGCAGGGCCGGGGGTGGAGGACGGGGAAAAGGAAGCAACAGCAGCCGTGAGTCATTTAAGTGCTCAGGGCCACAGAGTTACAGAGGTACGGGCACAGCAAAGTAGCAGCAGGGAGCAGACTGTAGAGGGCTGGCTAGCTGGCTGGGGTTAAAGCAGAAGACCCTTCTAAAGAAATATGAGTGTGCGGGTGGCATAGTCGGTTAAGGGACTGATTCCTGGTTTCGACTCAGGTGGTGATCTCAGGGTCAGGAGATCGAGCCCTGCATTAGGCTCCCTGCTCGGCATGGAGATTGCTTGTCCCTCTCCCTCTGCCCCTCCCCACTCCATGCTCTCTCACTGCAAAATCATTCCATCTTAAAAAAGAAAGAAAGGAAGAATATGTGAGCTAAAGTTTGCATTCCTGTATTTTGTTTTTTCAAATTTTATTCTGCTGCATTTTGAGCTCAAAGTCATAGTAATGCACACCAGTCCACTTCCCAGCACAGTCATCCCCTGCTTTTGCCTTACCTGCTTACAGCAAAGAAAGCAGCAGTTATTTTTAAAATCACTCTTAGGAACAAGGGAACTCTTGGCCTAATTGCTAAGGAACAAAGACATGAAATATCCCTAGCTCTTGATCAACTACTTCACTATGTAATAAATTACAAGTATGTATGCGAACTTTTACTTTTCCTAAAGACATGTTTTCGGGTGCCTGGGTGGCTCAGTCAGTTAAGTGTCTGCCTCCAGCTCAGCTCATGATCTCAAGGTCCTGGGATCAGTCCTGCATTGGGCTCCCCGCTCAATGGGGAGTCTGCAGCTTCTTCTACTGTCCCCCACATGCTCCCATGCACCGATCTGCTCTCTCTCACAAAAATAAGTAAAAATAAATAAATAAAAGAAATATTTTCACGGGAAAATAGCCTAAAGAAACATTACTTTCCTTCAGTCCTTTGTTGATTACAGTAATAGTCCCTGACTGAGTTGTAAGGAATTTTACCCATCATTGAATCCAATCCCAATTCTATGGGAACATGATCTCCAGAAGTTACAGGAGTAGTCCAAGCTTCCACCAGCTGGTTAGAGGCCAACAGGGAGCTCTCCCTAGACATGGGCAGCCCAGCTACCTTTCCACCAGATGCTGGACTCTTCTTCTCTAGAAAATATGTCCAGAAAATTCTTTATATCCTATTCTTGAGGAACTCAAAGGCCAACCTCCATTTTCCAACCCATTTTTCATTCTTCCTGACAAATGGAAATGTCTTCTAACCATAAATATATTCCAGAACCCACACTGTATACAAAGGTAAGCTCTCACTATTTCACAGTTAACACAAAATATAAATGCATTTTCCTCTATAAAATGCTAGCCTGTAATTTTTTAAATCTGTATCGACTTTCTTCAAATTATCACACATATTTAAAAATTTATCCTCAGATTGGCACTTTGGATCTTTTCATTAGAAGAGGTGCTTCTACTAGCGAATGTTTGCGTTTCCCCAGGTGGCCAGCAGATGGCACTCCAGCTCCTCTATTCATCTTGCAGTGACAAATGAGAGTTTTATTTTTAAGGTTTCACAAGTTCACAATCTAGATACTGGCCAAAGAACAGCAAGTCAGTGTTTCCTATGTGTGCAGCTCCCCAACTCATCAATTTGCAAAGGGGGGGGGGAATGACACCATATAAAGTTTAATTTGAACGCAGTGAACTGTCCCTGCAAACAGAGGCTGGCAGGCAGAGCAGTGATGTGAAATGCCATCTTTCTCCTTGAGACTGATTGTAAAATTCATGCGGCAGGAGCATAAGTCAATGATGTAACCAGATTCCAAATCTGGATGGCAGCAGGTGGAAAGGGTCATTTACTGATCTCCTGGTGAAAGAAATTAATGCTCAGGAGTCCGTTCCAAAGAGGCCTCCTCGGAGCACCTTCTTACAGCCAGAAGCCGCAGGCCTGGGAATGGCTGGGCTGGAAGCAGGTTTGTCAGCCTCGCTCTCTATCCATCACTCTCACTGTCAACAGGGTAAAAAGGATGGGAACTTCAGCACAGGGTCCAGGGTTTCCATGACTAGGACTGACAAGGACACAGTAATTAGCATTCTGCTGCACTTTGAACATCTACATAAGCATCAAATAATTTGAGTTTTGCATTTAGTCTCTGGACCCAGTCTTAGAAGTACCTTTTCATCAATAACTACTACTATTAGACCCCAAGTGTAAATACTTTTTCCTCAATCTCTAAATTAACTTTAACACTCCCTGAACTCAAAGAAAATTCAATAAAGCATTTATAAATAAGATTAAAAAAAAATTTAAGGGCTAGCATCCCAGCACTTAACCAGTTCCTTTCATCGTACCTCCGTCTTTAGCAAATTCTTTGTTCAACTGTTTCAGTCCTTTCTTCTCACTCATTCATTCGTTTTCTTTCCTTCAATAAACATTCATCCAACTCCAATTATGAGTCTGGCATCCTTTGAGGTATTGAGAATGTAGCGGTAAATAAGACAGGTAAGATCCTGAAGGAGCTTTTGGAGCAAAAGATGGGGGTGAGAAGCGAGATGGGGGGTGCAGGTCAAGAAGTGGGGAGAATTCCTGCTGGGATGGACAGAGAAGGTGTCTCTGAAGAGGTGACAGGTGAAGGGAGATGTAGCTGATGTGCTGGCATGACAGGCAGTGGCCCTGACACGGAAGCCTGAGTAGGGAAAGAGCAGAGGAAGAAAGCAAGAGGTCTACTCTACACACACTCAGTCCGAGGCGCTTCCTGAACATTCCTGTGCAGATATTAAAGGGACAGTTGGGTATGTGAGTCTAGAGTTCAAGGGCATCGCTCAGGACTGGAGATCAGAATTTGGAAGTCATGTGCATATTTAAAGCTAGGAGACCAAGAGAACACAGTGAAGAGATGTGGGATGAGCACTGGGCTCAATGGCAATCCAATCTTCAGGGTCAGGAGAAGAAGGTGAAGGAGCCATGGAACTTAGGAAACAGTCATGGGGAGAAGAAAAACCAGGAGTATGCTTTTACCCTTTCTGGCTAAAATCATATAAAATTGATTTTATAGAAACTATACTGCTGCTCCAAATGTCATAAAGGGAAAGTTCCAGGTTGCTCTCTTTTCTTTTCTCTTGAACCTTGTTTTACAGTAGAGATCTCCACGGGCCACAGAGAAGGAGACAAAGGTCAGAATGAAATACTTTAAATTTGTATGGAATTCTACCTCTTAAAAAAAAAAAAAAACACTCTTGTTGGCAATCGCCATCATTGAACAGGATGACCACCGAGACCTGGGAGTGATGACGTGGCTAATGATACAGGGCCAGGCAGGGACACCCTGGGCTTGGAAGCCACGTCTCCAGCACTGGAGGGGCCCAATGCCTCGCCCACCTCACCATACTGTTTCTCATTTATGTAACAGAAATTCATAATACATCCCGTGTGTATGAAACCAGTTGTTGGGTGAATTACGGAAAAACAATACTCAGAAGAACCTGTGAGGACTGAGCAGGTTTTCAATCCCAAAGGTGAACACGGCCCCTGGGTTTATGAGAACTAAGCATTTCAAGAGAACTGCAGGATTTGGTTGTGTTGCTCTTGAAAGATCTGCCTGCTTGCTGGAGGAAAGGAGGCCATGGACTTTGGCTCAGGCTCGCTTTTCTCCTCATTTCTATTTCTATACAAATAGCCTTAGGTGCCTCTAGGCAAAGACAACTCTGTCTTCCTGTGATCTTAGCTTGGCACAACAGAGAAGTATAACGAACGCCCTGACATACAGCAGTTCCCAAAATAGACCTCATTTTTTTTTTTTTTAAAAGATTTTATTCATTTATTTGACAGAGCAAGATCACAAGTAGGCAGAGAGGCAGGCAGAGAGAGAGGAGGAAGCAGGCTCCCTGCCAAGCAGAGTGCCCGATGCGGGACTTGATCCCAGGACCCTGAGATCATGACCCGAGCCTAAGGCAGAGGCCTAACCCACTGAGCCACCCAGGCGCCCTCGTGTTTTTGTTTTGATGGCCTGTCCAAAACTTCATTATAACCAAGCAAGAAAAAGAAGGAAGAAAGAAAAGAAAAAAAATGGCTATCACCTAATTTCTAAGAGAAGAACATGTGTTATCCGTTACTGGAAAACCTATACTTGAGAGATTTTTAAGTTTCCTTTATCTTGAGTCTCCGGAAATACACTTCTTCATTAGTTTCTTTCCTGCTGAATTTTGAATCAGGGCTTTTGCCATGTCTGGGTCTCTTCCTGCAACATCCCCGGCCTGCCAAAGCAGTCCCCAAAGCCAGGAGCATTTTCCTCAAGATTCGGGAAAAGGACTAAGCCATCTGTGCTATTGAGCTGTGAGGGGGAGGCAGAGAGAAGGTAAAAGGGTTGAGGAGCTTTTTAGTAGTTGATTTTTTTCTTATGTGGTGATGTATTTCTTACATGTTGACTATTCCTTGTAAGTTGATATGCCTTCCTTAAATATTTTGCTTATTTAGTGATAAATCATTTTGTATAAAGCAGAAAATTCCTTAATTTACTATTTCTTATTATCCTTTGGATAGCAAAGATATTTTTCATCATAGGAACGTATCTCCCCTATTTCATAAAAATATATATGAAGCAAAATTCTGTATAGACTATCTACTGTCAGCTATAAAAATTCAAGGCTCCCCACCCTTCCCCAGCCATGGGGCCAGGATGAAGATGAGACAGGAGAGACACAAGGGGTCCACATTGCTAGAGGGGCTCATTCTCAGGGTCAACTCTGTGTTTACCCAGACAACAGGTGCAGGATTTCATGCACATAGTAGAACTTACCTTGAAAACTTGCTGGCTCAGATCGAAGGTAATTCTATTGCTCAAATCTGGTATATGTCATTAGAATCCCAAGATTATTAACAACAATGACAACATTGGTGACATGTTGTTCCCTGGTCACAACATGCCCCATACAGGCCTCTTCTTTCATTTCAGCCTATTCCCAGCCTGTACCTTCGGGCTTTTGTTACAAGGTCACCTCTGCATCCCTATTCTGGGCTCTTGCAGTTTCTAAATTGCCACAGTTCCTCCTCCTAATCTTTTCTGGCACTGACTTCCGTCAAGTGATTTAGGTGGCCATCCCCAATTCCTCTTCTTGACCGCACTCCCTACAAGCAATTCATGTGTTCTCACAATCCACCGTTTTCCTTGCAGTGATGACCGAACGTGATGTCGGGGGTTCTCCGCCCGCGTTCCCCGGCGACGTCGTTCTCGCAGCTGTTTATTCCCTGCTGTCCTCGTGACGCGGTAAGAACCGCACCAGGTGAACTCACTGCAGGCAGCACAGGGTACACCAAAAAACTGGTGGACAGAGAGCAGCTTTCCGGGACGGACGGACGTCACGTCACAGAAGTGGTCTGGACCAGCCCGTGGCGTGACCTTTACTCTCCCAGAGAAAAGGCCGTGATGCGTGGATACGGGCTCAAAACAACAAGCCCATCCAGTGTTTATTCCCAATTTGAAGAGGCCCTCTCCCCATACCGATCCAATGCTCCCCCTGAGAAAGTGCGGAAAGGCCACTTTTAAAGTCTGATACTTTCCAGTCATGCATTTGGACATTCTCAACTTTTTTCCTTCCCCACCCTCTTTTGTCATCTCTGGTTGAAAACTGCCATCAGAATCACTGTAGGTGAACTTATTCTTCTATACAAGATGTCTCAAAAGGGTCTTTTACTCAGAAAAATACAGAGAGAGAGTCAACGTAGGCATACAACTTGTAGCAAAAACGGTTTCTGTTAGGCTTCAGTCCCCTGCTCATTATATTAGGTAGATGGAAATTCGAGGTATCGAAACACGATCTTTGCTGCAAATCAAGCCTATCTCTCTCTCTTTCGAACACCAACTTCCTTTAAGAGCCAGGATGGACACGGGACTCCTCTTCTACTTCTCAACTGCACCAGACAAAAGCAATCCACGTTTCTCCTAGAATTAAACACACACACACACACACACACACCAGTGACTGAACATGACACCAAGGTAGAGACGGATGGGCCAATGATTGGTATCCATATGTAAATGACATTCCCTAGAGCTAGGAAGGCTTCTTCCTACAGGAAGCCACCTACCACCATGGCTCAGTGAGTGTTCTGGAGCCCCACCTCCAGGGCTCAAAGCCCAGCTCTACCTTTCACCAACCAGTCACTCTGAACAAATTACTGTGTCCCAGTGAATTCCAGTTTCCTTCTATGCAAGACAGAGATAGTATTACCTATCGCATAGATTTTCTAGAGGTTTCCATGAACTATGACTCGTATGGAATTCAGAACATGTTTGTATAGGCAAAGCACCACCACCGAGACGTTAGCAGTTAGGATGGCTACAGACCCAAGTCTCTCTCAGTCTGGCTCAGAGGGTCCTCCAGCTTCTTGACATAGAAGGGGCTGGTTCCCTGGCACCTGGGGGTGGCCAACCAGCTTCCCAGGCCAACAACAGGCTCCACCACCCCTGCTGAATCTGAAATCCACCACAGAGACACACTGGAAGAGATCTGTCTCCTGTCGTTCACCCAGTGGTAACTATCCCAAAAGTTAATGACAGAGCACATGGGCAGAAGCTTTTGTTTTTGTTTTTTAAAAGATTTTATTTATTTATTTGATAGACAGAGATCACAAGCAGGCAGAGAGGCAGGCAGAGAGAGAGGAAGGGAAGCAGGCTCCCTGCTGAGCAGAGCGCCCGATGAGGGGCTTGATCCCCAGACCCTGGGACCATGACCTGAGCTGAAGGCAGAGGCTTTAATCCACTGAGCCACCCAGGCACCCTGGGCAGAAGTTTAAGTATCGTGCCTGAAACGTAGCCAGATGCCACATCTCCACAGCATGACCTGTTTGTCTGGATGACAACTGTACTGAGGCCAGGATGATGCCCCGTGCAGAGCTGGACCTGGGGCATGGAGCATAGAATCTAGGAGAGCACATGGTCATCTTCCACGATTTCTAAATGCCCCCCCCCCCCCATGGGCCTTTTCTTTTCCATCTGGGGTTTATTACTCTTTATTTGTCACCTTGTGGGTTTGGCCTCGCTAAGAAAGTTGATAAAATAAACTGCTGTACAGGGACGCCTGGGTGGCTCAGTCGGTTAAATGTCTGCTTTTGGCTCAGGTCATGGTCCTGGGATCCTGGGATCGAGTCCTGCTGCGGGCTCCCTGCTCAGACAGAAGCCTGCCTCTCCCTCTGCTACTCCCCCTCCACACTTGCGCTTTCTCTCTCTGTCCCTCTCACTCACTCTCTCTCTCTGAGAAATAATTAAGTAAGTAAGTAAAATCTTTAAAAAATATATGCTGCACGGATGGCCGCCCTGATGTGGTAATGCTGAAGGTTACCACTTCAGCCTTGAAGGTATCCCAGCCTTGAGAAGCTACCAACGCCTTCCCGATTCCTGCAAACTTAGGGACCCGTCAGTGTATCCCCGTGACACACCAGATGGTGTACGATGCTGTTTTCCAGGGAAGTTCAGTACATGCAGGTAAGTCCAGTAAGGTCAGGAACTCCTCAGTCTCCTATAAAACCAACCAACCGTGCTTTTCATTTTGGCATCTGCTGTTGGGTGTAGACACTGACACGGTCTGTTGAGGGCAACGGTCCAGACCTTCCAGGAGTTTACAACAGAATGAGGCAGATTAGATCGACGTGCTCAGGAGAAGAAGGGCTGAGTTGTGCCCATCGCCTGCAGGGCCAGCGGCCTCCGGTTCCAATATTCCTCTTACCTTCTTTCTTACTAAGGGAACCGTGATTTTGTCTGGACGACAGGGTACCCCATTAAAACACTCACTTCCCCACAATCCTTTGCAGCTGGCAGAGGCCAAGTGGAACATCTGGCAGAGAAGATATAGCTGAGAATTCACAGGGAGGGGGTCTCTGGGAAAGCTAGGGTTTCCGTAATGACAAAGACTCACTCACCTTTTCCCATAACTTTTGCCCTTCGCCCCTCCCCTCAGTGCTTCCTGAAACACGGACACAAGGCTCAAGCAGTCATCATTTCATCATAAAGATGAAAATCACGTATTAAAACTGGTGGAAAGGAAATACTTCCATGAGCAACTGTACCAGCCTCCAGACTCCTTGCTGTATGACGAAAACAGGCCCCCGTTTGCCTCATTAGTGTGGTCAGGTTCAGTTACAAGTGACTGAATATAATCCTAACAGATCAAGTGGGTTAAGGAGTGAAAGTGATCAGGGGCACCTGAGTGGCTCAGTTGGTTCAATGGCTGGCTCTTAATATCTGCTCAGGTCGTGATCTCAGGGTTGTGAGACTGAGCCCCATGCTGGACTCTGCGCCTGGCATGGAGCCTGCTCAGGAGTCTCTCTCTCCCTCTCTTGCCCTCTGCCCCTTGCCCCCCACGTGCATGCTTTCTCTCCTTTAATAAATAAATAAATGTAGTAAAAATGACCGAGTAAAGCATTGGTCTGGGTTTACCCAGCACAGCCCTATCGATCCCCCTGTATTTCAGACCCAGAGACCATGAAAAGGCTGATTACACAGATGCAGAAATGGAAGCCTGGGAAGTTCATGAAAGTGACTTACCTGACTGCAAATCACAGAGCTAATGCTCAGCTCTCCTGGCCCCACTCCAGTGTTGGTCCCACGGGAACACCAGATTCATGAAGGCAAGTATCTCTCCTGTCTGAATCACCACCGGATTCACAGTGCCAGATATGAAACCATGAGCCTCCAGTGTGTCCGTATTCTCCTGTTATTAGCACCGAAAGTGCCAACTTAGGTTTGTGACTTGGTCACTGACATCTGCAGATGTGGGTCAAGCTCTGATTTTTGACTTTTCCTCAATAGACACACAAAAGGTATCGAATAAAAGGGAAACAAAGTTCTCTGTTTTGTCTGCCTTTGGTGCAACCAATAAAAATGAATACCTTCCTTTTATGGCCTTGATGTGAATTTTATTTAGGTCCTTACATCTTAAGAATTACTGAATTACTGTCAAAAGCAAAATAAAACAGGATTTTAGTACATTGTTTTTACCACAAAAGCTAGTTTTTATAAAATGAGAAAAGCACTGTAAATAGCTTTCTTTGCATTTTCTAATGATGGCTATGTATTCTGCAAATGAGGCAAAAATATCCTTCCCTTCTATTTGCCCTTTAAAATCTAGCACAAACAGGGAGCACCCGGGGGGTGTAGTCAGTTAAGCATCACTTTCGGCTCAGGTCGTGATCTCGGGGTCCTGGGACCAAGCCCCGCATCGGGCTCCTTGCTCAGTGCAGGGTCTGCTGGGGACTCTCTCTCCCTCCACCTCTACCCCACCCCTCTGTGCTCGCAAGCACACACGCACTCTGTCTTGTAAGTAAATAAATCTTTGAAAACATAATAAAACTTAGTGTGTACATGTAATAAATCTGTGGTTCAAGAAAGGCTTTTCTGCAAGGAAACATGGCTGAGATGTGAGGCCAGCTGGATGGACAGGGAAGCACTGCATGTCCCCATGGCGGTTATCAGGATGTGTGGTACTGGCTCAGCACAAGAAGAGCTCCCGCAACGGGCTGCCACTTTGCCTGGTACCAGGTGCATATGGGGTCCCTTACTCCAGCGGAGGCTGGCACGGTAAGGAAACCTAGCCTTTGGTATTCTTATCAAATGTGCATGATGGGACGCCTGGGTGGATAAGTCGGGTAAGCATCTCCCTTTGGCTCAGGTCATGATTCCAGGGTCCTGGGATCGAGTCCTGCATTGGGCTCCCTGCTCAGTGGGGAGCCTGCTTCTCCCTCTCCCTCTGCCACTCTCCCTGCTTGTGCTCTCTCGCTCTCTCTCTGACAAATATATAAAATCTTTATTAAAAAAAAAATAACAACTGTGCATGAACCTCCAGGGAATGCCAGACTGCCAGCCCCTAAGAGCCTCTGCCTCAGAGCGGGGAAAGGGAGAGGGGAGATGGCAGGAAAAGAGGCTCCATTCAACTATCTTCTCAGTCTGTTTCCATGGCAATGGCTCCGGAAGCGGGTCAGAACTTTCTCAGTAGAAACAAACAGCGGCTCCCATTCACCACTGCCCAGGCCACGCTGGGCATGTGGGCCGCAGTGCTGTCTGGGCCCAGAGGCCCCGGGTGGGGGGTACGGGGGCCAGGGCTGCCTGCCTTTCTTCTGTCAGCTGCTCTGAGGGGAACAGGGGTGTCAGTGAAGCTGCCTCTGAAGGACAGAGTTGGAGGAGCTGCAGGACTTGAGGGCTCTTCTGCCCCCTGCTGGTCACAAGCTGGAGGCCAGTGGCCAGCCACCGTCTAGGATGTGACTGTGGGAGCCGTCTACCTGCCCTACTTCTTCTGGTGGGCAGCACAAAGGATGGGGTCCTTTCCCTGTGAACACTGCCACAGCCCCACCTTCGATTCCTTCAGACACCGCTGATGGAAAACTGTTACGTGATGAACACTGTGAAGATGGGAACTCAGGTTTCCCTAGCTCCTCAGATTTCCTTTTTTTAACTGAGATATAACTGACACAGGACACATTAATTTTAAGAGTAACACACAATGAGGTGATATTTGGATGCATTGCAAAACGACTGCCACAATAAGTCTAGGTAGCTTCTGTCACCGTTCAGACCTCATTTTTAAGTTTCCACACATGTCCTGTCACATCGCCATCCTCAAACTCTGCGGGCTGGTCTCATGTTGCTCTCGTATTGCTTCACATCCTTCCCCCTTCTGGTTCTGAGGCTTTATCTGAAGTGACGCATCAGCACCTGACAGAGACTCCGGGAAGCAGTGCCAGAGTCACCGTGACATGTGCCCTCTACCAGCGCAGGTGGGTGCCACCACCGCTCCCATGGCCGACTGAGATGTGAAGCAGAAGCAGGGACCGTCGACCCAAAGGAAAAGAAACGGGCTTTGGCAGTGATTTGTAACACTAAGCTGGCCGCCTAGGAACCTTCTGGAAAACTTTTTAAAGACTCCTGATTTCCATATCTGGAGAAGTCAAAGTATGAGGACTGGGCGGGGCCCTAGGTCTGTCTTTCCAACAAGCTCTCCAGCTAACTTGATGCGTGGGAAGGCCTACGACTGCCGGTGGCATCCAGGAGATACTGGCAACACATTCCCCAACCTTCCTTCTCCATTTCCTCCTTACACCCTTCACTCCAAGGTCTCCAAAATCCAGTTAGGCAGGATTACAAGTGCAGTTTTCAGAAGAGAATTCAGAATACGAGACTACAATAAGATCACACAGCAGCCAAGTTTGTAGACATGAGGTTGGGGGTCAGGGGCAGTCCTGAGTGCCCCATTTCCATCATCTGTACTCGGCATGCAGGAGGCACTCCTTAAAGACTGAATGAAGGAATTAGCCAGTGGGATGGAAGAATTTACAAACTAGAAGCCTAACAAAGGTTCTGGTAAGTTTTAGACCTTCAGGATCCATCCCTTGGACTACGGATTTCCCTGCCCTCCTGGGGGCTCACAGACCAATCTGCTCACATTGACAACGGTCCTTCTAACATACAAAGCCTATCACTGGGCAATCCTTGAGCTGCTCTGAAGACCTCCCGGAGCTGGCACTGGGGAGCACAGACTCTGAGCATTGTCCACCCCCACAGTGCTGTGCTCAAATGCCTCTGCATGCCCTTGCTTCTGTCTGGAATTTTCTTCTCCTCTAATTCCACCTCCACAACCCCCCACCCTCCCTGCAGTGCTCACTCCTGTGGACGCCTGTGGTGGATTTGCAGCCTGTCAACATAGCTCCGCAGGATCCCATCTCCCAAATTCCCTCCGCTGCCGTGTGCTGGGTCAGCAGGAGTCACGGGAGCTCCTGCACGGGAGCTGCGGAGAGCAGAGACAAAGCGGCTACTTTCTTTCTGTACTTCAGAGTCTGTGCAGGGCATGAGGCCCTGTTGTGGCTACACATGTCACGATGGAGCCGGGGCTCACTCGGGGGTGGGGGGCTGCAATCGGGACCCCCGTGCTTGGATCGTGCCAGGCCAGGGGCTGGAGAGCATCTCGGGAAGGATGCCAGCTCCTCCCGCAGGTTCCTGGCGAGTCGAAACTGGAGGTTCACGTGGAGGCACTGAGAGAGGACGTGTCTGTGTTTGCAGGTGACAGTTCATCCCCTTTCCCCACGTGGCCTGCATGTGACATCAGGCCACATCATCTGACACAGAGCAGCCAGCCCCAACAAGCACCAGCGGTCAAAACCCTCTAATAACGTCAACTTAATGTCCACTTCTCCAACAGAAGCCAGTCTGATACCGAACTCTTGTGTCTGTGGCGGTGCCCAGCCCCCAGGGCCCAGCCGGCCATCCTCCTCCAGTCCCTGCCGTGCGGCCCTCCTGGCACAGGATGATCGTGTTGTCATGACTTCTGCAGCTCCTAAGAGGACAGCTACCTTCCCATCCCATGCATCTTTCCAGCACCTAGCGAACCCATCCACACTGCAGAAATCTGGAAAATATTTATTCAGCTGCACTGCACTACCGCCTGGCCCATCACAGGTCTTTCCTGAAGCACCTGTCCGTGGTCTGCATGGAGATCTGTGACAACAGGTCTGGCCCCAGCAGATAGATGGATCTATGCAAGAATTCCACCTCTGCCTGCCCAGGCTTTGTCACGGTGATCTTGGCAAGCCCGTTAGCCTTTCTGACCCCTTCCCCCCGCCGACCCCACCCCATTTCCTTCACTGTTAGCTACCATTTACTTTGCATGATACCATAGGGGTCTTCCCTGTCATTGCCAGGACAGTATCGCTATTTATCTACTGATTGCCTCCCCCCACCACACCCTACCCCCTTGGCCCAGTGTCCTGTTCACCTCTCCTGCAGGAGACAGAAGAAACCACAGCCCCCTTGCGTCCTAAGTTCCTCCTGGCAGCGAAAGCCCGTCTCCAGCCGTTGCACACACCCCACCCCCAGGGGGGTGGTGCACAGCCCAGGCGTGTGGACTCCAGCTGGGGCTGGGCAGCTGGGGCTCACTCACCAGATGAAGCGAGGGGCAGCAGAGTCTGTGGTGGGGAACAGCTGAGGTGGGGAATTCTAGCACAGCTGCTCCTACCCCGAGCCCCTGCATTCTGGAATGTCGAGCCCCTCAAATATGCTATGCGACAGAGCACACACGCGTGTGGAGGCAGAGCCGCCCGCACAAACATGTCCTTCGGCACGCTGCGACTGCACGGGCTCCCTGAGGATAGCGGTCATCTCCTAGCCTCCCCTGTTTGGGGTATGGAAAGGAAAGGAAAGCTCCCGTATCAGGGGCATATTTTCTGTGGCCTGAGCCACTGGGGAGCTCTGTGCAGGACACCATTGAATGAGAGAGAGGGTGAAAACCACAGACATGCGGCCACGGCCACGGGCAATGCCACATGTCACGGAGGCCATGGAGAGAGAGCAAGTGAGATGTGAACCCCTACCATATCCCGGGCACCACCCTAGGTATCTCACACGACCAACCTCAGAAAGAGCTTCTATTGCGTACATTTTATGGTTAAGGAACCCGAGGCTTAGAGAATTTAAATAAACTGTTCCTCACCCCGCAACTAGCAGAGCTTAATGCAGGCTCGGGGTCTGGCCAACACCAGCAGCAGCAGCAGAACAGCCCATGCGGACAGGCCACGCCAAATTGGCCAGTGCAGGGAGTGCTCTGGACTGGGTCGGAGAAGGAAAGGAGACCACCCATCTCTCATTCATCACTCCGGAATCCCGGAGGGGTGACTCCAAGCAGATGGCCATCACAGACAGCAAGCCCACCAAATGCTCCAGCCCCTGGGACAGGGACCTTGCCCTCCTGTCCACAGCCTTGGCAGATGGCTCTTGGTAAATGGATCAAAGGAAAAGAATGTATAATACACATACTTATCTCATGCCTGGCTCTTGGTGCAACCCATTCGTTTTCTGAAACATAAACTTGCCATTCTGCTTCTACTTCCCACCCTGCTGAGCTAAAACAATGGCAGTCCAAGCGACCTCTGGTCCCCTTCATGGCTCTGTGCTCACAAGCCATGAGTGCCTGCCTCCGTCTCCTGGGAGGACAGTGGGTACCCAGCAAGGACACATCCACCTGAACAGGGCAGAACCAACTTACAAGCTATTCTGAAGGACACACCTCCATGTGGCTTCCTCATCCCAGTGCGCATATGTACGTCCCCCATGGGAAAGATCTGGCATTCCCCTCCCCAGCCCGCAGCCCTGCCACAAACAGGATGTGGAAACAGGATGCATTCATCTCAGCTCCAGTGGACACGGCTTGACCTGGATTTCCCAACAAACTTGCAGATCTCATCAGCAATTCTCAGTGAATCTGGTCTGTTCCAAAGGAGGATTCATAACTGCACAGCCTGCGGGTTTCCAGTGCTCACTTCTACAAATGAAAATGAGCAGAGAGAGCCCCACCTTGTCACGCAGAAGTCCACAGAACCACAGGCAGCAGAGACCCTGTTTTGGGGGGTGTCCACGAGGGAAGGAGACTGAGCCCTTCTTCTCCAACCCAGTCTTCAGGAAAGAGAGACTTTCTTATTGAGGAGCAGGGTGGAGGTCCCCAGCAGGAACTTAATAAAAGGAGAAGACTTTCTAAAGTCTTACTGAAAGGACTTACTAAAGGAGTCCTAAAAGGAATTACTAAAAGGAGAAGACTTACTAAAAGCTGAAGAATATCTTACACGTTTCAAGGAGGCTGGAGACAAAGTTACCAAGAACTGGATTCCAAGGTCTACTCTTAATGAAGCTGTAATAAACCAATTTTCTTTCAAAAATGCACTTCCCCCCTATTTCTATGAAATGTCCAGAAGAGGTGATTCTACAGAAACTGGAATTAGATTGGTGATTGCTTAGAGAGAACAGGGGTCATCATGACATGGAGTGACAGCTAAATGGTTTCTTTCGGGGTTGATGAAAGTTTCTAAAATTGACTCTGGTGATGGTGGTACCATTCTGTGAACAGGCTACGCACCTTGTGGAGGATTTTCACTAGGTGAGTACACGGCAGATACACTGTATCTCACCAAAGCAGATTTAAAAACAACTAAACAAATGACCACAGGTCAACCTGTATACAAATGTTCACAGCAACATTGTTCATAACAGCAAAGAAGTCGACACAGTCCTGAGTGTCCACCCATCAATAAATGGATAAGCAAAATGTGGCACATGCACACAACAAAACGGAATCCACACGGATGGGCCTTGCGAACATTATGCTAAGTGAAATAAGCTGGTCACTTAAAACACATACGAGTCTTTGGGGCACCTGGGTGGCTCAGTCAGTTAAGCGTCTGACTCCTGATCTCAGCTCAGGTCATGACCGTGGGGTTCTGAGATGGAGTCCCTGTTGGCCTCTGTGCTCAGTGGGGAGTCTGCTTGAGATTCTCTCTCTTCCTCTCCCTCTACCTCTCCTACCCCCCCAAATAAAAAACATTTTTTGAACCCACTGAATTACATACTTTTAACGGATGAGTTATATGATGTGAATCATAATATGCGAATTATTTTTTTATTTAAACTCAGTTAACATATTATTATTATTAGAAGTTGACTTCAGTGATTCATCAGTTGCATAAAATACCCAGTGCTCATTACATTGCATTACATGCCCTCCTTAATGTCCATCACCCAGTTATCCCACCCCTCCACACCCCTCCCCTCCAGCAACCCTGTTTGTTTCCTATGAGTGAGAGTCTCTTATGCTTTGTCTCCCGCTCTTATTTCATCTTGTTTTATTTTTCCCTCCCTTCCCCTATTATCCTCTGTTTTGTCTCTTAAATCCCACATACGAGTGAGATCATAGGATAATTCTCTTTCTCTGATTGACTTTTTTACTTAGCATAATACCCTCTAGTTCCTGGTATGTGAATTAGATCTCAATAAACCTATTACCAAAAAGAAAACAACATAAATGTACTTTCTTAACAAAACTCCAAGTTTTAAAATTAATATCTGTAATATCTTGTGTGCAATCCAAGATGCCATACCTTTATGTGGAGGTACTGTGTGTTCTGCATTTCTATTTAACAGAGGAAAAACGTGAGGAGATTTGAACATGATTACAGAATGGAACTGGGTGGGGAAAGGAGAGCAGGCCCTAGAAACAGATTTGGGGATTTGTGGGAGCCACTATTCTCTGCACTACATGTTTTTAAAATGTTTCAAGGGTGTCTTTTTAACGTTAATATTCACCAGCAGAAAGCACTTGCTTCTTACTCCACTGCTATCTGTTGAAGGAGACTCTGGCACGTGCCAGGGGACAGGTGAGACTGAAGTACGTCTCCTATGATTCCAGTCTTGGGGACAGTCCAGTTTAACCTTCTTTCAAAGAACTAAAGCCACTAAGGACTTCCATGCAAATACTCAATGAGCACTTGCTTTGTGCAAACAACTCAGCCACTGAAGAAAATTCAAAGAGAGAAGAATGGGAGCTGGGCAGGGTGGGATTAGGAAAGGATACAAAGCGAGAGCCACGGGCAAGGGCATGAATTTGGGCCTGATGAGACAGACAGCAGACAAATTACTGAACACTTAGTAGGTGCTGGAAAGCTTAGTAAGGGAGGTATGTACTGTACTGATCATCCTCGTTCTACAGTCATGGAAACTGTAGACACCGAGATGGAGTAACCTGCCAAGAGCTGAGGCACTGGTAAGAAACAGCCTGGATTTGAACCCAGAGAGTCTGGTTATCAGGCAGAGCATCTTAACCCCAAAGCCGTCATGGCATTCAGACCGGATAAGGTTTCTTGTCTCCAGTTCTAGGACCTTAGGCAAGCCAATTAATCTCAAAAATAGTACATACATCAATGAGTCCATGAAAAATTAAATGACAAAATACAGTAAAAGTGATTAGCATGGTGTCCGATAATAGAAATAATCCAATAACCACTGTTATGATGATGGTACCTGTTACAATACAGAGACATCACTGTGCCAGATGTTACTGGATTCCAAAAGGTGGAAAGACTGCAGCCAGGGAAAGGACCGAGAAAGCATTCCTGGAGAAGCAGTTCTTAAAAGAGGATCTAAAGAAAGGAGATGCTTTCAAGGCAGGAACTTGGAACAGCCCAGGAGGCATGAAGACAGAGGAGGCAGTGCGGCTGGTGGTGGGAGACGTGGCCATAAAGATGGGCCTGGGCTGGACTATGGGGTTTTTTTCCAAGTGCAAATGTGCAGAGGCCCTAATTCATAGGTGCCACGGGGGGGAGCTCAGCATCCCCTCACCACAGTGTGGCCTAACTGCACTTTACGGAGACCGATCTGGGGTCATTTCCTGAATTTCCCTTTCTGGTTCATGAAAAGAGCACTAAAGGTATCGCTTGCAGTGGGAAACACAGGAAAAGTTACAGAAGTAGAAGCAATAGGGGTGCCTGGGTGGTTTATTCAGTTAAGCATCTGTCTTTGGTTCAGGTCATGATCCCAGGGTCCTAGGATCAAGCCCCGTGGCGTGGGGCCCCTTGGGAGCCTGCTTCTTCCTCTGCCCCTCCCCTGTCTTGTGCTCACGCTCTCTCTCAAATAAACAAAAGTTTTAAAAAGAAAAAAAAAGAAGTAGAAGCCACAGGATTTGATGATTAAGGTTTCAGAATCACGAAAGAAAAGCAGGAGATAATGACTCAAGGCTGCGTGAAGAGCAGAAAATGGTCCCAAGGACAGAAAGGGGACATACAATCAAAGAGCATGTTGTCAGAGAAGGAAAGAAGGTTAAGAAGGGATGAGGAGGGGTGCCTGGGTGGCTCAGTGGTTTAAGCCACTGCCTTCGGCTCAGGTCATGATCTCAGGGTCCTGGGATCGAGTCCCGCATCTGGCTTTCTGCTCGGCAGGGAGCCTGCTTCCCTCTCACTCTCTCTGCCTGCCTCTCTGCCTACTTGTGATCTCTCTCTATCAAATAAATAAATAAAATCTTTAAAAAAAAAAAAAAGAAGGGGTGAGGAGCCCTGCTGCAAGGACGTGCAGCTGGGGTGACAGCGACAGTAATGAGCTGGCATCTGGCAAGTTGTGGCAATGGGCATGTCACCAGATCAGGAAACGGGGCCGAGGGACAGCTATGGATTTGAGTGGGTGCCCCGACACAAGAGGTCAAAACCTTGGGTGTGGGTACCTGGGGAGAGCCTGCAGGCTGGGTACACAGCCCCAGGAGAACACCCACGATAGGAAACGGGCAGAAGAAAGGGAACTGCCAAGAGTGGGCATGCAGTGAGGGGAAACTAGAAGCTGCCACAGGCACCAAACCAAGGGCGAGGAGAGAAGTGGGACCCGCAGGAAAGGCAGCCCTGCCAAACACAACAAGGATCTGTGAGCTGGCAGGGGCCTCTGGGTTGGTTACCACTGCAGCACTGACCTCAGACAGCATTTTGGCAAGAACGAAGGAGACAGGAGTCGGGCTGTGGGGGCCAAGTTCAGGGGGAGAAGTCTGACTATGGTTTTCGAGAATGGCAAGAAACCTTCCATGGGATGGAGAAGAATGAAGCACATTTGTGAAAGACCCAGGGTTCAGAGCGTAAGGTCATACACACACACATGCACACACACGCACCTGTAACCTCCGTCCGCTCTAGTCGTAGCAGGACTGTGTGCGGCTACCCAGCCCAGGAGCAGGACACTGGACCCCCACTCTGTCAACCAGGGAAGACTTCTGGGAGGAGCAACGACCAGAGTTGGGATTCTAAGTCTGATGGGGTCTGCCCAGCTAAGAGGGGTGGGGAGGATGGAGAAAGTGGGGACGGGGCACCCCACCGGAGGGAGCAACCATTTCAGAGGCTCAGCACGCCATGGGCGTGCGTGGCCCAGCTGGGCAATCACAGAAACTTCATCTGCCTGGAGAGTAGGTAAAAAGATGAGGGCGGGGGTCAGGCAGGCAGGGGCCCCCTGTGAGGGGCAGGGAGGCAAGTTCAGAAACGCAAGTGATCTGGAGAGGAGCAGGAGAGAGCAAGCAACCAGAACACAGCGACACAACAAGGTTATTTCCCGGAGGGCACACGGCAAGGGGGAGGTGAAACAGGGATTTTGGAGGGGGGAGAAAAGGAGACTCAAGGCCATCAAAAGAGTATATAGTGCCAGCTTGCCAGACGAAACAAATCCGAGAGGGAAGCAGTGTCCAAACGGAGTCAACGCCCGCAGAGAACATTTGTAAACCAGATGCCATCCATTTCACTGGACCACAGAGTGCTGCTCTGCTGGCTTGCCCTCCTTTGACTTATCTTCCTCGACAATCATACGATATATTTTTGGACTTTTTCACCATAAAATAGTTCAAGGGTAGTCATAGGTAATGAAAGAAAGTGAAACTAAATCAGTGAATTTTCAACTCTGGTGAAAGACTTAGTAGAAAAGAGCCTATAAATATTGGCGAAGGTGAAGTTTTGAGATTTATTTTGATCCTTCCTGCCTCTATAAATAAATAACTGAGACATAACTTAGATTCGAATGCAAGGAAAGCCTCCCCCTACCTCCAAGAGGACTACTGGAGTGTAGGTTTTAACTGTTGCTATTTATATAACGCTAACGAACTCAGTTTGCCCGTAACCTCTCTATCTGCATAAGCAGTGCAATTAAAAGTACTCTGGAATTATAGCTTAATGGTAGGACCTGGGTTCTCAACTGGGATCAAATCTGGGCTCTGCCACTTAATTAGCTGTGTAGCCTTGAGCAACGTATTAACCTCTCTGTGCCTCAGTTTCTGCATTTGCCAATGGGAATAATATCACAGCAAACCGCACAGGGATGATGGATTAACTCAGTCAGTGTTAAGTACTTCGATCAGTTCCTGGCCCATACTCAGTGTGCAATCAACGTTACCGGCTATCTCCTGCTTTTTCTTTTCCAATTTGCAGAACCAACCCTATCAAGGTTACTTCCAATCTAGATACACACCTAGAAATAATAACCAGATGGGCTCCCTTACAGTTGGCTTCCTTGAAAGGAATGAATCTAAGTCGTCTTGACACATAGCTTATTTATTAGACAGCTAGCTAATTCTCAGATTACTCTGTTTCAGATATACACATACAAATAAAAGATTAGGTCATTGTGGAAAAGAGTGCTAGTTTCCTGCCCAATGTCTGGGCTCCCTCCTTCCCTAAGACACCCATCTTGTTCAGGGCAATACAGTAGTCAGCGGAAAACACACATCCCTCCAGGCTCTCCGGTGGCAATGGTGGACAAGTGCCCCAAGTTGGGGCTCACTTTCTTTGCTTTCCTATTCTCTGTAGCACCACTGAGAGCATATAAGTGTTTTCTACGACATCTCCATCCGTGTTGATGCAGCTCACGTCAGTTCATCGTACATCCTAGAGCCCTGAATGGGGGCTGGCACACAGAGCCGGTGCTCAGTGAACAGCTGCGGCGTGAAGAAATGAGTGAGACAAACTGGAATGTGTTGGACAGGGTTTCTAGGAAAGCTTTTTAAAGGATGTGCCTGTGGATTTTGCCCTTTGACCTTCTTCACCCTTTTTCTCCTTCCCACCTGGAAAATGCAGTGGCCACTTTAAAACCAGGTGGGATTAACAACAACAAACAGTACAATCCGGGTTTCTGAAGGCTCAGGTCAGCCTCCATGCCAGCCCCTAGATCACCCAGTGGAACGAGGACGTAGCCAGTGAACATTGTATTCTTTTTATGCCACCATAGGTCATGTTTCCTGTTATTTCTAGCTAAATGCATTCCCAACAGATATAGTTATAAAGAATTTTTGGGGTGCCTGGGTGGCTCTGTCAGTTGGGCGTCTGCCTTCAGCTCAGGTCATGATCCCAGGGTCCTGGGATCAAGTCCTGCATCGGGCTCCCTGCTTAGTGGAGAGCCTGCTTCTCCCTCTCCTTCTGCCTCTCCCCCTGCTTGTGTGCATGCACTCTCTCTGTCAAATACATACATACATAAATAGAATTTTCCCAGCAAGGAAGTCTTGCTTTCCAGATATTCTTCAGGCTAACAAAAAATTTAACTAACATTCAGCTTCTTAGCCAGTAGACACAAATCTGTATTGTTGTATTAAAGTAGATTGTTGTATTAAAGTAGATAGTCTCATCGATAGGCAAAGTAAATAGATATAAATAGAAGAGATTGAAATGAAAGCTCTCTTAGCATTTTTTAATATTTTCAGTGAAAGCACAGAGAGACCACATAGAACGTAAGAAGATAAGGAGGAACGAAGCCTCTGTCGGACTGGTGGGGGCAGGCCTGCTCTGCGTATGGACAGCCGCACCTACCCCGGGTCCCACATATCTACCCGCCAAGTACAGCCAGTCAGCCCCACCTGGCAGCGGGCACGGCTGCAGCGATATTAGGTATATCCTCACTTCTTGTCTGACTTCTCACTGCTTGTCACCCCCACAAGACCCACCCCCTTGGTCTCTTCTGGTCAGAGATACGTTCTTGTAACTCAAGACTTTAAACCCAGTTAAATGGTAAATAACCTTGGGAGAAAAGAGGAATTTTTTTTTAGAAATCAGGTATTTGCATTATAATGAACACCTGATTCCTTCTTTGGCTCAGGTTTTAACTGGGGGAGAAGGGAGGGAAAAAGATGTGCAGCGGCCCCTGAGACAAGAGGGGGTATCGGTGGGGGAGGGGCTGTGGCTCAGGCCAAAGGAGCCACAAGGCCAGTCACTGGACACCCATGTCGCTCCATCTAGGCCTCTGCTCTAAGGGCGGGCTTCTGCGGGATTTGCCTACTTTTGTCCAAGTTCTCTTGCCTTTTGACTGCAGAAGAAAAGTTCTGCCCATAAAACTGCTGACTCAGAAGGATATTCTGGTTGGCAGATACCTGGCGGACACTCACCAGACACAACCAGCGGGTTTACCAGGTCATCCTCTCTGGCTTACAAAACTACCAGCAAGCATTCTGATCGGAGGTGTAGGAGGACTCCGCATTTCAAAGTAATCGCACTCTCAAGTAAAAAAAAAAAAAAAAAAAAAAAAATTCAAGTAATTCAATATAAACAAAACTCTTCAGTTTATAATCTAACCTAGAGTGCCCCCCTTATTTAAAAAAGAAAAAGAAAGAAAGAAAACCTTTTGGAAGGTTTAATCCAAAGGAATTACCAATTTAAGAAAAAGTATCATCATTTTGTAACCATCACTGTAAAAAACTGATTTAGGCGACAGTCATTAAAGGAATCTAAAACCATCAGGTAAAAGTTTGTTGAGGAACAAGGCATTTACATAGTCTCAGATCATCTCCCCACAGAATATTTACTAACTGCAAAGGAAAAAGTCTGAATTCTCAGAAGAAACCCGATGGATATCACCAAAATCAAATGATCAAAATTAGTATCACCAACAATGGGACAGATTCATAGCATGATACAGTGTCCTGGGAAGAACGCAACATCAAAACTGCATTACCTGAGTCCCAAGAAGAAAGCCAGACAAGGGATCCTTTATAAAACAACTAGCCTACCCTCTTAAAAAACCCATCAGTAGCATAAAAGACAAAGAAAGGCCAAGAAATCCTTTCAGATTAAATATGACAAGAGAGAGGACATGTGAATGTGATGAGTCATTCTTTTAAGTGCTGGATTGAAAAAAAAAAGTGCTGTAAGAAACACTACGGGGGCAATTAGAGAAACTCGGACATGAACTATAGATTAGGAAAATCACTATTCAAATTCCTCTATTTGGTAATTACACTGCAGAGTTCTGTAAGAGGTCTTTGTCCTTAGGAGATACAGGCTGAGGTACTGAGAAGTTAGAGTCAGAGTTTGTAACTTACTCTCTGATCGTTCTGCAATAATCGTAATTAGCAATATTATACACGTGTGTGTGTCTAGGAGGGAGAATAAGAGTGTGTAAACTGCCGAGTCTAAGTAAAAGTTATACAGAAGTTCACTGCACAACTCTCACACCTTTGCAGTAAGTTTAAGATTTTTCAAGAGTTTTTTTGAAATAAGAAGAACAAGAGTACCAGAGTTTTCAAAAAGCATTCAACAGGAAATACAGAACAAAATGGGTTACAACTTTTAAGTTACTTAGAAATACCAAGGTTCAAGTAAACCACTTAAAAGAACAGAAGCAAAATGGCAGATTTATAGATGGGAGAGGCTGGGGCTGTCGCCAGTACTGTGTGTTGTGTGTGTTCAGAAGTTTTTGTTAACCTCAGAGGAGGCTGAGAGTCTCTCTCTTGGCCACAAGAGCCACGCCACATTTTAGTAAGTGAAGGATGTAAACACGGAAAGAATGACTACCCACAACTGAGGGGAAGAAGAAATACCCAGCCTAACTAAGATTAGTACAAATTTAGTGAGTCACTTCCTCTTCGGAGAAAAGGCAAACATTTCTTGTTTCCCAAAGGACCCAAGATTCTGAAGAACACCTGAGTTCTCAGCCCAGATCATGCCAAATAGGTAACAAACTAGGTCAGAAGAACTTCCACTCCATTAACTCTATGCTTCTGCCTACACTCAACTCAATTTATTGCCACCATACTTCCAATTTCCAAATCAATGTCAACTCCAATCTCTGAGCTCCTTCAGCCTCCACATTACTAAGCTGCTGGGAGCTTACACGCAACTAAGACAAAGGAGATTCATTTTAGCTGCACATGGATTCTCTAACCTTGAATGGGAAATGGCCTTGGTTTGCTTTCTGCTCGTCACTCCCAATGTTCCTCAGTCTGAACCAAATCTGCTCCACCTTTTGAGAACTGAAGCCTTGGCAAAGCAGCCTTCCCTCCTTGAAGCTGCCTCTGGGCCAGCAGCACACACACGTGGACGGATTAGGCAAAGCTGTGCCGTAAAACACACACACTCTCTCCCAATGTGTGCTTTTCATTCCAGAAATACTTTATTGCTAAACCACTTCTATGCTTCTCCTGGCACCAAACACTGTAAGGGGTTCCGTACCAAAGGAAGCGTCTGTTTGAAGATGAGGACTTTCTTAAAATTTCTTTACCTCGGAAGATCATAAATAGAACATTCTAGTGTAATTATGATGGAATAAAGAAGAAACGGGAAAGGCTATAGAAAACAAAAGATTAAAAAAAAAATTCGCTTTGTTTTTGTTTTGTTTTGCTTTGTTTTTTAAAGCTGCCTAAAAGAAACACTGTGGATATAAGATATAACATAGAATTATCTTCCATGACAGTAAAGATTACAGGGCCCAAGTCAGGACAAAGAAGCAAAAATATCACCTTTAAAAGGAAAGGTTAAGAAACATTTACCATTTTGTCACAAGCATTTATTCTTGTTTTAAGGGCACCCACCAAAGCCACATGCGGAAAGAGTTGTTTTGTTTTGGGTTTTTTTTAACAATTGTTTTATTCTGGAATATACTGTATTTTTGTACCTTGCTTCTTTATGACTTTCACCCTGTATCGGAGACTATTTTAAAAGAAGAAAACCCATCTTGGTGGACCCGTCCTTTTCCTTTCTCTGCTCATTTCCAGTCAGTTATTTGGGGTTTACTCACAATAAGCTGTGTGAAACCAGTAACTCTTGTAGAATCCTTAGTCTTCACCAAATGAATTACAAAACACACTCTTATCCACCCACACATGCGTGCACACACACACACACACACACACCCCCCGTGCAAGGAACATGACCTCATGCCCCATGGCACAGACACAACATGATCACCCACTCAACTTTCACCAGGACGGACCTACTTAGAAATTCTGACCCCAGGCAAAAGGAAGGAAACTTACTTTCTTTCCACCTCTGGTGTTGACACGGCGCTGCAGAAGCCAAGGGACTCCTAGGAGAAAGAGACACAGCGTCAGCGCAGCTAGAGCAGCAGGCGTCATCTGATTTGTACAGAATATCACTTAAAAAAAAAAAAAAAAGCAGAAGCAAAAATAGATGATTAAAGTCATTGTGCTTACTTCGATCTGGGACCGCAGCTGAAGTGACGTGGGGCTGGCATCAGGTTTCTCCTAAAAGAGAACAGATGCGGATTTAATGAGATTTCCCAATGTGGCAGACACCAGAAAGACAAACAGATATGTACGCAGAGATGGGGGGATTTGGGAATCACTAGAATACAGTGGGAGGAGATGGGAGAAATAAACAGAGTTTCTGGAAAAACTAACGTGTTTTCAAAACGAGAACTCTGGTCTTAAAACTGAACTGCTTCCCAAACCACTTGACGCTGCTGACAATTTTACTGTGGAAGAAAAAAACATGATCCCACTGAAGGGCATGGACAGTTAAGGGTGAAATAATTCTCTGGATGTGATTAGACCATCACTGGGAGGTGGAATTTATGGGGATCCAGTTGCATTGTTTCTTTTTCAATAATGTTGGAGTTGTAGGGGCGCCTGGGTGGTTCAGTCGGTGAGCGTCTGCCTTCAACTCAGGTCATGATTCTGTGGTACTGGGATCGAGCCCTGCATTGGGCTCCCTGCTCACTGGGAAGCCTGCTTCTCCCTCTTCCACTCCCCCTGCTTGTTCCCTCTCTCGCTGCCTCTCTGTCAAATAAATAAAATCTTTTTTTTTTAAAGATTTTATTTATTTATTTGACAGAGAGATCACAAGTAGGCAGAGAGGCAGGCAGAGAGAGAGGAGGAAGCAGGCTCCCTGCAGAGCAGAGAGCCCGATGCGGGGCTCGATCTCAGGACCCTGAGATCATGACCTGAGCCGAAGGCAGCGGCTTAATCCACTGAGCCACCCAGGTGCCCCAAAATCTTAATAATAATAATAATAATAATAATAATAATAATATTGGAGCTCCAATCTGATTCTTAACTCTAAATGTACTCAGAGTCTCCATAGCGCAGGGCTAGTTTTAAGTGTCTTTAGGAAGGTGGAAAGCTCAATTGATACTGTCGTGCAGCCCCAGAAATCGCCAAGCCCCTCTAATAAACAAATTGGCCTAGATGGAAATTTAAAACACAATACTGAGCACCCAGTTAACTGAGGAAATAAATGCATGACATTATCAAAAATCATCAAATCATAAAGAAAGGAATCATTTTAGAGATAAAACCATTTTATAGTTAAAAACTCCATTTGCCCTTTGGTTAAAAAAAAAAAAAAAACGTGGGGGAGAGGTCAACTAGTGACCTATGATGAAAATAATATATTGAAACAAGCACCGGCAGCAAAATAGGAAAATTGCACTGTCAGAAGTAACAGAATACACTATGGGAAAATAAGAGCTGCACTGTAGGACACCAGTGGTTTTCTCAAGTAGAGAAGAGTTCTAAGTCTAAGCAGGTGTAAGTGGAGGTCCTCACCGAAGCATGGTGCACAGTCCGGGCTGGTACCCAGCTAAGATGTCACAAGCAGGCCAACAGGCAGTTTTAGAGGAAGGAGTACTATGACTAACAAGTTTGCAATATCAGCTTAATTATGAGTTTTCCAATAATCCTATTGCTTTCTTAAGAACTGTTACATTCTTCAGGTCCGCACGTGCACCATAGGAAGATTGTTCTGTTAGTTCTGGCTAACATTTGGGATGTGGGAGCAGGTCATCTCAAATGAGGAATTCTCACTGTGTCCAACTGTTCAATTTATTGAAGTTGTCTATTTTATTACTAGCATGATTATGAAACTAGGCTAGTATTTTAAAAAAACTCTGCAACAAAACATTTAAATGAGTATAACTCAGAGTACATTTACAAATGTAAGTAACGAGAGTCCAGTATGTATATTGACTATAAAATGAACATGCTTGGATGATTTTGGACAAGTAGATCAAAAGAGAAAAGTACTTTAATGGACTGGAAACTCACTCATCCCCAGCCCCCATTTGATATGAAAAACATCAGAGTGGTGTAAAGCCTCATAGAATTCTCTCTGCTCAACACCCTCCTGGTTTTCATCACCACCTTTGTTCATAATGGACAAATTTAGGTTTCTATCCCAGACTTGATACACTATTTTTACAAAGCAACATATGCAACTGTTCAAGTTACATTCCAAGTCCAACAGGTAGGATATCAGACTCAGGTAAAATCAACATGGGAGATACGTACTGGGGAGATTCCTTGTACTCAAAGACCGTCGTGATGTCCTGTTACCTAACGTCTTAGCATCACATAGAGAAATTTATAAACCGAAACAGCAGGAAGTAAGCGAAGGTATGGTTTGCAGTTTTTCATCCTAAATCTTCCCATTCAGAGTCAGTGTGGGAACCTCAAAAAGATGACAGAATTCCATTACTGCCTCTGAAATTTTCTCTGAAATAGCCCCTTTAATGCCCAACTCCACCCCATGTCCTTCCATAACCATCAATGAAGAAAATGACTGATTAACTCTCCTCCCTCCTCCATTCTAACCTGTTCTTCAAGCTCTTAGTCTCTACTTCACTAGGTAATAATCCACGGTAGGAAATTACCAGCTTGTACTGAGGACTTTTATCTGCATTTTTCCTAATAAATTTTATTTATTGACCGCATCAACTGTTACTCCATATCATAAACGTAACATTTATGGTGCATTATGCAAAATGCACATTTTCCCCATATACAAAGCAGGTACTAGTCAACAAGCACATTAAACATTTGATGATCAGGAAGTAACATGCTAAACAATTATCTTCACATGCTGGTCTGTTACTAATGATAAACTGTGTTTGGGGGACTTGTTAGGAAAATGGTTGGGGGTAGAGTTTGATGTACGATGTACTAACATGTGTTCCTTTAACCGTCAAACCCGCAACATTGCAAATAAGAGTTAAAGTTAGCAGGTGTCTGCTGTACGCCTAGATAAAACACCCATGTACAGAGTGCGAATGAAGTTTTGGTTGATGTATCATACACCTAAAGAAGTGCTGGACACTTTCAGTCTGTTTATCACTAAAAAATAGGGCATTTTGTTTTTCAAGATACAATGCGAAGTGAAAAGTGCAATGAAATCAGACAAAAGAAGCACCAGCTATGTGTGCATCAATAAAGGGTGTTACTTACATAGTAAAGGAGGAGGGATGCAGTTCAAAATGGGTAGAGAAAGGCTCCTTGACATTCCCTTCCTCATCTACACATGAGGCTGCCCTCTCCTTCACTCCCAATTCAACCAGTGTAAGTGGGGGTGGCGGTTGGGGGTAGGAGGCCATGGTTCTAGACAGAGTTCCAGCCAGACAAGAAGTCCTGAGGAAGGGGGAAGTGGAGTAAGAACTGACAACCTGACTGTTCAGTTGTAAAGGACTTTATCTGGGGAACAACTGATGGTCTGCAATCTAACTCCTGATCTGGAAGTCATTGTGTTGGTAGAAACAGTAAAAACTGTGAATAACCAGAACAAAGTCATCGAGTAAGCATGTGTCTTCTGGACATGTTATGGAAAGAAACGATCACTGAGAAGTAAGATTCTCCTCAATAACGCATGCCAACTGATGCAGTTACCACTGCTGTGTAACGAGTCATCCCAAACTCAGTTGCACGAACCAACAAGCACTTTTTTTCCTTCACAGATTCAGTGGGTAAGAATTCAGAAAAGAGAAAGCAGAAAAGGCTCTTCTCTGCCCCATGGTGTCTGGGGCCTTGGCTGGGCAGTTTCAAAGGGTTGGAGGTGACCAGACGGCTGGAGCTATAATCGTTAGGAAGCTTGCTGGATCCCAAGTCCAGAGGCTGATGCTGCTAACAGTTGGAACCCAAGCAGAGGCCATCTGCTGGAACATCTGTACAGAGATGCTACATGTAGCTGTTTGTGTTCCCCATAGCAGGACGTTGGGTTTTGAGAGAAGCTGGACGCACACCAAGAGAGCCGGGCAGAAGTTGTACCACATTTTATAACCTACACTCATGCACTATCACTTCTGCTGGAGTTACAAGCTCTCCCGGGTACAAGAGAGTACATGCACAGGCCCCATCTTTCAGTGAGAGGAGTGGCAAAGTCACATGGGAAGACAGCCCTGGGTTGGGAGATACCATGAGAGCCCACTTTGGAGATTAGGCACTATACTGACTGCCAAGGAACTCGCCTATATTTTCTAAATGAGGAATCAGATGAGGCTATTTGTTCATGACAGTGGCCATTAGGATTCTTTTGTCATTTTTAGAGTTTACTCAAGTAGCACATCTTGGAATATATTTCACCCCGAACCTATCACTTGAAGGTTAAAATATCTCAATGTCTTAAGCTACAATTATGATCTCTCTTGTTTCAACTTTATATCATAGAAGACCTCAAATATGCAAAAGCAAAGAGAATAGTAAAATGAATTCCCAAATTCTTATTACCCAGCTTTAATAACTATCTACTCATGGTCAATTTTGTTTCCTCTAGACCTTCACGCATGCCTTGGTTCCACCCCACTTTAATATGAAGAAAACCCCAGGGGTGCCTGGGTGGCTCAGTGGGTTAAAGCCTCTGCCTTTGGCTCAGGTCATGATCCCAGGATCCTGGGATCGAGCCCCACATCAGGCTCTCTGCTCGGCAGGGAGCCTGCTTCCCTTCCTTTCTCTCTGTCTGCCTCTCTGCCTACTGTGATCTCTGTCTGTCAAATAAATAAAAATCTTTAAAAAAAAATATGAAGAAAACCCCAGATACCTTATCATGAAATATCAGAATTTTTAACCTTAAAAAAAAAGGTTTATTAGAACAGTACTCACTTCTGTGTCCCAAGTATAAATATATCCCTAATATTTTTTGAGTATGATATGCTCATTGACTTTGCACTTCACTTAGTATTCTAAGCAGTGTTTAGGGAGATAAAACCCCACAATTTGGTCCATGTTCCCTATGAGAATCCAGAGAGCCACACAACAATGATGGCTGAACAAGAACCTATTAATTGTAAGTTACGGTATTATAACTTAGTCAACTTTTTAAAAAATAAAGTGAATGCATGGAATTTGATCTATGGGTTCAACTGCTCATCATTATGCCACACGTGGGTACCTTAGTTAAGAATTATGAATACTGGGGGGCGCCTGCGTGGCTCAGTCGGTTAAGAGCCTGCCTTCAGCTCGGGTTACCTATACTTATTTTTTAATTTTTTAATTACCATATAATGTATTATTTGCCCCAGGGGTACAGGTCTGTGAATCATCAGGCTTACACACCTCATAGCACTCACCACAGCACATACCCTCCCCGGTGTCCATAACCCAACCACCCAACCCCCTCACCCCTCTGCGACCCTCAGTTTGTTTTGTGAGATTAAGAGTCTCTTACAGTTTGTTCCCTCCTGATCACATCTTGTTTCATTTTTTCCTTCCCTACCTGCAAACCCCCTGCTCTGCCTCTCGAATTCTTCATATCAGAGAGATCATATGATAATTGTCTTTCTCTGATTGACTTATTTCGCTAAGCATAATACCCTCTAGTTCCATCCATGTTGTTGCAAATGGCAAGATTTCATTCCTTTGGATGGCTGCATAGTATTCCAGTGTGTGTGTCTGTGTGTGTGTGTGTGTGTGTGTGTGTATCACATCTTCTTTATCCATTCGTGTGTTGATGGCCATCTAGGTTCCTTCCATAGTTTGGCTATTGTGGACATTGCTACTATAAACATTGAGGTGCACGTGCCCCTTCAGATCACTATGTTTGTAGTGGTCATAAAGGTCATGAGGTAGCTCTACTTTCAACTTTCTGAGGAACCGCCATGCTGTTTTCCAGAGCGGCTGCACCAGCTTGCATTCTCACCAACAGTGTAGGAGGGTTCCCACTTCTTCACATCCTCGCCAACATCTGTCGTTTCCTAACTTGTTAATTTTAGCCATTCTGACTGGTGTGAGGTGGTATCTCACTGTGGTTTTGATTTGTATTCCTATGCTTACCTTTTTTAAGAGCATGTAGTCTTGCATTACCTTCATTATTTTCTTCTAACAGAAATTCAGCTTAAAAGTACAATCTTTAGATTTCACGAATGTTTTAAAATTATCTACATGTATATGTTCATAAATGTATGAGAAAATATCTCTGGGATGCCTGGGTGGCTCAGTCAGTTAAGTGTCTGCCTTCAGCTCAGCTCACGATCCCATAGTCCTGGGATCCAGTCCCATGTGGCTAGATGGGGAGGACCTTGCTAAGCGGGAAGTCTGTTTCTCCCTCTGCATGCCGCTCCCCTTGCTTATGTCCTCTCTGACAAATAAAATCATTAAAAGAAAAAAATAAACATCTCAAAGATTCCTTATACACCAACGGTTACATCTGCAAAGGCCAGCATTCCTCAATTTTTAACACATCTGTCAAACACATATTGCTTTTAGATACTTCTAAAGAATGTAATAAAAGTTTCAAAAAATTAAAACTGGTAATAATTTTAGTTGTATACTAATAACTAAACAAAAAACTTCTTAAGAAATATTAAAACTTAAATTTCTCAAATTACGTCATGCTCTATAGTAAAACAACTTCTCGAGGTATTAAAATTTTTAGTAATAAGTATCATAGAAAACTATGCCTGCATTTTTCTGATTAATAGTGAAGATCCATAATGATTTTAAAAATCACCTAACATTCATATCTTGACTAAGAGAGATAAAACTGTAGTTCCATATAGTTTTTTTTGTTTTTTTTTTTAAGGAATCAGATGACAAAAAATAACTGGGTGGAAAGAGACCTCAAATTCATTTCTTGTCAACTTGGACAATTCTGGAAATAGTAATTCCCTCAAAGTTTACTATGTCTAACACAGAAGCAAAAACAGAACAAATTTTCCAAATGAAATCAGGAGTTTGCCAAAACCAAAACACGGGAACACACGTGTGCTTACACCTGCTGGTGCATGTGTGTATGCACGGCCACACGCACAAGCACATCCACAGCCACACTAGCAGGGCCTGGGTCAAATATAAAACTAGGCTGTGGCATGTGGTGTGAAACACCAGAGTCAAAAACCCACTTGGGGCAGAATAAGGTCCTGGAAAACAAATACCACGCCTTCATCCACACTCCAACACTGTTTCCACCTTCTTGTGGAAATCCACACTTCTCCTTCCCTTAATGCTGCCAGTGCTCAAAGCCAAATGAACTTTACAGCTGGAAAAGCAGGTGGGATAAATCCCCCTTTCATTCCAAAAGCCGAGAGGAAAACCATGAGGCGCCTATCAGCTCAGCTCAGCTCAGCGCCAAGCTTTCCTCCTCCACACTGGGCACAGGAAGGAGGAGGTGGACGGGCGAGAGGACCGCGTGCCCGGCAACACTCAGCCTACAAGTGAAGCACACGGCCTATCACTGATGTGCTCAGTTAATGGAGGGAACAGGCTCTAAGTGGCTGGGGAAAGTTGCTGCCTGGGGTGGATTTTAAAACTCATGTGGTACTGATCACTTTACAAGAAGACTAAGAAGATGTGGTGTCTCCCAGCTGGCAAAGTATGCCCCCCTCTTGTCGGACTTCTTCTCCATTCTGGCAAGCAGTGGGGTGTCTGTTTCTTTTACCATAAGCCTCAACACTTTCTTCAGAGTTTCCTCACTCCCCAGCAAATCAGCTACCAGGGGCTGCTCCTTCTCTGCTGACAAGGTTTCTGGTGTCTAGCCATCCCATTCCAAACTTGCAGGCATCAGTTTCTCCGTGGTCCCTCACCTCCCAGATGCCTGCCCACTCCCGTAGAAGGGAGCAGAAGGTACTAGGTGCAAGCTGGGAGGGCTGCGCTCCAATCCCGCCTCCACCACAGTAAGTCCTTCAGACCTCAGCTGTGTTTTATTTCGCCTGGTTTGGCAACGGCGATGAAAAGAAATGGACCGTTTGGCGATCTTTAGGTTCCTCTTAGAATTGCAGTCCCTACCTCGGATGAAGCACAGTCCAATCCAATCCCTACGGACAAACAGATCTTCTTAAAATAGTACTCTGTCCTTGCTTTCTAAAGTGTGGCTTGTGCAACATGAGCATCAGAATCACCTGGAAGCTTCCTCAAAAGGCAGTCTTGGGCCTCACCCTAGACCAGAATCAAAATCTGCATTTTACTAAGATCCCCAGATGTTCTGTATGCTCATTTCAGTGTGAGAAGCTCACTGGTTTGTACTCTGTATCATTTCTCTGTTCTAAAATTTTTCCAAAATTCTAGAAACACAATATTGACAGGATAAAATCCACATTTCTGAAAAAGCGGCCCTTCAGCCAACTGGACTGAGGGACGCCCTCTTCTTAGAGAATGGGTGCTAGGTCCCCTTCGTGCACTCTCTCCCGGTGTTTCCCTTTTGCCCATAGTACCTGGCATGTCCTCCTTCATCCTGTCCATCCTCCAAGTCATCCTTTAGATCCAACTCCAAACCCACCTCTTGTTATACCTTCTCTGCCAGGCCATGCCTTCAGTGATAAGCCTGAGTTCAGTCTTAAGGGCAACGAGCTATATGGCTTACTTACTAGGCGTATCGATGTGTAGCAACTCTTCTGTCTGGTCGGTATCTTACTCCCTCACCTAGACTGCAAATGCCTTCTTAACAGGAATTCGCTGTACCCACAGACACACCACACAGTCCAACAAAAATTATGCAGTGCTCCTTATGGGCCAGGCCCCACGTGAAGAGACTGCAGTGAAGGAGACATGGGTCTTTCCCGTCAACAGGATGACACAGACTAGGCATGAGGGAAGTGCGTGGTGGGCATTAATTCATCTCATTTCTTGAAAATGGATGACTGTGCCAGTAATTCTGGCTCTTCTTTTAATTTTTGTTTGCAACTTCAATGTCTAGGACATGTATTCCATGCTTTGATTTCAGATTTACTTTGGGGTTCCAGAGTTACATCGATAAATAAAAGTCATCAGGCAAGTATTTTCAAAAAGATCGAGATCGACACCTTAGATCTGTAAGAACTTAAGAAGAAAATGTTGGGGTGTTTAGCCAATTTTAGGACAAAATCTGCACCAGCCTGTGAGTTCTTGCTCCAGCACTGTGTACCTTTTCACATTCTGATGATCGGTTTCAACCAAATCACCCACATGTGAAACAGAAAATGTTAGCCATTTTTCAGGCACCCATAAGCTCATGGCCTGGCATATGACATTGATTCTAATGAATGAAAGTGAATGGAAAAATTCTCTCTCCCCCACATCAAAGAAGAAAGTTTCTAAGGAAAGAAGTTTTCACAGTTGAATGCTCTTCAACCTTAAAAGCCAACCATAACCATAAGGAACAGATCAGTAAATTTGCAAATACTGACAAGAAAGAAACCAAAAGTGGCAATTTCCACCTGGCCATTAATACTCTGTGGTAAAATGATTAGATCTTCTTACTGTATTGGTCTACATTACGCAAGTATTCATACATATTTATTTAAACTGCATTGGTTTTAAAAAAATGATTTAAGATGACTTACAAAACTTAAGTTCAACATTACCTAAGATGAAGCTAACTAACAAAATGATACGAAGTGAGGGAAATTGGGCCAGGAATTAAGATATTTAAGAAATGCAGACGATGGGACCCTACACTAGAGATGGACCACGCATTCTGGGCTAAGTTTCTAACATTTAAAGCAAAGAAGGAAACTTGATCTGTTACAAGACTGACATCATCCATACTTTTATGTTTTGAGGATTCATGAGACAACATGGCTCTTCCTGTGAGGGAGAATTTCTCCTCTGGCTTCTTGCAGAGAGGACAGTGGCCAACATCTCACAGTGGCCAACATCAGGAGCAATGTCCCTGCAGAGCTTCTTTTGTCCACAAAGGACCTCAACCTTTAATACTAGAGGTAGTTCTGGGACCCCCTACTGAAAATGGAGGGAGCTTACAAATCTGGAAGTGTGCACTCCCCAGGCCAACTGAAAGGAGTCAAGGGAGTGCCCAGCACAGGAAGAGAACTCAGTCTGAGGAGACAGCAGGAAGGCTTCTCCCATCTCCATGGACAGCTGTGGTAAAACACAGGGGAGTCTGTGAAAGTTAGATGAACTGGTTAAATTCAGGAAGAATTGAATCTAAGAGTGTCCAGAGTGGCGCTCCTGAGCCTCATTCCAAACAAGGTAGTCTGCTGCTTTTAACCTGTAAGCTGTCTTAGGAAATACCGTATTACATCTTTTATGCTACAACTTGACCATGGTTGAGTACAAACCACCTACCAAGCATCCTGCATAGAGTTGGGAATAAGACCAAACCATCATAATGGCTCACTCCAAAAGATGAGTCCTGTTTCAAGAATGCATCTTTACTATGAACAAAAACTAACATGAGAGTGTCATGTCATTTACATGTAAATATTAAAAGGCACAGCGTCAGTAAAGACATTTTAATTATCCTTTCAAAAAGAATCTAAAAAGTTGTGTAATTCAATTGTTCATGTTACTAGCAGGACTTGGTTTATGGACACAAACAGGCCCCGCATACATATCGCAGGGTGGATACCACGACCAAGGGCCACTCCGGAAGCTATCACCACCCATGAGTCCATGCAACCTCATTGTTGGGACAACAGCGCAGAGTGATCCACCCTCCCCAAATGGTCTCCTGAGTACAACTGGTCACTGACTGGGACTGATTGGCATGACAGAAAAGTTAACAGCCGCAACTAAATGGGAGCACTTACCTCACTTTCTTTCTGTTTCTTCCTAACTCTTTCATCTAATCATTCCTTAATTTATAACTCTTTAATGAGCACATACTATGTGCTAAGCACTATTCTGGTCAAGGATAAAACAATGTCAAGTTGAGTCAGCGCCTCCATGGAGCTTAAATTTCAGTGATGTCTAAGGTCCCTCATGGGAGTCATTTGTACTCAACCTCTAAATCACAAGTCCTCTAACATTCCTTCTTTCTGGCACCAGGCAGAGGACATCGGAAGAGCTGTGCTCAGCTCTGGATGTCCCATTTTCTGAGAAATAATGAAAACCAGGAGAATGGCGTCTGGAAAGGGGATCGGATAAACAGGATCAACTGGAAGAACCAGGGCTGTTGTAAGAAGGGAAGGAAAATGCAAACATGGGAAGGGCTTCTGAGGAGCAGAGGGCAGATGGCTGCCCAGGGCCATTTCCCATGGGGACACAAGGACAAGAGCAGCACCCTGCATACTGGGGACCAGTGGGGAGAATACAGGATGGAAAAACATTTATTACAGTTGTAAATAATACGTAAGAATTATAAAGAAAATTAAATCAGAGTATTTGTGAAAATACTAAATACTGAATTAGCAGAAAACTTCCAAATAAAATCTTTTTAACTTAAGAAAAAATAGAACCTTATGCTTCCTTACTTGAAAATAACTTTCTAAAAAATTAGGTTATAGGGCACCTGGGTGGCTCAGATGGTTAAGCATGTGCCTTCAGCTCTGGACGTGACCCTGGCGTCCTGGCATAAAGTCCCACATCGGGCTCCCTGCTCCTTGGGGAGCCTGCTTCTCCCTCTGCCTCTGCCCAACCCCCCCCATGAATAAATAAAAAAAATCTTTTAAAAATTTAAAAAAAAACAGGTTATATACTTGAAATGACTATAAACTATATCACTAAGAAACTTTTAATGATGAGCTTTTAATGCTATGGTTGGTGATTACTAAGGAATTTTACTCACACAACAAAGTGATAAAAATTGTCTTAGCAAGGTGCCTGGGTGGCTCAGTCAGTTATGGGTCTGCTTTGGGCTCAGGTCATGATCCCAGAGTCCTGGGATTGAGCCCCACATTGGGCTCCCTGCTCACAGGGAGCATGCTTCTCCCTCTCCTCCCTGTTCATGCTCTCGCTCACTCTCTCTCCCTCTCACTCTCTCACACAGAAAGTGATGAGTTTAACATCATTTAAAAAAAATAAAAGGCGGGGACCAGGTGGTGAGTAATAGGGAGGGCACTTATTGCATGGAGCACTGGGTGTCGTGCAAAAACAATGAATACTGTTATGCTGAAAAGAAATTTTTAAAAAATTCACACAAAATAAATAAATAAATAAATAAATAAATAAAACAAAAGGCCATAGAGCTAGGTGACCAACAAGAGAACAAATTATTTAGAATATGTAAAATCTATATTATTGCTTGAGCAGGACCATGGGACCATCTGAGGCTGGGATGGGGGTTCCTTCAGAAACTGGGTCAGACCTCTGTCCCATTTCAGTGATTCTATTATTTGTTCTGGAGTGTAACTGTTGGAAGTTAAGGAAGCTGCTATGGGATCACTTACCTTTTACATTATGTTTTTATGGGAAAATGAACTACACATCCTAACCCAATGACTCTAATGTTTTGGAACGGAAAATCTTCAAAAGCTGGTGACAGCCTATAACTGAACTAACATACTCATTTATTTGATCAATAATTCCCAAGTGCCAACTCTGTACTTAGTGGACATGCTGGGTACCAAGAGTACAAAGAATAGGCACTGACCTTCAGTAGCTCAAGACCAAGTTAGAAAAACACCTAAGAATATAAAAAACCAAAAGCTCCCATATTACCATGTAAATAACATCTGAACTGATTAGTAAGCAGACTGGGTGTCTGAATATGGATTTTACAAAAAAAAAAAAAATATATGTAGCCTAATCAAACTGGAGATGCCAAATTTAAATGAATCCCGTAACAGACCCACTCACATTTTGTCATGATTTAGAGCATTATTATTGTCTTTGCAGCTGTTAAATCAGAAGGTGCTATCATAACATTGAACTACCCTTCTTTTTCACTCTTTGTATTTTCAAACCGTCTTTGTAAGTTTTATAACCATCCCGAAAAGCTTCAGAATCAAAGACAATCCAGTACATTCTGCAATTATGACCCACACATTTGTACTTCAAAGTAAATGAGCTTTTGGAATTAACGATGTTAGCTAATGATGTAAATTTCTAAAAATGCAGGGATGGAGGTCATAGTATTTGAGAAAGAAGGATAAAATAAAAATTGGAATATCACAAAGTTGAGACAAATACCAAATTCTAGCCCTGGGCAAACTTTTTTTTACTGCTGTATTATAAATGTTGGAAAAGTCAGGTTTATAATGGAAACACAGGCAGACCAATTCTCAATGTAATATACATAAATGATATGTTTCTGCTCCTGTATAGTGATTTTCCTTACTTTTGAACATTAATCTTTGAACGACTTACTTTATAAATTATTGAACTTAGTTCAAAAGCAAATGAAATTTAAAATACCGATTTATTGAATGGCCAAAGTGCCATGTTGAAATTACTGTGATTTATCTGTTTCTTTAATCGCGACTGTAGCAAACATACTTCATTGCTCAAAGTTATTACCTGGTTGCATAGTTTACTCTGCTTTAAACATAAATCTGTCTCCCTGTTCAGAACAGCAGCTGTTTGCCAGGATCTCATTCATTCTCCCACAACTAAGAGATCCAACTTTTTCTTTCTACAACCTGAAAATGTATCTATATGTACGTTTAAGGACATATAGAAAACGGCACTCATTTTTTGGAAACTAATTAAATCCACATGCACCACGATTACTGCAGTGGGGGAGGGGTAAGGTGGGATACCATTTAGCTAGTACAGAGTTTACTACTCCCCATGCACACATGCCTACTTGCACCCAGCATGGCACTGATGACAGCTTTGTCTGTAGAACTCATGTGTTTCTTGGGCATTATAGCCTGTAGGTACTGCTATCGTAGCACCTGGGTCACTGCTTCTGTGGCTAGGAAGATAGATTCTGACTTAAAAGCCAATGTCTCATTCATATCAAGAAGAGGACATCCCGGGGCACCTGGATGGCTCAGTGGGTTAAAGCCTCTGCCTTCGGCTCAGGTCATGGTCCCAGAGTCCTGGGATCGAGCCCCGCACCGGGTTCTCTGCTTGGCGGGGAGCCTGCTTCCCTTCCTCGCTCTCTGCCTGCCTCTCTGCCTACTTGTAATCTGTCTGTCAAATAAATAAATAAACTCTTTAAAAAAAAAAAAGAGGACCTCCCCTTCATTTCTGTTCTCATAATTTGGTTGGTGGAGAAACTGAAAAAAGTGTATATTCTCCAACAAGGAAAAAAGTTGCCACATACATGATAACAGACTAAATGGCTCAGTATAGAAAGAGTTCTGATAAATAAGAAAACTATTTTAAATCGGAAAAAAATGGGCAAGTAACTTTTAAAAGCCGAGTCACAGAAAGATATAATAATATGTGTGTTCTTAGAAATGATCAAAGCAATACAATTTAAAACACTATGAAAGTACTTTTCACCAATTGAAGGTAAAGTTTTCTTTCTCCTGATAATAAATACTGGGAAGCATAAATTTAGAACCACAGATATGCTGCTGGTAGAAGTGCAAATTATACAATATTTTCAGATGATAATTTAACAGCGCTTCTACAATCCTTAAAATGCTCCTATTTTCAACCTGTTATTCTCATATCTAGTACTCTACCTTAAGGAAGTAAGTTACGAAAGTGAAGATGTATACTTAAAGACGTTCATGGTCACCTACTTTTAGAATAACAAAAAAGTGAAAAACACCTAAATAGCTCATATTGGGGGATAAATAAATTATGGTATATTCACAAGATAAAAAGGTATGTATTTGTTAAAAATCACAATAGTAAAGAATAGTTAATAAGGGGAGGGTGTTCCTCACAGAAGGTTGAGGAACAGAAGCAGGCACACTGGGCATACAGCTCGACCCTAATATCTGGGTATATAAATGTACATATATATAATGTAAACTCCACTGGAGCAGGAAACTTTGTATGTCTTGTTCACTGGTGTATCCCCAGAACCCAGCAGAGTGCCTGGCACTTAGAGGGTACTCAACATCTGTTGCATGAATACATATGTACAGACAAAAGTCTGAGAAGAAATAAGCCAAAATGTGATTATATCCAAAGTGGGGGTGGGAGGCTTAAGCATAATCTTTATTTTCTTTTTCGGGGCTTGGTGTATTTTCTTATTTCTCTACAATTTGTATGTACTTTTACAATCAGAAAGCAAAACAAAAATGTTTCTATTTAAAATGTATTTTTTTTTCCCTGAAGTTATTCCTCCTACAGACCGAGAGTCAGACTTGGTTCAAACTTTATATGTATACATAGCAAACTGTCAAGATGCCATACTGTAATGGGGATGTTGAATATCCAAGGCATAGAAGATCTATATGGATCTTTCTAAAAAGATTTATTTATTTATTAGAGAGAGAGAGAGAACAAGCATGAGTGGGGTGCGGGGAGGGAGAGGGAGGGAGAAACTCGAGCACACACAGAGTGTGGAGCCCCACATGGGGCTCGATTCCAGGATCCTGAGATCATGGCCTGAGCTGAAACCAGCAGCTTAACTGACTATACCACCCAGGGACCCCAGATGGATTTTTTTTTTAATCACACATGATGACCAATTTCTTTCCTACACAGAGACCTTTGTGGAAAATTTGTCATTTAAAGCTACATTATTCGGGGCACTTGGGTGGCTCAGTGGGTTAAGCCTCTGCCTTCGGCTCAGGTCATGATCTCAGGGTCCTGGGATAGAGCCCCACATCAGGCTCTCTGCTCCGCAGGGAGCCTGCTTCCCCCCTCTTTCTCTGCCTGCCTCTCTGCCTACTTGTGATCTCTGTCTGTCAAATAAATAAAAAAAATTAAAAAAAGCTACATTATTCAACACACACACATATCATAGTACTCTCTTGTTTTAAACTGAATTATATTACTAAGGTTTCAGAGATGTCAGTAATTAAGAATTTTCCCCACAGAAATTTTGCTTTACTTTTCCTTTTTCTTAAACTGCCCTGCCAAATTCTCCTTTTCTGTGGCACAGACAGAAAGAATTGGAGTTATCGTCCTGTCATCTGTTAATTATATTCAATCACACAAACATCAGGTTGCTAACGAAAAAATGGTTATTTCGTATGAGATGATGCATATTATATGCACAAAAAAATGTGCATGTCCACAAATAGCCAATTTTCCCCTAGCAGATAACAATTTTTCCTCAGGAAAAGCAAACAAATAAAAACTTCAGAAAAGTACAAACAGGAAACATTATCAGGACCTGGTCTCAAAGGGCAGAAAACAGATGGATGGCCCTTTCCTAGCATCCGGAGCAGGACAGATAAAAGCAGTGAGTCCAAATATGATGACCAATTGCCTGGGAAACCATACAGAAGGGCTGACTGTGTCTACTGCACGTCTCTCTAGAAAGGCTGGAATGAACATAGAGCTACGACTTTTACTTTGAGAATCAACAGAGTAAGGGTCATGCACGTTACCATCAGATCTCTTAAAAAGAAGATGAACTCTCAGGAATGATATGGTATCACCTCTAAGCCACCACTCTTTCCCTGTCCTTTCCTAAAACAACACATGCAAATTGAATGCACTAACATTTGCATTTTTTCATTCCATAAAATTTGACAGCAAGAGAACCCAAGCGTCAAGAGTTTCACCGAAAAAAACCCCAAGCTGGAGTAAGAAGCTCTTAGTATTCTTGAACAAATTTTAAATGTTGTTTCTGAAACATTTTGAAAGTCACTATGAAGTGTCTTTCTGAATATCCCAAATTTTAATCACCAGACACAGGACCTTAACAACCCATGAAAATGCTTAATGTCCTACAGAGAAAAAGGTCTTGGAAATGGAGAGGATTCTTCAGCTCTTTGCCACAAAGTCTTCAGACAGCAATAAGCAAAGCCCTCCAATGTCACCAAAAATGTCACAATGGCGGGAGGGGCAGTACATGGGACTGGGCAAGAGGCAGGAAGGGGTAACCTCCAGGCCAGGTTCCATGCGGGGGGAAAGCTGCGTGTGCTGAAACGGAAAGGGCTTTGCCATCATGTTTTGGAATCTAGAAGTCACTGAATATTTTTGACAGAACTTCAGGGGAAGTAAAGATGTCCTCTTCTCCCTGGGCCTTCTGGGATCCCCTAAGCCCTCGGTGTTCCCGCCAGAGCGCGCACCCACACTGCATGGCAACTGTCTACACCCATCCACACGGACCCACGGGAGGTTTCTGCACTGAGGTGGCTCTGTTGCAACCCCAGACCTAGCAAAGGGCCTGGCAGAGGCTAAATGACCACGGGAGAAACACCTGCGGGACAAATAAACAAGTGAAAAGGGGCACAGGAGACTGGAGTGGAAAGACCACGGCCCAGAAAGCCTCAAGCCTTGCACATAATGGGAAATCAGTACACATTGATCTACTGAATTACAACTTCTGTTATGTTTTTAATCCCTGGGTCGTGACATGGTATAATTTGATCCACGAAGCAAGAGAAAGACAGTGTGTTGAGCGTTAGGCAAAACAAAGACAGAAGCCATGTTAAGTTCTATATATATCTTCTGCCACACGTGTCCGGGGTTTGGTTAAGGATCACAGAGGCTGCCATTTGTCCCTGTTTATCCTGAGCCATCCACCTGGGGAAAAAACTGAACGGAGTGGGTTGGGAATACGTAAGAGCATATGCTGATTTTCTTAAAAATCCTCTTTGAAATAATTATATTCAAATGGTTTGTATTTTAAAAACTGACATGACTGACTGAATCCCTCACACCAGGTATCATCAAATAACTACAGAGAGAACAGCAACAAACTCCCTGGGGTTACCTAGTCAACACACCCCTTTTAACACCAGGTGCTACCAAATGCTCACCAAGACCAGTGCTCACCCTGTATTGTGTTTCCCGTCCCTTCTGGAAGTCACGGGATTGCCACCTCTAAATAGAGTGCATGTTCCGGGGCCAATCCGCCCTGAGGAGCCGGCACTTCCTCAGCACTTTCTGATACATCGCCATGACTACCTCCATCACCACTCTCCCCGCCATCACTGCCAATGTTCTCAAGTGCTAGTTGACGCCACATACCATTCTAAGGCACTTTATAGGTATTATTTCATTTCATCTTCTCAAAAACCTCATAGAGTAGGATGTTTTACTATTTCCATTTGACCAACAAGGAGCCTGAAGCAGAGACTGAGTATCTTGCCCAAGACCACATGCTAGAAGGTGGCAAGTCTCTTTGATTCCAGGAGGCATACTCTTTAACTGCTATGCTAATGTCTGCTGTCTCTTCCGGTCAGTGCCCCAGTGCTGATGACCAGGCCGCCCTCAGTTTTCCGAGTCCCCGTCCTCCTTCCCTACTCCTCAGCCTGTACCCGTGTGTTTCTGCTTTGCTGTTGTCTTCCTTCTCAAAGCTTTGTTCTGATAACTGTACAATAATCCCAGTCTTCTCCCAAGACAGGGGTTCTGCCCACCCATGGTGAGCCTGGCCACGGAGTCCCTTCCACCTGCTCACAGATCGAACAACAGATACACGTCCCAACTCAGGCTGCTCTCATTCTCCTGGGGCTGCCCCTGCCCCCACAACTCTGTCCTAGGGAACCCCAATACCTGCTGCTTGCCCAGACTTGAACTTCCTACTGAAGACCTGAGCCTTCCAGTCAAATCAAACCACAAGGCCTCCCCCACGTGGGCAGATCTACACCCAAGGACCAGCCTCTCCTGCCTGTTTCTGATCCTGCTACCAATAACCGGCCTTGTCTGGCAAAGACCTGAAGCAGCTACCGGCAGCACTGAACCTTGCTCCATAATTATCTATGTCCCAGAGGAGATACTGCGCTATCTCACTATTCCATTGGCAATTCAAGGAAGACTCATCCTGTCTGGAGGCAGCACAACCCCAAGACAACAAAGCCACTGTTCTGAGCAGACGCACATGCGCAGTCGTTCCCTTTCCTTGCAAGGCACGGGGGAGCCAGCCACCTGTCAGACGCTGCAGCTTGACGAGGTAACACTTGTGAAGGGTTTGTGGGACGTGCGGCACACGTGTTGTCCCGGAAGCTCACACATGGCATACCACACTGCAGAATTCAAGAACTATTTTTAAAATCTATCTACCAGTTGAGCAAACCCGGGAGCGTTCTTGTGGACTGTTGTAAAACCCGTCACTCCTTCATTAAGAATCCCTCAAAAAAAAAAAAAAAAAAAAAGAGCATACAACTGGTGGGGATTACTGAACAGGACATACAAGACACTTTAAAAAGAAAAGGAAAAAAACTAATTGTAGTCAATGCCAAGTTTTCAGGGAAACCTCAAAGAGCTTGCTTCGTTTCATCTATTTTCTTGAAATAAGCAATTCAAGGGGGTAAAAAAGGAAATACCTTGCATCTTGTCTGTCCAGATGTCATGTTCAGGTCTGAGAGTGAGTCATGGTGCAGTGGACCAGCGGAGGGCACAAGGGCGTGTCTTGTGGGATGCCCTAGAACCTGTAAACACCAAGGCCAGAGTGTCTTTCTCTACAGTCCTGGTCAGACTCGCCTGGTCAGTTAAGTCCAGTGCTTTGATGGGTGTAGGCTTAAATGTGGGATCACCTTTACCTCTCTAGAATATAATTACATAAAGCTTTTCTGGCTTCTGGAAAAATGAGAGGTTTATTTTTAATGGATGAAGGCAGGTCCCATGTTCCCTCTTTAAGAATGCCTCGTTTTGCCAAAGGGAATCCTAGGACGGAGTGGGTAGGTTTAATGGATTGCCTTTGGCTAAGAGGTTTTCAGATAGTTCCCCAAAGCAGCCATACTCCTCCAGTGGCCGAGCCACTGGGGTCTGCCTCCTTGCTACCTAGGCTTCCCCTCCTATAATTAATAAGCCATTGTGGCAGCTCTGCACCACCTGGATCCTGCTGGCTCTCACATGATTGTCATCAATTTTCAAATTCCTGAAGTTTGCAGGGGCAGGTGCTGCCATATTCTCAAACCCATTCATATTTACCTTTCTAATACCTATGCTCTGAGACAACAAGGCTAACCATACCAAATGACTCAGGCAAACCTGAACAGTGATCCTCTTTTGACTGAAATCGTTCTTTTAAAAAAACCAACCAACCAAACAAAAAAACTATCCTATAGTATATTTCCTACAAAATCAATACTGTTCTTCCAGTATTGCTTTCTCAATATTGTTTTGTCCCTGAGCCGGGGGAGTTGGCAGGGCAGGGGGGCTGGGTGGGCTTTAGAGAAAAGCCTGGGTCAAAGCTATCAAATGTGAGAAAGCTGATGTTCTTCCTTTGTGCTTACTATTTAACAGGTGGAAGAATCACAATATATGAAAACCAGTACCCAGCCCCTTTCATAGTAATCAGAATTTCCTAGGCATACAAACGATGATCACTGATTAATATCAACATGTAACAGTTGTCCAGCTGACATGCACATGCCAATAGCACTAAGGGATTTCCTTTCCCAAATTAAAACTACTCACCCATGTTAAAATTCATTTGTCAATGGAAACGCTACCCATTTGTCATCATAGAAAAAAACACTCTGCCCTCTGTGATGTCGACAGTCTTGGCTCATACTAAGCACTCTTGGTGCCTGATAAATACTACCTTTTGAGAAATGCAGTAAGTCCTCCTGGACCCTGCAGAAAGTAAGCTCCACGGGGCAGGCCATTTACCTGTTTGCTTACTGCTGCAGCCCCACGGCCTAGCACATAGTGGTGTTCAATAAACATCTGGGTAGATTTTTTAAAATTACTTCCCACAGTTCTCACTGCAATGTTCAAAGGTAGAGATTATGTGTGCCTTCTTTTTACAGATGGAGAAACTGAGGCTTCGAGAGATTAAGTAACTTGTTCCCAATCACACGCCTAATAAAATGGCAAAGCCAGGATTTCCACTCCTGTCCGTCTACCTCCTAAATTCACCCCGTACCACTCTGCCCTCCTGCCTAAGAGTCTCCAATATTCAATTACCTACTAAAAACCACTTGCATCCAACAGTGTCCACATAGAGAGACACACAAGGACACTGGAAATTCCTCCCAATACATGCTTTCTGACTGTGCCTTATGACCTGCTGTTTAGCATGTCTTGTGTCTCAAACCTAATTATTTGCGTGTTTCTTCTATTTCCTTGCACAATTACCCTCCTTTCTAGCAAACACCACACTGATGAAGGCAGGAAAACAAACCCTGTGGGATGACTTTTGCTTGCTGCAAATATGAATGATGTCCTCCTGCTAACAGAAGGAACAGAAAGCCACCCGAGCTTTAAGTACTTCTCATTCTCTGAAGAGGGAAGGTCACACTTCATTTGTTTTTACACAGACTTCATAATAAGAGGGAGCAATTCACTACCTATTTATCTTTTTATTTTTTTCTTCATCATCATTCTTTTCTTCTCTTCTTTGTCGCACACAGATCAATTCAGCTCTCCCCAGGGAAAGAAGGAAGTGGGGGGAGAGGACAGGAGGAGGGGAGACGAACAGATAGGAGGGGAGGACAGAGGAGGGAGAAAGAAGAAAGTGAGGGCGGTCCATTCTCTACCCATTCATTGCATTTGCTTTTTCTGGGCCAGACTTTGTGAATGAACTTTCTACACCCACTGCCTCCACTCACCTCCTGCTAACCAGTCACTGAAGGCCATCCTGGTTAGGAGCCAGGAAGACAGTAATGAGGAAGTCTCCTGAACCGATCTCCCCCACTTGAGGGCTTCTCTAAATCAGAGGCCACCATGCTCTAGTCCCTGGCGGGTTGGCTCCACAAGAATATCCAGACAGGACCTTGACCTCTGCATATCATCAAGGTGGGCTCCTCTGCTGCACCCGCAACCCCTCCTCCATCTCACCTGTTAACAACCACACCAACCTCCCTGCGCCTTCACTCATCCTCTCCCTCCTGGAGAGTCACTCAAGCTCTCAGTTCCTCCAATGAAATGCTTCTTGTACCTATTTCCACTTCTACACCTAGTGTGTTTTTACACCTGGTCTATTTGCTCCGGCTTTTGTTATCTTTTGTCCATGCAGACTGCAGTGACAGCCTTCCCACAGCTCTTCCTCCTCCCAATAATCAAATGCACTAGTGAGAAATCAGATTTTCCAGGAACATAACTCTCCCGTCCTTCTCCTAATCAAAGCATCTCTTGTGTTCCCTCTTAACAAGAGAACGTCAAACTGTTAAACTGGCGTTCAAGGCTCCCACCATGTAGGTGTTACTGTCTCAGCAAGTTTATGGTCTTATTCACTTAACTGAAACTGATTGACACTAAGCTCTGCTGAACATCCAAACAGACACAGTTCCAACGAGGCCAAGTAGAGCTAAGTTTTGTGCAGTGGGTAAGAAATCAAGTCCACATGCCAGGTTCACAGAGTTTCCAAAATATGTCCCTGTAGAGTAGCATCGTTAACATCTTGGGATTACTCAGAGACACTGAGGTGCTTCCCTGAAGAAATGACTCTTTCCCTGTGATTCTTTCCCTATATGCTTCATGCTTTAGTAGTCTAGCTTCCCAGGACTCACTGCAAACTGAAGGAACCATGGTATCAATTATAAGCTTAAAACCCAAACAATAACTATTTCGTTGTATCATTTTTTAAAAAGATTTTATTTATTTATTTGACAGAGAGAGAGCGAGAGAGGGAACATAAGCAGGGGGATTGGGGGAAGCAGGCTTCCCACTGAGCAGGGAGCCTCATACAGGGCTCAATCCCAAGACCCTGGGATAAGCTGAAGGCAGATGCTTAATAACTGAGCCACCGATGTGTCCCCATTTTAACCATCTTTAAAGCAACTTTCTTTTTCTTCCATTCACGGATGCTTTAAGTGTAGCTGTAACTTATCGAAGCGTTCCCCTTGCCCAGTGCCAGCAGCTAAGCTGACACTGGTCTCTATTGCCAGGGGAGAGTGAGGTTCAGGTTGGAATTTATGTGAAAAACAAACATGGGATGCTTGCTAATCATTTCATAAGCGAACAGTAATTTTCTCAAGCCTGAAAGCCAACTCTAGCTACAATAATCCCTCTACCTTGCAAAACTGCAATTCTCCTAAATATTTTGAAATACGGTTATGCAGACATATATTCCGTGATGCCTCCACTACAAGTCGTAACGAGTCACGAGCACTGATGTTCTGTCTAGCTTCAGGCCATAAAGGGGTTTTGTAACAACATGAATTATACCAAAATGAAGATTAAGGATTAAAAAAAAAAAAAAACAACTAGTGGAGGGCATCTGGGTGGCTCAGGTGCTTAAGTGCCTTCAGCTCAAGTCATGATCTCAGGGTCCTGGGATCAAGCCCCCGCACTGGGCTCCACGCTCAGTGAGGAGTCTGCCTCTCCCTCTCCCCCGTTCCTCCCCTGGCTCGTTCTCTCTCTCTCTATAATAAATAAAATTCAAAAAAAAAAAAAAAAGGTGGAAAATCCATCAGGAGTGTAGCCTGCAAAGAAATTATTCCCATTATGGTCTTTGAGAATGAATTTGGAAATAACTAGAAACTGTAAGGGGCACTGCATGCTTCATATTAATTTCATTAAAATTTAACATAGGAAATCACTAAAAACCCAAAAGACATATTTTAAATTCCATACAGTTTCAGATGTTGCCCTGCACATGGTGAAGACCCAGTAGCGCTGAATGAAGAGAACAGTGCAACGCTGAACTACAGAGAATCCTGTCCTCGACTTTTTCATGTGTGTTTGTTCAGTGGGGGGAAAAAATTATACTGCATTTCTCCTGGACCCCAGGACACCTGGTAAAGTGCTCAATCAATACTTAGTGACTAAATCACAAGATTGCAGAGTTAACTAAAATTCGTGAAATTGCTTAAATGAAAATACAGACCCAGGAGGCAGTTTTTATGTCTGTGTCACAGATGTGTGGGCAAAGCTTTATATTACACCTCTGGGTGGCTTGTGACACTGCAGTGGGTCAAACTGGCTTACGATGAAGAACCCCCCCTCATAGCTAGCCCATGTCAGAATGCTTATTACCTCTAATGCATCGTGGTTGTTTATTACCCCATGAGGTTTCCATTTACTAAGGAATGTGACTTTACGTGCATCTTATAACTAAGACTGTCCTAGAAAGAAAATGTAATGCTGGTAATATGGTTTGTTAGTTTATAGGAAGGTATGGCTCTTGTCTCAAGAGAATTGATTGAGAACTATTCCAGATTGTAAGTAATCTCTTTGGTTATTTGGATATGCAACTGTTAAAAATATAACCATGAGCACTGCTTTCCACAACACTGTCTTTTTTTTTTTTTTAAGATTTATTTTTAATTGAGAAATTGAGAGCAAGGAGGGGGTAGAAGGAGGAGAGAGAATCTCAAGCAGACTCCCTGCTGAGCACGGAACTTGATGCAGGGCTCGATCCCAGGACCCCAACATCATGACCTGAGCTGAAATCATGAGTTGGGTCTCAACCCACTGAGCCACTCAGGTGCCCCTCGCCTATTCTTATAACAAAAGAACTCCTACCTTGATACTCTGGCAGTTTCTCATGATGGATACTCATCAAGATTACCCTACAAATACTCTCTAAACTCAGTTACCCTACCCGACCACAGGTCATTCACAACCTCCAACTGACACACGCCAGGAGGTTTTCCATAGGCAACATCCTGATGGGAGAAGCACGAGTAGCCATGTCAAGTTAAGAGTGTATTCTGTTATGGGCTGGAGAGAAAGTGACTCTCCAAGTGCCCACACTGGTCATCTAATACTGGCTTTGTAACTGCCTCTAGCAGTTCAACTTTATGAAAAGCGCAAGAAATCTCCTTCTCCTTGTCTGGTTTTAAATAGAGATTGCAGTTTTTAAGGACAAACCTGAAGTCACTTGGGTATGAAATCTCTTACATGGCCCCAAGATGATGCTGGTATAAAATGTCTCCCTTCTCTTAATCTTTTATCATTCTTTAATTCTCTTATTACTATGTTGATGGAAGTTTTCCTAGCATTTTGGACACTTTTAAGAAAATAAAACTGAACTCGAGAATTCATTTAAGCAAAAATGGAAACATGAGAACATTTAAACTCAATATTGCTATTCACATACTACTACTTACAACTCTTTATGATGGGATATTCAGTTAATAATCCTTGGCCTCTGCAAGGTACAAGCAACCATGAGGCACCAGGTACTATGGCCAATGCTCTGAAGGATACATGGACAGAAAGATGCAAATATAAGGTGCTTATAATCTGGTTGAAGGGATGAGACAAGTATGAATAATAATGCAAGGCAGAAAGAATAGGCACCATAGGAGAAGTATGCTAAAACTGCAGTGGGGATTTAGAAAAACAAGGGCCACTTCCCTTAGGGATCCAAGGAAAAGAATGCAGAGAGGTGGCTCTAGTGCAGGACACAGTGACAAGTGTCATGGGTGATCAACAGTCTACAGGCAAGGAAAGAGGTAGAAGAGAAGCAGGGACTATTTTTCTTCAAAACAAATCTGAAATGATGTGATCATGTATAAACTGCACAGCAACAAAAGCTAAAGGGGTATCTTACACCATATGCAGAAATTAACTCAAAATGGATCACAGATCTAACTGTAAGAACTAAACCTATAAAACTCTTACAAGAAAACACGGGGAAAAGGCTCATGACACTATCTCTGGCAATGATTTCTTGGAAAGGATACTAAAATCACAGGCAACAAGAGAAAAAATAGATATATTAAACTTCATCAAAAGTAAAAAATTTTTGTTCATCAATAGGCACTATTAACAGAGTGAAAGGGCAACCCAGGGAATGGGAGAACATGTTTGCAAATCATATAGTTTATAAGGGATTAATATGCAGCATATATAAAGAACTCCTACAAATCAACAACAAAAACAACCCAATTCAAAAATGGGAAAAGGACTTGAATAGATATTTCTCCAAAGAAAACAGGCACAACAAGCACATGAAAAGATGCTCAACATCATTCACCCATAGGAAGACGCAAATCAAAACCACATTAAGATACCAGTTCACATCCACTAAGATGGCTATCAGAAAGGAAGGAGAGAAGGAAAGAAAATAACAAGTGTTGGCTAGAATGTGGAGAACTGGAACCTTTGCACACTGTTGGGAGGAATGTAAAATGGTGCAACTGCTGTGGAAAACAGTATGGAGGTTCCTCAAAACAAAACATAAAACAAAAATGGAATTACCTGTTAGTTCTAGCAACTCCACTTTCAGGTGTATACCTACAAAGAACTGAGTGAGATATCTGTACACTCACAATCACAGCAGCATCACTCTCTCAATGGCCAAATAGTGGAAGCAACCCAACTGTCCACTGAGGGATTCACGGATAAATAAAATGTCACATATTCCTAGAGCGGAATATTATTTAGCCTTAGAAAAGAAGGAAATTCTGACAGATGCTACAACATGGATGAATCTTGAGGACATTATACTAAGTGAAACACACCAGTCACAGAAGAACAAATACTACAGAATTCCAATTATATGAGGTAGTTAGAGTCATCAAATCCATTGAGACAGAAAGTAGAATGGTGGCTGCTGGGGGCTGAGGGAGAGGGGAATGGGGAGCTGTAACAGGCACAGGGCTCTGGTTTTACAGGATGAAGTTTTCTGTGGATGGATTGTAGCAATGACAGCACAACCATGAGACTATACCTTATACCACCAACTGCACACTTAAAATGGTTAAGATGGTAAATTTTATATGTACTACATTCTTCTGTGAAAATTAACTTTTAACTGTAAAACTAAAAAGCTAATCTACAAAAAATTTAACCCTCCTCATTAGCACCACCCGTATGAACAATGCATTCCTAGACCTGAGAAGGACCTGTTGTCCTGGCCTCTGGACTCTCCCCAGTCCACTCTGCCTTCACTGACATTCCCAGATAGAGCCTTCTGTCTGGCCCACCCCCCAGGACCAGATCCATCCCAGACTACCTGTATTCCTAAGGCCCCCCTGTCTTAGCACTAATGTTCCACAATCACCTGTAACTTGTCCTAAAGGGAACAATGCACATGTTGGTGGTCTCTCTGCTGGGTGCTGATGGACTGGACACTGTTCTCTCTGAGCTGGAGCCCTGAATTTAGGAATATGATACCAACAGTAACACTATTTAACATAACACAGCAAGTTAAAAAACAAAACAAAACATGCCAACTGCGTTGACTGAGATCTTCTATTCTATTTCTATCTCTTGCGTTCACAAGCAGATATCACTCATCATCAGCAATGTCCACATTGAGCCTCCTAATGAGTCCTTCAGAGATGTTCCTTGAGGATTTCATAAGGTAAACATTCCAGTTAAAGGAAACAAGCCAACAAACAGAAGAGTTGCTCAACAAATTCAGATCTGACTAAAATGCTGGCTTGTGTTCAAAATGTGCATCTCCTTGGGTCGGGCCATATGAAAGGCACTCAACAATGAGAAGCATGTCTGTATGGCTTGTTCTCCAGCCCTGTTTTATCCTCTGTCTCATCCTTAAGTCAATGTGACATTGGCATAAACACATCTCCACCTAAGAAAATATCCCCAAGTTCAATGTTACCGTGGAGGCCACTACCCAGCATAAGATAGGTTGGGTTCCAAACATTACCTTGTCAATTTGCCTCTCTCTCTCTCTCTCTCTCTCTCTCTATCTCTAATGCAACATTGAGCTTTAATGTCAGGAAAAATGGGCACATTCCCAGGTCAAGCCTCACAGTCTAGTTTCTCTCATGATGTGCCAGGGTACAGAATGTAGAGCCTACCTGCCTTACAGAAAAAGTTTTACAGGAAAATGGAGTTGACATCCACTTAGAGATTTCAAGATGAATTTGCCCCTGAGGAAGTGAGCAAGGGTGCACACCTTGGAGGCGATACTGGTGGACACTTTGACCTGGGCAGTGGGGGAGGGGTAGGCTCAAGAGCAAGGATGGGTTCCAGGTGGACAGAGGGCCAGGTGGTGAGAGGAGGAAGTGAAGGCAGGAGGATATGGGAGAGGAAGGGGTGAGATGCTGAGGAGCAGATGTGAGGACAAAGGTAGCAGGTAAGCAGGACAGCTCCTTGGTATCTGCAGCAAACTAGCCCTGGAGTAGACCATGGCAGGAGTAAGGACAGCATGTTTTGTTCTTCTCTGTGCCTCTGAACCAAATATGTCTGAAGTTGGCAGTGAGGGTATGAAGGGGCATGGGCAGAAGCTGCATTTTCTCTGGTCTCCTTCCTCCTTGCTCATCCTTCTCTTTATGGTATATTCTACAATCCCGGCCACGATTTTTTGCTAATAATCTCTCTCTCACACCCACTCACCTATACAGGTACACACACACACACACACATACGATCATAGGCAGGAGGAAAGAAGTAGGACGCTAGGGCTAGAGGGACAGGCATGGAACCACCTATGTCCAGAGTGTGCGGTACAAAGAGGACATAGGAGTGAGAAGAGGCAAGGGGTAAGAGGAATATGTCCTTACCCCCACGCCCACCTGTTTGAGCATCTGCTCATTGGCTGAAAGATGTGTCAACTAGAGACTTTCAGTCCAGCCATAATCTGGGCAGAATCCACTACCACCTCCTAGCCTGTGAAGAGATACTACTGGTTCTCTCACGAGTCTCATCCAGCTTCCAGCATTTGCATTACTACCATTTTCCCCTCTCTGCCATTCTGCAGTTCCATGCGATCTTACTGGGGGCTCTGCTGTGAAAGGAGGCTGCCATCTTGGAGTTGACTGTCATATGGCATACACAGAACACCCAACAGGAGAGCTGGCCCAAGCAACCACATGACAGGGGAGGTGGGAGGGTATGCCAGTTTGAAAAGAACTGGAATATGAAATGTACCATCCAGTTTCTATGAAGACTGTCCTCCTTGGATCCTGGACTTTCACACTTCAATACCCATTTTAAGACAGCTTATCCCTCAGAACCATTAAAAAAAAATAGATACAAAGCCAAGTTTAAGCATGAAAGAGATTTCTTTTTTATTATCAAATATACTTTCATTGGGAGCCATTTCTCCTCTAATCAGAAGTTTGATTCTCTTAACATATTTTATGTTTTTATTAGCCAATGGATTCATTCTGTAATAAGGGCACTCTTTTCCCAGAACTACATGTTTCAAAATTTTCTTGCTTAAAAGATTCATGCTTATTTTAAAACCAAGAGGGCATTAAGAAAGTCTGGCTTTTGGAGGACAGGTATCCAAATATCCCAAAGTGCCCAGCTATTGCCATAAATTCAATCCAGAAATATTTATTGATCACTTACTACATTCTTGGAACTGTACAGGCTAGCCACAGAGTTACAGTAGTGAACAACGTTATTATATACTCACTACAGAAAGATGAAAACAATACAAAGTACCATGGAATGCTGGGATTAGATGATAGTAAACACTGCATTTGTGAGTATACTAAAATCAGTGAATTGTACGCTTAAAATTTTGAGTGGATTTCGGGGCATGTGAATTTCATCTCAGTATAAAGTCATTTATTAAAAGCCCTATGGATGTGTACTGAAGAGAGCCAAAATGTACTCATGCTTTCCCATGATAAGCATTCAATAAATGTTTTGTAAAGAACACAATCAGCTGTAGTTTAATTAAAACAAAGTATCTACTTGGAAAAACAATATATATCTATAACCTTGGTCATTACTGTAGTTGGCACTATCATTCAAACTGTAAGTGCCCTTATGAGTTCAGCCCTGTTAAATTCACCTAAAGCTTAGTTAGCTGTTTACTTCTGCTGGTCCAGCTTATGGCATAGCATGAGCTGAGCAATTACACAAGATTTGTCCCGATTACTCAGAAGCCCGCCTTTCAGTTGACTTCATGTTGTAGTGCCCTGGCCAGAGCCCGAGGGACTCTGGCTCCTCCAAACCAGTTCAGCTAAGCCTTCCAACCACCAAGCATGGCCACCGTAACCTTCTCTGTTTTCCTGCTGCTTAACGTAGCTCCACATGAACGGATGAAAAGCTAGAATATGCTGTAGGCAGATCTGTATCGCCCACTTATGACTGTGACTAACAGAATCTTGTCCTTGGCTGTCTTGTTCCATTGCAACATGAACTTCCTCATGATACTAATAGCTTCCTCATGGCACCAAATATGTTACTGAAACACACCAGAGATCCAGTAAATGTTGTTTTTGTTTTGCTGATTTTACCAAATCCCTGCATTCACTTTCAGGAAGAATACTGAAAACCATTATTTAGCCATTTCTCAAACAGTTATTCTATAACACACTAAAATTACAATATCATAAACCCTCTAATACTGGGTTATTCTGCTAAATATACTGAATATAGAGTAATTATATTAATGTATGGTAGAATGTCTCGTGTTATTTTTACCTTCTTGAATTTAATTTTCCTAAAGTCTAGGATCCCTTGTGTTCCATAACAATGTAGGGAATATAATTTTAAGAGATTATTTTTAATTCTGGATTGCCCACAGAATCTATAAAGCTGCTTGCCCCTGTTCTAAATAGTCCAGGTTGTTGAGCTTTTTGAGGTCTTCTGCCTACTTTTTCAATGTCTTGTCTCTTCATTTACTTCATACCACTATCCAACGACTGTCTCAAGCAGCTAGTCTACTCTCTTTTAATTTGCTGCTTCAGTTCTGCCCTAGGTAAAACATGTCTGTTTGTCTGTAAGCATTTATTTCTGTGTACACAAAAAGAAGAGAAATTAAGGTGTGGAAAGAGAATAAGTAGAAAATAATTCCAGAAAACTATTTAAAAGCTGATGGCTGGGATACCTGGGTGGCTCAGAAGTTGGGCGTCTACCTTCGGCTCCAGTCATAATCTCCAGGTTCTGGGATCAAGTCCCATGTCGGGCTCCTACCTCAGTGGGGAGCCTGCTTCTCCCTCTCCTCTCCCTCTGCCTGTCCCCCTGTTTGTGCACACACTCTCTCTCTCTCTCCCAGTCTGTCTCTGTATCTCTCTCAAACAAATAAATAAAATCTTTATAAATAAAAAAAATAAAACCTAATGGTTTATGGACACATTAAAAGATATTCGATATCACTACTGATCAGGGAAATGCAAATCAAAACCACAATGAGATAGCGCCTCACACCACTCAGAATGGCTGGTATCAAAAAGACATGAAATAACAAGTGTCGGCAAGGATGTGGAGAAAAAGAAACCCTCGTGCACTGTTGATGGGAAGGCAAACTGGTACAGTCACCCTGGAAAACGGTATGGAGGATTCTCAAAAATTAAAAAGAGAAATACTGTTATGATGCAGTCCCTTACACTACTGGGCATTTACTCAAAGAAAACAAAAACACTAATTCCAAAATGTTTACACCTCTATTTACAGCATTATTTACAACAACCAAAATACAGAAGCAGCCCAAGTACTGGACAGATGCATGGATAAAGAGAATGTGACATACATATGTGTCTGTATCTATGCCTATGTCTACATATATATACACAAGGGAAAATTACTCAGCCATTAAAAAAAAAGGATGAGATCTGGCCATTTGCAACAACATGGATGGACCTACAGGTGTTATGCTAAGTGAAATAAGTCAGAGAAAGACAAATACTGCATGATCTCACTTACATGTAGAATCTAAAAAAAAAACAAAGTAAATGAACAAACAAAACAAACAGACTCTTAAATACAGAGGATAAACGTGGTTGTGGAGGGGCAGTGAGTGGGGGGATAGGTAAAAGAGATAAAGGGAAGTAAGAAGTACAAACATCCAGTTATAAATAAGTTAGTCACAAGGATGAAAGTACAGCATAGGGAATGCAGTCAATAACAGTGTAATAACGCTGTACAGTGACACACGGTAACTACACTTGTCATGGTGAGCACTCCATAAGGCATGGAGTTTACAAATCACTATGCTATACACCTGAAACTAATATAATATTGTATGTCAATATATTTCAATAATAACTTTTTAAATAAAAAAAAACCCTAACTGTTCAGAATAATTATTTTTGGTAAGTGAGTATTAGGAGACTTTAAAATTCTACTTGAAAGAATTTTGTAGGTTTCTTTTTTCAATTTTTTTTACGAGTCTATTGTTGTAATTCGTATAATAAAAATGATTTTATATTATGTTTTTTATATTTTATATTATGCCTTATAATATTGTGCTATTACACTTTCACTTTCATATTATTATTACCCAAGCACATAATCTAATCTGTAACTCAAGATCCACATTTTTCAGGAAGAAGACTGAGAAAAATCTTGAGAGTAAAAAGCAAGGTTAGCGAGTTGCCTGGGGCGATTCAGAGATTTGGCACTGACCTCCGGCTTCAAACCCCTTTCTGGATACTTACTAGCTGCTTGACTTTAGACAAGTCCTATTTTTATGATTATTACTCTTATCAGTAATTAGTATTTCTTATAAATTTGAGGTCTTACCCTCTTTTTTTTTTTTTTTTTAAATACTTTTTTATTTATTTGACAGAGAGAAATCACAACTAGGCAGAGAGGCAGGCAGAGAGAGAGGAGGAAGCAGGCTCCCTGCAGAGCAGAGAGCCCGACGCGGGGCTCGATCCCAGGACTCTGGGATCATGACCTGAGCTGAAGGCAGAGGCTTTAACCCACTGAGCCACCCAGGCGCCCCAGTAATTAGTATTTCTTAAAAAAAATTGTATTTCTAAGATAAATAACAAAAATGATAATTGTTACACATGTTCACTGATCTCTAACCTGTCCCCATGCATTCTGCTGAGGGTGCTGCAAACATTACCTTTATTTTGTCTTCACCACAATCTGGTGCAGAAACCCTGTCATCCCCCTCAGGCAGTGCCTGGACCGAGACTCCAGGCAGTGACTATCCAGGAGGGTGGGCAAGGTGGTCTGAGTCTGGGTCTTCTCTTCCAGGCAATACAGCCTCCCTTTGGGAGAATTCGTTTCTGCCTCGGCCCACTGAATATCGTAAGATCACTAATATTCATCTCATAGGGTTATTAAAATAACTAAATCAGATAGTAGATGTGGATGCCTCATAAACTCCAATGGACTTTTAAAAATGTCATTATTGTTATAATTATCAGCATAATTATTATTATGGTCTCTCGTACTGGATTCACCCTGACTTTCTAGTTACTGGCAGTACTCTAGTGAGGCAGATAAAGTACACTGAGTGACATGTTAAGTCATGCTGTGAGCAGCCGTGCAGAATAGCCTAATTGATAAGTATCCTAATATCACCAGCATTTAAAAGATTCATCAAAAATATTAAACAGGAGGGGCGCCTGGGTGGCTCAGTCGGTAGAGCATCCGACTCTTTGTTTCGTCTTAGGTCATGATCTTGGGGTCATGCAGTTGAGCTCCACGTCGGGCTCAGCGCTCTGCCCAGAGTCTACTTGAGAGTCTCCCTCTCCCTCTCCTTCTGCCCACATCCCCCTCCCCCTGCTCGCACCACTCGCTCTCTCTCTCCCTCCCTCTCTCTAAAATAAGACCTTTACATAAAAAATATATTAAAGAGTATGTTTTTCCTTATGTTAAAATTCTCCTTTAGGAAGGTTTAAATCTTCATGAGTCAAGCAATGAATTCCAATGAAGAATTCAGATAAAATACCAAAAGAGATTCCAGAAGATGAACGAGATCAAAGGAGTATATTGGAAGAGTAAAACCCACACCCTAAGGACAAAGGACATACACATGCAAACAAAAATAACCCTTTGAAATCAGAGCTGGAAATTCTGTCTTCCTCTTGACATCTCTGTTAAGAAGCCATGCCTTGGCTGTGGCACACATTAAAAAAATAAAACACACCCCCACAAACACATCCAGATGTTCACGAATATTCATGATGTGGCTTCCAATCTGGTTTGGGCTTGCCCTTGCTTTATTTTTGATTAAGTTCCACCAGCTTCTGCTGGGGCCCATGAGATGGATAGCACTGCTGTAGCACAAATTTAGAGAATCTTCGTATGGTAAATAATTGCAGAAAGTCTCTCAAACTATCCCTATAAATAAATGATTTGTGCACAAAGCCCAGAGCAGACAGACATGAAGAAACTGGCTTAGTCTGGAGCCTGAACTCGAATGTCATTGCTGCAGTTGATAAATTAAACCTCCATGTCTACTACCCAGGCTGTTATGTCAGGGGTTAAAAAAAGGGGTCTTTATGTTAAAAAAAGAAAGAAAAGGCTAGAAACTACTGTTCTCTTTTGAATAATATAATGGGACATGAAAGGAAACAGAGATGCATTTTCCAAAGCCACCAAATTAGTTTGTGTCCTTCCAGATACCCAAATGTTTGAAAAGCCAGAAGCCTGACAGGATCAGCTGCATTGAAGACATCAGCTCAACATTGCACCATCTCGCTTTCTTCTACTTAAAATAAAATTCTCAAAACTTCCAAATTGAAGCTCCAGATTAAAAAAAAAAAAAATACTGCTGAAATGGATGTATGATTTTTTTTTTTTAAAAGTAGGCTCCACACCCAGCGTGGATCCTAACACAGGACTTAAACTCAAGACCTTGAAATCAAGACCTAAGGCAGCTGCTTAACCAACTGAACCACCCAGGCTCCCCTGTGATGTTCTTTTTAGAAGAGGCTCAGATCAATACGATGTGGGAAACAGAGGCACAGGGAAATGCAGATAAAACTAAACGTCCTTTTAACCTGCAGCCATTGACAAATCCTTGAGGTGGGCAGCGTGTAACCTTCCTGCAGGAAGCTCCCAACCACCTTCCTATTAATGCTTTGCTGGAGGGAAAAACAACCCTGTTTGACAAAGATAGGCCTCAGACATCCCTAGCGTCTTCTTTAGCATTTGAAATTCCTTTCCGATGTCCCTTATCTTTACTTCCCCCCAACCCCAAATTATATAATCACTTGTTCCTCACAATCCCAGATCAATAGGCAGCAGGCAGCAGCCTCTTTCTGCCCATGGATTCTGCCCACAGGTCCTGGCCCCTTGCCTCAAGAATTCGTTCTTGACCATAGGCTCATCAAATATACAGGGCCCAAGCCTCTCCGTCCTCAGTCACGCCAGTGCACTGGAGCTACACTGAGACTGGTCTAAAGTCCGGACCAACGGGTCAGGAGGCCAAGGGCTGCTGTGTGTGGCGACACCAGCAGAGGCTCCTGGTTTGGCCCCAGGTGACTCCCTGCCTGGGCCCTGCCCCTGTCTAATCTCATTTCAGACCCCCAACACTAAACAGAGCCTAGAAGGACAGGTGGGCCGCTTGGCCTGAGATACTCAGTCTTCACCAGAGGCCTTAAATTCAGACCTTTGATGATGACATCATTATAGCATTATAGATCCAGCCACAAAACCCACTCAGGCCCTGAAAATAAACATGCATCATACTCCTTTACATTTTGTCTGAAGGCAAGACCATACTGCCTCTAGCGTGCTACAAATTCACACGTTTAAACAGCCTATAATTCCCTTGGCATATGCACAAATAAATTACACGTCACTCTCCCACGTTAAAAGTGCTTATGTGTTAAAATGTAAACATTTGGATGCTGCTACAGTTTTGGGGACCTGAGGCTGACATCCCAGGGCTCCAGAAAGGCACATGGTGGTGTGGGGGTGGGTGGCTCGCTCCACTATGAAACGTCCAGATTCCGAAAACAGGAATGCTCCTTTCCCCTCTCAAAGGCTGACCACACCCTTCCAAACCCAGCTTCTGCCATCAAAGTGGCCTCACTGACTTGAATTCCTTGGCTTTTTTCCCCAGTTACAGCCAATGTGATTAACATTTAGGAATTCTCTGTTGTATGTAAATGAAAACAACCACAAAGCTCAGACTTCTTTCCCTTTCTGGCAAACATTTGTATTCTGAGTAAGATGCTATTTTGGTTTTTAATCCCCTAGGTATATTGTGTTTTATAAAATGCAAACAAACAAAACAGTAATTTCTCAATGCTCAGGAGCAAAAAAGAAGCTGATGCTGTTGAACCTTATTTGAAAGACCTGATGAAGAAATCCTGCCTTGTAGACGGTTATATCACATATGACGCATCTAAACTGTTCCCAAATTATACAAGAGTCGACGAGGTTTCTAAGTGTAAAAGGACAGATGCATGACTAAATGACAAGCGGCCCAGGATGCCGAGATCCAATCTGGCAGCCGAGAGATCGGTTCCTGTCCATCCGTGTTAGCGCAGTGCAGTGCACAAAAACGCTGACTAAATGGCTACTGGGCATCGGACTATAAATGCGACTTTGTCTGAGAGGAGCCAGAGCAGAGAACTGTATCACCATGGGGCTTAAGACACAATGCCTCAGTGTATTTTGTCATCAAGTATGTGAATCGCGCAGCAGAACGTAGCTCAGACCCAACGTCTAATGCCCACTGTTTTTGCCTGCAATCTGCAAATCACCAGTAGCTCCAAACTGGCAAGTCCTATCCTTGAAGACAAAATGAAACCAAACAAAAACAAATGCTTTTCAGAGCAACAGTTGGGGCTTTAGCAATGGAATATCTAAACTCGGGACACCCTGCCAAGGCCACACCACACAGATCACACTGCCACCCTTTGCAAGAGAGAATACGGGTCCAGGGAGAACATTTGCCTTCTGAACTTCCACGCTCCTGGGGCGGGCCGCATTCCCTCCAAACACCTGCAACCTATGCACTCAGGTGGGGGCAACATCGACTTCCCTCATCATTTCCTGGAATCCTCAGGCAGCACAGGAAACCTGTTTTCCACGTGTTTTGCTGTCTCTAGCGAGTAACAAAAGAGAAGTCGATAAAACAACACGGCCCACTCTTTCCCCCCAGACAGAGTTTGGACTAAGTCTGCCCATGTGGAACCACAAGTTCACCTTGACCCAGCAGCCAGCTGTTGCAAAATGGCAATTATTTTTGTTTTGTCTTGTGAATGGTGATGAATCAGAACATCCTATCTTTTTGTATCATTAATAATCCAAGGACCTGTGAAAGAAGACCATGCATCTTTTTCTCCACATCATTTTTATCTTAGGTTTCAGCCATGGTAAACTTCTTGTATTGCCTTAACGGCCACATTTTCTCTCCTAATTTTTGATCTTTGTGAAAACTGGAACCTCTGCCTTAAGTTCTTCTGCACTGTCCACCCCCATCCCCAAATCAGGTTAACATTCTGCGTCCTTAATGAGTGGGCTTGGGTATCACCTCTTGCAGGAAGCCTTTCCTGACTTTCCTACCCTGGGCCAGGGGCTCTTCTCTGTACCCCAGAACAGCATTTTTATAATCTGTTTACTTGTCTAATGCCCCCAACTAACCTGTGACCTCTTTGTGGATGGGGAAAACATCTTTTACCGGTCTTTCTAGAAAGGCAAAATCTCAGATATAGACTTAATGTTCATAAATTATTGAAAAATAATTATATAATAAATGAACTCAACATATACTAATCACACACCTCTTACACACCATGCACTGTTCCCTATGTTGGGATGCAGAAGTGACCAAAACAGACCAACAAAAATCCCTGAACTCAACACGGATTTGCCGGGAAGGGATTGAGGGAACTTGGCGGGGTTGTTAACTATGTCCTGTATCACGCTAGCATGTGCATGGCATGGATACATTCTCTTGACAAAATCATACAGCTGAGAACTGTACATTTCAATATGCAAAAAGAACTTTGCAAAAACAACAATAATCAAGTGGGCGTGGGGAGTAAGGGTAACATAAGGATGTTGAAATGCTAACAACTGTAGAAGCTGGGTGAGAGGCACGGAAGTTTGTTACAGTATGCTGTTTATGTATGTTTAATATCAAAAAGCTAAAGAACCTGTGTACTCCTATGAATACATGTTAATGAAGCATGAGTAACGGATAGTCTTCAGTGGTACCAGAAGGGTTTTGAACTAGGAATAAAAAGGAAAGAACATAAATGAACAGTCACAGGCATTCATCATGATGTGCAAGGTGCTTTGTAGCAATTTTCTCACTTAATCCTCACAAAACCTTTATGGGATATTTTTATCCCCACTGTGTAGATGGGAAAGCTGAGGCTGAGGGAGGTTATACAACTTGCAGGTAAACACAACAGTCAGAACTGGGCCCCGAGTCCAACAGGGTTTCCCTTTGCCACTGCACCAAGCGAGGGCGGGGGAGGTGGGACTCCCGCTGGGGCTGGGGCAGTGCAGTCTGAAGAAGGGCTGAGAAGAACCACTAGTCATGACAGATCCCACTCTTCCTGCCTCTAATGAGGCCAGAATTACATCCAAAGAGGTTAGACTATTAAAATTTCAAGGAACAGGGGCGCCTGGGTGGCTCAGTCATTAAACGTCTGCCTTTGGCTGAGGTCATGATCCCAGGGTCCTGGAATCGAGTCCCGCATCAGGCTCCCTGCTCCAGGAAGCTGGCTTCTCCCTCTCCCACTCCCTCTGCTGTGATCCCTCCCTCGGTTTGTCTCTCTCTGTCAAATAAATAAATAAAATCTTTAAAAAATTTTTTTTAAAAATTTCAAGGAACAATAATTCCACCCCGGAACTCTTCCTATACCATCGGCAACAGCTGTGACGTCACATCTGTCTGTTATAATATGCAATATTTTCACTTACACCCCTGGTCCTTGAAGACCTGTGTTGAGTCTCCACCTGGGCTCCCATTTCCTGGTGCACATGTAGAGGGGATCACGACTGGCACAGAGCTCAAGATGGGCTTGGGCTGACATTTGTCAGTAGGGTCCCCCTAAAAGTAAGGGACTCCTTTGTCATGGCTGAATTGCACCGACAACCACACACACTTGTTTTCTGTCCAACACCCAGACCGACTCAAAACCTCACAGATGCCGAGGAAGCTGATATGGCCGGTCATAATTGCCCACCTTGCCTGTGTCCCTCTCCTGGCCGCTGTGTCACTTTGACAGATGTCGGATTTAGCATCACTAGAGATGGGCCCATTATGGACTTGAAAAGCTGTATCATTTCCAAATGCAGACTTGCCCAGCCAAAATAACAGGCAGTGCTCAGGGACGTGCCAAATGGGTGGAAATATGGGCAGCTTTCCTGCTGTTCACAAGCACTCATGTCCCAGTCCCCAACAGAGGCAAAGGCCGGGGTCCAGACATACTGTTCCTTTAGGGCCTGTTTGGTGCTAAATAAAAACTCTCCATAGTTATAAATTTGAATCATAATCCCTGTTTATACTGTTGAACGTTCAACCATCTGTACTCTCTGTTGCCTTCATCTAAACTAATCAGCCCCGCAAACACTTTATCAAAGAAGTGCTTTATGCTAGTAGGGATCCGGGTGATTAGGTCCTGGAAAAGTAGCTTGATATTCAGTCCAGAAAGTTAATTACTAACATAATTATCAAAACCTTATATTTTTCAGGATTAAGTCAAGCCTCGCTGACTAAATGGGCAGGATGCCTTTTTGATTGGTTGGTTCTCTGATTGACATGTAATTAGCTCTTAAAGACAATGCATTTCTTGACTTTTAAAGCCAAACACAAATATCTAGATACCTATTCTATCTGTAGAACATTCTTTCAGTTGCCAAAATTCACCAAAAGAATCTGAAATGAAATGAAGTCATAAACTGATTCAACCCATCGTTCAAAACTCTGTATTCAAGGCTGTCTCTGAATGATTTTTCTACAGCAGACACAACAAACTTAACGCTACTTTTTTTCTGTATAAAAGGCGGAGAACCTGGGTAACTCAGTAGGTTAAGCGTCAGACTCTTGATTTCTGCTCAGATTGTGATCTCAGGGTCATGAGCTCAAGCCCCGTGTCTAGCTCTGAGCTGTGCGGAGCCTGCTTAGGATTCTACCCAACCCCTACTCCCTCTACTCCCCCAGTCTCTCCACTCCAGCTGTTGCGTTCTCTTGCGGGGTGGTGGGGGGGGGGGCTTTAGGCTTCCACTGTATTCCTCTTACTGCTTTTGGTGGATTATTTCTTTTCCAAGCCACCTCAATTCAGCTTTCACTGGACTGCTTATCGACACCAAAAGGAGTATAATGTTGCAGGTCCTCAGACACAAAGCTGTTCCAATAGTAAAATGGGGAAGAAGTTTGTCTACTTGTCTGAAAGTGGAATAATATGCAATAAAATAATGAAAAATAAAATAACATAACATAACATAAAGAAAAATAATGCAATAAAAGGAGCATCATGGACTGAAAGTTTCAGCTTCTTAAGAAAATGAGTTCCCATCAGGATTCTCTCTGGGATGAGCTAACCACCATAGGACAGAACTTGCAATATGTCGCCAGTGTTGCATAGGTGGCCTGAAAGAATGACGGATGACCTTACGCACATCTCACATGGACTTCTAGACTCTCCTGAACCATGTGAATGACATATGGGACACATGGCATCTAACCTGGCATTCAGCAGTTCGAGAACTCCCCTTGACCTCTCCAACTTGCCTGCAATTTCATAGAAAGGAGTCTGAATATGCCCATCTGGGATCTTACTTTTTTCATGAACTACTGTTTAAAGGATGAACAAAGTTTCCAGCCTGGCTCGAATGAGCTCCCATCAATTTTACCCACCACCACATTCCTGCACCTTGGATGAGAACTAATTAAGCTCATGTGGTGGGTTTTTTTTTCTTCCCCAGACTGTCTTTTGTAGCTCTGGAACAGAGCACACCAAATTAAGCCCATCTGTCTAAATGGGAAGAAGTTATTTATCCCACTGCCAACCAGGCTTTCTTTCCTATGCAGATGCTGCCTTCCAAGGTTCCCAAACACCTTGCGGTGGTGATGGTAACCCCAACTCAACCAGCTAGACCTCTGGGAGAGCAACTGCATCAAGGATCATGCGCTAATCCATAGCAAGCATTTCCTTGCAAGGCAAAATATCCAAAGAAGCCACAAAGTATGCTACCAGACTATCATTCAAGGTCAAAATTACAATATCCAAGAGTTAAGTTTAATTTCAGTGGCATCTTCTGCCACATAAGGTTACCTCTGTTGAAAAGGAAGAAGCAACTCTGCTGCTCGCACAGGCCAGAGGACAAAGTCATAGGAAAGATGCCCTGGGCAATGATGACGCCCACACGCCTGCATGGGTGCCAATGTCAGGCTCCCAGGATGATGGCTCTCAGCCCCCAACTGATGCTTCTCAGCTCAATCAACTCAACTGTAGTAACTCCCACCACTGCCGACTGCTCAGAAAGCAAACAAAAAGGAAAGAGAATCAGTAAGTATCTGACAGTCATGATATACTGTTACTCCTGACCTGAAGAATCTTCACTTAGGCTGAGTTAAGGAAAGAAATTAAAGTCCACAGGAACACCAGAGTCTCACTATAGAAGTGAAGAATGTCCACTTGCAGAAAACAGAGGTGCCTAAACTAGTTGGTGGGTCTGTTATGTAAGAGGTGCTTTATAGCAGAAAACGAATTATTAATAAATGAATTCTTTGTTCCGAGTTTCTTAATTATTGTTTTTTCTTTAATGCCTACCCTAAGTAGATTTATGGAAATTAAATAAATAAAGACTTGATTGAATCAGCAGTATTCAAACTGTTTTGAAAGGCAGAGATACTTTTTTTTTTTTTTAAGATTTTATTTATTTATTTGACAGACAAGAGATCACAAGTAGGCAGAGAGTGAGGAGGAAGCAGGCTCCCTGCCGAGCAGGAAGCCCGACTCTGGGCTTGATCCCAGGACCCTGGGATCATGACCCGAGCTGAAGGCAGAGGCTTTAACCCACTGAGCCACCCAGGTGTCCCTAAAGGCAGAGAGACTCTTATTCAAAACAGATCCATGTGGTCCTTCCTCCCCCACCAATATATAAAAGATAGTCAAAAGGATTTGGTCTGGATGAGGAGACATTCCAGAAGGGGTCCTGAGGTCAGCATAGTGAAATAAAACAATGTGAAAGGCACTGAACTGGTATGGATCCAAATAGAATATATGATGAAAATTTAAGTAAATAAGCACAGAAACTTCAGTAAGATTTTTTGTACCAAATGCACAACATGGAAACATTAGCACACATATGGGTTACAAAGAGAGACCTAAGCTATTTATTTACTATTTATCACATGCAAGTTCAAATGCAGCATTAATCCAAAATGGTCTTCATGAAACAGCCAAATGAATTTCAACACCTGAGTACAAGGACAGAGCCATGAAAAATGGTGATTATGAAGGTCTTAATGACATGTAAGAACTATAATAAAATATTAAGTAATAAAGCAAGAATTATATTGCTGACGTAAAAATGCCGAGAAAAACACTGAGCAGGAATCTGCTAAAATACCAACACAGTAACTACCAAGTGAGAAATTAGGGTGGTTTCTGGCTTCTTTAAATTCTATTTTGTTTAAGGAAGGAAGGGAGAAAAGAAGGCAGGAAAAATCTAACCTAGACATTCTTTGGGCTTAGAGGCCATAAAAATGTAGTATACACTGGCCAACAGTGAAAACACTTGTCACTTAAGTTAAAACATAAAATTTAGTCTTTTCATGACTATAAAGATTGGGTCGTGCCATCCCAGCCAATACCCAATTCATCTGATGGCCACAGAGCTAGATGATTCAGCCTCTGGGACCTGACCTTTGTGCCCTGATCTAGCACCGCAGCTTACAGAGGGATGCTCCAGGCACAACCAGGACCGCTAGAAGGCCTGGAGGGCAGGCGGGATCAGGGGCAGGACACAGAGCAGCCCAGAAGCATATTCCCAGACCCACCCACTCACCACATCCAGGTCCTGGGAAACCCGCCGCTTCCGGAGCTCCTCCATCCTCTCGCACACATCGGAGAAACAGGTGTTGTAATAATCTGCATACTGTTGTGCCAGGTCATCGATGTTTCCCAGCGAGCCGTCCTGGGGGTGAGGAGAGCAGGAGGAAGACATAGGAAGAGAACAAAGGCAGTCAGTCCACCTGCAAAAAGACCCACCGCTTCCCGCCCCCACTCTCCATGTATTTGCCCTATTCACGGCTGGTATTCATTATGCTGTGAGCATGCGCCAGGCTAACTTTCACACGTGACACCGCTTAACCCTCAGGCTACCTGCTGGATGCCCGACCTGTTCCTCACTGTGCGGAGGAACACACAGTAGGTCACTGAAGGTGAGCGACCACCCAAGGGTTCCAAGGTTAACAAACAGAGAAACCAAGCCTCCAGCCCAGGACTGCCTGGTGCTGAGGCCATGGTCTTGAACTCACACCTGCCTGCCTGGCAGGGCTCAGAAACCCTTAAGGGAGCACCTGCCGAGAAGGCACTGTGCAGGGGAGAGGCTCCCTAAGGCCCAATCAGTGGCTGCACCAGAACCCCCTGGGAAGATCCTGAGAAATTTTGCTACCAGGACCACCCCATTCCCAGAAATTCTCAGGAGAACCAGAAAACTGAGGACCCATGAGGGATGCTGCGTCTGAGACACACCTGTGCCATGCCCTCCTGGGAAACCCTTGAAAAGAGCACTGTATCCCTTGAGTTATTCCAAGAAATAGGAAAAACATGCAAGAAGACCACAGGTTACCAGTTTACCTAGAGGAAAGCCGTCTGTGGCCTGAGCCACTGCTCTGGACCCCACCCTCCTGGGTCCGCACTCAGCTCTGAGAACCCTAACAGCTCCCTGCCAGAGGCAGGTTTCCAAATCTCCGGTAACTCTAGAGCACTGAGTACCTATTGCAGAGTGAGAACTAATGAAGGAACACAGTCCACCTGGCCCACAGGACTATTAGCTCCTAATATTCAATACAAGATAATGTTTCAGCCTATAGTCTTCCCTTTGGAGAGTTGATGCCTAAATGCACCTCTGAACACATTCACGAGGACGAATGCTGCCTACATTTGTAAATTATGCCATTTGTTCTGTTCATTCATTCATTCATTCAGAGAAACATTCCTCCCATTTTTTACCTCCCAACCTGTCCTTTCTTTGGTAGGAATAAATGGTGCTACCAAGACAACCAAAGAAACACAACTCGGAGCAAGCCTAGAAGGTGCCCATACGCTCCAGCTTACAGAGCACAGTCCTGTCACATCACACACAGCAATGCTTGTCTAAACCCGCCAGACACGCTCCCATGCAAGCAGGGTGGGGGAATTCAGAGTTTACCCCCAAGGCTTTTTGCTGAAGACCTTCAGGCCTTAACAATAGGTCTGGGTCAGAGCAATCTCTATCCCATATCCGCGCATTCACCAGTTTTATGCAACCAGTGGACAGGAGAAAAAGAAATGATTTTTTTCTAACCAAAAAAAAAAACAAAACCAAAAAAAACAAAACAAAAAAAAAAAACAAAACCCCCAAAACCCTCTTCCTTTTCCACCAATAAAATGTTCTTCTTTGAGTTAATTGCCTCCAAATCCCAGTGCAGAGCTAGGGGCCAGAAGAACCCTTCCAAGACCAGTAAGATGTTTGAGTTTGAACATGTCTGGGCAAAAGTCATTCCCATTCGGTCTGCTGGTCTGTTTGTCTATCTCAGATAACAGGCTGTAAGGACACAGTAGAGGAGCTGGGAGCCTAACCCCCTCTTCAGTAGGTTTACTGTCAAGTTTCCAGTAGGGAAATATGACTAGTCAAAGTAAGAAATCTGCTGCTGGGTCTCTGAGGAAAGGTCCAGGGATGGTCAGCCTGGTGGTCTTCGCTTGACTGCTGTCAAACTGCCTGGAACCAGAATCACAGGGTAGTGGGGAGGCTAGACCAGAGCATCTTCAGGTGACGCTCCTGCAGTACAGCATGATAAATCAAATTATGGTCCCATGGTTCGCCCTGACTCACCTCAAATCAACCACATGAACCCTGTCTGTTTCCCCACTTTGTCTGTTCTGCCATGAACCCAGCCACCAAAGTGACCTTGCTGAACAGAGCTGACCAGCCGTCCTTTCTGTGGGAATCATCCATGCTACCCTATCACCCGGTGACAAAATAAACCCCCAGCTTGCTGGCCCGGACCTCAGGGCCCTTTACCTTACCTCTACTCCCCTGTCCTGCCGGGCTGAGGGAGGAGCTCAGGCCCCCAGACGGGGAGGCCCAAGGCAGCCAAAAGAGCAACCAGCAGCTTCCTAGAGTGACCGCTTTCCCTTCAGAGTGGTCCTCTCCCAGCCCACCCACCTCAGCCCCAGCACCAGGAGAACTGAGTCCAGAACACTGGCTACTCCTGGCAGCCCGGGCTAGGAGAATGATAGCTCGGGGCCCGCTGAGGTGAGAGCTTGAGTCCACAGCCTGGCCAGCTGCCTTCTGTTAACCTAGCATTTCTGCTTACACCCCAAAGAAACAAGTCCTCCGGGGCCCCCTCCTCTTCAAGATCCTTGGGTTTCCTTAGTCCCCGCCCCTGGTATATACTTGGGAAAGACAAAGGCACTCCCTTCAAAGTGTGCACTGGAAGGTGGGGGAACAGACTTGCAGCCACAGCACCCGAGAACCCGCTTCTCTGAGTGACTGACTGGACCCAGCCACGGCCCACTGGGGGGAGGGGGGGAGGCGGCACTGGGGCCCCTGGCACCTCCTGAGCCTTTTAGAGTCATGTCAAGTCTCTTGAGAAGATGATGCTATCCTGTCTTCATCCAGAAACATCCACCTCCATCCATCCAGGGAGGGAAACATGCCTGCCACTTCTGACCAAATATAAAACCCACATCTTCTAATGCCTGAGTGTATCTGTGAGAGGCCTTACAGACTATAGCTGCACATCTTCCTACGGCTTGTTGTTCTTAAATGGAACTCAATCTCTCTCTCTTTCTTTCACAGAGGCACTAAGAATTGTTCTGTTCTAGCCAAGCCGCTCCAATCTTGAATTCTGGCTTCTCAAAAATAACCAGCTGAACTCTACAACTTAACACAGTCAACTGTCTTCTTGGAATAATTAAGTCCACTCCAAAAAAATTCTTAATTATTTATACAGCTTTGTTCAAATTACCTTCTGTCCCCTTTTCCCAAGCAACACCTTCAAAACCAACTGTTTGCTTCTCAAGTTTCCAAGCTGCCGATCAAAGGTTTTCTGCTACTAGTGAGAAAGTTTAAGTTCCTCTTTCTCAGTCCAAATCACGCAATTCCCCAATAACTTGGGGACCTGGAAAACATTTCTGTTGCTCATAAGAAAAAAGGCAGTTGCCTTTTCAACTCAATGTGGGCCAGAGACAGCAAACGCTTCACACCCTGCAACGTGCTGCTTACCCACTCCTTACTCGGCGCTCAGCAGACAATAATTTAGACCAGGTGGCATAGCTGCCTCTCTGTTTTCCCAAATCGCTTTCCAGATATGCAAGAAGTCCCCCAAATTTCCATTTTCATCAGTTTTGATGACTTAAATGCCAAGAAAACCAAATGAATAAAAGAACATGTTTCAGGGCACCTGGGTGGCTCAGTCATTAAGTGTCTGCCCAGAGTCCTGGGATCAAGCCCTGCATCAGGATCCTTGCTCAGCGGGAGGCCTGCTTCTCTGTCTCCCATTTCCCCTGCTTGTGTTCCCTCTCCCACTGTGTCCTCTCTATCAAAAAAAAAAAAAAAAAAAAAAAAAAGAAAGAAAGAAAGAAAGAAAAAACTTTAGAAGAACATGTTTCTAAAAAATCAGTCTTATCTGCCATCCCTAGAAAGGAATCCTGTTCCTCTCCAACAAATGGAACCAATGAACAACCACAAGATCATTTTCTCTTTATCCTCTCAAAACCCATGTTCCTTCAGGACTACCTGGAAACCTCTGTACCATTTCTGTCCAACCTGTTCCTACTTGAGATAGCACAGACTTATTCAGTCAGAACCTTCACTTCTACCAGAAATGTTTGCAAAATCAGTCCACAGGGAATTTAAATAATGCAGCTGGATGCTTAATAGCACCATATCTCGTGCATCTTTCCTTTGAAAACATGACGTTCACATCTCACTCAACATCCAACCAGGCTGATGTCAAGAGGCACTGATGTTACAGAATAAACTTTAGACCATGACTTTAAACTCTCTCTAAATACACTGAAATAGATTCCTTTTAAAACTTTGTTTCTTTTAAAAGATGTTCATTGTTTCTGCTCTAGAGTTATTACTTGCCTAATTTGTTTCACTTCTTTTTTCTCCCCCTTTGGTTCCCACGCATCAGGCTGAAGTATTATGGGTTCAAATTTAGGAACGGGGAAATCTTATTTCCTTAAAAGTTGTTTTTTTTTTTAAGTAAATTGCGAAACTTTGTGCCCCATGATCTTTTTATAAGAACTTTCCCATCTTCGGGGCACGTGGGTGGTTCAGTGGGTTAAGACTCTGCCTTCAGCTCAGGTCATGATCTCAGGGTCCTGGGATCGAGCCCCGCATCGGGCTCTCTGCTCGTCAGGGAGCCTGCTTCCCCCCTCTCTCTGCCTGCCTCTCTGCCTACTTGTGATCTCTCTCTCTCTTTGTCAAATAAATAAATAAATAAATAAATAAAAGAATTTTCCCATCTTCATCTTAAAAAAAAAAAAAAAGACTCCACACAAATTCAAGTTCTCCTTCCTTATTATAAAACCAGGTCACAACATCCGTCCATAGGGCCATCTACTTCACTTGGTATGGCTTTAAATTAAATCTGTGGTCTCATTCCCAGTGGCTGGTCAAGGGAAGACAAATCTTGTGTAATCGTCCCATGAAGCTGAAGCATACATTTATACCAAACACTCCTCTTTTATACAACCAACATAAAAACAGAGAGATAAGGGGCATTTGTATCAAACAATTCACATCCGGTAGACTGCTGTTGCAATTAAGGAGAAAAGAAACAGCACTGTTCTCTCAACAACTGATGTAACATTATTTCTGATATTTACCCCAATGTATTTCTGTCTCTGGAGAAGTGAAAACTAAAAGTACTATGAACACAAAGCATTTGTATCATTAACTTCTGTTATTTTGCTCTCTTCTTTCCCAGATGTCATTTATGGTTCAGATATCTTGACTTTAAGGGAGGAAAAAAAAGAAAAAGAAAAAAATCCTGAAAACACCAGGAAATACAATGTAATCTGTATAGTTATATGCAGATCACATGCAAATGAATGCAAATGAACTTGTGGTCCTGCTATTTTATGTATCTATAAAGACAGAGCCCAGAGGGAAAACTCAATGTGTTGCTCTTAACTCCCAACATTGAGGAGGAGAAAGAGAAGTCTCCTGACTCATTTATTTAGTGTGTCTCTTCCCTTTTTGTCTATAATAATAAGTCCATATATATATACATATATATATTCCTTAATATAAAGTATACGTTATATTTACATTGTTTCCTATTGTTTTGTAGAGGGACAGAGCAATACGTCAGTACATCGGTTCCCTACAAACTGAATCCATGGAAAGAAATCACTACTCGACAACGAAGCCTGATTTCTTGAACGACTTCACAATGTGTTTTCATTCTTAATTAGCTTGTTTAAAGATTCTGAGGTGATAAAACACTTTCAGCAACCTTTCAGGTGAAATTGCTACTACCATAAAAAAGACTTAAATTCTGGTTTCCTTGTTCAGCCTCACTGAATCCATGAGATGCTGTTATAGGAATTATCTGCCTTCAGGGCCCACGGTTGTTGATCATGCTGCTTCCAAGAATGAAGAAGCAGACCAGAAGAAGAGTGGTGAGCAGCACAGCAAAGTTTATTGAGCAAGAGTATAGAGTGTCCAGAGAGTGAGGGGACCAGAGAGGGTTACCCCTGGAGTGTCTAATTTAGGGGGTTTTATGAGCTCTTTTGCAAAACTATCTTAAGCAACCAGGTGGGCTGAGTCGTGCCAATCAGGGCTCTGGTGACGTATCTGTGTACCTATTTGGTTAATGTCCACGTACTGATGTTCTTTTTCTTTTCTTTACTTTTCTTTTTTTCTTTTTTTTTCTTTTTTTTTTTTTTTTGCTGACATCTGGCAGTTTATGTCTTAAGTGCCCCTTGCCTATTATAGGGACAAATGCTCTATAGTTAATTGTCTTATTTTAGGATGTTTTTGTAGAAGTCACTTCTATGAATGCTAGCATGCTCCTGTCTCAACTGCAAAACCAGGTGTCAGTGCTGTCCGATCTTAGCTGTCCTGACAGATGTGGGACACAGAGGCAGAAGAAAAATTATTAAATTTCCTTACCCACTGACAAGCCCTTAAAACAGGCAGAGTGACATTCCTCTAGGGGCTCAACCCCCACCTTAAGGCTTTGCTAAGGGCCAAGGAGAATCCTAGACTGACCTACCCCTACCCACACCCAGGATCCTATAAGTCTACTTTAACAATTCCTTTGGAAACTTCCTTTATCTCTAAACCCTCCAAGATAGGGTTGACAATCATTCCCAAGCATATGGCCCACTGCTATACATCTAAAAGGTCTCACAAAAAGGTTTTATTACTGGTAATGAATAACCTTTTTCCCAAAAACAGCTAGCCCCTCAAGGTCCTGGAAACCTTGCTTCCAAAATTCCTCAGAGACTTATGCCATCCCTACCCCCCTCCCAACTTGTAAGCATATAATAGACCACTCCTCACAACCCTGGGGCAGCAGCTCTTTCTGCCCATGGGTCCTGTTTCCATGCTTTAATAAACCACCATTTTGCACCAAAGACATCTCAAGAATTCTTTTTTCCCATCGGCTCCAAACTCTATGTCATTGAGCCTTATCTATATTCTAAGACTTCATCATTTGGTGACCACGAAGGGACTCTGGATCGTTACATCTGGACTCTGAGCTTCAGTGCAAAATTGGTAAGTACTTTCTTCTTCCTTTACTCTCATTTCAGGGGCTTTTCAAGGAGTATGGTCTTACTGGAACACTTTAATGTTGATTGCTCAGGCTGTAGTCCTCTAGTCTGTGGCTACTCTACCGGGAGGAGAACATCTGCCTTTTGGCTGGAAGCTAGTACCCTGGCTGGAATGGAAACTTGATGCCCTCTCTTTATTTCTGTTCTTATACAAAGTTGTCTGTCTTGGGTATGGGAAAACCACCTAAGTCACCAAGACGGCTGCCAATCTTAAGACTCCCATGTGACGTTTCCTCCTGATTGATCTAATGTGATCCCCTCCACATCCCTGGTCTAGCCACTTCTGGCCATGGGACCTCTATGGGGAACCGGCTGAAACCAGTCCCTGACTGAAATAAAATGCGACTGGGTACATTTATAAGGGAAGTTGGCTGTAAGGACCACATGTGTTGGAATGTCACTTAGACCATGATGGATTTCAGTCTTTACTGTTTCTTGTCAGTGTCCTCTACTAACTACCTAGAGCTACAAAATTGGGTCATTTCCCCTTGCAAAACTTTTCTGTATTTTCCAAGGGTTAAAATGGGAGAACCGTACACAAGCTTCAGGACAGACAATGGCATGGCACAGCATGGTATTTTAGTCCATTCACAGGCACCCATCAGCAGCCTAGGATGCGATGGGGTAGGGGAGGAGCACCGGCACCCCTCCAGGGCCTTTTATGGCAGGAATGCCTTCCCTGGGAAGGCAGGATTGTGATCAATAGTTATGTCTTGTGTGAGGGATGCCTCCAATTGCTTCTGACACAGGGAAACCTCTGATATATCCCGTGTGGGACACCACCCAGGAGTTGGGGGGGATTTGGTAATGGACCTTCTTTACTTTTCTGGGAGCATGGCCTCAGTAGCCTTCTTCGGTACCCAAGGACTCTACCTTGGGGTGCCCTTTTAACCCAGTGGAAACAAATTGCATTGTAAAACTTAGGAAAGGACTGAGCTCCTGGAACACTGCATGGCCTCAGTGGGATCTATCAGTTAGATCTCCTCTGCAGGAAACAGGGCAAATGGACCTAGGATACCTTCATTGCTCATACCTAGGCCTTCCCTGCTCTACACCAGGACCCTGACCTAAGGACCTTTTGCAAAATGTGTTTGCCCAAATGGGCCAGCTAGTAAACTCCCTCCTGACATATTGGATAATTATCTAACTAGGCCTTCGCCTAGTAAACCCAGGTTGCTGAAGGATACAGAGGCCATCCTAAGCAAAGGGGACTCTGACTTTATCTCTCTATGTTCCTCCTAATAGATGTGGGGGCTTCTCCCTCACTCATTTCCCGTGTTAATGGCTATAACTGGAGCCAACTGGGGTTAGCCTCACTTGGGTCAGAGACTTTAAGGAATATTCCCAAGCAGCTGCCGAAACTCCCTTTGTTTTGGGGAAATTCCCTGTTTTCTCTGGTTTGACATGAACTGCTTAACTCCTCCCCCCTTGTTGGCAGGAAAACATGGTGTCTGCTCCTCTGTTGGCTGATGAGCTCTAAAACCGGGAACCCTTTCTCTGCCTTCTGGCAGCACTTTGTTTCTTCTGTCTCCCTTATCTCCTGTTTCTGCACCAACTTGAATGCAGCCTGCATGACTGGCCTCTAGACCATCCTTGGTGCCTCCTGCACCACAGCTCCTTCTCTCTTCACAGTCAGGGAGCAAGAAGAGCACCCTCTGGACCTAACACCTCCCACTCCAGATTCCCCCACCTGTGTCTTAGGTAAACATTGAAAGTGGAGTGGGCCCAGGTGGAACGTAAATCAGTATTTGAACTAAGTTAAGTTTGTTGGTTTAATTAAGATAAACATGTCTTTTAAGTTATCAGCAATAAACATGAAACTTTTATTCTATCAAGGTTTACAAAAGGTCAAATAAGCTCATATTATCTGTTGCAATTTGTTAGCAAAAAGATGACTAAACTGATGGTTCATTGTCTGTCTTAAAGTTTTCATGGGTAATTGCTGAGATCGCTTTCAAAGTCTTTGGTAACCTGAAAGTTTAAAGTTTTGCTTGGATGACAAACAAAATTAAATTTCTTGGACATCTAGGTCTTTTCCAAATAGGATAAAGTGCTAAAGCATTGAGTACTGGACGTAGGTTTGTGCTTTTGACTTCTTACTGCAAAGAAACTAAGAATATTTAAATCTGTTGGTAAAGATGTTTTCTGCTTAACTGATTCATAAATTTGCCATCTGAAGACTTCTGTTGGTAACAGTTCACAAATGGTTAATACTTAGCCATCACTACATGTTAAGGTGTTTCTAAGAGTACAAAATTCTGCTAACTGTAACTATGACTAACGGAAATAAGGGAAACAACTCTATGTGGAAAAGTAGGAGATATGTAAGAAAGATATAAGGAATGGGAATGCATTTTGTTGAAGGAAAATGCAGTAATTTTGTCCTGAATGAGATGGTTGTTTGGAAGGAAAAGGCTTGGGACAAAACCTGAATGCAAAGGAAAGTTGTAGAAGGTTTGTGAAGGGAAGTCTTTGGAATGGAATTTTAGGTATGGTTAGGATGGACAAAGATTGAAATGAATTCTAAAAAGACACTGGTATAGAAAGTCTGCTTTCTCTCTGTTCAACAAAGACAAAGTTTTCTTAGATTAATTGATCTGCTGTTAAGAAGAAAATATGTTTTTCTCTTTGACTACCCAGAAAAACCAGTTTCTATGTTTTGTTTTATCAGATCTTTAACATCCCTAATCCTATTTAGGCATGTGCTTTAAAAGGTTTTAACAAACTTCCTTAAGATTTAAATCTTGAACAAAGTCTTGACTAATTAGGCTTGCTTGTTTGGTATGTTACGTTTTGGTTCTGGCTGTTAAAGTGTTACGTGTCAGTGTGTTGCAGGATAACTAAGTTTACTTACCTATAGTGTCATAGCAAACTCTCATATCAGATCATTAACAATGTCCATTTCCTAGTTTTTTTGTCATTTATAATTGTTCTAATTCTCTTGTAAAATGAGTTTTATTTTAACGGAGATTCATATAAAGGACATTCAGGACAAATACAGGTATTCAATATATTAAACTGAAATGGGTAAGAATTTCCAGAACTAACTAAAGCTGCATTCAGACTAAACCAGAATTAATAACATGGGACTAAATGAACTAAAAGATTATAGTGTTATGTCTCTTATTTTAGACATCGCTGGTTCTCTAATGTTTGCTCTTCCAGACTAAGAAAAAAATTTTTTAAGATATCTGTGACTGGGGCGCCTGGGTGGCTCGGTGGGTTAAGCTGCTGCCTTCGGCTTGGGTCATGATCTCAGGGTCCTGGGATCGAGTCCCGCATCAGGCTCTCTGCTCGGCAGCGAGCCTGCTTCCCTTCCTCTCTCTCTCTCTGCCTGCCTCTCTGTCTGCTTGTGATCTCTCTCTGTCAAGTAAATAAATAAAATCTTTAAAAAAAAAAAAAGCTATCTGTGACTTACAGAGATGTAAAAATATTCATTTGTAAACAAATCAAAGCATTCGACTTTTCTCTCTATCTGAACCCTCTGAAACTCAAAAGGTCTCAGCAAGTATTCTTTCTTCCATGGCAATCAGTCATTTGCATAAGTGCAATATGAATCTGTTCTCCTTGTAACAGGACACAATTGGAAACATGGGTTATTTTACCAAGGCTTCGCCTGGAATGTCATATTTGAGAAAGACATGCATAGACTCAGATATGACCAGACAGCTTTAAGGAACTAAGGTTGACTTTATAAAACCTGGAGCCATAAAGCCCCTTGGAACTGTTGACCTGATACCCTGCTTACAGAGTTCCCAGCAGCCTCACCAAGTGAGTAAAGAATGTCACTTCCTAGCAGGTGTGGGACCCTCAGGATACTTTGAGGACCTCAGGAAGAGGAATCCGCCCAAATCGACAGGTATTGCAGGCATGTCTGATGGCAAGTACTTGGCTTGGCTCCCAGGCTGGAAAGGCTACTAAAAGTTCAACCTAGAGATCCCTTAAAAGAAGTTCCAGCAAAGCATATTCTGAAAGACCTACATGATCACTCACTATTCTTGCTGAGCTGATATAAATAATTAGGCCAAGTCTGTTAAAACTGGACTTGTTTTTTCAAATAAATTAGTCCTGATTTGGCCATCTCTGGAAATGAGCATTATTTTAAGGAGAAAAATTCTGTTAAAATAACACACGTTTGTGGATGTTAAATTCTAGATTTGATTGTCTTTAAATGTTCTTTACCTAAGCTACACAATTTGAGGTAAACTTCAGAAAAGTTGCACAATAGCTTGTTTAGACAATCTTCTTGCTTTTTATTCTGTGGGGATAATAACAAGACCCCAATGACACATGATTAAACAACTGGAAAATGGGACTGACTCCCCAACAACTGTATAACTTAACTATCACCTTGTCTGTGGCTGGAATAATGAAATTGCCTAAAAGCCAGAAGCATACTCCACCCCATAGGATCAACTATGGACCTGTGGAGCTAATAAATGATCCCACTTTCTTTATGATTGGATTGGATGATGCATGTGGGACTCCCCTTATCTCTTAACAAAGGTTTCTCCCACTCACCAGTGATCCTTTGTAATTAGGATACTGTTAAGGCTGGACCACTCAGAAAGGGCTTCTTAATGGTTTCATCCCTCAGTCATATTTATCGTAGAAGCCACCTGTATTAAGGTACAATTGCAAACGAAGGCTTTAACTAAGCATACAACAGTCCTCTTGTAAAAGGAGCCTCAAATCTCACTATGGGACAGTCCCTGACTGTAATGACTTCACATCAGGTTGACATTTGTCTTAGAAACCAAAGGCCCCCAATGGATGATGGAAGCCAACTTATTAAATACAAGACTACACTTACAGATATGCCTAAAATAATATTTAACCTGTCAGACTTTAAACCCATCAACCCTTATGCCTGGACCTGTACAATGTACTTCTCTATAGAGCATAACTGTTCAGAAGCTGTTGATCTTGCTTACTCTAGTTGGCCAGATTTAAGATGCCCCTATTAAAAATACAAATGACAGTTGGTTTACTGATGACAATAGTTTTCATAAAAAGAGTAAGAAAAGTTGGGTATGCCATAGTGCTCACTAGTGCTTTACAATTGCCAAAGACTTAAAAATAAATATTAATACTGACTCCAAATATGCTTTCCTAGTCCTACATGTCCACGAAGCAATTTGGAAGGAAAAAAATCTATTATCTGGCCATAACTCCCTTGGTCCCTACAAAGAAACAATGGACTGCCTTTTATTACAAATTAAAAAGATGGCCCTCCGAAACTGAACAGCCCTTGATATCTTGACTGCAGTAACAGAAACCCAGAATTGGAGGACTGTCTCCTAACAGGACCCAATGGTTATATGGCTCTGACTCGTGTTCCTGTCTTCCCCCAGGCTGGATAGACCACTGTACTCTGCGTTTTGCCTGGAATCATGGATGCATTATTAAAACCATTACCAAATTGACCAACCTCCCAAAACTTAAAACAATGGTGAACTCGTTCTGTATCTCATTGGAGACCAACTAACATCCATTTTTGTTCCCCCTTTGGGACTGAAGGGTGTTATTTGACACATGAAAGGTCTTACTAACAAGTACATGGTTAAAGACCTTAGTGACACTCAAAATAGCATTTCTCTATTAAATAACTGAAACACAAATGTGTAAAGCAGTTTTACAAACTATAACAGCCTTAGCTGTCCTAACAGTGGCAGAGCGTAGCACATGTCCAGTCATCAAAACAAAATGTGTGTGCATCCCAGATTATCACAAAAATGTCATCGGACTACAATACAAGATAGGAATACCCAAAACTGGAACTCTACAAAATCCTTCTTTCTCTCTCAGTGATTGGTTAAGTTCTTGGTTTAAAGGAGGACTATGGTCAATGATTAAAGATCTCTTTTTTGGACTTCTCATTCTTACAGCCCTACTAATCTTAATGTGTTGCCTTGTTCAGTGTTTCTCTCCTTGGTGCTGAGACTCCATTGCTGTAATGACTTCACATCCACAGATGACCCCTTACCACATACAGAGACACTTCTTTATTGGACTCAGCTGCCTTGGTCTTTTGTAATTCCCCTACACATTCCTCAACTGACCAATATTGACCTGTAGGTAGGGACAGCTCTACGCCCTTATTTAGCAGGAAGAAGTCACAGAAGATGAGACCTTTTACCCTCTACAGCCTTAAAGATTTAAGGGTCAAAATTATTTAGGGGGGAATGATGTGGGACAAAGAGGCAGAAGAAAAATTATTAAATTTCCTTACCCACTGAGAAGCCCTTAAAACAGGCAGAGTGACATTCCTCTAGGGGCTCAACCCCCACCACCTTAAGGCTTTGTTAAGGGCAAAGAGCAATCCTAGCCTGACCGATCCCCACCCCCAACCAGGATCCTGTAAGTCTACTTTAACAATTCCTTTGGATACTTCCTTTATCTCTAAACCCTCCAAGATAGGGTTGAAAATCATTCCCAAGCATATGGTCCACTGCTAAACATCTAAAGGGTCTCACAAAAAGGTTTTATTACTGGTAATGAATAACCTTTTTCCCAAAAACAGCTAGCCCCTCAAGGTCCTGGAAACCTTGCTTCCAAAATTCCTCAGAGACTTATGCCATCCCTACCCCCCTCCCAACTTGTAAGCATATAATAGACCACTCCTCACAACCCTGGGGCAGCAGCTCTTTCTGCCCATGGGTCCTGTTCCCATGCTTTCATAAACTACCATTTTGCACCAAAGACATCTCAAGAATTCTTTTTTTCCATTAGCTCCAAACTCTATGTCATTGAACCTTATCTATATTCTAAGACTTCATCACTAACTCCATATATTCTTGTTGGGGACCCTGGCCCTGACTAGTGAACTGTCCAACTCACTAACAATATCACTGTTTGCACCAGCTCTATTATCCCACCCTGCCATGTCATTATGGAGAAATTCACTGAATAGATAATGATCTCAAATAGCTTTCTTTGAGGTATCACTCCCAGCATTTCTGCAAGATGGTTGGAACTCAGAAAAAAGTTTTTTACACATGACAACCAAAAATACACACTAAATGACAATATTAGATCATGCTGGTGGTGATGCAAAAGCCCTGGGGGCACATCCACATTGCAGGTGGCCGGAGGGCTGATCTCACATCTTCCACTGCTCCTCTCCAAAAACACCAAGAACTTGCCAGGCCCTATGTCTAATTCTTCCTTTGGCAAATATGACTTTGGTGCCCAAGGCCCTCACTATTCTGTATCATCCAGTTCTCTGAGGTCTCTGATTAACATAAATCCACTCCTGAAGAAGGAAGGGCCCCAGGCAGGCAGCATTGACCACTCCCTCCTTCCCAGCACTCTCAACAAAAAAACACACCTAAAAAACAAAGGAACAAAAAAACACGAAGCCCAAAACCAAAAATAAACAACAACAACTGGACCATGGAACTTTCATGATATAAGATAATTATTTATAATTATATATATATTATATATATGTTATATATCTACTTACACATCTTAAGTACTTATTAATATAAATTATATCTATTGACATTAAAGATGTATACAGAAATAGGCATTTTAAATGAGATAAACACAAGTGTAAGTAAAGTTCTAAGTTCTTTCCTATTTCCAAATGGAAAAGCAACTTCACTGGTATTTCCCCAGCAAATCAAGGCTGATAAGGGCTGAAGCCCATCTAGGGCTGAATCCCCCAAGAACACTGAAATGGCACAAAGATAACTAAAATCCGCATCTGTTTCTCACCAGTCGAAGCCCTGACACCGTGGGTGACCTGTGAGAGAAGCTAGGGCTCCTTACAACAGATCTACACACACACTTGACTCAAGGCTCCCAGGAGGAGAAGGAGATCTGGCAGGATCTGGACTTATGGCAGGTCCGGGCACCACCTCACACCAACAAGGCAAGGGAGTGGACAAAGACAACGTGGGAGCCGCCATGGAGACCTGCCACCCACCACCAACCATCAGTCTAGAAGACATGGCAGCTGTGATTCATTTCTGGCTTCTGGGTTGACACGGTGCTAAGCCAGCAGAGTCCTACAATAAATGGAGACATCTGAGCCCGGCATTTGTTGAAATGACATTGCACAGCATCGCCCAGAACAGCCCAGAAGACAGAGAAGGGTGGCATGCAGCACATGAAGCAAAGATACTGTTTCCTACCATGTCTGTTTTGGTTATGTATGATCATACTTGATCACAATGTAAACTGTATCTTCCAGTGAATGACAAAAAGGATGAAAGTCACTGAGGGCACTTTGCCTCCCAGGGGGCACTCCTGCCAGGACTCCCACTCAGGAGTCTATTCGAGAACCCTGTGGCCCACTGGCCTCCTCCTGACCCTCAACCCTTCCTCCTCAGCTCACTGGGACAAGCAGATGCTTCCCTAAGGTTTTCCCTTTTTCTCTTCTCATGCTCCCTGTTTTCTTAGGGAAATGCCATCAGAGGTTGGACAGATCTAAGGTCACAGCAGAAACATGGGCTTTTCTTCTCATCTTCCTCCCTCAGGCCCAGTGCAGCCTGCTTGACCTGAGGGTACAAAAGGTTTGAGATTTTCAGCAAAAATGTGATTACCAGGATCTCACTCACAGTGAGAGTAAAATCTCTGATTACGAGCTCAGAAGGAATGTGGAAAGCTCGGTCTCAGTATGAGAACTCTGTTTCCTGACCATGGAGAGGCAAAGCTACAATAAAATGGGATTTTAAAAAAGGCCTCCTCTGTATCCCTCCTGGGGAGTGTGTGTGTGTGTGTGTGTGTGTGTGTGTGTGTGTGTGTGTGTGTGTGTATGTGTGAGAAAGAGAGAGAGAGAAAGACATCATGTTAACTGTCAGGTATGATAGAGAAAGTGAATGAGGCTAGATAATTACTATGCTCTTCAATCAATACCTAATAGGGTATGTCATTAATTCAAATAATATTTGTCGAACACCTGTGACACTCCAGGTGTTCTGCTGGTGCTATGTATACAATATAAAATCAAGAAACATGAACGATTATTATTACTAGAAATGGTCTTTAGTTTATTTCACTGTGGTCATATGGTTAAGTAATGGACACCTGTTGAGGGGGTTTCCTGGTCTGCATGCTTTGTGTAAGGTGTTTTTGGAATTAAAGGCCCTGGAAGATCCAGTTTGCTGAGCTATCAGTGGCTCAAAAGAACATTTCACAGGAAGCTTCAAAACTCGAAAATGAAGGGAAATTACTGGAATGTTGACAATCTGTTCCAAAAAATTCAAATACAGATTCATACTCAAAATGGACATGTGGAATTAGCAGATGGCAACTGCAGACTAAACTCATTTCTCACTTCTTAATTGCCCTGAGCTTAACAGAACCACAGATTTGGAAAGAACAGCAGAGCAAGCCAGTTGGGTGGCAATGAACAAGCTAGTTGGGTGGAAATGAAGTCACATTTCTGACCATATTCACAGATTTTGATGAGTATGAATCACACTCTGCACTTTCTCTGGCAAATAATCATGAGGATATTGAGGATTCTCAAGCATTTGGCCAATGATGACCTGATCGGTGAGGGCTGGAGGGATGTGATCTAGAATATTCCTAGAAATTTGGAAATGATTAATCTCAAAACTATCCTGAAATTTCTGGTTGTTAAATCTTGTACAATATTTGAGTTTGTCATATTTTAAGAAAATTCTATTCTGCTGTGGCTTGGGCAAAGAGTCAGGAGCGTGATAATAAATGGAATCAGAACTGGACTTGACCATCATGGCTGATTTCCTTAGAGAGACTCGGAAGTCCTGGTGACCTGATCAAAACTGACAAAGAGGATTCGTGCTTATAACCATTCACTGTCAATTAAATTCTTTTTTGGTGATGCTCCCAAAGTTCCACATTTTTAAGAACTGCTAAGTATTGCCTAAATAGTGTTATCAATAACAATTCAGATGGCCAGCAAGCCCCAGGACCCTGACCAAATGGCCCATAATGCATACTTGGATGCTGCTAACTTCTACTTTGATAACTCTCAAAACTCTTTCTCCACCTCCTTAGCTCCAGACAAATGCTTATGCTTCCTCTTCCTACGTATTCAGTAGGAACTCTCCAACTCCCCAAACTTCCATGCCAGATTCCGATACTCCAGAGATTAGCCTCAAGCAGCTCCCCCCACACCAATTCTCAGGGCTCATCCCCTTACCCTCAAAGAGGTCACTGTGTCTGACAGAACTAATTATACTAATGTGTCATTAATAAGTCAATGTCAGTATAACATCTTTTCTCTAATACCTCTCCATGTCTCAAGTGTCTCAAAAGTCTCTCCATCCTAATCCTAGCTGTGTTTCAAGTGGAGGACAAAACTTACCAGCTACTCACCCTCTCTCCAATCTCATCTCATTTACAAACCCTACTCTAGATCCCATGCACACTGTGACTTTTAAAATATAGGCCTTGAGGGGCACCTGGGTGGCTCAGTGGGTTAAAGCCTTTGCCTTCGGCTCGGGTGGTGATCCCAGGGTCCTGGGATCGAGCCCCATGTTGGGATCTCTGCTCGGTGGGGAGCCTGCCTCCCCCCCCCCCCCCGCCTGCCTCTCTGCCTACTTGTGATCTCTGTTAAATAAATGGATAAAAATCTTTAATAAATAAATAAAATATAGGTCTTGAAAGCCTTAAGTGTCTCCCAGTGAGGATTTGACAAAGTCAGTCTGTTGTATACAATACAAAAGGAGAGCCTTTTTATCTGATCTGTCTTTCTAGACTTGTCCGAAGGCTCCCACCTCCCTATCCATACACCAGTCTGGGCCAGATCAAACCAGTCCATGCCACACTCTATCATCCCTGCTCCTCCATGCTCTTTCTTCTGCCTGAACACCTTCTTTCACCCAGTGACCTGCAAACAGCAGCCCATCCTTCACAACGGACTTGGCATGACATAGGGCCTTCTCAGTGCATCATTGCCAATCACACATTTCACCTACAAAGGGAATGATCTGACATCAACAGTCTGCTTTAAAGTCATAGAGGGGTGCCTGGGTGGCTCAGTGGGTTAAAGCCTCTGCCTTCGGCTCAGGTCATGATCCCAGGGTCCTGGGATCGAGTCCTGCATCGGGCTCTCTGCTCAGCAGGGAGCCTGCTTCCTCCTCTCTGCCTGCCTCTCTGCCTACTTGTGATCTCTGTCAAATAAATAAATAAAATCTTAAAAAAAATAAAGTCACGGAGGCAAGGGGAAGAGGTGGGTGCAGGTATAGATGAAACAAGACTGGCCATGGCCGATTAATAGTAGCACTGGGAAATGGGAGATCTTTAAAATATGCTATGTTGGTGTCTATTTGAAGTTTTCCATTTTAAGGCATCTTTTAAAGTGACTTCTACTTGCTTACACAGTTGTTATCCCCAGGAGACTTCAAAGTCCTTGAAAACTGGAGCTGGGTCTTACCCATTTTTGCAACCTCAGCACCTAACACCATCACAGTGATACTCAGCCCTTACCCTACCTAAGAAGTGTCTGTGTGGTGCATAAAGGAAGGAAGGAATGTAAGTCAACAGAACTGACGGCTCCATAACATTCATTCGGCATTTTCATATGTAATGATGAGCTTTTAGTCTCAGTCTCTGTCCCCACCAAGCTGAGAGCAGTAAGTGAGTCTAGTGAACGAGACATTCGAGCATGAAATACATTATTCGAAGAACAAATGAAGAATGAGGTGAAGGGACGAGGAATATGTTTCCAGGCGGAAGGAACAACAAATACATATAATTCGCTGGAGTCAGGGGACAGCATCACCTGTTCCAAGAGGAAGAGCTACCTTGTCAGTCGGCTGAAGAGTCGGTGTGGAGGCGTGGCAGGACAGGAAATTGGAGAATCAGTTCATGTGAGGAACTGATTTCTGATTATTTCCACTTATTGCTGACCATTCTTAACATGCAGATGGGCATGGATCTCGTTGGAACCCGATGGAAGATTCTTACACCAAAAAGACTAACGGGGAAAGTTCCTTGGTGCAAGGGGCTCAAGGTCCCTAAAGTCTTACATTCTTCTCACACCCTAACAGAAAAGGCCAGTGTTTGGATATGACTATAGAAAGAGGCACTGAAGAGACCAGGACCATAGTGGCCTAAATCCTCCCCATCAAATCCTCATCAGGAAGACCAGGAGGAAAACACCTGGAATGCCGCTGGGGCAGGTAGTGTCAGAGAGCAAATAGAAGACCAATGCTGTGGCCAAGGAAACAGGCACTGTCCCTTGGTGGGAATGAGCCCTGATGAGCCGAATGGAAACCCGTCTGTTCCTATACACGGAGGGCTATTTGAGGGCCCTTTGATCACGTGACGCCAACTGGGTGGTTTCTTTCCAACGTCAGGGAGGAACCAATTCACACAATGCCCTGGAAAAACTCCAAGTAATCCCAAAAACAACTCTTCACTGCACACCTAACCCTCCTCAAGCACATTTCACGACCTGGCTTCCACTGTCTGCTCTTCCATCCATTCCCTTGAGCTCAAGGGTGCTCACAACAACACTCTGTGCTCTAAGGACTTCATTTAGTGACTCAAAAGCCTGCTTTTGCATGTGAGGTGAATGGGAAATCTGCTGGCTTCACCCTGTGCACATTTTGACCTGTAACCTATAGGAAAAACCAGATTCAGAGAATGTCAGCCATGCAAAATCCTCCTTCTCGTTCCCGGCACACAGGTATTATCGGGATCTGGATCTGGGTGTCTGTCCATCTGTGGATGTAACCACATAAAACAGTACATGACACAAAGGCCATACTTTTATTTCAATTCTTTGGGAAGACAAGTTCTTTCCTAATTACATCATTTCCCCTCAAGATGATCTCAACTTTCACCATAAAAGACTTTTCCATTTGCCAAGAATATAATGTGAAAGATCTCTGAGAAAGCATCCTTGGCACATGATCCCTTCTTAGTCCTAGATTAAAAACACCTTGGAAGTTAAGAATGAAATTTGTTTGTTTTGTACCATATTCTATATAGAGTTACAGTATAAACTTGACAGGCATCCTAGGCCTAAAAGCACCAAAAAAAAAAAAAAAAAAAAAAAATCTACCTGATATGAATGTACATCATTCTATCAAGCCACTTATCACTAGATTGACAATGTTCATTTTTCCAATTTGCTCACGAGCTGAGAACTTACTCACATCACCACTGGCTTTTTCATAACATCTAATGTTTATATTTCTAACACACAATTTTTCTTAAAGAGGAATTCACTTACTACTTAAGAATGAACATTTTTACATACTTATCAGCCAAATCTTGTTACTTTTAACAACCGGATAGATGAGTGTTTGCTGGAACACAGTCCCCTCCTCCTTCCTATCCAAGCTGTTAGATTTAGAGGTTAATCACATGTCTACCACCTACCTAAACTTTTTTATGCTCCTCAATTGCTCTATAAAAAAAGAGCAATTTCACTTTTTTTCTCTGTGATGTGGATACATTTTTATTTTAATTGTTTGCCACGCTGTGGGGGAAAAGCCAACCAACAAAGTGTACTAACAAGTCTCTTAAGGGGTCCCCTAATTGTTGTTTTTAATGCAACTCTGTCAAGATGGGCTGTGTTTTTCCACTGGCAAAGCCCAATGCAGCAGCTCCATTTTTATACTGGGACATCAAACACTCGACTGCCTCCCCCTCACCCCAGGCACCCTCTTAACACAGCAGTCAGGGAGATCTTGTTTGAACCTAAGTCAGATCTTTGGGCCTCTACTCAAAAGCCTCACCACACTCCAGTCCCCCTCAGAGTGAAGGCTGCAGCCCCCCTCCCCCACGAACTGAAAGGTCCATGGCATCTGTGCCCAGCCCCACTACTCTCATGCCCCATCTGGAGCCTCTCAGGCTTATTGCCTTGCCACACTGGCTACCTTGCTTTCCTCCAACACTCCAAAACCTGCCAGTCAACCTGGCCCGGGGACCTGCTCCTCTGTCTGCCCTCACCGCTCTTCCCTCACCTGCCACAGAAGTGACTCAACAACTCTTCCCAAGAATGCCCTAGCTACAATGGCGACCCATCTCTCAGGCATAGAGTCTCTGACCCGTCCTCTGCCTACTCTCCTCTCCTTCCTACTTCTCATCATCTAAACTCATTGGCATATTATCTCATGCCTGTTTTAGTCCCGTCCTCTAACTAAAGTGTAAGGTCCCTAAGGCAGAATTTTTTTCTAAGTTTGGTTCACTGCTCAGTGCTCAGGACAGTGTCTAGAAGAATCTCAGTATAAATTTACTGGGTCAATGAATGAATGGAGTAAAACTGTCAGTCAGCAAGCACTGTACCAGGCACTATGCTCGGGCCCTTGGGAAGAGGAATATAAACAACTTATATACTGCTTTATGTTCCGATTTATTTTTCTCTCGATAATGGATCGACTCTTCAGTTCTCAGACTTAAAAGTAACTGGCAAGGTTTAATTTCTAAAACATCCATGACTTCATCATAATTTAAAAAGCCAATATTAACCATGCCAGTGCCTTCTGTATGTGTACCATCCTGTTCTCTTTGTATGGTTTCAAAAGAAACAAATGGAATATGTAGTTCAAGGTGTTAATTACATAAGCTTATTAAAAACAAACTCCTAAGAGGTGTTGGTTTTAACACTTAGCACTTTTATGTTTATGTAGTTTATTAGTTTTTTAATGTGAGAAAGTCAAATGTAGTAAGCATAATACTGCAAAACAGCCACTACCCAGGGAAAATTATTTCACCTACATAGACAAGTCTTTCAAACAACTGGCCCTAGGCTGCGAGTCTGAAAGTCAAAGAACATGGCAGCAAAAGCAGGTTTTTATATGACAGTGTTTCTGAAATCATGGTGATGCTGGGCTTCCTTGTGCAATGTGCAATCATGTAATTAGCAATTTAAGCATTTTCACTAAGTACGAAAAGAAGTGTCCACAGTATTCCATTTTGTAAAAATGAGTGAGGGCTCTGTCAAGACAGTCTTTGTATCTATCTAGGTCATAGATAGAGCTAGTTTGAGAACTCCACATACTTCTTGGTATTGCATATAGAAAGAATGTTCTGTGAATTCCTAGCGGAGAAATTGGTTCTGTTAATGAATAGCCCAGAATAAGACCTTCTAATCTCCACCAGCAAACCAGGTCATAAAGGCAGATAATAAAGATTCTCAAAAGGCCATTCGAGTTAACTGTCCTCCCACTGCAGGTTCTTCACCACCTTCCTGGTCACAGAGCGCAGGTGCTGGATAAACTGATGAGTAGACCGCTCCCTGCCCCCATTCCTGCCTTTCCTTATTTGTGAGCACCAAGAACCCATAAAAAACCCTTGCTCTCTGCCTACCCTGAAGTCAGATCCTGTTCCCACCTCCCCACAGACAAGTGTGGCTGCAGAAGCCTGATGTGACATGTACAGGCAAAAATGCAGAAAAACCAAATTGATTTTCCACAGAAATATTTCAGGAAAATATCTAAAAAGGCATGCCAGTTAATTTCAACCTCTCTTCATTTTTTCCAAAACATTTGCCCAGTGACAAGAGGCACTCCTCTCCCAACCCCCTCTTGATGGAAACAAAACCACTAAAAGGTACAAAATATGGAAGGAAAAAGAGAATTACAGCCATTCCGTGAGGCTGGCATTCTGACAACAACATTTAAGGAGACAACCAAGGAGAAATACTAAACGTGAGGCACTGGCAATATACTTCACCCATTGTTTTTTCATTATAAAATTTCATTTGCTGTCATTCTTGTGTTGAGGTCTTCCTTTAAGAATACCTTATTATGGGCGCCTGGGTGGCTCAGTGGGTTAAAGCCTCTGCCTTCAGCTCAGGTCATGATCCCAGGGTCCTGGGATTGAGCCCCACATCGGGCTCTCTGCTCAGCAGGGAGCCTACTTCCTCCTCTCTCTCTGCCTGCTTCTCTGCCTACTTCTGATCTCTGTCTGTCAAATAAATAAATAAAATCTTAAAAAAAAAAAAAGAATACCTTATTATGGGGGTGCCTGGGCGGCTCAGTGGGTTAAAGCCTCTGCCTTCGGCTCAGGTCATGGTCTCAGGGTCCTGGGATCGAGCCCCGCATCGGGCTCTCTGCTCGGCAGGGAGCCTGCTTCCTCCTCTCTCTCTCTCTCTGCCTGCCTCTCCGCCTACTTGTGATCTCTCTCTGTCAAATAAATAAATTAAAAATTAAAAAAAAAAAGAATACCTTATTATGGGGCGCCTGGGTGGCTCAGTGGGTTAAGCCTCTGCCTTCAGCTCAGGTCACGATCTCAGGGTCCTGGGGTCAAGCCCTACATCGGGCTCTCTGCTCAGAGGGGAGCCTGCTTCCCCCTCTTCCTCTGCCTGCCTCTCTGCCTACTTGTGATCTCTCTCTCTGTCAAATAAATAAATAAAATCTTAACAACAACAACAAAAAATAAAAAGAATACCTTATTAGCTGGAATGTATTTTTTTTGCAAGACCAGAGACCCTGAATATCTCCAAAGCAGAGAGAGAATTTAACAGAAGGAAACCAAGATGGCAAAAGACAAGAAAAGGAAAAGCCTGGGGTCAAACCTTCCAATGCGGTTAACTCCAGGACTAGAATGCGGCAACTAATGTTTACAAACTTTCCACAGACTGCTTCTGTGTGAATTTCCTCCCGATTCAAAATCTTGCCAACTACCCTTGAATCTCCAATAATTAATCTCCTATTTGTTTCTTAGAATTGCAATGGATTTAATCCATACTCCACAACCTGTTTTTTAATCAAAGATGTCAAAATAAAAGACCTCAGAACACTTTATCTAGCAGATGTCTGAAGGATCACTTTCTCTATTCTTGTAACCTTTCCTCACCTCCACCTTCCACTTATAAAAGAAAAAAAAAAGTTATTTGTTATTAAGAAATTATTTTACCAACTTTTGTGGAGGGTTTTCTTGGTTTGGTTTGTTTTAGGATTTCTTCCTCTTTTTTGGAAAAGGAAAAGAACCAGTTTGGCATCATTGTTACTCTGCTGATCTCTAACCTCCAAAAGGTAAGTTATTAAATTTCCTCGTGCCTTGGAAGCACCTGGTCACAGGGCAACGAGGCTGAATAAATGAGAGTACTAAGCCATGCAGAGTGCTCAGCATAGTATCTGGCACTCAGAGCTCAATAAATAATTGCTCTTGTCATTAATAATTGCCATTTTCACTTACAATGTTCTGGAATATCATGACCAACCACCCTGGGTTGTCTGGCTTAAAATATTTCCTGGTGTCGTAATGAAATCACCTGTGTCGAGGTAGAAACCGTTTCAATGGGTGAAGCAGAAAGGACTACAGATAACAAATAAGATGGAGAAGCTGAGAAACCAGTGATAAACCCAGTTTCCAAAACAGCCTTTTTCTCATTCATAGCAGAGGAATTTATGTACAGGCCTATCCCTCCTATGCTGCATATTCCTTCAGTGTTTGTGCAGTCACTCTGCCTAGAGTGCATCAGATATCCCTGATTGTCTCACATACACATGTTCCCGCGATCTCCCCAGCGGGGACCAGCCAAGCCAGTGCGCAGTCTTCTTTCCGTGCAGCGCACCTGTAACTCTGGGCAGTGCCCACCACAAGGTCCCACAGGTAGGCATTTAATAAAAGCTCAGCAGTCTTCCAGACTAACAGCATGGAGCTTCATGCATCACACAGATGCCTTTAAAATGATCTGCCTTTATTACGTTTGATCAAGTTTGTAGAAAATGCTGACGCTAGAATCTAGCGTGGGGGCCAGATGGGTGGCTGGGTGGCTCAGTCGGTTAAGTGTCTGACTTCGGCTCAGGTCACAATCTCCAGGTCCTGGGATTGAACCCCGGACAGGAGCTCTAGGTCATGTCGGGCTCCCCACTTAGCAAGGGTCTGCTTCTCCCTCTCTCTTTGCGCCTACCCCCACTTGTGCACATGTGCTCTCTCTCTCTCATAAAAATCTTAAAAAAAAAAAAATAGAATCTGGCATGTGTGCACGTGTGCACGTGTGTTGGGGAGGCTGGAAGGATGAATTGGGGAGAAACTAATATTTAGTGAACATCTACATGGCTATATCACGTACTTCAGGTGTTCCCAGATGTTATTTCACTTAAGATGTACAAGACCTAATGTAGCTTATATTAATGGTATGACCCTAGTGAGGGTGTAGACACTCAGGGAGGTGACCGACGTGTTCACTGTCGCTTGGCTAAAAAGCGCCGACCCAGGCTCAGTGGGTTAAGCCACTGCCTTTGGCTCAGGTCATGATCTCAGGGTCCTGGAATCGAGTCCCGCATCGGGCTCTCCGCTCAGCAGCGAGCCTGCTTCCCTCTCTCTCTCTCTCTGCCTGCCTCTCTGTCTGCTTCTGATCTCTCTCTGTCAAGTAAATAAATAAAATCTTAAAAAAAAAAAAAAAAGCGCCGACCCAGTTTTCAAATCCGTGATGACCTGCTCCAAAACCTGACTTCACTTCAGAAAAATGGGCTTAGAGCAGTTGGGCAGATAACAAACCTTAGGTAACCTTACCGCTGATTTAAATTACACAGGCCTCCCCTGAGGCCGCCACACAAGACAGCCCCTCCCATTACATTTTTTAAATAAAAATGAGTATCAGTTAGCCGTGCAGGACCCCCAAGCCGCAGAGGTGTCCCCGCGGAATAATTCACTCAACCACCTATGAGGAAACATATACCCGGGGGCTCGGCCAGGCCAAACACATTGGCACATCATTTCTTCCTGAGGCTGGGCCCGCCGAGAACCCAGCAGCCCTTAAGCGACTGGGCCCGAGGCACCGCGGGAAATGCTGGGGCTTGTAAGTGTTGACACAGCTGCTCTAGGGCCCCTGAGGGGTGCTCCTCCCAAGCTTTTCATCCCAGTACCACAAGTGAGCATGAAAAGGGAAAAGAACCAATCCGTAACCAATCCGTCGCCACCATCCCCCTCCTGCGGGCAGGAGAACGGGCCTTGGAATTTACGGACTGGAAAGGGTGGACCCAAGATCTAGGCTTGACTTCAGCGCAGCTCCTGGGGGGGGGGGGGGGTAGTGTCATCACATCCTGGTTAAGCCTGGCCCACCCTCCACCAGGACAGCTTCCTGAGGAAATCCTGCCGGCTCCAGAGAAAGGGGTGGCTCAGGCAGAGGATGTAAACAGGAGCAGCACTGTTTTGTTCTGGGGCCCTGCCCACCCGAGCAGGGCCTCTGCTGAATGGTTTTTTGGCAGCAGAACAAGTAAAAAGCCAGGCTGAGAGATGGCTTGATTGACTAGGATTTGCAAGGAAGAATGCGCATGGTTTGCCCCAGCTGAGGATTGGGCTAAGGACTAAGCTGTTCACTCCCTAAATTGAAGAAAAAATATTCACAATAAATAAAAGTAAGACAGGCAGTACCCTCCCCCCCCAATTTTTATTTCAATTCACGTTAGTTAAATCAAAGTGTTAATATCAGTTAGAGGATTCTTAGTTAATATTACTTCAGGTGTAGAATTTAGTAATTTGTCACTCACACACAATACCCGATGCTCATCACAAGTGCCCTCCTTGATCCCCATTACCCATTTAACCCACTCCCCCCTCTGCCGGTCACCACCAGTTTGTTCTCTATAGTTAAGAATCTGGTTCTTAGTTTTCCCTTCCCCCTCCCCCCATGTTCATTTGTTTTGCTTCTTACATTCCACACACACTACTCTTCTGCAGGTTCCCTGACCAAAGGTCAAAAACTTCACGGTCCAGAACAAGCCTACTCAGGTGTGTACTCACCTGGCTGGTGAGGAAATTCCACAGCCAGCACCATGTGCCCTGGGGTCTCCTCTAAACTTACCCGGGTGCCTGGCACATGGCAGACACTCAACAGACGTTTAATGAATAAAGATGCTGAAGTGGGAAAATCCCTCCCAGTGGCTACACAGCCACATATAAGAGTGTCCATGCACACCAAGCACAGCATGAAAAATTATAGAAGAACAACAAAGGTAAGAGAATGAGTAGAGAAGATGTTGTTCTTCCCCACACCCATCCCCTCTGCTTAAATCAACTGCAACCACTCTATCTCATGTTTGTGTTTCTTCTTTGAAATTCTCTTTAGGACCAGGAGAGTTCCAAGGGCACTGGGGACCCAGCCCCTTCTCAAGATGAAACGGTACCTGCCTTTTTAGTAACTCAAAATTTCGAACACAGTACTTTGACAGACATTCTACCCTATGCTAGCTTAATAAATTCAGGCTCCAGGGAACCTAATGCAATTTTTGTTCATTATACTCCAGTAAAGAAAACTGTCTCCCCTTTCCCTGTCCTGCCCATCTTCCTGTCCGCCATCTTGCCAGGCACAGTCACACAGAAGGAAGGATGCTTCCGGCAAGCCAGAACCTGGCCATCAGAGACACTCCCACATCTCCAGGGTGGCAATGGCTCATAGCTCTTCTTAGGAAAGAGGAATAATCTAAAAGTAATAAAGATTCACCTACATACTGGAGTGTGGTAGAAACCAAAATGAGCTATGAAGCCAGAATTCCTGGGTTTATATCCCAGCTGTAGCACCGTGTGACCATGGACAAACACCTAACCTCACTTGGCCTAATCTGTAAAATGCAGTGATGAGGACAGTCCCTACATCTCATCTCACAGGGCTATGTGAAGCCTGAGAGACACACCCACACATAATACTGAGTACCGTGCCTGCCACACAGTAAGCACTCAATACACCTTAGCAAGTATTACTAAGTACCAAAATTTGAGAACTAATTGTCTAAACAAAGCTGAAGGACAGCTCTATCCATCAAGCATTTTATTTTTAGGAACAGTACCACAGAGGTATTGGAAATTTTTGAGGCATTTAATTAAGTCTGACACAGTGACAAAGCTCCATTTAAATATTACTTAGAATCTTGGGGCACCTGGGTAGCTCAATTGGTTAAGAGACTGCCTTGGGCTCAGATCATGATCCCAGGGTCCTGGGATCAAGCCATGCCTCAGGCTCTCTGCTCTGTGTAGAGCCTGCTTCTCCCTCTCCCTCTGCTGCTCTGCCTGCTTGTGTCTCTCACTCTCTCTGTCAAATAAATAAATAAAATCTTTAAAAAAATATATTACTTGGAATCCTACTTCTAAGTACCAGACACTGCATATGTGTTAGTGTTTATACCAACTGCAGATAGCGGGATAGGAAGCGATCTCTCCCCTTGGTCATTGACGATCATTTGGGATTTGCTGCCTTCATCCACACAATGGATTCTACCATGACCATGGGGTCTGAGGTTAGGGCCTACTTTTCTCAAACACCTGAGAACAGTTCTGTCTGCCCACAGAGGTCGGTGAGCACCAGGGACCGCAGCCAAATGACTGCTACTTACACCATAAGTCACCGCGTTGCCCCAGACGAGCAATGAGCTTAATGTGAAAACACGTCTTATTTTAGGAGAAAACATGTGGGTCATGCATCGTGGAAAAGGTTCAGGGTAGAGGGGGGCCCTGAAGGTCTCTTTTAAGTGAGCAAATGCCCTTAGAAATGTCAAGAAAACTGAGCAGACTGGGACCCTAAGTTTAAAAAGTCAGCTGAAGAATATACGCACGTGAAGGCTACTCATTCTTTTTACTTCCCCCACCACACGCCCATCACATGCCCATCACTCTTGCACCCATGAGCTGAGGCTCACTGACATGTCAGCATGAGGATGCCTCCTCCCTCATCCTACCCAACCTCAAGCCAGCTGCCCTGCTTCATCATTTCTCTCATGCACATCTCTCAAATCCGCCCCTTCGATTACCTTAGCCCCCTCCTATCACCCCAGCATGGAAACCTGAATCATTGTACCACTGTCTGCTCTGAGGGACAAGGCGCCACTGCCTCTTGCTGACAGAGCTGCGGTGAGTGACTTGAGTGACGGGGCCTCTAGCACCTTCCAGGGTGGGTGAGGATCCTGGCCCATTCTAGAGACCCAGCTAAGAGAGGTGCAGAGTTGGGGGAAACAGGATGGACTGCCCACCTCCAAGCATCTCTGGTCCTAATCAAATTTCCCAAGTGGACTTCCTTACAGAAAAGAGAACATCAAGGTAGTCCAGTCTGATTGGAAGTTTTAAATTCTCACCATAATTAGCCGACTGATACTGGGTTCATCTCGATTCCCCACCCTGACCCTCACAACCAGAGACGGTCTACCTAGATGACCAGGCAAAACACCTAAACGCCATCCTCAATTCTCTGCCCTGCTAACCACCAGCCCAAATTCAGAGGCTTTACCTCCAAACCTATGTCTGTGTGCTTCTCTCCAACTCCTGGACGGCAGTCTGGTCCAAGCCACTCCCATACCTCCTCATTATAGTCCATTTTCCATAACACTGTCAGTGATCTTTTTAAAATATAAGCTAATTTAAGAACTCCAATGATGGGGCGCCTGGGTGGCTCAGTGGGTTAAGCTGCTGCCTTCGGCTCAGGTCGCTCAGGTCATGGATCTCAAGGTCCTGGGATTGAGCCCCACATCGGGCTCTCTGCTCAGTGGGGAACTTGCTTCCCCCTCTCTCTCTGCCTGCCTCTCTGCCTACTTGTGATCTCTCTCTGTCAAATACATAAATAAAATCTTAAAAAAAAAAAAAAAAAAGAACTCCAATGGCTTCCAATCCTGCTTAAAATAGAACCCTGACTATAGCCAATGTCACCTGGCCTGAGTGTCTCTTTGACCCACTCTCAAATCTCTTTTGCTCTCCAAACAATAATTATTTTGGCCTTGCTTCTGTTCTTAGAATTCTCCAAGTTCATGCCCATCTTAGGGCTTTTGATGTTCTCCCTGCTTCAAAAGGGCTTCCCTCCTTCCGCATTCTGGCTCATTCTCAGCTCCCTCCTTGACCACTCTATTTACATCCAGCCATGGAATGTTAACTACCTAAAATTTTTTAAAAAGATGAAATAAAATGAAGTAAAATAAAATATAGCCAGGAAACCAAACTGCTTGTTCAGCCTTCAAGGAGTTGATGGCTTTGTACAGGGGAAACTGCACAAATATACCATGTATTTATATAATTATATTAGATAGGGGTTTATACCCTGCTTTGGTTCACAATGAATTGGAGATAGCAATTCAAAATAAAAAGTGATAAAATCTTAAAAATGGTGCTTGTCTGGCTCAATTGGTGGAGCAGGTGACTCCTGATTTCAGGTTCTGAGTTCGAGCACCACAGTGGGTATAGAGATAAGTTAAAAATAAAATCTCAAAAAAAAAAAAAAAGTAGTAAGTGATGAACACTTTTTTTTTTTAAAAAGATTTTATTTATTTATTTGAGAGAGAGAGCACAAGCAGAAGGGGCAGGCAGAGGGAGAGGGAGAAGCAGACTCCCCACGGAGCGAGGAGCCCAATGCTGGGGTCCACCCCAGGACCTCAGGATTATGACCTGAGCCAAAGGCAGACATTTAACCGACTGAGCCACCCAGATGCCCCAGTGATGAACACTTTTTAAAGAGGCACAAGTAGGGGCGCCTGGGTGGCTCAGTGGGTTAAGCCGCTGCCTTCGGCTCAGGTCATGATCTCAGGGTCCTGGGATCGAGGCCCACATCGGGCTCTCTGCTTGGCAGGGAGCCTGCTTCCCTCTCTCTTTCTCTCTGCCTGCCTCTCTGCCTACTTGTGATCTCTCTCTCGCTCGCTGTCAAATAAATAAAATCTTTTAAAAAAAAAAAAGAGGCACAAGTAAAGAAAGAGTCATGATTTCCCCATTTTCCATGGTTTAGCTCAAAAGAACTCAATACCAACATGGTCATCTCTTCAAATGATACACAGTTCTATATGCTGTAGGACAGATTCTCTCTCAGAAAATTGCAATCAAAATAGGGAGCCACAGACACAGATAAGGCAGTGTGAGAAATCCCAAACACCCAGAATTAGGATAAAGAGCCACCTGTGAATTCCACAATCCATCAGAGCCCATTACATAGATGATGAAGAGGAAAGATGAGAACTTACTTGGACAAGAGTACCTCAGTGAAAGCCTCATTTTCATTCATTCTGACAAATGACAAAGTCCAGGCCCAAACTTAAATACCAGTCAAACTTATTATACAAAGTCCAGGCATTTCAGGTCAGGCACTTCGAAACCTGCCATCACCCCCCCAAGTACAGACAAACCATCCAAGTAAATGAACTTCCTTCTTATTCCATTTTATGCTTCATTCCTTCCCAGTATTTACACCTTCTTGTACAATACAATACAACTAACTTCCTGGGCACAGTCTCTGCCTTTCCTAAACATCTCCTCCTCAAAACATGATCCCTGCAGGGGTTAATATCCAAATTATATAAAGAATTATGCAACACAACACCAAAAAAACAAACGAACAACAACAACAAAAAAACCTGATTAAAAATAGGCAGAGGACTCCAATACATATTTTTCCAAAGGAGATCTACAAATGGCCAACAAATACATGAGAAGCTCAGCACCACTAATCATCAGGGAAATGCAGATCGACACCACAGAAAGATATCATCTTACACCTGCCAGAATGGCTAGAATCAAAAAGACAGGAAATAACAAGTGTTGGAGAAGCTGAGAAACAAGAACCCTCTTACACTGTTGGTGGGAATGCAAATTGTTACAGCCCCTGGGGAAAACGGTTTTGAGGTTCCTCAAGAAATTAAAAATAGAAATATCATATGACCCAATAATTCCACGAGTGGGTATTTACCCAAAGAAAACAAAAACACTAATTTGAAAAGATACATGCACCCCTGTGGTCACTGCAGCATTATTTACAATAGAAAAGATACAGAAGCAACCTAGGTGTCCATCAACAGACGAATGGAGAAAGAAGATGTGGTGTATACATACAATGGAATATTATTACTCAGCCATAAAAAAACAAATGGAATCTTGCCATGTGCAACAACATGAATGGACCTAGAGGGTATTTTGCTAAATGAAATAAATCAGAGACAAATACTATATGATTTCACTTATATGTAAAATCTAAAAAATGAAACAAATGAATAAACAAACAAACTGCTGATCGCCAGAGGAGAGGGAAGAAGGGGGATGGGGATAATGGGTGAAGGGGAGATATCAGCTTCCAGTTCTGGAATGAATTAAGTCACAGGGATAAAAGGGTACAATGCAGGGAATACAGTCAATGACATTGTGACAGTGCTGTATGGGGACAGATGGCAGCTACACTTGTGAGCACAGCACAGTGGGGAGAGGTGGCCAATCACTACGTTGTACACCTGAAGCTAATGTAACACTATGTGTTCAACTACACTTCAATTAAATTATTCTTATCTTTCTAGCCCAATCTCTCCTTCCACTGAAGCTCCCTTTAACTGAATGACAACAGCAAGGAGTAGCAAGGCATACTAAGTAAAGAAAGTAGGGAAACAGCATTTGATTTCCTAACAAGAACTGCGGTTATGGGGTCGGGGGTCGAGGGGAAGAGAACTACAGTGTTACCTCCCTCCTTATAAAATCCTACAGCAGGAGAACCAAAGCATCTTGGTAGGGAACACGAGGCACCCCAACAGGTCTCGGGAAAAAATTAAAAGATGGTAAGAATGTGATCCAACAAAAAGAAAATGGCACACAGGCTGTAACTACCAAACGGATGACATAAACAGTGGGCGTTAAAGCACACGTAGAAGAGAAATACTGACTCTGCTATCTCAAGCTTTCTGCCACAAGAACAGTCCAGAACTCTAAGTCATTTGACAGGGAAGCAGACAGCCAGGAACTTGTCTGGTCAAAATGGGGCATAGTGAAATACTTGGAGAAAAGGATTTTGCTAATCATAGAATGTTCTCTATTTTGTAAATATTGACACCCTTGACTTTGTGTGTCATTTTTACTCTTTTTGCAATAGTTTCTGCTGTCAGAACTCTCGGGCACAGTGCACACTAACCTGTGTTCCCTCCAGGCCCTGTGTCAGCAAGCCAGTCTATCCTGGGCAGAGCCACTGGCCGGAATTAACTCATCTCACCTTGACCATGCATCAACAGAAATCTTCCTTTTGGTCTTGAGTCATTTCCTGCCCCAACTATAGCAATTTCTGCTTTTATATTCGTCTTAAATATTGAATCATAAACTCTATATGTGGTCAGGCAGCCAACTTTTGCATTTCTACTCCCACACTAAAGTGTCTGCACCCAATTTTTTTTTTTTTTTTTTTTTTTTTTTTGCCTGTTTCTGAGTTTGATTCCAAGTTAATGATTCTCCTAAGGGACTATATTCTGGTCCATGTGCTCACTCCGTCGACTTGCTGGGGCCTCATGATGAGTATACGCCCAGAGGAAGGGGTGGCAGCTGGGGGCCATCTCTGAAAACTTTGGGGGATTTCTTCTTTCATGACCATGAATCATCTTCCTTCTCAGTCTCAACTTTAAAACTTTCCTTTTCCTTTGCGAATCAGAAGCTTAATAGGATGTCTGCTGGGCTGTGTAATAGCCTCCAAAGGGAAGTGATGAAGGTTTTGGCTTGAATCATTGAACTCAAGTTGGAAAAGTAATCTACAGTAATGTACTACAGGGAGCAGTCCCTTCCTAACATAACAGGATAGGCTACAGATGATCTAAAAAAAAAAAAAAAAATTTACTTTTCTAACCATCCATTTTTATTCTACTTTACAGAGACGTTTCTGTGCAGGCATTGATTCTGAATGAAGGATGAGGATTAAAACAAATTTATTCCAGGGTCTGAACTTGTTAGAATGAAATGTCCTGTAGGATTTTAATTAAAATGTCCAGTGAAGAATCTACAGGGAACATAATCTAAATTATTTCCACTTCCTCCATATCCTCTCTTACGTTCACTTCAAACCCTCAGCAATCGAGCAGGGAGTGATTTCTGACTCCCCAAATCCCGCACCACAGCAAGGATGTCTCACTGATGGAGGGGGGCAGTGGGCATTGGTACCAGAAGGCATCTCAAACAGAGGTCAATATTTTCATCCAGAAACCTCTATCCCTCCTTCCCTAACACAGTCCTGATGGAATACAGGTTATCCCAGCCTCACAATGGGGCTGCATCCCAATAAACTAATACTAAATGAGTAAATTTATCCTAAGTTGAAAATGCACTGCGTAAGGCTCACCTACTACACATCAGAACTCAGCCGAGGCAGCCTCAGCATTGACATCAGCCAACAGAGGGCCACACTCATCTAACACAAAACCTAGCTTATGAAAACAGGCTGAACAGCCCATGAAACTTACAGTTTCATGCTGTACTGAAAGTGGAAAATGGAATGAATGCACAGAGACAGAAGAGTTTTAAGGATACTGGTATCCTTAAAATATATTTTTCTTTGATATTTTTCTTTGATTAGTACTACAAATGCATTTTCTCTTCCTTATAATTTTCTAATAACATTTTCTTTTCTCTAGCTTACTTTATTATAAGAATACAGTATAATAAGGGGCACCGGGGTGGCTCAGTTGGTTAAGCATCTGCCTTCAGATCCTGACTTCAGGATCCCAGGATCCTGGGATCAAGCCCCACATCAGGCTCCCTGCTCATGCTCTCTTTCTCTCTTGCTCACTCTTACTCTCTCAAATAAATAAAATCTTTTTTTAAAAAAATACAGTATATCTTACACAAAATGTGTTAATCGACTATATTACTGGTAAGGCTCAGATCAACAGTAGGCTATGGGTATAGTTGTATGTGGATTTTGACTCTGTGGGGGGTTGGTGCCCCTGACCCTGCATTGTTCAAGGGTCAACTGTCTATATAGCAGTAATAATAATGGGGAGCAGGAGAAGAGGGAAAAGCCATAAGCTGGGCTGAGGCCTTGTTCGTGGAAAATGGGACATCTTCTTCCTCTTCCCAAGTTTACTTCATTCCTCATCTTTGGTCACACTTGTTACTTCCTGAGCACTTGGGAGGGGAACAGAGGAGTCTGTCCCCGACACCCCGAGTGGAACCCACCCACACCCAGTAAACATTTTCGCCCAGAGGTCTGTGCGGCCATGGTCAGGCACTTACTGGGGCTCACTACTTCTCCATCTTCTCCATTTTCCTTTTCCTGCTGGTCAAGTCGTTGGCCCATGCAAAGTACTAAAAGCGGACAAAGTTCTACTCTCCTAATACTTTCCACCTTTTCCCAACAGCTGCTTCCCTGGAGAAAGGAGAGAACAAAGCACCCACCCATATCAGTTTTCCAGGGCTACCACATAAAGTACCAAAACCAGGTAGCTTCAAAAAGGAATTTATGGTCTCCTGGCTCTAGAGCCTAGCAGACCAAAAATCAAGGTTTCAGCAAGGCCATGTTCCTTCTGAAACCTGTAGGGAAATCATTCCCTCCTAGCTAGCACTTGCCAGCAATCTCTGGCGTTCCTCACAGATGTGTACAGGTCCATCACTCCAGTCCTTCATCTACATATGTTCCATGTGCCTTCACATCACCTTCCCTCCATGTCTGTGTCCAAATTTCCCCACACAGAATGAGGGCCCACTCTAATAACCTCATCTTAACTTGATTAAAGCTACAAAGATTCTATTTCAAAACAGGGTCTCGCTCTGAGATAGAGGGGCTTAAGACTTTAACATATCTTCTTTTGGGGAACACAATTTAACCCATAAGACCACCTCACAGTGTTATTTGGACAATAAAATGAGATGACGCAAAGACTTAAATGGGAGACCTGAAACCGTAAAACTCCTACAAGAAAGCATACGTAGTCATCTCTTTGCTATCTGGCTTAGCAACATTTTTCTAGTTATATCCTCTCAAGCAAGAGAAACAAAAGGAAAAATAAACTACTGGGACTACACCAATATAAAAAGTGTTGCACAGCAAAGGAAGGCATCAACAAAACAAAAAGTCAAACCTACTAAATGAAAGAAGATTATCTGCAAATGATATAGCCAATCGGGGGTTAATATCCAAAATAGATAAAAACTTTCACAACTCAACACCAAAAACCCCCACAAATTAATCTGATTAAAAAGTAGGCAGAGGGGATGCCTGCGTAGCTCTGTGGGTTAAGCCTCTGCCTTCGGCTCGGGTCATGATCTCAGGGTCCTGGGATTGCATTGGGTTCTCTGCTTAGTGGGGAGCCTGCTTCCCCCTCTCTCTGCCTGCTTGTGATCTCTCTCTGTCAAATAAATAAATAAAATCTTAAAAAAAAAAAAGTAGGCAGAGGACATGAATGGTTATTTTCCAAAGAAAACATACAAATGGCCATCAGATGCATGAAAGGAAGCTCAGCACCACTAATCAGGGACATGCAAATCAAACCTACAAAGAAATATCACCCTACAACTATCAGAATCATTAGAATTGAAAAGACAAAAAATAACAAATGTTGGTGAGATTGTGGAGGAAAAAGAACCTTGGTACACCGCTAGTGGGAATAAAAATTGGTGCCGTCTCTGTGAAAAGCAGTATGGAGCTTCCTCAGAAAAACTAAAAATAGAAAGAAAGAATACATAATCCAGAAATTCCCTGGTGGGTATATACCCAAAGAAAACAAAAACACTAATTTGAAAAGATACAAGCCCACCTCTATTTATTGCAGCATTATTTACAACAGCCAAGATACAGAAGTAATCCAAGTGTCCACTGATAGATGAATGGATAAAGATGTGAAATATATACACATTAGAATATTACTCAGCCATAAAAAAAGAGTACAATCTTGCCATTTCCAACAACACCAATGGACCTAGAGGGCACTATGCTAAGTGAAGTAAGTCAGAGAAAGACAAATACCATGATTTCATTTATATGTGGAATCTAAACACAACAAAACAAAACAAAAGCAAAATAGACCCATAAATACAGAGAAGAGCTAATGGTTGTTCAGGCAAGGGAGGAAGTGGAGGGATGGGCAGAATGGATGAAGGAGAGCAGGAGGTATAGGCTTCCATGTACAGAATGAGCACATCACAGGAATGAAAGGTACAACATAGGGAATAGAGACAATGGCGTCATAATGGCGTTCTACGGTGACAAGATGATGAACTACCCTTGGCGGGAGCATAGGAAAACACACTGAGTTGTCCAATCACTATGCACCTCAAACTACTGTAAGATTGGGTCAACTATACTTTAATTGAAAAAAAGAAATGAGGGGTGCCTGGGTGGTTCAGTGGGTTGGGGCCTCTGCCTTCGGCTCAGGTCATGGTCCCAGGGTCCTGGGATCGAGCCCCACATCGGGCTCTCTGCTCAGCATGGAGCCTGCTTCCTCCTCTCTCTCTGCCTGCCTCTCTGCCTACTAGTGATCTCTGTCTGTCAAATAAATAAATAAATAAATAATCTTAAAAAAAAAAAAAAAAAGAGGGGCGCCTGGGTGGCTCAGTGGGTTAAAGCCTCTGCCTTCGGCTCAGGTCATGATCTCAGGGTCCTGGGATCGAGCCCCGCATCGGGCTCTCTGCTCAGCCGGGAGCCTGCTTCTTCCTCTCTCTGCCTGCCTCTGCCTACTTGTGATTTCTCTCTCTCTCTGTCAAATAAATAAAATCTAAAAAAAAAAAAAGAAAAAAGAAATGAGATAATGCATAAAAAGAATTTAGTACAGTGTTTGGCACATAATATATGATCAATAAATATCAGCTAACGTCGATACTGCTCTTATCATGACTAGGTCATGCAGTCTTTCTGTCCCATTGCATCTTTGCTAAAGAGGCTTCATAAACAAGTCTTTATAGCAGTCAAGTTTCAGAGAAGAATATTCTAACTACTGCAAAAAAATATAAGCTCCAAACTCCTTGGGGAAGGAAATAATTCCAATGGCTGACTGGCTAGTAAGTTGTCGAATGTTCTTTGTTCTAGCCACTGAGCCCTGAAGCGTCAAGGAAGCACAGTATGCAAAGTAGTGTAGGAATCAGTAAAGAAAGTCCTCCAAAGAATCTGCTGACAACTGAATTTCTACGTTCTTTCGATTGGAAGAAAAAAATCTGGATTCTACCCTGACATTCTCCCTACAATGCCACAAAGAATATACACCCGTATTTTTAAAAACAGAAACCCATACAGGACAACAGACACACGTAACATCAGAAAACCAGAAGCCAATAAACCAATAACTGCTAATGGTCTAAGGAGTGAAGACTTAAATTTAATGGAAAAAAATTAAAAAAGGTGATCACTTTGAGTTTTAAAAAAGATATTTCAGAGTCTAAAATATAGTCATCGTTGTGCAATAGGGACCACTAGTCACAACTAAGGCACTGCCGCAACAGCCGCCTGCTCTCCTTTGCACTAATAGAGCTTGTTTTGATTTGGACCTTCTTGGAACAAAAGGTAGTGTGTCCCTACCCCTATCCCCACGCATTTTGCTAAGTCATTTTTCTACCAAAACAACACTCAGAGCCTCATCAATCCTTTCTGCCAACGCTATTGCATAATTCAGTACTTATCTTGACCTAACTAGCAAATTCAGGCCTCCAACCAATCTTGCTTTGGCTCCTTCGCTTGGTCTTTGGCTGATTCTCTGGAACCATCTGTAACTCAGTGCCTCTGAGCAACAATTGCCCTGGATTTTCCCCTTCCTACTAAGGACTTGAAACAGAACATCCTCATACTTGCCTGCAAGTAAGTCCACAGGTATACAAACAACAGGTTTATGTGTCTTTCCAAAGAAGTCTTTGGTTTTTTGCTTTTTTTTTTTTTTTTAAGTCAAACCTTCTATGACAAAAACAAACTGTTTTGCAGCTTGAAAAACTTTTTGGCTGACAACAGGACAGTTTGCCTTTCCCATGGCTGGGGAAGAGGGCCTTCCTGTTTTCCACAATAGAAGAACTAGAAGTCATGAGAAATAAAGTGGTGTTGTTCCAGAATGTGTAGCAACCTAGTGACAACGAGGCACACCAGACCTCTGTGCTTCTCTCTGCCTCGTTGGAAGCGGTGAGCCCTCAAAGCCCTAAGTATATGCCATCCTGACATACACCCACACTGACAGCCAAGACCGCAGAAGAAACCAGGCAGCCCGGGTGGAAAATGGGAAAACACAGACTGCAGATCCCCTTCTGGCTCTACCCCCAAACTCTGCTCAAAGAATAGTAGAGCCCACATCTATCTGGGTCTGGTCTAGTTCAGGCGGCCATTTGCAAGCGGTTGCAAAAACACAATTTCAGTGTTTCACATCTAACAGATCTACTCAGAAGTCTAAAATTTGCAGAAGCCAAAATCAACTAGCAATTGTTGCATTATGGGTAGTGAAATCGGGGTAATGAAATGTCAGCATTTTTTGAAAAAGGAAACTGGGAACCCAAGCTTACTCACATAGCTGAAGAACAGAGGCTGCCAACAAGAATGGGTCTCTGATGGCTGTAAGAGCTTTAAACCATCAATGTATGTAAAGACACGGTGAAGTGCAAGGAATTATAACAATGTAAATATCATTATCTAATTTCTACAGCAGCACCTCTTAGAGTAAGTGATGTGATCTGCTAAAAATCTCTTTATGTTTAAGGAGTGAATTAGCTCTATTTGTCTCTGTTCTCAGTTTCCATGGAAGTTCATCCACCACGGAAGGCATCCCGCCTTCTAAAGACACAAGGTCTGGAATGCACAGCCCTTCAGTGACAGAAGCTAGGGAGTCCTTTGATATAGAATGTGGGGGTTACTAGCTGACATGCTGTTCTGTTGAAACAGCACAGACTCTTTGTTAATGCTAAAGTTACATCACATGGATTTTACTATATCTTTCATGTACCACTTATGAATCATTTGATACCTATTTGCTTTAAAGCTCACCATAGAGTCTCAATTTCATAATAGCCCAATCAAGGCAAATCACCACATGCATCAATGTTATGAGGGGCTTTCATTAAGTCACCACCTGGACCCCACATGTTATGTAAGTTGGAGTAACGTGTTGCTGAAGGCGGCAATGACCTTCCCCCAGTAGACTCTGTCCTAATGCTATGCTTTTATAGAAAGTTTTCAATTAAATTATAATTCATGAAAAAATATGCCTTAAAAATGAAATGTTTCATCTCTCCAGTACAAAATGTTCATGGTCTTTATAGACTTTCCCAAAGATTTCCAATTCCTTTCGGTTTTCTTTAGAGTCATAATGAAGTTCCCCCCCCAAAAAAATGTAGTATATAAGTGGCACAAATCTCATTTTCTACCATATTCACACTGAAATGTGTCCAGTGGGGACACTTCCATGTGATATTTGTATAAATTCTTGATTAGACACTGAAGACTCCTAACGAAGATGTAAACATCCAGAATAAATAGCTGGCAATCCTGACAGAAACAGTGATCAATTCAATGAAACCCTGGGAAAATATTTCACGAAAAAGCTCAAGATAATGAAAGCAGATCCAATACATTCACATGAGTTCAACACTCAAAAAATAAAATCATTAGTTAAGTGGATGCTTTTGATATTTTACGTGTTTCTAACAAGTCAACTCTTAAAAAAGATCTCACGTTATTGCAATTTGAACTCCATTTAACCAGAAAATATGTTTTCATTACAATACATCTTGCCTTCAGAAAACCCTGCCTATTACAAGTCTTATACATTTTTACTCTTAAGTATAGGGAATATTTTTTTTTTAAGATTTTATTTATTTGACAGAGAGAGATCACAAGTAGGCAGAGAGGCAGGCAGAGAGAGAGAGAGAGAGGAGGAGGAGGAAGCAGGCTCCCTGCCTAGCAGAGAGCCCAATGCAGGACTCGATCCCAGGACCCTGAGATCATGACCTGAGCTGAAGGCAGAGGCTTAACCCACTGAGCCACCCAGGTGCCTGAGTATAGGGAATATTTTTAACAAATATTTCCTAACACGTAACCCGAATTTATGCACTTATTTATTTTTAATTAAAAGATTTTATTTATTTATTTGAGAGAGCAAGAACACGGGGGAGAGGGAGAAGCAGACTCCCCACTTAGCAGGGAGCCTGATATGGGGTTTGATCACAAGATCCTGGGATCATGACCTGAACCTAAGGCAGACACTTAACCAACTGAGCCACCCAGGTGCCCCCTTATCCATTTATTTTTAAGCTATGTATTTTAAAAAGGGATTTCACATAAATTAAATCAACAGTTAATATCAATTCTAAATTGAGCATGTGAAATCAGATCATCCCTCCATCTAAAGATGAAAAGTGAAGGAAAATTAATTTGCTGTCTAACTAAAGGAGATCCAACTATTATAAAAATGAACATTTATGATCTGCTTACCACATGCCATGCAGTTTTAGTGATTCAATTCATCTCACCATAATTGATTGATCCTCATTTTACAGATGAGGACACTGAGGCACAGAATGGTTAAGGAACTTGCCAGGTCTCACATCCACCAAATATTGGAAGCTAGGATTTAAACCCAAACAGTCTGAACTACTCCTTTTGTTCTTAACTACCCTTCAGAACAATCTTTCAGTTTTCTAAGATGTTTAATTTGTTTCTAAATGTTCTAATTCTGTTACTCTTCTCTGTTTAAAACTTTTAAAAGATGTATCATTACTTCCTTTTGTTAAGACTTCATTTTTTTAGACTAGCTTCAGATTCTTAACAAAAGTGAGGGACAGGTGCAAGGATCTCCCAGCCCCCCTGCCCTGCCACACACACACAGATCTTCCCATTATCAACATCTCCCACTGTGGCATTGTGATTTATAATAAGATTTTACGTACTTGACTTTTCTCCCAATCCTGGCCCAGGGCTCCTAAAACTCCACAATTTCTGGAGCCATAAGACTATCTTTACCAGTTCAGTGGAGGCCCTTCTGAGCACACCTGAGTTTATGCTAATGAAGTGCCCTATGGTGGGGTCCCTAGAAAGCCTCAAGATCAGGCTGCTTGCCTGAAAGACCAGAAGATCAGAGGGTGGGACCTTTCAATCTCAACCCACCACCCCCACCTGCAGGCAGGTGGAAAGGTGTTCAAGACTGAAATGAATCCATAGCCAATGGCCAATGATTTGATCAATCATGCCTGTGTAATAAAGCCTCTGTGAAAACCCAAAAGGACAGGCTTCAGAGTGCCTCCAGATTAGTGAGCACAAGATGTTATGGGGAGTGGCACCCCAGAGAGCACGGAAGCTCCCACACACGTTGCCCCATGCATCCCTTCCATCTAGCTGTTCCCGAGTGATAGCCCTTTATAATATACAGGTGATCTGGTGATCTAGTAAGTAAACCGGTTGACTGAGTTTGTAAGTTGGTTTCCTGAGTTCTATGAGCTGCTCTAGCAAAGTAATCTAACCTGAGGAGGAGGCCATCGGAACCTCTGATTCGTAGTAGTTTGTCAGAAGCTCAGGTGAGCACCTGGACTTGGACTGCCATCTGGAGTAAAGATACTCTTCAGGACTGAGCCTTTAACCTGAGGCAGACAGTGCCAGACTTGAGTCAAATTTGTGGTCAGTGTCAAATGAGAAGTGGACAATTGCTTTCATAGTGTTGTAAAAAACCCATCAGGGGCGCCTGGATGGCTCAGACATTTGAGCATCCGACTCTTGATCTCAGCACAGGTCTTGATCTCAGGGTAAGTTCAAGCCCTGCATTGTTGTTGTTAAAAAAAAACAAGGGCGCCTGGATGGCTCAGTTGGTTAAGCAACTGCCTCCGGCTCAGGTCATACCCCAGGGTCCTGGGATCGAGTCCCGCATTGGGCTCCCAGCTCCATGGGGAGTCTGCTTCTCCCTCTGACCTCCCCTCTCATGCTCTCTCTCAAATAAATAAATCTTTTAAAAATATATATATGTATGTATGTATGGGATTTACATATATATATGTATATATATACACATACATGTATACAACAACAACAAAAATCCCATCAGATCCACCAGAGTAGTATGGTTACAACCACTGATGAACCTACACTGGCAGTTCATTATCACTCAAAATCCAAAGTTTACAGTATGTTCACTTTTAGTGTTATACTTTCTCTTGTATGGGTTTGCCCAAATTTATAATGACATGTATCCACCATTATAAAAATCCTCTTTACTCCATATGTTCATCCCTCCCTTTCCCGAACACCCCCCGAAAAACTGATCTTTCCACTGTCTCCACGGTTTTGCCTTTTCCAAAATGTCAAAGAATCAGAACCCTTTTCTGATTGGCTTCTTTGATTTAGTAATATGCATTTACGTTTCCTCTATGTCTTTTGATAGCCTGATAGCTCATTTCTTTTTAGTGCTGAAAAATATTTCATTGTCTGGATGTACCACAGATTATTTATCCAATCACCTACTGAAGGACATCTTGGTTGCTTCCAAGTTTGGGAAATTATGAATAAAGTTGCTATAAACTAATCTGTGTGTGTTTTTGTGTGAAAATAAGTTTTGAACTTCTATGGTACCAAGGAGCACACCTGCTGAATTGGATGGTAAGAGTATGTTCAGTTTTCTAAGAAATCACCCAACTGTCCTCCCAAGTGTCTGAACCACTTTTCATTCCCATCAGCAATAAATGAGAGTTCATATTACTCCACATGCTCTTAAGCATTTGGTGTTGATGGTTTTCTACATTTTGGCCATTGTTATAGGCGTGTAGGGGTATCTCATTGTCTTTTTCCAAAAAAAATTTTTTTTTAACCCTGGGTATTCCCAAATATAGACATCTGTAAAATCGCCAATACTTTATTTTGTAAGCGAGGTCTTTAAAATCCTCTGAAAATGAGTGTAAGCCTATAGCAAAGAGCTTTATTCTTAAACTCGAATATTCCTTTCTTCTACAGATAACTTAATTTTGCAACACTACCTTTTTAAAAGCATCCCAAAAAGCTTATAAACATTTTTTGGGCTCTAATAAGAAACTTGGAGGTTGACAGGAAGTCTTAAGTATTAAAGTCCAGGGGTGCCTGGCGGGCTCAGTTGAAAGAGCACATGACTTTTGATCTTGGGGTTGTAGAGATTTCTTAAATACATATGTTAATACATAACTTAAATACATAAACTTAAATATATCTATATATATATCCATCTCTCTCTCTCTATATATATATATATATAAAAGTCCACAAAATTAACTAGGATAAAATTTTAAAGTAACTAGAGTTCAGGATACATACCAAGATTTTTTTTTTCATTCTTTTTCTCAAATGGCATTTTTCATTAAAATTAAAATCAAATGCATTTTTTTCTTTCACTTTTATTCCACTATTAACCTGAATAGCAGGAGAGAAAATGAAGCCAAAATCAAGCATAGAGTCACGGGTAGACACACTAGACCTCCTCACACTACGCGCTGTAAAATCAAACTAACGAGCAATGGATGGCCCACTGAAACGGACTGAATCAAATCCGCATCACACACACCAAGGAAAGCCGCAGCGTACCTTCTGTGAGAGGGCATAAGAGTCCAGTGAGCATTCATTATAAATACAAACATATTCACGCTTTTACCAATCACTCTAGAAGGGTGAAAGACAATGAGAGAGCCCTTCAGAGAATAAGTGACTGATTACAGAGAGGAAAAAAACTGTCTCCTTATCAAGCGTTTGTCTTCTGAGTCTCAGAGACACCCGAAAGCCTGGGTACTCAGCATCTGTGCTACAAGTCTCTATTACCTGACTGACATGCAAGGAAAAATACAAGCGAGGTTATCTCAATGAAGCATCTCCTCTCATGAAGAATTAATGCCATCCAGTGAAACATATTATGGAACAAAAGATGGAACACTAGACAGCTGGCTGGGAGTACAACTAAGGCAACCATTTTCGGATCTCATTACCGAAAGTCAATCAATCAATCAATCAATCAATAAGAAAGCTTCTGAAAAATGACAAATCCAAATGGTCACAAAAATACAATTTACCTCAAAATTAGTTCGAAGGTTTGGTTAAGTCTGACAGTGTCAGTCTTAGTCTGTACTCATGGGCATTAAATGGTTTAGTTAGTTCTTAGAGCCTTAGCCTCTACCCACTTAAATCCACTATTCTGAGGTCCATTTTATTTCTACTGTATGATAAGAACTTGCGTAGACCGTGAGTAAGCACATCATGTATCATTGTGAGATTGTTATGGTTAAGTCTGAAGCCAAAAGCACCCTTACAAACAATACATTAGACAAGCTACTAGTTACAGGTTTTCCTCTTATATCCTTTGTAAAACTGAGCGACAGATCTGCTTCTGAATTAATATGCACAACTGAATATTTCTCTCTCTTTTGCTCTTCTCTGGAATTAGGTTTTAGAGGATGGAATTAAAGATCAGTCAGCTGTGAGACCCTGTGGATATTGCTACAAATAATAATTCCCCTCCTTAAGGAACAGCACATCATTCACTCCAACAGATAAAGACAGGTAGATAGATATGTGTACGCATACATGTGCCTAGGTATTTTTTCTTCTGAACAAAAAAGAATCCAAGGACTAGAACATCTCTAAAGATCTCTTGCACTAACCCAGCCTACTTGTGAGCTTAAGAGAATCACCATTGGAAAGGGACCACGGAGCAACCCTTGACTACTTAGAGATACTGAGTGGAACTATGGGGACTAATGGAAGCCAGATACATCACATGGTATGTTCCATAAACATTTAGCCCAGGTCTCACCATGGCCAACTCATCACCCACCAAAGTTACTTCTGTAAGACACAGAAGGGATCATGTTGGGTGTCTGTCAAATTCTGCACTGGCTGCTCCCTGGAGCCCAGAAAATGATTGCACCCACCTCCGTGCTCCCTGCTACCTCATGTTTATTCCCCTTGGCTCCGCCCGGAAACCCAGCCTTCCCTTCTTTCTTCTTCACCTCTCAACCCCTCACCGGGGAACAGCTCTTAACTAACACCTAACTCACCGTTTCGGTCCCAATTGAAGGTCATTACTGGAAAGTGGCCTCCCTCCACACCATGCCCCCGCCGGTGCCCCCACCCTGTGTCCACGGCACTGCAGGACTAAGTGCTTCTTTACATGAGGGACGCCGGGGCTGCTGCAGGTCTTCCTACAAAAGTATGTCTTTCTGGAAGCCAGGGGCAAGTGTCGCTAGTACTTAGCTCAACAGCTTAAGCAAAAAGGCTGATTAAACAGATACGTGAAAGAATAAACCATAAAGCTGCTAGTAGGGGTTATCTTCTGGGAAACAACACATGATCCAAATCCCAGGTCCTGTTTACTATTTGTGTGACTGAGGATACCCATGTGTACATCTCCACTGTGACATGGAGACAATAATGCTCACTGGTCACAGGAGAGAATCAAGGAAGTACGGGAAGGGCCCAGGACAGTATTGGGACCCAGTGCTTGGAAACATTCCCTGACCCACCCCCACCAGCTGCATTCTATCATCAGAAAGTGGGTAAACAATGAAAAACAAGTGTCGGTGGTAAATGAGGTGGAAAAGGGAAGGGGTTACAAGGTAGAGAATGTCGGCTGAAGGCAATAAGTGGGGGTTGGGGGGAGGCGTGAAAGGTCACTGTAGGGCAGGGGTCTCTTCCTACAGCAAAAGATTTAGTGACTCCAGCCACAATTATGAGACTTAATTTTGTCTCTGGCAAAGAACTGAAAATCAGGAGGCTATAGAGTTCTGCTCCCTACTTGGTACCTTGAGGCTTTAATTCCTCCTCTAAATGAGGGGGTGGAGGGCTCACTTCCAAGGTCTCTGCTCCCTGTGCTCCATCGCCCTGCAAATGCACTTATAAAAACCACGAGCCTTTCAGCTGGCGAACGAGAACATAAAATTAAGATGAAGTCAGAATATTTAAAACTGGGGCTGACTCTCAAATTCCAAGACCTAAAATTAATTAAGTCATTAGCTGATGGGCTAAACAGGAGACACCGCCCAAAGAATACGTAAATTAATGCTTTCAAAGGCGTTTGCAAAGCCTCCTGGGGATCTTACTAACATCTCCCCTCCCCCAAACTTTGCCTAAAACTACAAAGCAATTGGGGGAGAGAAAGGAGTGGGGTGGGTGTGTGTGTGTGTGTGTTTAAGGACTTTCTTTGGTAAATAGCAAGACTGGATAAACATAACAGTTTTTGGACTGAAGTCTACTACATAGTTTTCTGTGGCTTACATAGGCGTAAGAATGGGGGACGGCCCACAGTATTGCCATACAATGGATATTCTCTTAAGCACTGCTAGGAAATGGGTGTAAATTATAGGAACCAAGCAGGGAACAGAGGAAAAATAAGGTTTGGGGGAGGTGCATCTTGCAGGATCTTGCAAACAATAGGCACTTACTAACTCCCTTCTCCTCCCTTCCCAGTTAGCAACTAGCTTTCAAGGACTGGCTCGGCTTTAAGAAGTCCTCCAGTTCTGAAGGAAAAATCAGAACCATCACAACTTATGGAACGGATAATCAGTGCCAGAAAAGTGAACTACCATATCTAATAACTACAGCAGTTCCTACTCATAAAAACCACTACCCTTCCCGCCTCCCCCCAAAAGAAATGTTGTGTCTGCAACATAAAGATAGAAGAGAGAAATCCCATAGGATCCTAACTTGTTTCACACTTCTCCGCAGAAATGTAACCATGTCATCGTGAAAGGTGACATGCTTTGAAAACCCAGGCAGACCACATGTTGCGGAGTTAGGAACTGAAGAACAAATTTCACAAGAAAGCCGTGGTCTGATTGTTCAGGGTTTACAAACATTTCACAATCTGTCATTAACGTTTCCAGTGGAAGCACCAGGATTCTGGTTTACATGATGAAACTGCTCGAGTGGTAGTTCAAGGAAGAGCAGAATTTATTAATGTCTTCATAAATCTACCCCATTGCAACAGGTACGGTCTCTACAGTACTGGGCTTTGATGTGGCTCTTGCATTTCAGAAGTATATACTTTCTTCCTTTTCCATTCAATAAAACCTTGTACTCAGGACCCTGTAAGTCCCAAGTACCAGAGATTTAAAAAAAGGGGTAGGGGGTAAAATACTGACCCTGCCCTCCAGGCATTCACAAGGGCTAGTGTTTTGGTAAGCTCGTTTTCTCCGAATTCTCTATTTACATATTCACTTACTAGCATTTATTCATTCTAGCACAGCTCCAACATTTTCATGCCATAAATTATACTACTATTTCTTCTCTAAATAAGCATTTGTTAACAAATTATCTAAAAGCAACTGGTTGGTTCAGAACTGTGCAGGACTGAATTAATTTAAATGCAGAATGTGTCCTAATGAACTCCAACAACCATCCTGTATTTACTGAGATCTATGCCCCAGAGGGTTAGAAACCTACAAAATCCCGGGGCGGATGCTCAGTGCCTCTCAAGTTGGAAAAGGGAGCTGTGCTCATTCACCTAAAAAATATTTAACTCAACAGGCTTGGAGGTTTGATTTCTACACTTTGTGGAATCCAAAAAGTAAAGAAGCTACTGTGCCTGAAGCCTTGCAAGTATGTTTGGATGTATAATTCCTACTACCTCTACTCTCCTCAAGTTCCGTCCTTTAAAAAACGCTTCCAAATAGCATTTTCCTAAAATACTGGATGTAAATACATTTTTGCTGTGTTGATCTGGGACAGTTAACTGGGGAGTATCATGGCATCAGCCTATACTGAAAACTGGGATACAGTCTGTGGTTGTCACTAACAAGGTGTCTGTGCCATTGGTCAAGTAACTTCACCTGTACAGGTTGACAGACTGCAAATCTTATTCAAAAAATGGAGGAAATGGTTTCTTTTATCTCAGAAAGAACAAAGAAAGTCAACTGTCAATTCTGTCTTGATACATTTCTGGAAAGACAGTTTCCTCTAAACACGTGGATGATTGTTTTCTAAAAGCAGAAAGAATAAGATCCTTTTAAGGTGGTGACTTTTTACAGACATGCAAAAGGAGAGATAAACATTATCTTCTTCTGAATTTTACTAAGGAACAATCCTGATGTCCAAGTTTACCCCCAAAGGAAAATAAGATTGTCTAAAAGATGGGAAAGCAGAAGTGAACATACTTGCTTTGGGACAATCATTTACATTCTTCCCAGCCTTGTACTGAACTACTGGCTCTGTAAGAAGTACATATTTTCTTTTCTCTTACATCTGCCCTTTGAATAACAGGTTTGAGCTTCTCCAGCCCCACCCCATCTTTTAAATCAGCCAAAGAACACTCTGCCACTACTGACCCAACAGCGCTGGAATCTGCCAGGGAAGGGAAAGCAAATCTTCAAAAAGTGCCACCTGCCAACCACCCCCCCCCAAGCAACCCAGAGCCCACACTCCCATTTAAATGAGGCCCTTCAGCGCTCCCCTCCATAGCCACACCCAAGTAAGGGATGCAATGTGATGTTATCAAACCAATTTTCTCAGTGACTAAAAATTTACAAAGCAGGATCTAAGAAAGAAATAAATAACAAGGTAAGTTCCTGCCTGACTGATGTAAAAAACAATCTATCACTATAACTTTAAAGTATTCATTGGGTTTTCTGAAATTTCACTAAAGGCCCATATTCATAAATAAAGTTCAGAAAATGCAAAAACTTGAGATTTAAAATTTTTTAAAAACATAATTTTTCTAAAGACTAGAGAGTGAAAAAAAGCAGAAATCTTCCGTCAATCTTCCTTGGTTTTCCTAAACACCAACGAACACCTAAAAACGAGTTAGGTTTGACTTGAGGATGTCTGGAAAGATGAGACATAGGACTATTTGCAGGGGTGGGAAAATAGACAGCTATCACTTATTGAGTACCTATTATATACCAGTATGCTGAGCACTAGATACACATCAACATAACTAAAACTCAGAGAATCTAAAGCAAGGTAATGAAACTGAAGATCTCATTTCTTTGCCTCATGTTGCAGGTAATGAAACTTGAAGATCAGTGGGGTTGAATACCTCCGCCACGGTCAAGCAGTCAGTCAATAAGGGACAGTGGGGATTTGACCCAGCCTCACTCACTCCAAAACCCAATGCTTAATTCCTGTGCAAAAACAAACAAACAAAAAACAGCAACACTTCTCACCAACCCCAAAGAAGAGTTTTTTTTTTTTCAAAAATTACACCTTCCATTAGAAAGATGAAAGACCGCAAAGTAAATAGAGACTTTTCCCGACAACTGCCAATTCCAAATCTTTACAGTGAAATTGACTCCTCATATGTAGATTGAGATGTTTGACTGTAATAACGCCCACCCATCTGATTCCGGTCTACCTGCCTACCTACAGCTCCACCAAAATACATCTACTAATTCCCCAGGGTTTTGAACCCTGAACAAGTGAAAGCTTCATCCTCCATGCATAAGAACTATTTCTCAGAAATTATGCCAAATCCATGGGCGGTTTTAGTTACTGGGCATTTCAAAATACATGACAATACACATTCAGCGAAATAAGTCCTATTGTTTTTCGGTCCAAACATAAAACAAATATCCTGTAATGCTACAAGTTGAAAAACTGCACACAGAGTAAGGGCACTCTTTGGCGGTTCTGAGAAGATGGTTTGTTTTCCTCTCGTGGTCAGACAACAAATGGTGAAGAGATAAACATCATTCCCATCCATCAGCCTCTTTCCCAGTCCAACTGTGAAAGCACAGCAGCCAAGTACTACTTATTTACATCTACTCTTTGAAGGAAGATTTCTAGACTTTTCCACACCGACCTCTCAGCAGGTGTCCCAGATTAAACTGGTGACCATCGCACCCGACTGTTTAAAGAAAGATCTTTGATGGGATCTGGGGCTGGTTATTTTTTAATTAGGGCTTGAAATCCTAAACGATGTGTATTCAACCCCCTGGGGCCGGCAGCGAGAGGACGACTCCGAGGAGTGGGCTTGCCAGCTCGGGCGAGCGCGGAGGGAGCGCGAGTCGCGGAAAGGGCTGTCCCGCCCGGGGGCCTGTGCCCCGCCCCTCCCGCGCCCGCCGGCTCCAGGTAACTCACCAGGATGCCCATCACGTCGGTCCAGAGCCGGGAGAACGCCTCGGACATGCCAGCGCCCCCATCGGGCTCCGGCTCGGGTTCGGGTTCGGGTTCGGGCTCCGGCCCCGGGCCGGCTGCTCCCGCGTCCTCCATGGCCGCGTCCCGCGCGCGCGCTCGCCGGCGGTGCGTCCGGGTCGGGTCCCCAGGGCGCCCTCGCTCCGCACCAGCGCGCAGCGCGGCCGGCCCACCGGCGCCGGTCCCCGCCCGCCGCGTCAGCGAGCCGCGCCCCCGCACCGCATGCCCCGGCCGCCTCGGCGACCCCGCGGGGGCCCCCTCGCAGGCGCCCGCACCTCGGCTCTAGGCGGCAGCGGGCCGCGCTACTGACAACTCCAAAACTTTCTCAGCCGGGCTCGGCGCGGCCGCTGGGTAGCAGAAGGCAAAGTCCGCACCACCGAGTGGTACGGCGGGGAGCGCCGCGGCCCCGCGGCACTTAAAGCCGCGGCAAAGGCGGTTCTTCCTGGGACCGGGACGGGCTGGCGAAGGCGCGCGACTCGTCCCTTCCAGCAAGTCTGGGCAGGGCCCTGCTGGGCTGAGCGCGAGGCCTCTGCCCCTGGGCGGGCGCGCCTCGGGACCCCTCTCTCGAAAATGAGCTCTTCCAGCTCCACATGACTCTCTCCCCTCGACGCGAAAGAAAGCGTTTAGCAACAAAAGGTGCTCTGATGTCAGGCTCTTTGCATGGAAATGAGCCACAGACCGGAGAACAAATCGCCTGTTGAAAGAGCAGCGGCGCGGCGGCTCCCGCCTGCCCAGGCTCCCAATCGCGCCATTCACTGAAGCCTTTTCGGTCCCAGCAACTCGAGATCTTGAATCTCCTCTCGCCGAAAGAGTTTACCCGAGTCGTCGGTGTGGTGAAACAACCCGCACCTCGCCCCTCGCGAAGTCGAGCGACCTCGGGAAATTCAACTCTGCGGCCCGCAGCCAGGACTTGCCACAAGTGGGAAAACTTGGGCACGAGCCATTGTGTGCACCGTTTTTATCAGGAGCAGGACAGTTTGGTTCCTGGATGCTCACAGTGCCCTCCATTGCTGGGGGTTTCAGCTATTTAGGGAAAATGAGCTTCAGGTTTTAATGGTTGCCTTACAGCGAGGACACACAGGAAAGGCCATTTTCAAAACTCAAGGTTATGGTTGTAACCGTTTAGCGAACACACAGTCTGGGTCCTATGTGTTGTGTTTTCCTAAGGACAAGGTCCATGACGGATTTATTTTATGAGGGAAATAGCCCTGTAGAGGTATTTATCCTTTCCTGATTCGTTCTTTAAAACCCACTCTGAGCATTTCCTCTGGGAGATGACAATACATGTCACATCTGATCTGGTGACTGATCACTTCGCCGAACAGTTAAGAAATGCAAGGATACAGATGTAGTGAAAAGAAGGGCCATCTGTACCCCAGTATTCATAACCCCAATGGCCACAGTCGCCAAACCGTGGAAAGAACCGAGATGCCCTTCAACAGATGAATGGATAAGGAAGATGTGGTCCATATATACTATGGAGTATTATGCCTCCATCAGAAAGGATGAATACCCAACTTTTGTATCAACATGGACAGGGCGCTGGAGGAGATGATGCTGAGTGAAATAAGTCAAGCAAAGAAAGTCAATTATCGTATGGTTTCACTTATTTGTGGAACATAAGGAATAACATGGAGGACATTAGGAGAAGAGGAGAAGAAGTGAGTGGGGGGAAATGGGACAAACCATGAGAGACTGTGGACTCTGAGAAACAAACAGGGTTTTGGAGAGGAAGGAGGTGGGGGCTTGGGGGAGCCAGGTGGTGGGTATTGTGGGTATTATAGAGAGTACACGCATTGCATGGAGCACTGGATGTGGTGCGTAAACAATGAATTTTGGAACACAAAAATAAAATTTTTTTAAAAAATAGAAAAATAGAAAGAAAGAAACAAACAAACAAACACAAGGAAACAGCCCCAAAGTGAAAGGACTGAGTGGTACAAAAAAGCAGATGAGATGCCCCAGGCAGAAAGCCCTTACTTGCTTTAGAGGCCTCTCCAGGTTTTCCTTTTTTTTTTTCCTTCTGAGTCCACATAAAGGGAGGGGAATAAGATCATGTCCTTGAAATCCCCTTCCTAAAGCAATAATTACTGGAAACACCTATCAATGCAAATGGGCGTATAGCCCTTATAGGAAAGTTCAAAACTGAAAAAACTTTTCCAAAAGTAATTACACTTAGCAGTATAACCCCTGATGATGAAAAACCCCTGACTTTTGAAAGGCAAGAAAAAGAATGAGAACGTTTTCCTTTGAGAGTAAGAAGGCATCATGTTGAAGTGTGAGGAGTGTTGGGCACTAAGTCAATATGGCCAGCCCGCTGCTTTCCTGGGTTGATGCAGGAGGTATACCAGATACACGCTCTAAGAGGCTGCATTGGGGAGGGCTAAATTTCCAGCACCCATCATGACTCTTTCCTTTTGACTCATCGGAGAACCTAAGGGCAAAGCATTTAACATTTCTGTGCTATAGTTTCCCAATCCTAGATGAGGCAAGGCCTAACTAATTGCCACCCAACTCCTCAGAGGTGATATTATATTTCAGGGTCATCTAAAGATAGGTACTTTTAACAACACACATGCACTTATCAATATAATTAAGCTTTAACCAGCATTTTGGCACTTCCAGAAATCACCCTACCCTAGATATTTAAGTTCCTTTTCTCGGTGCTCAATAATAAGTAATATTTGGTGGCGTTGGAGAAGGGGATGTCATTACCTATAACTTTGCTGTCTATGGATAAATAAGAACTTTGGAGGAGGAGTCACTGTTCGACTTCTACAACATTAATAATTCTGTTAGCCATTTAAAAAGTGAAGCTGAACTTCTCTACTCTCAACTTCATAATGCACATACTCAAAATGAGTCCAATTACTTCTCTCAAATTTGAGTCTTTTCTCCTTTAGTTAATGCCAATCGTTACTTTCAAAAATTACTTTAGGGGCTTTCTAACAAATGTAAGAGAATGATCATCAGCATCATGATTAAAATACACAGGAATCCTGCTCTCCCTTTCCTCCATTTCAGGACTCACTCTCATCTAGCTAATTGGAATTGTTATGGTGTTGGTGAATGAATTCCAAGGGATCTAGAAAGGGATCTAGAAGATTTTCCAGAAATCTAGTGGAGACCCAAAAGTTGATTATGAAAAAATTCTGTGAGTCCTAATAAATATTTATTGCAAGGAATGAAGAGCATCAGAATATATTCATAGGGACACCTGGGTGACTCAGTTGTTAAGCGTCTGCCTTCTGCTCAGGTCATGATCCCAGGGTCCTGGGATTGAGTCCTGCATTGGGCTCCCTGCTCAGTGGGAAGCCGGCTTCTCCCTCTCCCACTCCCCCTGCTTCTGTTCCCTCTCTCGCTGTGTCTCTTTCTATCAAAAAAATAAATAAATAAATAAAATCTTTAAAGAATGTATTCATAGAGTGATAATACCTGTCTCACTGTTATTTCTTAAAAATTAGTCATTGCACATATATGTGTACACATATGTATATATCTATGCAGGCATACATGTATAAACGTAAATATGGCTTGCTGTGTAAAAGTGGTTCTTGCTATGAGTCAGGATCTTAATAGGTTAAAAGTAACTAGTCTAGAAATTGTAGGGTGTTACCTGTAGCCTATTTAGGTCGTCATTCTGACATAAGAAAGATAACCAGTCTATTGCTTGACATTAAAGGTGGAGTTACTATAATGGGATCAGAACAGAGCTGGGTTTGAATTTTCACTCAAGTTGTTATAAGACATTGGAAAAGTTATTTTTTTCATGTGTAAAATGGGATAATTCCATCTATGTAATATGATTGTTTTGAGGTTATTTGTAATAATGAGGGCAATAATTGTCTACGAATTAGAAACTTTCCCCCCTTTGCCTCCCTTTGCTTTTCCTTCCCCTAACTACTCATAGCATGAGGTGATAGCTATAGCAGGAAACTTCCGTGTTCATACCTTACTCTTATACAAAGGGGTAATTCTTAGTCTTGGAATGTAGTTGCTGACTAAAGGACCAGAGAGTCACCTCTGGCAGGGTGGGGTGATGAGGACCGGTCAGTTTTTACAGTCAGGATAGTAAGAACAGCAAGAACAACATCTGTCATTTACTGCAAATCTACTCTAGGTCAAGCATCGTCCGTGACATTTTAAAAATATTTTAGTTAAATGGAGTTTATGATTTCTCACCACGATCTAACCCCTCCACCCTGCTCATTTCCCATTTCAGTCCTTGTTACATCCGTGTATTTGTTCAAGCTACAGAAGTCAAGAGACCAGCTTAAGTCCTTCTCCTCGCTTACCAATACTCTTGTCTATACCATGGATAAGCCCTGTTGATTCTACTTCCTGAATACTTGTCAATCATCCAATTCTCTTGCTCTCCACTGCCACTATCTTAGTCAATTCTACCACCAGCACTTTTTACAATATTTTATCTAGATCACTGCTTCTCAACATGCAGACTTAAGAACAGAAGGATTGGGGGTGCCTGGGTGGCTCAGTGGGTTAAAGCCTCTGCATTCTGCTCAGGTCATGATCTCAGGGTCCTGGGATGGAGACCTGCATCAGGCTCTCTGCTCAGCAGGGAGCCTGCTTCCTCCTCTCTCTCTCTGCCTGCCTCTCTGCCTACTTGTGATCTCTGTCTGTCAAATAAATAAATAAAAATCTTTAAAAAATAAATAAAAAGAACAGAAGCATTGGCATCCCCTAGGAACTTGTTGGAAATGCACATTTCTGCCTCCCCCCCCCCCCACCCCAAGCCTACAGAATGAGACAATCTAGGGGCAATGGAACCAGCCATCTGTATTTTAACAAGCCTCCTGCCCCCTCCCACCAAGGTGATTGTGTTATCTGTTCATATTTGAGTGCCATTTGGAACTATGGAAGTGTCAGAATAAGGAAAAAGAACACATTGTTAAAGAAATGTGAAGTTTTAACATATATTGGGTACCTGGGTGGCTCAGTTGGTTAAGTGTCTGTCTTCAGCCCATGTCATGATCCCAGGGATCCTGGGCTTGAGTTCCACATCAGACCCCTGCTCCGTGGGTGGTCTGCTTGTCCCTCTCACTCTGCCCTGCTTGTTCTCTCTCTCTGTCTCAGTCTCTCTCAAATAAATAAATAAAGTCTTAAAAAATAAATAAAATATATTGAAAAACCATACCATTAGATTGGTAAAAGAAACTGTCATAAGATAAATAGGAAAGAGTATGATTCCAAAGACAATTTCCTCTCCATGCTTCCTGTTTTCCTCTCTGAGGTATCAAGTCTCCACAGGACACTTCTCATATTAATTCAGAAGTAGTTTCATGAGTTGAAGTCTTCTGGTTCTTTGCCTTAAACCTTGTGAATTCAGGTCCCCAAATCTGACACTTGGTTTTAATCCATAAGATAGTACATGTTTTAGGAGCACAGCTTCATTTAAATACTTGGGTTGGCTTTTTTTTTTTTTTTTTAAGACAACACCATAGTCTGCACAAAAAATGTGAGATTAGATAGAGATAGAGAGATTAAGTCTGAAAGATTATAAATAGCCCAATTTATTTTTTACCATACTGCCTTCTGAAATTGAGCACTGAAAATAGATAAGCTCATTTAATTTTTGCCTACCGTCAGCAGCCCCCTCTGGCACTCCACCTCAGGGCATTCCACAATGCCTCGGGGATCTAACTTTAAGGAAAGACTGAAATGCTACATTTTTTCCCCTTGACAATAATCCCAAACAATTTTTTTCACAAACGCCTTAAAGGTGAGCCAAGCCCCTGCTTAAGCATTACTTGTTTAAAAGCCTCTTCAGCTCAAAATATTCAGTAAGAGGGATGAGAAAAGAGCTCAGAGCAAACTAAAGAGGAATTAAAATAAAGTGAAGACAGATCTCAGGCTAGGGAGAGAAGGTAAATAAGTAAAACCAGGATTCAGGGCTAGAAGGAAATGCTTTTCTCAGAAATCTCTTCTTCCACTCTGATTAGCTATGTTCCTAGCCTAGCCAGTTAGGTTGTTGTCTGTGTTGATGCTGTGTAAACACCGAGGGTCTGCCCGGGAATTATTCCATCAGGCATGAGAGTATCACGACTGAGATTTCCTTTTACATAGTAGGATCAGACTAGATAATTTCTAAAGCCATTTATGATTCTAAAATACCAGGATTCTGAACTATTCAGTAAGGTACCCTATATGACAAGAAGCTAAGACAATTCCTGTGGGCTGCCAATAGTGATTTCACAATGTTTAAGGCAAAGAACCAGAAGACGTCAACTCATGAAACTACTTCTGAACTAATATGACAAGTGTCCTGTGCAGACTTGATAAGTAGGAGAGGAAAACAGGAAGCATGGAGAGGGAATTGTCTTTGGAATCATACTCTTTCCTATTTATCTTTTTAGCTTAGGAGAGTGTTAAGGGGGGTGGGGGGAGGAATGTGCTAATAAGAGATTTTGTTAAATATTTCCAAATTATGCAAGGAAAGGCTTAAAGGCACAGCTGGGAAGTATCACCCACCAACTGAAATGCTTCCTCAATCTTGTCTGTTTTATAAACTTTACTGTATAAGAATGCCTACTTGGCTGTCCCTATTGGTTAAACACACTTGTGAAAAAAAAAAAAGGTTTTTCCATTAAATTAAAAATCTCCAGTCAAAACTGTTACTCTGTCTCTTTGAGTTCCATAATATTATGTATGTTTATGTGGGACAAAAGATTCTCACATAATTAATCCCAGTAGCCACAGAAGACAATTACAATCTTATCTGGAATTGAAGTATTAGCCAAAATACTTGAGATGAACAACAACCCAAAATAACCTATGATTACAGACACTTGCATATGACTATTTTAAAAAGAGGGGAGCACTGCGCTGCGTATAGCATTCTGAAAAAAATTCACATTGACTCATTAAAACAAAGGAAAAGTGTGATACACTTTTGCTGCTCACTTTTTAAAAAAGAGTCACGCATTTACTATATAAATTACTTGAGGGAGAACTACGGGTCTTAGAGGTACTACTGCCCAGGCTGGCGTTAAATCTCTCTATGGTTCTGCTTGACTCTGTTCTGTATCTTTTGTGAAGAAACCAACATTTCCGATCACAAGGAGCAAGATTTTAACAGTAGTAAAATTTATCTCCTAGCTATTAAAAACAAAACAAAACAAACAAACAAACAAAAACTCCCATTCCTGTTCCTGGAAGAGAAGGAAAAAACCCTCAACTTTCCCTTCGGCTATAAAACTCTATCATTTTAAAATCTTACAAACACATATCTTCCTTCTCACGCAATCCGATTCCCCTCCTTTCAATGAATAGGAAATCTTACGGTTTCCCCCTCGTCATTCAAGCCCATTGTCCTTTCTTGGGTACTTTCTTTCCAATTGCACTTCCTGTGTCAAACACAGGCATGAGTGCATGGGCACGTGAACACACACACACACACACAGGCTCAGTTATCTCAGTTTTTCTGAGCTGCCTTATACAATTGAAGATATAAATAAATGAACTTGGTGAAGAACTCACCAAGAGAGGTGATGCCATGGGAAAGTCTCAATGAGCTTCTCACATATGGAGACAGAACTCTGAATGACAGGACATTGGGGTCATAGCTACTTCTTTAAATAGTGCCCTGGTCCAGCTTAGAGAAACACTTCCCTGTTTAGGGAGGCACATAACAGGCTGTGTTCCTTCGGTTAGCGCCGAATAGGTTTGAAATCTAAAAGAAATATTAATATGGGGAAGCAGACACCAGATTTTCTGCACCATTTCCCTCTAAATGAACCCAAATATGTTTAAAGGAACCAAAAAATGGATTGTCTGGGTATAATTTTTTCCCTATGCCTTATAAATGAAACAACTAGGTGCTAGCTACTCTTTGTCTAATGAATGTTCTCAAAAAATCAGATGATGTTGATTCCAAAAGCAAAGAGACACTGAACAAAGGACACTTGTTCAAGAAATGAGGTCATTTGGACAGTCTATCCATTAAGAAAAAGCCTATTTTGCTTTCAGAGGTCACCTATTAGGGCAGGAAATCCATCTTTCATCCAGTGGACTAACATCTGGCCTAAGTCTTCTGGGCTGAAATGTCAATTTCCTGGTCTAAATGGAACACACATGAAAGAAGAAAAGATGAAAAATACAAATCTTCCTTTGCTGAAGAATTCCTCAACAGTAGCATAGATTATAAAAATTCTCCAAAAAACAGCTACTTTTGAGAGATCAAAACTAACATACAAAAACAATAAAATATCTGTCTGAAAATTTTCTTTCTTTCTGTAATAACTACTTAAAGGCAAAATTAAGGGGCCAAAGCTAAGTCATAGCAAATCAACCATTCACCAGGAAATCCATAAATAAATCTACTCTAGACCAGCTCATCACCATTCATGATGATTCATCCCAGGCTGGGCCAGATTTGCTCTTAAACTATGAGAGAGAGAGAGAGATCTAAAAAAAGAGAAATGGGAAGATGTTAAACCAACATCACAAAATAACTTTCTAATACTGGTTAAAACTGTCATAAAATGGAGTGCTTGGGTGGCTCAGTTGGTTGAGTGTCTGACTTGATTTCTGCTCTGGTGGTGTTCTTGGTGTTGTGGAATCCAGCCCCACGTTGGGCTCTATGCTCAGTGCAGAGTCTGCTTGGGATTCTCTCCCTCCCTCTCCCATTGCCCCTCTCCCCACTTGGCATGTGCTCTCTCTAAATAAATAAATAAGGGGCACCTAGTTGGCTCAGTCAGTCGGGCATCTGTCTTCAGCCCGGGGCATGGGATGGAGCCCCATAGAGGGCTCCCTGCTCTGTGGGGAGCGTGCTTCTTCCTCTCCTGTTCCACCTGCTTGTGCGCAGTGCACGCTCTCTCTCTCTCTGTCAAATAAATAAATAAAAACTTAAAAAATAAATAAGTAAATAAAATCTTTAAAAAAGCACTATCAAACGTTTCACGTATAATACTTATGTTTATACTACTTCTTGTACTCTTTGAGAATATCGCATAATTTTGACTAGTCTTTCTTCTACTGGTTTAAATTAGAGAGATTTTGGTCTATTATTAATTCATTCAGTCTGTCATCATGCAACAAACATTAACTGAGTGCTGATTACGTCTGACATAGTGTTCCGTATTAACAAAAGATAGCTGTGGTTTTCAGGAGCATCTAATATATATTTTTTAAATGACATGTTATACTGTCCAATTTAGGTTGGTTTTATAATTAATGGCAACGTGGAGCCTAGAGGGAGGTGAAATTTGAGACATGGCAGTCTTTAAGTCATGCTCCTAATCTAGGCAAGTGGTTACAAAGATTAATAATACGGGTACTTTATCACATGTATATTGGTTCTTGCCTGATCTCACATTGCTTTTCCAGCTTGATTTTCTGTTAGGATCCAACCATTGAATTACTCTGGGTGGCTTCTATCTACCTTTTTCCACATTCTCTGGATTTTTCTATTTTCTGCTTCTCTGTTTTGTTCAGTTTATTCATTTTTCCTAAAATATTCCCACTTTCTGCCCCCAGCTTTATTGAGATAAATTGACATATAACATTGTGTAAATTTAAGGTGTGCAACACGTCAATTTGCTACACTTATATATTGCAAAATGATTACCACCATAACATTAAGTTAACACGTCCATCATCATCATGTCACATAATTACTGTTTCTTTTTTGTGGTAAGAACATTTAAGATCTATCCTGTTAGCAACTTTCAAATATATAATAGTATTACCAACAATAATCACCATGCTGTCTATTAGATCCCCAGAACTTAGCTGCCTTACAAATAAAGTTTGTACCCTTTGGCCAATATCTTCCACCTCTCTAACATCCCCCAACCCGGTCTCTGCCACCATGGTAACCACCATTCTGGTTCTGAGTTTGGCTTTTTTAGATTCCACATATAAGTGATATCATACAGTATTTGTCTTTTCCTGCCTGACTTATCTCACTTAGCGTAATGCCCTCAGGGGCGATCCATGTTGTCACAAATGGCAGAATTTCCTTCCTTCTGATGGCTGAATAATAATTGTTATATTTATATTTATACATATCACATATTTGTATCCATTCACTTGTTGACATATACTTAGGTTGTTTCTATATCTTGACTATTGTGAACAAAGCTGCAACGAACATAGGAGTGCAGATATCACTTTGAGATGCTTTTTTTCATTTCCTTTCGATATATACCCAGAAGTGGAATTGTTGGATCAAATGGTAGTTCTATTTTTAGTATTTTGAAAAATCTCCATACTGTTTTCCATTGTGGTTGTACCGATTTACAGTTCAACAGTTCACAAGGGTTCCTTTTTCTCAAGTTTCTTTATTGTATCTTTATTTTTTATTTATTTATTTTTGAGAGACAGAGACTGTGAGCAGGAGGAGGGCCTGCAGGACAGGGGAGGGGGGTGGAGAGAGAGAAGCAGACTCCCCACTGCATGTGTAGCCGATATGGGGCTGGATCTCACAATCCTGAGATCATGACCTGAGCCTCAATCAAGAGTTGGATGCTTAGCCAACGTAGTCACCCAGGCGCCCCTCAAGTATCTTTATTTTTTGAAAGAGTCACAAGATATGATGGGTAGTAAAAAGATAAAACTGGTATAAATGAGAAGGGAAAACTGAGAAAGACAAAACTTGGGGAATACCAGCATTCCGGAGAATGTCATAAGGAAATGAAACGATGTCTGAGTGAGGGCGGTCCCAGAGGGGCTGGATCATGATGGCACATTGTCAAGGGAGGTGAGAATTACAGGAAAGAGACATCAGCAGTGTCCAATATGATGGAAAAGTCAACAGAACTGAATACTCATTTAGGGGATCAATAGTAATCTTACTTGGCCAGTGCAATTTCAGCATCAGGGGAAGGAGTAGAAGCTACATCGCAGGAGACTGAAGAATGATGCAGAACACTGGATGAAGAAAAATGAGAGTCAGATGGGTCCACAAAATCTGAAGAAAGGTTTTTAAGGATGTGAAATATTTGAGTGAATTTGTAAGTTAAGCAGAAAAGAACTGGTAGAGAAGGAGAGGTTGGGACTTTAAGACAGGGTATTTCTAGAAGATCCCAGAGGAATTGATGGTAATGATATTAACAATTTACATTTTTGAGAAATTATTGTTATTGGTTTCTCTTATTTTGAGGCCAAATAGACTACCTCTTTCTTGCCAACACATTTTGTTCTGCCCAGTAACACAACAAAATTGATATAAGTATTCTTTGTAAGAATTTTCCTGTGCTATACACAGACCACCTTCAGTGGATTTTTGGATTTTTACAAGATTCTTATCCAAAAATTTTAAGTATTTTGGTTCGATAAATATTTATGAAATGTCTACTGTGCTCTCAGCATTGGGAATACAAAAATAAGTTCCAGATCCCGATCTTGATCAGCTTCCTCCAGTGAGGGAGACAGACACAAAAGCAAATATTCTCAACCCAGTGTGATAAAAGAATGTACAGGTTCTTTATAAACCGAGACTAGATAGTCATTGTAGCTTGGAGGCATCGTGGAAGACTTCCTACAAAAGGCATTCTTTGAGTTAATAAGTCTTGAAAGATGAGTCAAAATTAGCTAGCTAGACAGGGGTTAATTTGGTTTCAGGCTATGAGAACAACAGAAGCAAAGGCACAAAGACATGAAATAGCGGTATGCGTTGGGGGAACATAAAGCCATTCTAAAAAACGCTGGAGAGAGAACGACTGGATCCAGAGCTCAGGGTATGGGCTGACCAGTCACACTGCACTTTGTATGCTGTAAGCTAAAGAGGGTAGCCTTAAGGCTCTGGAAGAGCTCATTTTTATATTTCGATGCTTCCTAATTTCCTTTCTGGGAGGGTAACCTTCCTTTTACTTTTGAACGGCACCAGGAATGGCAGCAGCCCCTGGGCTGGGTAGGTAATTCCCCAGTTTTCTGGTAACTGGGTGCACATGAAATGCCACATGCACATGAGGGATGTAGTACAATTTAGAACACTTAATTAATGTTGAGGTCATACCTGCCCAAAGGCCATGCTGAGTTTTCCTTTTTCTTTCCTATATTAGTATATGGGCCACCCCTCTTGATATTTTTTGGCAGCGGTACCAATCAGCTTTATGCAGAGGATCTCGTCCCAGATCTCTGCTAAGTCTGTGATCTAAGGCAGTTCACAATCTCTCTGGCTCGCTGAGTCCTTAACTCTAAAATGTAGGGGGTACAAGAGATATTTGAGGTTTCTTCCATTTGTGACATTCTGTAAAGCTAAAGGAAGGGGGTGGATTTAGGTATAGAAACTGGCTTAAGGAGAGGGCACCTGGGTGGCTCAGCCGGTTAAGCACCTGCCTTCGGCTCAGGTCATGATTCCAGGGTCCTGGGATCGAGCCCCAGGTTGGTCTCCCTGCTCAGCAGGGAGCCTGCTTCTCCCTCTTCCCCCGCTCGTGCTCTCTCTCTAGCTCTCAAATAAATAAATAAAATCTTAAAAAAAGAAAAAAAAAAAGAAAGAGGCTTAAGGAATAAGAACTAAGGAAGTAAGAAGGTGTTAAAAGTCTGGGGAGCAGGGCTATGTCTTCCCTGCTTAATGCACGGCATTTATACAATGAATGGGTTATTGAAGATAACCGTCTAAGAAATGGCTTATTTGTACCTTCCTGATGAGACTAGGGTGGTCCTCAATTTTCCATCTAGGAATCAAACAATGTCTTCATGAAGGCGGCAATGAAATGTGACTGATACAAAGAAAATCATCTTTGTAAATTAGTGTAAGATTCAGAAATTTGGCGGATGCCTCAAAATCGAAAAGAATGTTTATATCCTCTAACCTGGTATTTAGATTTTGGGGAATGCATACCAGTAAATTATTGGGGGAGAAGAATGAGACACTCAGGAGCTTATTATTGCATTTTTTATAATATTGAAAATTTGGAAAGAAGCTTCATATTCCACAAGAGAAAAATTGTCAAATGAATGATATTGAAAGGATAATATCCACTGATTAAAATGTTAATGTAAAGAACATGTGACAGCATGAGAAATCCTCTGTATGAGATCGTTAACTCTGAGAAATTAAGAGTGCAAATGAACAGAGGTGAGAAGAAAATCTGCAAATAGTCTGTGCTGTTCTTTGAAGTATAGTAGGAGATCAATAAAGTTTTTGAACAATAAATGAATGTAAAATGAAAACTGGTGATGGATGAGGTTGGTGGAATTTTGAATTAATTGTCATTGAAAAATTCTCTATGCGGTTACTCTGTTGTTTGATGATTAACACAGAGTTAATGTTAATGGCTAACATTTATTGTTTACTGTGGATGGACACTATGCTATAGATTACATATTTTGAAACACTAAAAACACAACCTATTCCTCCATTGCCTTCCAAAACATGCCTGCTATTTTTCTTCCTTCAGATTCAAGCCTTCATGGAACAAAATTCAATGCTGGCCAGACACGGGTTGTGCTCTAACGGTCTGACAAATGAATGAATGAATGAATGAATATTTCAATGAATGAGAGTGGCAGAGACTGAAGCCCACGATACTAGTGCCTTAGAATGCAAGGTCTCTGGTATGACACCAAGGTAGAAATTCCCAGTACTCACTCAAAGTCTTAGACTTCTAGTTTCTCTATGTAAATAGTTGCAAAAATTGGAAGGATTGAGTTTCTGAGGCTGAAAGACAGAGAGTTCTCAAAATCCAGTTTCAGAAAGTATAACATTTTATATTACTTATGATAATTGTTGAATGCCTCACTGTTAAATGATGGGGTGTGCTGGGAAAGGTTTACTTATTGTAGCCTTTTGGAAAAGGAATAGGAGTGTATTATGGCAAAGTTTTAAGGAATGGAACCTGAATGGATCCAGCATCCAATAAAAACAAGCCAGAGCTGTTGGGAGTCACATTTTAAAAGGGTTTTCTCAATATTTCCTCAAAGCTTCTTCGTAATAACAAATATTCAGGAGTGACCTCTTTTGATCCACCCATAAGGTTTAACTTGCTTGGTTTTGCAGGTATGATGATAAACATGGTGTCGTAAATTAACAAGAGCTCCTTATTGAGCTGAATTATATCATTGGCTTATGCATGCCTAGGTTTTTTAGAGGCCATTGGAATTGCTTGTCTGCCTCCAAGAGAAGTATTGAGACTTTGGTCTGCAACACAAGCAATTTCACCCTTGATTTTTCTTGGATACAGAATTTACCTTCTTTACTATTCATCTCAGCTTTTCCACTGAAAGAAACTATTTTTGAAGTTGCTCTGTGACGTTGGCTCTTTCTCCTGATCCCTTCCCTTTCTGGCTGACGTAGAATGGAACTCAGTCAGCCAGGTGCCCCGTCTGATCACCATTATATTCCTCGAGGCACAAATGGCAGTATTTTTAAGCAATGGCAATCTCGGGGGTTTTATTTCAACAGCTCATGTGACATAAAGAGCCTCCCTTTGACCTTTCAAGCATATACTCAAGATACACACCTCTTCCCGTAAATCTACAATCCCCACCTAAGCCAGAGCCTGGGCATCTCGGAAAAGCAATAATGAATAGTACTTGAATCATCCCAACATATGGTGGCTGGTTTCTCCCAGAAATATTTATAACCTAAGGAGGAAAACCAGCAAAACATTTCATAAACCAATGGTGTCAAACCGTTGGTGCTCTTGGTCTATAAAATAAAATGTCTAACTTTCAGTGCCTGTGAGAAGGAAAATTGAGAGTCCGAATGCACGCCACCCAGCATTTCCTGAAAGCTTTCTTCTAATCATAGATGCGTTCTGGGCAAGCCAATTAATCTGGGCACCATGCCCGGGAGTGGGCAGTGTGTGGCTGGATGTTAATAACAGCATGACATATCTCTCTGCCCTGTACCAACTTAATTTGTCCCTGGCTGGAATACATGGACTTTTACTTGTGCTATTATCATCATATCCTGTCTAGACCGAAAACAGCTACAGAGTGGCTCCCTTCATATTCAGTGAATTAAAAATAAAAAGGCCCGTCTGCTCCACACTGCCTCCACCGGGGACTCTGGTGGGTTTCTACTCAGTTTCTCCCGTCTAAAATGGGAGAAACAGAGGGAAGACCATGGAAGCTGCTTTCATCTGGAAAAAGATAAGAGTGAAATGATGGCAGACAGTAAACAGTGATATGACTCCAGTGATATTGTTCTAAGAAAATCACTTGAAAAGCCCATGAATGTTTTAAATCAAGCTAGGCAGAAGTAATATTCGGATTCTGTTTTGATTCTAGTTTGAAAACACTGGTGTGCCAGGAAATCGGTGAACAAAAGGATTACTGTAGCCTCAGAGTTGGGAAGGGGAAGAATGTACTGGTCCACAGCACAAGGACTTGGAAAGGCAAAACTATTCAAGGGTATGGCAAGTTTTCTTATTGCTGAGGTTGTGACAGGCCAAGGAAGCTCCCATGACCAAGGAAAGACAATCCTTTAGATATAAATTAGCTTCAGTTTAATATAAACCTGATCAATCAAGACATCGGAAAAAAAGAACACAACTGTCCACTTAAGGATTCAGCCAAGGATCTAAGGGGCACACAGGCTTTGCCTTCAGACCTGCCAAGCTCAACTTTCAAGTTTCACTTTCTTTGGTTATGAAATAGGGTTAAAAACTAAAAATTTAAAAAAAAATAAAATAGGGTTCATGATAATGTCTATGACATGTGTTGATCAAAGGAATACGAGAGCTAAAGAACTTGACACCATGCATGGCACACAATAAGTTATCAAAAATAATATTAATAATACTAATAATATTAACTACGTTTTTATTTTTAAAGAATTTATTTACTTATTTGATAGAGAGAGAGAGAGTGCACAAGCAGGGGGAGCAGCAGAGGGAGAGGGTGAAGCAGGCTCTCCGCTGAGCAAGGAGCCTGACTTGTAGCTCAATCCCAGGACCCAACCTGAAGGCAGACGCTTAACCAACTGAGCCACCCAAGCACCCGTAATATTAGCTACTTTTAATATTATGACATAGAAAAGCACTTAATACTATCTGTCATAAAGAGAGTCCTGAAAAAATGGTAACGATGGATATTAAAATTTTAATTTCAGTTCTGTTTAATACTAATGATAAATAGTAGCCCACTTAATCCCTTGAATGCAGATCATTAACTTTTAAAATAATCATCTATACGATTGTTCATTAATAGACATGGGGCTTACAGATGTTGATTGACAGATGAATGGATAAAGACGACGTGGTACACACACACACACACACACACACACACACACACACACACACACACACAGGAATATTATGCAGCCATCAAAAAGTGAAATCTCGCCATTTGCAATGACATGGGTGGAAGTAGAGGGCATTATGCTAAGTGGAATAAGACAGTTGGAGAAAGACAAATACCATATTATTTCACTCATACATGTGATTTAAGAAACAAAACAGAAGAACATAGGGGAAGGGAAGAAAAAATAAGATAAAAACAGAGATGGAGGCAAACTGTAAGAGACTATTAACCGTTAAGAAACAAACTGAGTTTGTTGCTGGAGGGGAGGTGGGTTGGGGGATGGGGTAACAGGGTAATGGGCATTAAGGAGGGCATGTGATGTAATGTTATATGCAATTGATGAATCACTAAATTCTACCCCTGAAACTAATATGATATTTAGTATGTTCACTAAATTGAATTTAAATTAAAAAATTTAAAAAATAGACTTGGAGCTTTGGAGAGAATAAGGTATTGTAAATGGATCTTCTCTTTGTTGTCTCTTCTTTTGAGCTAAGGATACAGTAATGGTGTTGGGAGAAGGAGAAAGAGTATAGTAAGACATTTATTTCCAAAATTTGTTTGAGGACCTAAAAGGAAAATGTATGCCATTGATTACAGGAAAATGAGCACGAGTGTCTTAGAAATAACCCTTGGACTCAGGCACAACGTGATATACTCAGTGGGCTCTGTAAATTCCTCATTACCATATAAATTGTTTTCAAGTCTGATCTAATAGGATATGATTAATAATTGGGACTTGTTTTCTTCCAAGAAGCTGAATAATTGAAGGAACTCAATACAGTGTAAAAGACCATTTCCAAACTGATCAAGTAAGTGTTTTCTGCTTTGTTTTGTATAAACAAAAATGTTCTAATTAGCATGCAGGGTCCTCCTGGGTGCTGAGTGAGGAAGGACATGGCTGTGGTCTTGGCATTGCGTGTGTTCGCTCCAGGAAATGGGGCCGCATCTACTCACCATATGGCTTATGAAATGAGAATTGCAAAAATTATAGCTGTACCTGGACAGGACTTCTGACTCCGGGTTGTTTATCCTCTGATTAGAATACCTGGTTGGCTCCAAGGACGGGTTGAGCTACTTCCCAGCCCCTTCACTTCCTCTCTAGACCATTTCTGAGAAGCACAAGCTCGTTTCTGGTGTAAATTTAATGCAACGTGAATTGCTTTTGAAAATCTGGACAGGAAAACACTGAGCTTATGCTAAAGGTAATTTTTGGAGGAACAAGGTTTCCTTGTTTTGGTTGTCCGACATTCAGAGCTATGCAAGGGAGTGGGAAGGATTGGCAAGTTAAGGGAAATAAATCCGGCAAAATACGCCCTTTGATTGGGACTTCACACAGCGTGCTCTGGCCAGCTGACGCCGTTACAGCTCTCACTCCTCCACCAGAAGCAGCAGGTAGCAGTTTCTAATTCTGCCGCCCACCCTAAACCAGGCATGCAGCTGCACGCGCACAAGCACCGAGGCCCTTGTCAATTAGCAACAACATTAAAAGGACATCCCATCTGCTCTACAAATGTCAAGGAGCTCATGCCACCTGTTGAGGGATTGTAGGGACAGTAGAAGGGCAAAGAGTCTCGACACAGGTTTATCTATTTATACAACAAAGACCCACTTCATTCGATGTTCTGCTTTTCCGCCTCTCCCCCCATTTCCCTTCTTTGCCAGAAATCTTTCGAATAGCTTCACAGTGGTATTTTGTACCCAAAAGAGGGTTAGCTGTCTTTAAATACCATGTCCCAAGAAGCAGAGGCCACTGAAAGACATGCACTCTACCTCAAATAGTAGGCAAAGTCACAGCTTCAAGTTTTTCTGGAACCATCCTCCCCATGCATTCACAAAGAAGCAGGAAGGAAAACAGCAGCCGAGAGAGAGGTTTTACATTGGAGCTTAGGATGACTTTTCTCCAGGTGAATCGAAGACACTGGAAGGGGTTCAGGAGAGTTTATGAAAGCTCTTTTCCAAAAGAGCTACTCATTCTGGACGTTAGGATAGTATGTCAGAATCAGGATGTCATGTTAGCTTATGTGTTTTTCCTACACAGCATCCAAGGCCAACTTGAAGGTTTGGCTCAAAAGTTCCCCGGCCATGAATTCCCATGACCTGCTTGGTGTGTGTTTGGGAGGGGGTGACAGAGGGATATTTCTTTCTGGTTCTCCTTCACCTTGTCTTCTCATTCACTCCACATCTCACTGGCTCCCTGTCTGCAGACACTTAACCAGTCTTTCCAGACACAGTCAGAAGCCACCCCCACCTCTGGAAGGTTTGTTGGCAGCACTGCCCTCTCCCCCAGTCAGAGCCTCCTCCTTCTCCATGATTTCAGAGACAGTATCTCTGCCAGCCTCCCACTTACAGGACTTAACACATTGCCTTTCGATTGTTCATTTGCTTCCTTGTCTCTTCTGTTGGACTGTGAGCTGCCTGAGGGTAGGGGCTCATGGTCTTTTCTCCTTATTACTCTTAGTGCCCAGCCCAGTGCCCTCACCTACAAGATTCTCCATTAAGAGTAATACTAATGGTCAAAACTTCAGGAGTCCTTCCACTATGCCAGGCACAGTCAGCTAATTTTATTTCGGGCAGTATGGCATTTAATTCTCAGAACGTATTTTTTCTGCAATGCTACTATATACATATTTTTCATTTTAAAGATAAGAAACTGAGTATTTATGAAAGTCACAAAAACTTGCCTAAGGTCCCTCACTCAGCTTAAAGTGCCAGAGCAGTGTTTTGGTTTGTTTTAATACCACCTTCGCAGTTTTTGACAACTAAGTGCTCAGGAAGGGCTGTCCATCATACTGCTGCTTTTTCTTCCAAGTCATGTTTATGGAGGTGTTATTTCCCCGTAGTAAATTTCATGCTTTCGGCTGTATGGAGCTGTGATGTTACAGTCATGGAAGCACCACCACAATCCAGATATTGAGTCACAGGATTGTACACCAGAAACTAATATTACATGGTACGTTAATAACTGGAATTAAATAAAAACATTAAAAAAATAGGACAGTTTCATTATCCAAAGAATACCCCCTGACCTGAAGTGATCAGCCCCTTTCCCGGCTCCCAGGCTCTAGAAAATACTGATCTGATCTCTATCCTTCCTCTTTCGCCTTTTCCAAAGTGCCACCTAAGTGGAATCATACAGCATGCAGCCTTTTGAGTCCAGATCCCCTCACTGAGCGTTTCACGGTTGTGAAGCGTCTGTGATTCATCTGCGTTGCTGCCTGTATCAGTAGTTCTGTTTTATTGTTGGGTGACGTTTCACTGTATGGGTGTACAGCGGTTTATTCATTAACCATTGAAATTGCTTGGGTGCTTCCTGGTTTGTTGGTTATGAACCAAAGTACTTAGAAACATTCTCGGAGGGGCAGCTGCGTGGCCCAGTCAGTTAGGTGTCTGCCTTCGGCTCAGGTCATGATCTCAGGGTTCTGGGATCAAGCGCCACATCAGGCTTCCTGCTCAGTAGGGCGTCTGCTTCTCTAGCTTCCTTTGCTCTCCCTTCTCTGCCCAGCACCCTCCACCCACACTTGCTCATGCCTGCTTTCTCTCTCATAAATACATCTTTAAAAAAAAATCTCTAAAAGCAAAAATAAAACAACAAAAAACACTCATGGATAGGTGTTGTGTGAACATAGGTTTTCATTTCACATGGGTAGATAGATACCTAGGAGTAGGATTGCTAAATAGGATAAAATTTGCCAAATCTTTCTTCTGAAGTGGCTATATCATTTTGTGTTCTAATAAGCAACGTGTGAGAGAACCCCTTGCTGCTGTCTTGCCAGCACTTGGTATTACCAGTTTTTCTTCCTTCATTCCTTCCTTCCTTTCTTTCTTTCTTTTTTTTTTTTCTTAAGACATCCTAATAGGGTGTCCCTGGCTGGCTCAGATCAGAGAACATGCAGCTCTTGATCTCTGAGCCATGGGTTTGAGCCCCACATTGGGTGTAGAGATTACTTAAATAAATATATATATATATATTTTAAAAAGACATCCTGGGGCACCTGGTTGGCTTAGAGGATTAAGCATCTGCCTTTGGCTCAGGTCATGGTCTCAGGGTCCTGGGATTGAGCCCTGAATCAGGCTCTCTGCTCAGCAGGAAGCCTGCTTCCCCCCTTTTCTCTGTCTGCCTCTGCCTACTTGTGATCTCTCTCTTTGTGTCAAATAAATAAATAAAATCTTAAAAAAAGAAAAAAGACATCCCAATAGACATCTAAAGGTATTTTATTGTGTTTTTTTATTTGTTAGTTCTCTAATGACTAAAGATAATTGAGGAACTTTTCATGTGTTCTGTGTACAGTCTTTTGCTCATTTTAAAAACTGGGCTGTTTTCTTATTATTTTATCTTTTTAAGAGATTTTATTTATTTATTTGAGAGAGAGAAGGAACAGTGGGGAGGGGCAGAGAGGGAGAGAGAGAGGGAGAGAGAGAGAGAGAGAGAAAGAGACTCCCCACTGAGCAGGAACTCCAATGTGGGGCTCAATCCCAGGACCCAGAGACCATGACCCAAGCTGAAGGCAGATGCTCAACCGACTGAACCACCTAGGTGCCCCTGTTTTCTTATTATTGAATTTTAAGATCTCTGAATATATATTCTGGATACAAGTCTTTTATCAGATATGTGCTTTGCTGATATTTTCTCCCAGTCTGTGGTTGTCTTTTCATTTGTTAGTGTTTTTCAAGGAAAATTTTTACTTTTGATTAAGTCCAACTTACTCATTTTTTTCTTTTATGGATCTTATCATTTTTTTAAATCAAAGGAATCTTTGCCTCGCAAAGTCTCTCTCCTATGTTTTGTTCCAGAAAACTTTCTAGTTCCAGGTTTTATGTTCAGGTCTATGCTCTATTTTAAGTTAACCTCCATGTAATATATGCTATACGGATCAAATTTAAGTTTTTGCTAATGGGTTTCCAATTGATATAGAACCGCGTATCAAAAAGACGGAGCAGGAATTTGAACTGGGGCTTCTCTCATTCTAGAAGTCAAGTTCTGACCATGTACGTGTACTATGTTTATATATTTTTTTAATCCTCTCCTGAATCCTAAACTCCGGTGGATTTGTCTGCATCTCCCATAGCATGGTGCATTGAACGTAGCATTTCTTCACTAAATCTGCCTAGGCTGAGTGTTTAAATGGAGGATGGAATAATAATCACTTCAAAGTGGCCAATCCTTGTTCTCCCTTGTACAAGGAAGAAACAGGGCCCTCCTATATGATGACTGTGTGTTCAGAGCACCGACCCGCCCAGTGGGCAGGCAAAGGTCACTGGTCCCATATTTACAGTGAAGCACCATACTAAAGCCTTTTAATGCAAGAGTAGAAGAACTGGTCTTTTCCCTTCAGCAATGAGTCCCCATCTACCACTGGCACAAAGATAATTGCATTTTTCTGACAGCTCCTGCCTGATGTACTAGCTCCGGCTATCCGGAGGAATGATGACCAGTCTGTGCTGGCCAGGGGCCACGGTCATTCTAGGAGCCATTTAGGGCCAGAGCTAGTGGGTGGATGGGTGGAGGTGGCAAATATGCAGCCCTAGGATAACTGAGATTAAGTGAGGCCTTGCTTCTGACCCTAGAGTAAACAAGCTGGTGTGGGCAAGCCCTTAATGTGACCTTCCGCTCCACTGATTTATAAGCAAAGGCTTTTCTGTAACTCACAGAGGAAAAGGCCGGCAGACCACTGCTTGACCCTTGCCGCTGTCCTGGCGAGAAGATCTTACACAGTCCGCCATGGGGCATTTGGCATTTTTACCCCATTTTTACCCCATTGGGCATTTTACCCCATCACTTGTTTTGGATTATAATAACCTTCAGTTCTCATCCATCAGTCCCTATTCTCTCTTTCCCAAGTTGAGATCACAACAAGCAACCCAATCATTTCTGATGGGGACACAGAGAAGAAGAGAATCCTATAGACTGAAAAGGAACCATTCCATTTTCTAGATATAAGAAAAGGGAGGACAAGAAAGAAGAGCAGAACATATTTTAAAAAGTTAAAAAATTTTTTTTAGAAAGATACCAAGATTCGGGACACCTGGGAAGCTCAGTCAGTTAAATGCCTACCTTTGGCTCAGGTCATGATCTCAGGGTCCTGGGATCCAGACAGGCGTCTGCATTGGGCTCTCTGTCCCCCCACCCCCCGGCTTGTGCTTTCTGTCTCTCTCTCTCTCAAATAAATAAATGAAATATTAAAAAAAAAAAAGCTACCAAGTCGCTGGTGAAAAACTGATATGACACAAGAAAGATTTTTTGGCCAGGGCCTATAACAGAGTAAATTCTCAGAAATGCCATAATGTTAGCCATTATTATACATTTTTACAACGTTTTTATCATGGTAAAATGCCATTATTATATTTTGTATGAGATGCAACACACATACACACATGCACTTGTTTACACACAATACATATGGTCACACAAGCTTGCACACATACACACACACCAGTTTGACAGCAGAGAGAGAGACCTACATAGGGACATAGAGATTAGGAACCTGGAGCAAAAGATAGATTCCGATAGAGCAAAAAAAGAGTTAAAAGGAAGGATGGCGTGGTTGGTTGTACATCTTGCTTATCCCCATGCTAAGTCTCTGGGCCTTCCGACTGCGTCTTTTCCTTATTTTCTATCCTCATATCATCACAGAAATTCTGGAATCATGGCTCCTTTTCAGTGCTTGGACGTTTCGGAGTCAGCTGGGTTATTGCAGGGAAAATTAAGTAATATATACTTGGTGAATAAACATTAATAGAAAAGTCACCAAACCCTGAGCCAAATGACCAAGTGAGCAAAATTCTACCAGCCAAGTGACTTGTTTTCGAGAAGAAAGAAAGACAAGTTAAGCTGATTAAGAGGCTGAGCAAAAATGTAAAGAACCTAATTCAGAACGCAGCTGCCCATGAGCAACCTGTGGGAGGCAACAGGTCATTCTGGCGGGGCTGGATTCTCAGGTCACATCGTACACCATCCTTTGAAGCCTGGGATCAGCATTGGGTGGAAGAGCAGTAAATACAATGGGATGTAGGAAGCACTGAGGCACCCGTTGAACCTGATTCATAATTGCCCTCTTCCAGGAGGATGCCATTATTTAATGGGTTTGGCAGCCCATTAATATGGTCAACTTTTTCAGGGCAAGACTCCCAGCGTCCTCTCCAGTTGCCTATGAGGGTTATGCTGAAGATGTGGCATGAGGCCAGTTCCCTGGGGGCATTCAAGGACAGCGAAGAGGTACTGTCACCACATAGGTTTAAAAATAATGACGTCTAGTCATTTTGTCCCTATCTACTTGAGTGCCTGTGTCAAGTGAGTCCCTGGAGGTATTAAGTCCTGTGGCCAGGATAAAATCCTCCCACTCCTTGGGTGAAACTAGTTTTGGAGACTCAGTGGGATGACTGCTTGGGATGCCATTGGATGAACTCAGAGCAGCCCCATGTGGCCTTCTCGTTGGACAGGAAAACAAAGGCAACAAGGCAGGGGCATGGTAATCATAATTCAAAAGCCACTTATAATGGTGACGCCCATTATTTAGGCGCTGTAGAGAGCCCAGACTAAAACATGTCCATGTCCTGCTTTTTTATACTAAGCCAGGGGTTCTTTTTTTTTTTTTTTTTTTTTTTAAAGATTTTATTTATTTATTTGACAGATAGAGATCACAAGTAGGGAGAGAGGTAGGCAGAGAGAGAGGAGGAAGCAGGCTCCCTGTCAAGCAGAGAGCCCGATGCGGGGCTCGATCCCAGGACCCTGGGATCATGACCTGAGCGAAAGGCAGAGGCTTTAACCCACTGAGCCACCCCGGCGCCCCTAAGCCAGGGGTTCTTAAACTTTACCCAGCTTCAGAAACTTCTGGAAAGCTCCCAGAGTATTTGAATCAGTCAGCTGGTCTGGGCTGGGCCCAAGAATTTGCATTTCCAACAAGTTCCCAGATAGTGTTTGGGAACCAGAGTCTGAGAACCATGGCATCAGCATTTGCTTAGGTAACATTTCCTACTTCTTTTCCTTTAAACTTGACACAGGAGGAAACCTTCAGAATTCAGAAACTACTGAATGATTCTATAGTTCAAGAAAATAGTCACAGTGAAGCTAACAGCATTTCAGTTTCACAGAGGTCAGACTTTTGGCAACCTTAAGGATTTGGAACATTGTTGCAAACTCAGAAATAAGATAAATAGGTTTTTACATTGTTAAATTAGGACTATGAAAAAGTTAGGGTACTCTCGTAGGGGTCCCAGTGGAAAGAGCCCTTGAGGTGTGAGTGTAAATAAGCCTGTACACATGGAAAAGCTAAGATGCACCCATTGCAAGTTAATGACAAAAGAAATGTGAAGGCAGAAACATCAGGCTATGTTATCCATAGGAACAAATCATCTTGTTTGACCTGGTGTGGCTTCTGAGATCATCACCGTATTACAAGTACAACACAGTAATTGGTTTTCAAAATATTAAGGCTGCTCTTACAGCAGCTTCATCCCACTCCTGCCCAAGGGTCAAATAAATATGAAAAGGCCAATAAGGAATTTTTTTTCTGCCTATGGGAGTATAAAAAGACTTGGCACACGATAATTATCAGCTGGAAGAAGTTTTGAGGGGGCTGCTGGGTGATGTGTTCTACAGCCTCTGTCTCAGAGGGACTAGAAGGAGGGGAAAGAAAATCAACCCCTGACTCAGCCCTCAGGAACCTGTCTGTGTTTCCAGAGAGAGGAGACTTTGAAAGTCTACTTTCAAAAGGGAAGGGAAGGGAGGGAAAGTCTACTTTTGTAAACCAGCTAAAGGGCTCTAGGTACTAGGGGGGAGGCACTCTTCTCCTACGCTAGCATTGTCAGAGACTCCCGGAGAAAACTAGTGGAGGTTTGAAATACCAGCTGCTTTTGAAAGGGCCCAAAGTTTTAGAAACCGAGAACAGGAACAACAGAGCAATGGACACCATGATGTTCCTTGGTTCCTTGGTCCTTGGCTCTGGTTAGAGGTGGGAACGTCGGTACTTAGAGGCCGGGAACCCCTGTGGGTCAGGGCTTTGCTAATTTGTCTCCATCTGCTCCTCCAGATCCATCTTTGTCTTCTCTGTTATCTGTCCCGTGGGAGGCTGATATCTACAGATAGGGGTCTGACTCCCTGTTTCTCTGGCTTCCTTTGGGTTGGGTTCGTGGTGGATGGTAAGAGAGCAGGAGAGAAGGTAGGGCACTCCTCTCTGTCCCTTCCTTATGCCAGGGTTTTGGCAGTTGCTATGTTCCTCCAAGCCTGGGGCTCAGTAGAGGTGACCCTATTTTTCCAGGGTTATGGTCCTTGACTTAACAACTGTTTTCTTCAATTTTCCCTTTGCGCTTAGAGGTGGAAAAAGCTTCCTGCTGTTGCTAGTGTGTGGTGCTCCACCGTCCTTTGTTCTTTGAGTTTGCCCACACCTCTGAGAAATAGTGCCCTCATTCTGTTCCTGTCAAACCTTTCGACTCAGCCTGCTGTGTACTGCCTGGACCCTGACTGAAGTAAAGATCAAAGTCAAAGCTTTCACTAATTGAGCATGAACTTCAATGAGCTCCAGACTGTAAACTCAGGAACAAATGGAATCATCAGCTTTCCTTGGAACCACACAAGAGTACATAATGAAGGTAAAGGACTTGAGGAAGTAAGTCTTAGCTCAGGAATGTCAATGGGAATACTCTAGAACAATCACCAAGATTATGTAAACAGGGTTAGATGGCTGACTACCTTCTGGAGAAATGTCCACTCAAACTGGTCAGCATGGAACATAAAAGTTATTTTAAGAAAGTTTTCTAGAATTTGTGAATTTTTTAGAGCTTGGCCTTAAAAGAGTAACAATAAAAATTACTGAATATATTTGAGGGATTGTGTGAGTACTGTTGATTTATGAAAGAATAGTATAAGATGCCCTGCCCTTTTTTTTAAATAGCTTTTTGAAATACAATTCACATAAAATACAATTCACCTATTTAAAGGTTACAATTTAATGTATAGAGCACATTCACAGGATCATAAAACTATCACCACAGCCTAATTTTAGAAGTTTTTCATGCCCCTGTAGAGAAACCTTGTACCCATTAATAGTCAATGCCCATTTCCTGCCCCTGTCCCTCACCTCAAGCCCCAAGCCCCTTTAATCTAATTTATGTCTCTATAAATATGCTCACTGAGTATAGTTCATACAAATGGAATCATATTATGTGACATTTTGTGACTTTCACTTAGCACAATGTTTTTTTTGGTAGCCATACTTCATTTCTTTTTATTGCTAAGTAATATTTCATCGCATGGATATATACACATTATTTATCCCCCTATCAGCTGATGGACATTTGAATTGTTTCCACTTTTTGGCTACTATGAATAATGCTGGTAGAAACATTCCTGTACAAGTTGTTAGGTGGACAGAGTGCTTTCATTTCTCTTGGGTACATTCCCTAGGAGTGCAGCTGCTGGGTCACGTGGGAATTCTATTCAATTTGGAGTAACTGCCAAACTGTTCCTCTAACGCCGCTATACAATCTTCAATTCTCACCAGCTATGATGGAGGGTTCCAATTTTTCCACTTCTCATCATTTAGACTTATTTATTTGTTTGTCAGTGAGTGAGAGAGAGAGAGAGAGAGAGCGAGCACGAGTGCACTAGTAGGCAGAGTGGCAAACAGAGGGAGAGGGACAAGCAGACTCCCCTCTGAGTCAGGAACCCGAAGTGTGACTCTATCCCAAGACCCTAGGATCATGACCTGAGCTAAAGACAGACACTTAACCCACTGAGCCACTCAGGCATTCCCCTCTCTCTCTCTCTCTCAAAAGATTTTATTTTTTTAAGTAATCTCTACACCCAACATGGGGTTCCAACTCATAACCCTGAGACTGAAAGACGTATGCTCTCCTGACAAAGCCAGCCAGGCATCCCTCTCTATGATTGGAGCTACCATAGAGGGTGTGAAGTAGCATCTCGTTGTGGTTTTTAATTGTATTTCCTTTATGAAAAATGTCATTGAGCATCTTGTTCTTCATTTATTTGGTCATTTAGACATCTTATTTGGAGAATTACTGATTCAGATCTTTCGCCTAGTTTTTAATTGGCTTTTCTTTTTCTTACTGAACTGCAATAGTTCTTAATCTATTCCAGAGATAGGCCCCTTATCAGATATATGTTTTGCCGATATTTCTCCCATTTTGTGGCTTGTCTTTTTACTTTCCTGATGGTATTGCTTATACCACGGAAGTTTTGAATTTTGGTGTAGTTCAATTTATCTGTATTTTCTCTTCTCACTTGAATTTTCGGTGTCATATCTGAGAAGCTATTGCCTAACTCCAGGTTGCAAAGATTTACATCCATGTTTTCTTCTAAGTCTATATTCTATATATTCTATATATATATATATATATATATATATATAAAATATATTCTATATATTCTATATATATTCTATATATATATTCTATATATTCTATATATATATATAGAATATATTCTATATATTCTACATGGATGTAAATACATATATACATATGTATATATACATATATACATATGTATATGTATATATATATATTCTATATATTCTATAATGTTTTATAATTAACATTTAGGATTATGATCCATGTTGTGTAAATTTTTGTGTATGGTGTGAGGAAGAAGTCCAGTTTTATCCTTTTGCAACTGGATATCAGTGTATTGTAACATTCTCCCTTCTCCCACTGAATTGTCCTGGGATCCTCACTGAAAACCAACTGCTGAATTCAGTTCATTAAAATTTTGTTGAGGATTTTTATGACTTTATTCACATATGATATAAATATTAGTTGTGTGTCTATATTCATATAGAAAACATGAATGTAAGAAACACTGGTTGTAGGTTTTTTTACAGTGTCTTTGGTTTTGATATCAGGGTAACACTGGCTTTATTGTATGACCTTAGAATGAGTTGAGCAGTGTTTTTCCTCTTGTTTTTTGAAAGAGTTTGGGAAGGATAGGTATTCATTCTTTGAATATTTTGTTGAATTCACCAGTAGATCACCTGGCCTTGGATCTTTGTGAAAAGTTTTAAAATCACTATTTTAATATCTTACTTGTTACAGACTATTCATGTTTTCTATTTCTTCTTGAGTCTTTTTTAGTAACTTGTATCTTTCTAGGAATTTGTCATTTTATTTATCTAATTTTGGGTGAATAGTTGTTCACAATATTCCTTTATAATTTTTATTTCTGTAAGGTGGGTAGTGATGGCCTTCCTTTCATTTTTAATTTTAATTATTTAAGTCTTCTCTCCTTTTTTAGCTTGGTCATGCTAGCTAAAATTTTGTCAGCTTTGTTGATGTCATCAAAGAACCAACTTTTAATTTCATTGGTTTTCCTTATTGTTTTTCTATTCTCTATTTTATTTATTTCTGCTCTAGTCTTACATTTCATCCCTTCTGATTGCTTTGGGTTTAGTTTGCTCTTTTTCTAAATTCTTAAAGTGGGAGATTTTCTTGTGAAAAAAGACTTGAGATCTCCCCTATTTCTTTTTTAATTTTTGAGATTTTATTTATTTATTTGAGAAAGAGAGAAGGAGAGAGCACAAGCAGGGGGAGCAGTGGGCAGGGGGAGAAGCGAGCCCAATACAGGACTCAATCCCAGGACCCTGGGATCAGGACCTGAGCTGAAGGCAGACGCTTAACTAAGCCACACGGTGTCCATCTTCTCTTTTCAATGTAGACATTTGTAGCTCTAAATTGCATTCTAAGCCCTGTTTTAGCTGCATCACATAAGTTTTGGTATGCTATATTGTTTTATTTCATCTCAAGACATTTTCAAATTTTCCTTGTGATTTCCTCTTTGATCCATTGGTTTTTTAATAAGTGTGCTGTTTAGTTTTCCCATATATGTGAATCTCCCAAATTTTCTTCTGCAGTTGATTTCTAATTCAATTCCATCATGGTCAGAAAATGTATTTGTATGACTTCAATTCTTTTAATTGGGTCTTTTTATATGGCTTAATATATGGCCCATCCTAGAGAATGTTCCATTTGTGCATGAGATAAATACATATTCTGTTGCTGTTAGATGGAGCCATGCTTTTAGTTGTTATTCAAGTTTAAAGTACAAAGGTGCCTGGAATCAAACACATTTTTATCTTCTTCACCTTATCCATGGTCAAACTGGGAGAAGAATAGTTGCAATCATTTGTTACTATCTATATACAGATACATAGTTGCAATATAAATATAGACTATTTTATGCAGCGTGGAGACATATAAATTTGAGAATGAGGAAACCTGAAGTAATAACAACACCATGGATCTAAGATTTCCAGCTCCAACTTTCTGACAAAAATATAGAGGCAAATTCTAGAAAATTAGGAATGGATTCTACTTTCTGAAGATCCTCTCTGGTGTTAAAATAGTAGGCAAATTACTTAATGTCTCTGCTTTTCTCTTTGATCATCTCATTAATTAAGATCATAATAGTACTAGGTGCTTAAGGGTCTTGGGAAAGTTAAATGACAAATGTTTGAGTTAAGAAAAGACATAAAAATGATATAGCCAGTGTTAGGCACATAATAATTATGTCAGTTGTTTATTTTTATTTATTTCATTTTTAAATTATTTTATCTTCTTGAAGATTTGTTTATTTCATTTGAGAGAGAAAGAAAGAGTGAAACAGAGAGAAAGGGAGCATTGGAGGGCCAGAGGGAGAGGGAGAGGGAGAGAGAGTCTTAAGCAGACTCTGTGCTCTGGGCAGAGCCTAACACTGGGCTCGATCTCAGGAACCTAAGATGATGACATGAGCTGAAACCAAGAGACTAGCCAGACACCCCTAATGATTTTATTTTTAAGTAATCTCTACACCCAGCATGGGGCTTGAACTTATGACCCCGAGATCAAGACTCACATGCTCCACCAACTGAGCCAGCTAGGCGCCCTTAGGTCAGTTGTGTTTAGATACAGATGTTATTTAGATACAGAATGTTAGTTTATCTTAGGTATAGAAATTGCGATTACCAGTAATAGAGCTCTTTTTCTTCCCTCAGGTAAAAAGTACAAGAAATTCTTCTTTACAAAGCTGCAGGTTTTTTTTTTTTTTTTTTTTAACTTTAGCCTTATTTCCTTGTTCTAACTAAAAGGAACAGAATATTTTAGTTCTGGGAGGCAAAGAGAGTTTTTGTTGTTGTTGTTTTAAAGCTTTTTTTTTTGTTGTTTTTAAGCAATCTCTACACCCAACATAGGGCTCAAACTTAGATGTTCCAGTGACTGAGCAAGTCAGGCACCCCTGTTTTGTTTTGTATTTTTTTAGCCAGCCCCTGAACCCCTGAAACTTAGTCTAGGGCACCCAAAAATGTTGGACCATTTGGTGAGGATGTTATAGAGGGGAATAAGCATCTCATGGATGCCGAAGGTCAGACTAGTAACTATAAATGTCTTTCCAACCTTGAGCTTGCAGAGATACGCAATAGAGGTTATGAAAATGAGTATTAGCATAAAATTATCTTGTGAATCTGATCATACTAATGAAAAAGGGACACATTAATCAATTTATTTCTTGGAACGATATTAAAGTTTTAAGCCTTCTATATTCCGTTTACTAAATCACTTCTGACAGCATGTTATGGTAATGTAGTCATAGGAAAGAGTTAATTCATTTCTACCCAAAAGCAATTTACTACCTCTCAAGTGTGAGTAAGAACTACAATGTGTTGCTAAGCAGATATCCATGCATCAGTGGAAACGGGCCCCAGAAACTTAAAGTTTCATTTCCTCTCGAACTTCTTGACAATTCTCTGCTTCTGAAAACCTCAACCCAAAAGTAGGGGGAGGTGGGGACAGGCACCTGTAAATTTATTCTGATTTAAGATTTGAGACTTTGTAACTAAAGATAACATCCTGAATGACTGTACTGCCTTTTCTGCTCTCTCGGTTCAGTTGGACCTCTCACCTAAAGGCTTCTTAAATGGATACAATTTTCAGGCATAAAACCCCACAGAGCTTTTTAAAGGACTTAAATGATGGAGGTATAATTCTTGTAGCACCAATCAATGCTTAAAAAATAAATATCCATCTAGGGGCGCCTGGGTGGCTCAGTGGGTTAAAGCCTCTGCCTTCGGCTCAGGTCATGATTCCAGGGTCCTGGGATCGCGCTCCACATCGGGCTCTCTGCTCAGCGGGGAGCCTGCTTCCTTCTCTCTCTCTGCCTGCTTCTCTGCCTACTTATGATCTCTGTCTGTCAAATAAATAAAATCTTAAAAAAAAATAAATATCCGTCTTTCAAGTCTAAATTATGAAAAAGAAATCCTTTTTTAAAAGAAATCCCCATGCTCAATGTGGGGCTCGAACTCATGACCCTGAGATCAAAAGTCGCATGGTGTTTCGACTAAGCCAGCCAGGTACCCTGAAAAAGAAACTTTTATAATGTCAGATTTCTCCCTAACATATTACTAAGCCTCCTGGAATTTGCTATAGTTTAAAACTCACACACATCCTCATAAAAACATTCTCCAGAATGTGAAGTCCAAGAGGATGGAGAAGTTCATTTACTTCCCTGATGGCCCCCAAACACCTCCAGCAGAGTCTAGCATAAAGTGAGTGCTCCGTGAGCAATTGTTGAAGGAATTCCTTCCTTTAATACGTGAACATTTATATACAAAATAGTTCAAATACTCACAAAAATCTTCTGTGTGCTTTATTTATGAATTACTTAATCATATTTCAACTCAGAAGAAAATATGATTATATTCTCATTCTCTGATAGCAAATATATAGGCTGATTTAAAGTCAGAAATTGTCAGGTGCTTGGCTGGCTCAGTTCGGAAGAGCCTGTGACTCTTGGTCTTGGGGATGTGAGTTCGAGCTCCGTGTTCGGGGTAGAGATCACTTTAAATAAATACAACTTGAAAAATAACAAAGTGGGAAATTGCCAAATAAGAAATTATGGTAAAATTTGTTTCAGATCAATAAGTCATTTTATTTTATTGCCCTTAAAACCTATAAATTATAGCCATGTACTAGTTTTCCTGAAGGAAGTGTTACATTGATGTTTCTTTCTTTTTTTTTTAAGTAGACTTCTCTCTCTCTCTCTTTTTTTTTTTTTTTACAGATTTTACTTATTTATTTGACAGACAGAGAGCAACAGAGCACAAGCAGGGGTGGCAGAGGAAAAGGGAGAAACAGACTCCCTGCTGAGCAGGGAGCCCAGTGATCCAGGGATGCTCGATCCCAGGCCCCTGGGATCACGACCTAAGCCCAGGCAGATGCTTAACCCACTGAATCACCCAGGTGCCCCTACACTGATGTTTCAACAGGGTTACTGGATAAAATATGAATAATTTTTTAGTATGTATATGTCTCAAATATTGTATGGACCTATGTATACTAAAAAAATTATTCATTGCTATCTGAAACTCAAATTTAACTGGAAATCCTGTATTTTCTTTATTTAAAATTTTTTTAAAAGATCTTATTTATTTATTTGACAGAGATCACAAGCAGGCAAGAGAGGTCGCAGAGAGAGAGAGAGAGAGACAGAGAGAGAAGCAGACTCCCTGCTGTGCAGAGAACCCGAGGTAGGGCTCGATCCTAGGACCCTGGGACCATGACCTGAGCTGAAGGCAGAGGCTTTAACCCACTGAGCCACCCAGGTGCCCCTCTTTCTTTTAAATTTGACCACCCTATCTTCAAAGTAAGTATCATTGCTCTCATCTTAAAGTGTGTCACAATCAAATTCTGTTTCTTAATATGTAAACCCATAATGGACTATCTTCAAACACAATGTTTTCAGTCCATGGTATTTATCATCATCATTCCTCAGGAACATAAACAAAGTAAGGAAGAAAATGGCTCCCCCAGTGACAGCAGTGGAGTGACTCTCCACAGGGCCTCTCCTTTGTAGTTCTGTAAGGTCAGTGTCTTCTGGGGACAGGGCCACACCAGGGCGCAGAATCATTTCTCTGTGCAGAATGAACCCTATTCACGTTACAGGCTCTCATCAGTGTGTTCTTCCAGAAGTTTCTTCTCACTCGGGAAGTGTGGTCCTGATCATGTGGAAATACTAGAAATTCTAAGAATGCAGCAACAAGGAAAATTCTCTTCTCCAAGAGCCTTCTTCCCTCAGGTTAACCCTACCCAGAGGTTAAAGCCTCTGCAGCTGCAGACCTTTGGCTCTTTGATCTTTGCCTTCACAAGGATGGAAATGGGTGCCTTCAATATTTTGCTAAATTCTCCAAATTCTTTAAACAAGAGGCAAAGGCAGAACCTCTATGCAAGGACTCCTGTTCTCAGCATGATTCTTTCCCCTGTTCTTATCTCCTTTTTCCAAACTGACCCCAAATGGACACTGAATGTTGTGTTAACTTTGGATAAATGGGGGGGGAGGTTCTGGGGGTCCCAGAGTGCTACTTTTAGAACCAGACAGAGCAATATTCAAAGCTGATGGTCCTCAGGTCAGTTACTCAACAGCACTGAACTTCAGTCTTCCTGTCAGTCAAGGGGGGCTAGGAGTACCATGGAGTCCATGGGGTCATATGAGATATTGGTGTAAAGTGCCCAAGATGTAAATGCTAATTAAATGTTACTATTATTAATATAAAAATATATATTTAAGGATATACAAATATTCATAGAAATTTGCTTTTGAACCAGTAGTCTCTCTCTTAAAGTAGCGAGGATCTCCAGCAGGTTTTCATGGGAATTCAATAAAGGCTTAATTAAGTCAACACATATAGGAAGTGGTATTAGAGTAAGACAGAAATTTAAATTTCTTTTCTTTTTTTTTTTAAAGAACTCTCAGCTCTTGGCTTCCCAATGCTTACAGAAGGATGACCAGCCCTGCAGTGTTGTTGTCTCGGTTGCCTTAGCGCAGAGGATGGAGCACAGTGTGTTAGGATGTCAGAGGGTAGTGATTTCACAAAGAGGCGGGATGGGGGGTGTTACAGGTGAGGTGCTGCTGTGATCAGCCTGCCCTCACCAGCTCTGGGGTCTGTGGGAGAAAACCAGGCCGGGAACAGTTTTGTACTACTCTCCTGGCATTCTTCTTTAAGTAGGAGAAAGTGCACTTTGACTTGTCTCCACCTGTGTGCTGACCATTTGCTTAATTGGAATGTCCCAACGGCCAGGGAGAAGATGCCTCTCTGTCCTGTGGGATCGTTACCTAGTCGATCAGGACTGAAGTCAAAAGACTTAGTGCTATTGTTAGTTTCACGTTTTCTCCATTTTCCCCTGTCTCCAAGGGAGAAGAAGCTGAGTTAAGGACAGAAATCAGCGTCTGGAATCTGCTCACCCAAGAATAATGGGTCTATTCTGCTCAAAAAATGCCTCGATTGTTGATTTGTTTACTTCAGCTCCTTTTCTGAAGGAGAGTATCAGAATTTTGGGGAAAAAGCAAAATTGGGAGCAAGGAGGGAGAGAGAAAAATGGAGAGAGAGGGGAAGAAACGTGCCTGCATGTGTGCAAACAGAGAACTCTTTTCTCCAAAGGGTTCAAAATGCCCCAGTAATGAGCCTGCTCGGCTGGCTGAGGGTTACTTTTTCCCCAAAGCTAACTTATGCCACCATCAAAGTGGCTAGCTGGGAATGTGGCTCCTCATTTACTTCATTATCCCGGGACTTTCATTGTTCGTCTATATGAAGACACTGGATGAGACAAAATCCCAGATTTTTCCAGGTCTAAGAATGTTCTTATGTTATTGAAACAGGGACTGTGGACTAGAATGCCCCATAATCAAAGCAAAGGCAGCACTGTGCGCGTGAAAATGTCTTCTTAGTACAAAGGACTTACTAGGCATTTATGAGATTTTTCTTTGTCTATTTCAAAAGTAGGAACCAGATTCTATGGCTGTGCTGGTTGGTTTTAAATCCCATTTTTTAGAAAAGGTAAATGTCAGCTAATGTGTACAATGTGTAGCACAGATAGCCGAGGCTAGAAGCTCGAATACCCTTTTGAGTCACTGGACCTATTTAGAAAGAAACTTGGTGCTTTTTCCAGGTGTTTCCCACCCCCCCATAAGATATAAGGGCAATTCTAATTTTCGAGCCAATTTCTTTTCTCTACCCTTTCTCCATTATCAATAGGGACTTGGGGTTTAATTAGGCAAGCTGAGGGTCACAGCTTGCCACTGCTAGTTATCAGGTTATTATTTAAAGGTGAGCATTAGCAATTCCATGCTTCATGCAATCTTTCTCTCTGTGTGTGTGGGGGTGTGTGTGTATATATATATATATATATAAAGTAACAGCAACCACCATGTATTCAGTACTTGGTTATGTTCTGGGAGGGGTTCTAAGTAAGTAAGTTACCAGTTGTAACTTAATCATCCTACATCCTGGTGAGAAAGGACCAATATACTATCATCTCTGTTTGGACTTCACCCAATGAGAAAGGACCCCAGCATCTCAGAACTTCCCCCAGTAAGGGAAGGATCCAAGATTTGTACAATTCTGATCCTGAAGTTTGCAGTTGCAACCATTCCTGAATTCTGCCACTGATCTCTGTTAGATCACCAGCGCTATGACAGTTTCCTGGCTGCATGGCCTCATTCATATTCTTGTCTGCCTTCTCACATGGCCAACACTTCTGCGAAGGAATTTGTGGTCCTGGAACTGCATGTCTCCTTGCGAAATCTGAGTGCACCACCCCACGTATAAGCGAATGTCCAGCACCACGTGGGTATCTTTGCTTGACACAGTCAGCCTAGGTGTGGCAGACGAAGACCCGTCATGCTTTCCAGAGAAAAGAGTCCCACTTGGCCTTCCCAGAGCCATTCCAAGGACCCTATTAGAAGTCACAGGATTTTCCTAGAAACATTCAGCCATCCAAATTAGGCTAATGTCCATGTCTCAGGTTTCCCTTGCTCCCTGATGAATCTTAATGCTCTCTGAGTGTGTAAGGAGAGCAAGTATTTCCAAAGTTCGGGTAAGGACTAGACCTTTCCTTTTCCTCCTCCCTAGATGAGTGGCATGGCCAAAATAAGGTCAAGACCGACAGCACAGCGGGCAGAGAATGGGGAGCACAGTGTCTTGTGAACTGTGGCGAGCTCTGGCTGATGGCTTCCTCTGGGTTTCTAACTTGCTGTGCCTTTTAGGCAGGCTAAGGGCGCTGGCATGCACATTTCAGGAAGTTTGGATACTAGCATCAGTGGCATAAATGAGATTTTTCAAATTCCCCTCTCCCTTCCCTCCCCCTCCACGGCTAGCCGGCTCTCTGGCTCCAGCATCTGCCGTGCAGCCTGGGAGAGAGCAGCTGTAGAGAAGGCCTGGGGTTCCGGGTGCAGGGGACAGCAGCTGCTCACGGTGCTGCCCAGTGTCCACTCCAAGCGAGTGGAGTCCCAAGACTCCCCTAAAACCCTTGCAAGACAATCACTACACTTCATTCTGAAGGGAAGAAAACAGACGGTCCTACTGCTCTTCCTCAAACTGGGCATTTAGCTGACAGAGGCATGTAAGCCAACGGGGGGGGGGGGGATGTCAGAGGCTACAGAGTACCCGCTGCATGCAAGGGGCCACAGCAAAAGAAAAAAGGGCAACTTCTCTTCTCTCCAGTACTAGCCCTGGGGCAATTTGGTTCTGAGCACCCCTGAAGGGTCATTGCTAGCACCACTGACCACCTGTAGGGTTTGGGTCCTCTCGGGTTTGCAAGGCACTCTGTGGCCACTCTGTTGGGACCTATACCCAGGGTCAGTAATGCTTCTAGGTTCTTTTTTTTTTTTTTTCTTTAAAGATTTATTTATTTGACAGATAGAGATTACAAGTAGGCAGAGAGGCAGGCAGAGAGAGAAGGAAGCAGGCTCCCAGCTAAGCAGAGAGCCCGATGCGGGGCTCGATCCCAGGACCCTGGGATCAAGACCCGAGCTGAAGGCAGAGGCTTTAACCCACTGAGCCATCCAGGCGCCCCATGCTTCTAGGTTCTTAAAGATCACAGAAGATCTAATTCACCTCCCTGGATGGCTGTTGGTTTGAGTAGACCTTTTACAACCTGGCCCAGAGCCTGTGGTTGATTGAACTCACTATCAGTCGCCTTTGTTGCTCAGCTCTGAGGCTAATTTGCTGGAGAAAGGAGCCAAAACTTGGCTCTGGCTACAGCTACATCCAGAGTGACTGGGGCCCATGAAACTCAATGCTAGAGTCCTTCACAGGCCTCTCCCAGGTTCAGGGACATCCAGAGACTTCTTTGGAGTTCTAGAGCCCACCTGCCAGTGCACTCGGGGGAGACGGAAGGCTGAGTTTTGCTGATACCTGTAGTAATGCCCATGCGCCAACAAAAATCCCATTTTGCAGATGGCTCCTTAGCCATATTCCAGGATGAAGCAGGGTCGGGGATGACGTGTCACCCTCTGCTCGTGGCGGGGGAGACAGATGAGCTCAGAACTCAGGGCAGAGTTTAGTTTAAAACTTAAAAAAAAATGAATCAGATAATCATTCAAATTAGATGGCTTATTTATATAGCTCCCTGAGGCAGGAAATAAGAATAAACTGTTTCTTCCAGCTGCATGAGTCTATGAAAAGATGATCAGAGAAGAGCTCTATCTACCTTCTAATCTCAAGTAACACTTAAAAACACTTCATTAAGTACATTTTACAAAGGTAGTTCCTTCCTGCTCCCTATTCAGTGCTTTTTTTTTTTTTTTCTTGCCTGATTTTGTTACCAATGTTTCAGATGCTGATTGGTCTATTTCGGGAGGAACTTAAAATAACCGAATTCCTTTCAATACTGGCATTTATTTTTCTTGGTTCTAAACTTTGTTCTATGCCACAGATTTTTCAGTTCTTTTCCTTTTACCTTATCCCCAACGCCCCCTGGAAAACCAGTAGACAAGGATAAGAATTACAATAAATAGCGTATGCCTCAAGCCGCGGCTTTCTTATTCTTAGCCCTTATTTTTGGCTTTCATTTGATTTTAAAGAGCATTTCATACTCGCTAGACTGGTCACATCTTGCCTCTCCCTCCATTTCTATTGTCCCCCCACCCCCACCCCAAGAGTCGGCTTTGCTTAGCATCCTTGGGGACAGCTTAGCCTACCTCATCGCAGAAGGTGAATGGTTCTTATGATTCCGAGGCACTGAGGATGGATAGATGGACAGATGCACGCAAGGAACTTCTATTACTCATATTAGGTTGAAGCCCATGGAATCGCCTATAGGACGACTTTTGACCTATACAAATAAATTCATATGGTTTAAACTAAAATGTAGGGGTTTGAGGCTCATATTCATACAGGGAACCATAATTCTCCTGGAAGCACCATTCAGGTGGAAAGAATAAGATGGTCTTCCCTCTTTGGCAGGCTATGTTGGGGCTGAATTCCACATTTTTCTAAAGATGATAATTGCTAGCATTTACTGGACAGCCCTGCCTCCTCTTCTGTAACCCTCGCTTCAGTTCCATGAGGTGGGAATTAGGACTCCCATTTCACATATTGGAATAGCGAGGCTCAGAGAGGCTAAGTAAAGGTAGGCCTGCCTGTTCAACGCTCTTGAACTTTTCTGCTCTGCTAGCCAGCCTCCTGTTTGCACTAACCTCTTGCTCTTTTTTAAAGCTCTTCCTGGGGCACCTGGGTGGCTCAGTCAGTTAAATGGTTAAGTGTATGCCTTCAACTCAGGTCACGATCCCAGGATCATGGGATCGAGTCCCTGTTTGTGTGCTCTCTTGTTTTCTGTCAAATAAATAAATCTTAAAAAACAACCAAAAAATACAAAAGCTCTTCCTAATATTCCTCTTCACCTGACTTTGTCTCAAATAAATATAGGCCAACGGTCCACCCCGTGATCCTCACTGGACCCTAATTGCCCAAGATATGGCCGTGATGCCTCTCTGCTGATAAGGAAACTGTAGGAAGTGCCATTTATTTATCAGCTGATGGCCCCTCATTTCCTCAAGTAGAAATGCTTCAACAATTACGAATTTTTTTAAATTCGTAATTTAAGACAGAAGACCCATTTGTATGTGTTATAAATGGACTGGGAAGCCAGAGCACAAACGTATTGTGTTCATAGATGCCATCAAATAAAATCTAAGAAATTAAATTAATCTGACATACTTAACGAAGTACATAATCATTATTGTGTTTCACGGTAATTAAGGAATAAATGGAATGCATTCCACGTAAGTGACTGTAATTGGCTTGATGGTACACAGTCAAGCCAAATTTTTAGGTTTTTCTCTTACCACACTTAGTTTTGTCAGACTTAGACAAGGGGTTGGTGTGGACAGTGTCCCCGATGCCATGTGTCATTGTCATCACAACTCTCACCATCATCACGTGCACTGACCAGCCCAGGTGTGGCTTTTACACTCCTTCCTTCAACGTTTAGGGTCTCCTTGTCCCCTCCTCCTCTGAACCCTAGCCTGGGGTAGCTGCTTCTTGGGTTAGGGCCATGCTCCTGTACCTCTGAGCTTCTGGGCTTCTCCCACCCTCATGCTTGGAAGCGCTCCTTCAGCAGCTGCTGAAGTGGTGATTTCCTTTCCCCTTGGATGTCCTGGATGCCGAAGGCTTGAAGTCAGTCATTCCTGGGCTCCCTCTGATGTTGTGGATGGGAGAGGTGCTGGGGTTAGTGTGAGAGACCATGAAACAGAGCTGCAGGAAGGGGAAGGCAAGGCTTATGTCTGGACCGCTGGCTGAGTGTGGGATTTCCGTGTCGCAAGTCACCCTATCCTGTTGGTTTAAACCAAGGGGAATTTATTGGACCCCATAACTGAAATATCAAGAGCAGTCCAGCGCTTGGGGATGTCCTTGGGGATCTGTGTGTGTCTCCTTACCTAAGCTCTGCTTTCCTCTGTGCTGCTTTAATCGTAATCACGCAGTTCTGTGTGGTGGGAAGATAGTCATCAGTAGCGCCAGGATTCAATCAACAGTCTTAGAAACTAGAGAGGAAAGAACTGCTTCTTCAGGAGTTCCAGCAAAATTCCTGAGATCAGCTCCGATTTGCTGGGCCCTTCCCTGAACCAAGCAGAAAGGCCATGGGAATGTGATGGTCTAATGGACCACCAGGCCTCCATCCTGGGGACATCTTAGAGCTGAAGATGGATTTAGTTCCATTTGACCACATGGACTGATACTGGGCGATCGTGGGCAGCAAAGGACAATCGGATGCTGTTGCCAAAAAAGGGAGAATAGAGCGGGGAAGTGGAAATTATAGATGTCCACCTGAGTTGGTGAAAAGGAGGGCAGAAGGCACCCGCAAAATGGCCTCAGAGTCCCCATATCTGGAGATTTGGCTCAGAGAACAGGGAGGGTTAGGATTCTGGCAAACAGAAGAGATGGAAGTAGATCTGATCTCAGTGACCCAGTCTACCTACTGAGTGGATTGTTCAACACTTAAGCTGAGCAGTTTTACTTTCCTACCCCTTAAACCATCTCCCTCAACTGCATAATGTTATGTGAAATTTCTTTAACCATTGACAATCCTAGGAAAGGTGGTACGAGCTACAGACGAGCTGTAGCCACAGGAGAAAGGAAAATATTACAGCATGTTCTCTGTTGAGAAGGAAAGAGAATGAAAAAGCAGCAGGCTCAAGAGGATGGCATTCTCAGACAAAAGAAAGAAGAACTTTAGGTGATTAAGGGCAGCAGAGAGTTGACACTGACTTCCCAGATCTGTCAACATCAGCCCAGCTGGTTGAACACGAACAGTGGCCACAAAACTCACCCGAGTGGAAATGCTATTACATAGCATGTGTTTGCTATTGACCCTTTTACTTTGAAAGCTTCTCAGTTTATTGATAAGAAACAAACTTTCCATATTTGTTCTGGATTGAGAAATCTCAGTAGTCTGGACAATCTTGATCCATTTAGGTCATAAAGCAAGCCAGCAAGAGGAATGTGAGATAAAATATGCCAGGGGAGAAATTCACTGGCTCTCAGCCATATTAAGAGCCTTGGCATTTCTTTCTTTTTTTTTTTTTTAAGGTTTTATTTATTTATTTGACAGAGAGAGAGAGATCACAAGTAGGCAGAGAGGCAGGCAGAGAGAGGGGGGGGAAGCAGGCTCCCCGCTGAGCAGAGAGCCCCATGCGGGACTTGATCCCAGGACCCTGAGATCATGACCTGAGCTGAAGGCAGAGGCTTTATTTAACCCACTGATCCACCTGGGCGCTCCAGCCTTCGCATTTCTTCATAAAGTTAAACATTTTTTGGTTTTCCTTTCCTGATGTCATTTACATTTGGTAAATAGGACTTACACTATGTTAAGCCTTATTCCAGAAAAGCAAATAGTCCAAGCTTTGATAACCCTTTAAGGTTCAGAAATTGCAGGAATTTGGGTTTAGTTGATATTTAAAAGACACTGAAAAATGGTACATCATGCCTCTTCAGTGTGAGGTCACCTTAATTGCACTTTCTGTGAATGAAAGAGTGTTTGGGGGCCGATCCTCCTGATGACTTGGCTCCAGGCTTGACCGTGTGGGTCAGAACACTTCATGATATTCTGGTGGTCTCCCAAGGGGGGGCAGTAATGTGACAGCAAAGCAAGTGCCATCAAGCTCGCAAGTGTTTCTATGATAGTCACTCTTCGACATGAAAAATACATGAAAGGTCACGAACAACATTTTAAAATGTCCATAAAGAGAATCAGCACCACACAAAAAAATTAATTCCCCTATACTTGTATAAGAAGAAGTGATATTATTATGGTCACTTCTGGACCCTCTGGCTCTGACACCACATGCCGAGCAACAGGAAAATGTCTGGGATGGTGGAGGGATTGGATCATGTAGAGAAAAAAGCAGTCTGGAAGAGCAGATGCCTTAGCCCCTCTTTCATAAAACACTGAAATCTATAGCAACAACTTTTTAGTTAATTCCTAGTTCTTAGCTGGGAGAGAGAAGGGAATTCTTACCCATCTATCTGGAAACCAGAGACTTAGAAGTTGAGGGTGTTGGTTGTAATCACGGATCAAAACTGGACATCAGGGGTGCCTGGGTGTTAAGCACCCCTGTTAAGCATCTGCCTTCGGCTCAGGTCATGATCCCAGGACGCTGGGATCAAGCCCCCAGGGTGGGGTTCCCTCTGCCCCCTCCCACTCATGCTCACTCTCTCTTTCTCAAATTCTCAAATAAATAAAATCTTAAAGAAGAAAAAACTGAACATCGTATTAAAATGTGGACTTTCCTCACAGAATTTATGGCTTTTGTTTTCATTCACAGTTGCTCTCTAACAAGTGTGTGCAGGCAGGACAAATATATTATATTTGTATATACATATATATACACACACAATACTATATATATATGTATATGTATACATATACACACACACACATATATAAAATATATTGAGTGAAGTAGCATCTCCACCCCCCCAACATATAATCCTCATTGTGCTTATTTTTAGGTTCCTGCTTTTCAGATTATCAGTAACAATTATCTCTGATAACTGTTAACAAGTCTCTGAAGCTAATTGGGCATAAAAAGAAATCTTTGCATAAAAGCCTTCTCATTAAGCTTGTTCTGGACAATGGCCAAGGTTACCATTTTACCATGGGCTCCTGTGAAGAGCCCGGGGTGCCCCCACGCAAATCTGCCAGACAGGTCTGGAGACTCCTGGGCCACCCCCACCCCGACTCTACTCCCCCCAAGTCTAACCACTTTACCACTTCACTGCCTTTTACCCACAAGTCAACAGGAAAGGAAAACAGTGACAAAGAGGAGGATAGAGGCTCTAGGAGGGAGACCAATGCTATCTTTACACCTGAATGAGCCAATGGCTGTGTCTACACAAGGTTCACCACGCTTCCCCAACCCTGAGTCAACACGAGCAGCTTCCCTCCCTCTTCTTTTCTTGCCTACTAGGAACTCAAAGTATAAAGCGCTTCTCAAATTATGGAGACTGTCAGGTGACCTGGAGTGGGAATGAACCAATCAATCCCTTGAAACTGACCTTGTGTTCTAGATTGTGTTTGCAGAGTATAAGACAGAAATTGCACACTGGGTGAAATCCAGCCTCCCCGGTAACCTAAAGGCTAGAAGGTGAGCTCTCCCTGGTCCAGCTTGCTTGGGGAGCCCGGGCTTTGATGTCAACAATGGGGGCAACATGCTGTGTTTGCATTTAGAAGCAGCTGAGAACCAGAGAGATTTTAGAGATTTTCATCCAATTGTGACTGGGTCATTTTTCTGATGGCCCCACACTGGTGAGTGCGCACCTGTGTGTGTGGGGTGTGTGTGTATTCTCTATGTGTCTGTGTCTAGGTTTGACAGGATTGGCTGTGAGGTAAGAAACTGTAGAACGTGATATTATTCCCAAAGTCAGGGAAAGGTGAGGGGGGAACTCGTAGGTGGTAGATCAGAAACAAAGCATTGGGAGGATTTTTCTTTTCTTTTTTTCTTTCTTTCTTTTTTTTTTTTTTCTTTTAAGACTTTTTATTTATTTGACGGAGAGAGAGAGATCACAAGTAGGCAGAGAGGCAGGCGGGGTGGGGGGTGTGAAGCAGGCTCCCTGCTGAGCAGAGAGCCCGATGTGGGACTTGATCCCAGGACCCTGAGATCATGACCTGAGCTGAAGGCAGAGGCTTAACCCACTGAGCCACCCAGGCGCCCCAGGGAGGATTTTTCTAAGCTGGGAGATTACTCCTGCTTTAGGTTAAGAGGAATATCTTGTTCATTCCCCTCTCTCAGTTTATTGTATCATTTTTGATTGCACTGAGTTTTAATGAGTTGATCTTCGAGACATCTGTATGCTGTTTCTTTTTAAGCCCATAGCAGAGGAGACAGCTCTGTGTTTCTGCAAGTGACAGGACTGTGACTTCTGTGATCCTCTTCTCGAGGGGACAGCTATGAGGGCTCATCTCACAGGCAAATCCCCAGACTTGCTTGGCCACTGACTTTGCTTTCTCTAAGTGATTGAAAAGGACACTTGACACACACTCCCTCTTTAGAGATCAAGTTATAATTACATCCAGGAAAACTCTGCCAGCTGGAGCCCACAGGTTCTGAGTTGGGCATTTTTTTTTTTTTTTTTGCAAAAGCCCACAGCCATAGTGTCCTATGTTCCTGCCATGGGCGTGACCACGTAGGTGATCGTGAGATATTTGTTCTGTCTACAGTATGTTTTGCTCGTCAAAAATGAAAGCCCACTAGGCAAGTAAACTTGCTTTGAATACAGATGTAAGCATTTTCTCACAAAAATGAAGCCCTACTTTTTCCAGACAGGACGAAAGGTTAGTCTGATATGGCACCAATAAACAAGAAACCGTAACTAAGTAGATAAGAATAGGTAAACACAAATGGCTCAGGAGAAGGGAGCTGTCTGGTGGGGTGCCAGTGTGAAGCCAGATTTAACAGCTTCATCAAAGGGGATGTGTTAAACGCTCATTAACTAAATTTACAAATGATCCCCAACTGGGAGGTGTTGTAAACAACAGAAGCACACACAAGCACGCACGTGCGCACACATACACACACACACTAATTACGTACACACACTTACACCAAACAAGAAGTGAAGTAACAGCTTGGAAAACAGAAGATAAAATAATTTTAAAGGCAGGTGTTTAAAGAAAACATTAACATAGACTGAATATGGAATTAGGCAACAACCTGAGAACAAGTTGCAGTCTCTGACGAATGTCATAGGGACGCTGCCGATGGCAGGAGGGCACTTGTGCCCATGTGGCAGGAGGTATGCGCAGCCACAGGGAATCCTGGAAAAGACCTGAGACGCTCAGAAGGAGAGCGAGCAGGGGTCACGGGACACCAACAGAGACAGATGCGTGATTGAAGAACGCTTGAGCGTAATATGCTGCCACGTCCTTAATGTTTGTTCCTAGAGCACCCCTAATTCACAGGAGTCATGGACCCAGACCACACTGTGAATCTTGAGCATGGAGGAAGGATCACACCGGACCATGTTTGCACCCACAACCACCCCGCTGATTCTTGAGAGGCCATTAGGAGCGGACCCCTTAAGCTATCATGCTGGCTGGCTGTTGCACTGACATCTTGAGAAAAAAAGGAGTACAGTCTAGGTCTTGAGCTCCATCATGATGGCATCAGAGACCCAGGACAAGTACACCAAGTGGACTCATGTCCCATTCCTGAATGTGACCTTCTGGGCTTCCCCTCTGTATAGGCTCTCAGTACAGTACAGGGCTGGCAGAGCACATGGAGAAAAGGCAGAGGGGGAGAGGAGACTGGGTGATGGGACACCTGGGTTGTAATTCTGCCTCTGCTGCTAAATGTTTGTGTGACTGTGGGCTTGTCTTGGACCTCTCTGGGTTTCAGTTCCCTAGTAAGATCCGAATTCCTTCCAGGAGAATCCATGAATTGGCTTCAGGGAAGCCTTAAGATCCCTTGACGTTTGCCACTATTTTCTGTGAATGGGCATATGTGCACTTCTTAGAGGAAGGACATCTTCTTTAGGAAGGAATCATATTTTTACAGACGGTCCTCATGCAAAAAAGTGAACAACCATTGACCATTGCTAGATTATTGGTAAGGTTTGCTCTTGAGCTAAACTTTAATCCCTCACCCATATAATCCCTTGAATCTCTAACCCGCAATAAGTAACCAGAGGGCTGGTCCTAGAGAAAGAATCTGAGGCACCTGATCATCACAAGTCACCAAATCTACAATCCAGACATCAGATCACCTTGATTGGATGTGTTCAGAATGAAAATGGTCGGAGGCCCTGTGCTCAGTTGGTTAGAACATGGGAAAAGTAAATCCAGGGTTGCCGATCTGATAACATGTCTACACCATTTCACTTTTCACTTGGATAGTCAATAAAAGGGGGAGAAACTTCTACCAGAATCCCCTGTATGAGACCCTACTCTGAAATCTTTGAACCCAAGAAGAATTTTGGAAAAGAGAAAAATACATAGACTTTCACCGCTTTTTGAAAAGCATCAACTGTAATGTCAACATCACTCCCTCAGCAAAATCTTGTAAAGGGTTTACTGGCTATCACCCTGGGAAACAGCTTTCCTTCAGCCCCCAAACCTTTCCCAGGGCCACCCTATAAAGTAATATTATATACCCCGTGGTGTGCTAGGTGCTTATCTTGTTTAAGTCATGCTACAACTGTAGTAGGTGGATAATATTAGCTTCACCCTCCTTTTCCAGATGAAGAAATGGGACTTTAGACATGGTGAGGCAACTTTTCTAAGGCTACAGATGTGGAGTACTGGAAGTTATTCTAACACCGGCAGCCCTACTTAAGACCTTGCTGTGTGGCTCAACATTTGTGTCTGATTCCTGTGAGTGGGGACAGGAGGTGAGCAGGCTGGGGGTGAGGAGAAGGAGGTAGCGTCACAAATGTTCAGTGTGAGCAAATGTCCTTTCTGACATGGGCATCCCATAAATACAATATGGATTGGATACAAAGCTGCTTAAATTTTATCTCCCAACAATTTCCTCAGAAAATTCACTTCAGAATAGTATATGGTTCAAGGCAAAACAAATCTCTCTCTCTCTCTCCCTCCCTGCTCTCCCTCTAGCCCTCCACCCCTTCTCCCCTCCCTCTCTCTCCCTCTCTCCCTTCACCTCTCTCTCTCTCCTCCCACCCTTCACCCCCCACTTGTTTTTTCTTGTTCTCTAACAGAAAGAGCCCATATCCTTGGAGTTCTGCTCCCTAAAAAAATCTATGAGAAAACAGATTCAGAATAATGGCTACCTTTGGGGGTGAGGAGGGGATGTGATAGGGGAAAGATACTGAGTGGCTTTAGTTGTATAAGTAATACACTTTCTTAAGCTGGACCATGAGCCTGTGCTTGTTGGTTTATACCTTTTTCTCTGAAAAAAATCTGAATATCATTAAATCATAAATGAACTTTTTCACAATCTGTCTTAAAAAAAATTTACTTAGCCTTAAAAAAAGTTCATACCAATTGACTGAGCAGCTCCATTTCTGGGAATCTGTTCTGAGGAAATAATCTGAATCGAGGACAAGGATGTATATGCCAAAAGTCCATCACAACATTATTTCTAATTAGAAAACCTTGAAATAATTTGAAGAGCCTCACAAAGAATGATTGGACTAATCAGGCTACATTTGTGAGCTGGAATATTACACAGACTTCAAAAAAAGATGCTTACAGAGAGTTTTTATTGGTATGAGGAAATGCATTTGATGAAGTCGTATGTGGAAAAGCAGGATATGAAATTATGCATAAAATAAAATTTCAAAGCTCTGGAAAGGACTTAAAAAAAAAAAAAGTCTGAAAGAAAACAAGGCCCATAGTGAGAGCTTCTGGATTGTGTAACCATGGCCCTTTTGTACTTGTTTCCAAGTCTTAATTTCATACAATTGAACATGTATTACTTTTATATAATAGAAAAAATAATTGAAAAAATGGTTCTCCTCATCAAAACTATTCTGGCAGATTCATGCATCTGCAACTGGGAAGGCTTTTGTCCCTTGTCCTGAAATAGATCCCGTGCCTGCTGTTCACAAACTGTGGCTAACTCTTTGGGTTCTGGGCAGGCACTTCGGGGGTCACGGTGCGGCCTCCTCCCTGCTCTTGAGGGCACTTTTTTACAAAAATCTCAAGAACAATTCCTCCTCCAAACAAGTCAGTGTTTCCTGCGCTGCCTCATCTGTTCCAAGACTGGAGAGAGATGAGGAGAGGCCACTCTGAGACCTGAGGGAGTATGTGTGTTTCTGACCACACAGGGAAGAGTTATGGACATGTGAGGTGTTATCTCTCACTCTGTCTCACACACACACACACGACACGCGCTCACACACACACACTCCCCCTGGCCTGAGCTCCACGGGAGGAAAGTATGTGAGTATGTGGCAGGATTCCAGGGGCCTCGGTGGCAGCTGTCTTAGGCCCAGATGGCTGCAGGGCAGCAGTCACAGCTGTGGGACTGCGGGGCCGCCAGGAGGAGGAAGAGGGTGCTCTGCACTTATCTCTTTCTCCTTCCTGTCCCCTCCTCAGTCCCTCCACTCCACCAGGAGAAAAGTATGGTGCTCTCTATGGGGGGGGGGGGGTCATGTCCGGCAGAAAGGGAACTACACCCGGGGCTCAGCCGTAAGCGCACTGGAAGCCTTCTGGAGAGGGGTCCCCGGACAAGGTGGAACGCAGCTGGCCTGGATCTTGTAAGGTCTCCTTCTTGGGAGTCCCTCCCTGCCTCCTGGGGTACCCTGGACACTCCTGTCCTTGTGTCCTCTCTGCAGAGAAATACACTTTGCTTAAAGGCAGGGGCTGCGGCTGGCTTCTGATGCCCGGGCAGTGAGCTGGGGAGAGAGAGCGCAAACAAGAACGAGACAGCAGGGCTAGTTTTATCTTGCCACGATCTGCATGAAGCGTCCTTAGATACTGCATACATCTAATGTATATTGAAAATAGAAAATATATATTTAAAGATGTTTGATTACATGTATATTTGATGGACATTTTTATATATACTTAAATATACTTAAATACAGATTTTAAATGTTTGATATATTTATACATATCTATGATATCGATGCGCTTTTCATCATCCTAATATTAGGCAAAGATTAGCAAGCCACAGATATTTATCTATCTATCTATTTATTTACTTATTTATGAGGGAATGTTCAGTTCTTTTTCTTTTCTTTTCTTTCTTTTTTTTTTTTTAAGTCATCTCTTCACCCACCATGGAGCTCGAAGTCATGACCCTGAGATCAAGAGCTGCACACTCCCCCTGCTGCGCCAGCCAGGTGCCTCAGTAAGCATCCGTTAGGAAGCCAAACAGTACTCAAGTCAGGACTCCTCTTTCTCCCCTATGCCTAGAGTTCCCCACGTCACCCCTCCTTTCCTGACACAGTCACTCCTAGCACTTTTAATTATTTTATTTGTGTTCCTTTCTGGTATTGCCTTCCTCATTTTTTTTTTAAAGATTTTATTTATTTATTTGACAGAGAAAGACACAGCAAGAGAGGGAACACAAGCAGGAGGAGCAGGAAAGGGAGAAGCAGGCTTCCCACCAAGCAGGGAGCCCAATGCGGGGCTCCATCCTGGGGCCCTGGGATCATGACCTGAGCCGAAGGCAGATGCTTAACAACTGAGCCACCCAGGCACCCACCTTCCTCATTTCTAACTCATGTACTTCTCCAGCTAATTCTCTTTTTTCCCCCCATTATACGCATGTAGACATTATGTGTTGACTTTCCAAAATGAAAACATAATGATTCAACATTCCATCTATCCTATCCCCCTCCTGTAGCCCCACCTCTACCTCCACCCCGTTTTTTTCTTTCTTTTGTGCTCCCAATATGGTGATTGTGTTAGTTTGGGTCCTCTGAGAAGCAAAAACCCAGGTAGAATTAGAAATGCACAAGGTCCCCTGGCACAGGTGCCCGTGAGGATAAAGGGGTAGTTCTCTGGCTAACCTGACCCCATGGAGAGGGTCAAGGAAGCAGAGGCGGATGGGAACAGCCTTAGCCTTCAGAGTAGTTGGAGAAATTCAAGGCCAGGTGTAAAGACTGAGTGGCCATTGGAGAAGTCCAGCCCCGGACAGCAGTGGCTGGCACTGGTCCCCTTGCTGTGCTCAGGTGATGGCTGGGAAGCTGGCCATGCCACCTTTCCTGATGGAGACAACCCTGGGTCCCAAAGAGGGGACACACTCCCCAAAGCAGGTCAGCCTTTGAAGGGAGGTCTGAGCTGAGCATTGTCAAGGTCACCACATTTATATTCTGCTTTAGGGTTCCATTAATGTCCAGTGCTTCCATTGTTGTCAGTAAATACTGCTCACAACCGAGTCATATTGTATACTCTAATCATATTTCTTTTCTCATTAATTATTTTTCTTTGGAGGTTTCTTTTTTAATTTGTTTGCTATCCTCTATATGTATCCGCTAATCTGCTCCAAACTTTCTGACAGAATATAAAACACCCTGCGACATGGTAGAACCCATTTGTGTACCAGTCATTTTCCTTTATTTTTTGGAGACGTTCCATGTGGAGCCCCATTCTGGGTTGGCTGTGATTTGCTTATTCCCTCATTTTGGTGGAGCATGTCTTCCAGGAGTCTGCTGAAAAGGTGCCTAAGTGATGTGAGTGTTTTGATCCCTTATATACTTTTAGTCTACCCACATGTTTGTAAGTTTCTAGGTCAGAAATCATTTGCGCCTCAGAAGTTGGAAATTATTCTTTCCTGGCTTTCCTGGCTTCTAGCAGTTGAGAAGTTGATGTCATTCAGATTCCTGATGTTTATGTGGATTCCCCTCTCCTTTCTGGCAGCTTTTAGGACCTCCTATTTATTCGTGGTGTTCTAAATTTTATAATGATGCATCATAGTCTCTATGCTGGCTGCTGGGTGGGTCTTTCTAATCAGGAAACTCATGTCTTTGACTTTCACACAATACAAAAATACAAATTTTTGTATTGTTTTGTCAATTTCTTCCATTTTGTTTTTTCCAGTGCTCTCTACAACTTTCTTTTTTTTTTCTTTTTTTAAATGTAGGCTCCCCGAGTATGAAGCCCAACACGGGTCTCACTTGAACTCATGACCTTGAGATTAAGACCTGAGCTGAGATCAAGAGTCAGACACTTAACCAACTGAGCCACTGAAGTGCCCCAGAACTTTTATTATTTGGACATTTGACCCCATTGGACTATCATCCAATTTCCTTAGACTCTGTCCTGCTTCCTATCTGGTGCTGACAGATTTTCTAAACTTTATCTTCTAAGCCTTCTACAGATTTTTTTTTGTCACCAGAATGTTCCTTTTTTATTGTATTTGTTCTTGGTTTTGTTTCTGTTGCCTCACTGAGGCTACTCATTGTATATTTTTGATTCAGTTCCGCCTCCCACATTGTCTGTCACCTCTGAGTTCATTCTCTCCACTCATCTGCTTTCTCCTGTTGTTTGATGATCCTTTGTTCTCACTTACGACTGGGGCACCAGAAATCAGATTGTAAGCCCTGTGTTGTGGGACTTTTTGCTCTAGGCTTTACTGTGATTGATTTGATAGAGGGCCCAGATTCTTGTCAGGGATCCCCAAATGTCGGTATTTATAAATCTTTGCTGTTGGGCAGTGAAGATGTCAACACAGAGGAATCCTCCCATTTCCTCTCTTGGCGGTGGTAGTTGGGGTGGGGGGAGGCTGTTTACAGCCCCGGCTGCCAGCATATTGGGACTAAATTTGGGAAAGTAACTGGAAAAATCTTGCCTCTCAGCACATAGATTTTCTTAATTCCCTTGTTTTTAGAGTAGTGACTGAATCCCTTCCTCAGCCATTTTTGAGACCAGACCTCCTAGTTCGGCTTCTCTAGTCTTCTGCTATGATGGGGAGTGATGTGTTGCAGTTTTGTGGCTGCCCAGACAGGCCTGGGATGGTAGGGGCTGGGGAACACAGGGTTCTCATTACTCCCTATACATATAGGCTTCTAAACAATCCTCCTATGTTCAGCCCTTCCCTACCTCCTGGCTTTGTAGAGGATGAGACAGCCCTGTCTTCTCTCCCGAATCTTCCTAGATTGAGTGACTCCAATGAGCTTGTTCTTATGGCTATTCTCTAGACTGTACACCCCAAGTAATTAATTCTGTTTTCCTCATTGTATACTATGTCAGTTGCTATGGTTTCCTTCAACCTATCCTCAATCTTTCCAACTTCCATTGGCATTTCTCATTTCTATTATCCACCCTCCCCACCCAATCACTGTTGTTCTGGTGGTTTCATTTTTTTTTTCCTTCTTATTTCCATTTTACCAGGGTTTGAGGAGAGAGTGGGAAAAAGAGCATATGTTCAATCTGCTACGTATAATGAGACATCATGCTTCTCCTGTGTTCTATTATTACATTTTAATGCCCTCCAGGTCAACAGTCTGCCTCAAAAATGGTTGAAAAATCCCTTCTTTGTGGAATGTGCTCAGAGGTAGCAACTGCTCTCAACTCTTTTTATTCCTGGATATTTTTCTTCTTTGAGTCTTTCTTGATCAACTTCTTCATGAAGGTACTGAAGGGTTACCCTTACTGTCTGATTCTGTGCTACTTTATACACAATAGGTCTCATTCTACCTTCATAGAATCCTTGCCAGGTAGGTATTATTATATCCATTTAACAGACAAGAACTATGGTTTTGGAAATATTTCTCAGGAAATTCAGCTAGTAAGAAATGGAGGCTGGACTCAAGTGGGGTCTGCTTTCCTTTCTCTCTCTCTCTCTCTCTTTCTTTTTTCAGGGGTGGAAGGGCTGGGGGGAAGGGGAAGAAGGAGAGGGAGACAGAGAATCTTGAGCAGACTCCATGCTTAGCACCCTGAGATCAAGACCTGAGCTGAGATAAATTGTTGAACGCTTAACCGACTGAGCCACCACGGTGCCCTGCTTGAATCCTTAGTCTTACTTCTAAGCCGACTGCTCTTTCCTGGGCACTTTGCTGCCAACCCTGAAGAGGGTGCTTGTGCTAGGTGGCTGCATTACTTGTATGCCAAGTGTTTTGTGGAAAACGTGAGTTCCATGAGCCAGAGCCCTCATCTGCCGGCTTACCTCCATCTCCCCAGCACAGAACAATACTTGCTGTACTGAAAATACACAGTCAATATTTCTTGAATGAATGAGTGAATGAATGAATGAATGAATGAAAATGACTTCATTTAACTCTCAGGGCAACCTAATCAATCATAACTCTAATATTAGAGTTAATATATCTGATATTAACCTTTTGTAAAATGTTAGGAAACAAGTCTTAAAAATTTAGGACAGTCTTTTCCAGAGGATCACTCTTTCCAGAAAGTGTTGCTTTCACATCCATGAAATAACCCATGCTAAGGTGCCCACAGGGGCTGAAGGAGACTGCTGAGTTGTCTTGGCTAAGTTAGTCCAGAATTATTTAGCATTCATTCAACAAAATATTAGTGAGTATCCAATGTGTATTACTGGGCTGCAAGATTTATATTCATTAACTCTCCTCCCATGTCCACAATAGCCCTGCCAGAGAACTCGTTGGCCTAAAACCATTTCCAAAATATCTATTTGCCCAATGAAGAGTTTGCTTAAAATTCAACCTCCGTTTGAGAATCTGGACTTCATTTTAGTGTCCTATATTTCCTTGGCATTTTGGAAGAGTTAAATGGTTTAAAACAATCCATTCCTTTAAGGCCACTTCTAGCTTGATTTTGTATTTCTATTAGGTATTTACTGAACTTGCAGGGCTTTTTTTAAATGATGGGATTGTTCCGGATACTTGAAAGTGCCTTATTCTATTTGACCTACTTTTGGAGAGTAGACTCCTTTTGGTCCATTGATGCAAAGCCTTTTATTCAGAATTTAAATGAAATTAAAACTTAATTTAATTTAATATTATTTCCAGGACACCTGAACAGATGCAAAAAACTCCAAAGGGGACCGGATTTTACACGAATGGGTTTTTGGGTAAGATATTCTCCAGTCAGACTGTGATGAGAAAAAAAAAAATGAAGACAAAGACCTAGGGAATCAACTTACAGCCCTTCTCTCCCTCCCTCCTCTTCTTCCTCTCCCCTCACTATAATCCAGGGAGGAGACTGGATTCCTCCTGGCTCCCAATTTTTATGATTCTAAGTGTTAAATGTTATTTTTCCAGTTCTTCTGAGTCAAAGGTGTGGATTCAAGTGGGTCATTCACTGGATGTATTGGAGGGAGGCTAAACTTCTGGCCACCTCTCTAATAAATCTACCTCCTATTTATCAAAAAACCATGCCTCAAAACATCAGTGGGGCACGTGAATGGCTTCAAATGGAATGACTAAAATACCAAGAGAATTAGATAACTTTACAGCACCTGCATAATGATTATATTAATTATGGCAACACTTATAATAGTTCAAACAAGTAGAAGAGGGGAGAACTCACATTCTTCCTGCCTACCTAACATGTCTTTGGGTCAGAATTTGTGGACTTTGTTAAATGTATTAACTATTTGAGCAAGTCTCCATTTTTGATAGGGGAAAATGGAATCAAAATTGTTCTGAGAGATTTGAGGGAGAGGTAAGGGTTCAAGGATGACACAAGAGTAGCTGAATATTTTAGGGATGCCTGGGTGGATCAGTCAGTTAAGCATCTGACTCTTGTTTTAAGCTCAGGTTATGATCTCAGGGTTGTGGGATTAAGTCCCCCATTAAGCCTCACACTGGATGCAGAGTCTGCTTGGGGTTCTCTCTCTTCCTCTGCCCCTCCTCCTGCTCAAGCTCATGCACACTCCTCTCTAAATAAACAAATAAATAAAATCCTAAAGTTCAGGAAGAGAGTGTTCAAAGACTGTATTTTGTTGATTTTTTTTAAAAAAAGATAAACAGATGATTATTTGTAAAAAAAAAAAAAAGAGTAAAGTATTATTAGCTTTATTTCCATATTTGGAAAACTACTGGAGTGTCAACACAATGTCTATAAACTTCCAGCAAGAATTTTTTTAAGAATTCCTCGGACATTATCTGGAATAAAGGCAATGTCCTTTTGATGCCACCGTGCTTTGTAGGCCACCAAGATCATCTGATCTTGTCACCAGTCTGTCTGCACAGATTCTGACCAGTGACTCTGAAGCCGACTTTCTCTGAAAACTCTCAGCTGGCTGGTCTGGGCATAACGAATCAAATATTCTTCCATGTTATAAAATTCTGCCACTCTAACTTTTCAGGTGTTAAAATTGTATTTTGGAAAGTATATCCACAGGGATGTCCACCAAAGGGGACTTCAGAGCGTTGTCGACTGTGACAGCTGAGTCGGCCGTCTGATCTGTGCCAAGAGTCACATCAGCTGTGAGGACATTCCTGTGTGAAGCGTGTAGACTCTGGGGTCAGACTGCTTGGGTCCACACACTGGCTCCTGCAGATGCTGCTGATGTGACAAGTTGTGTGTCCTCTTATCAGTAAAGTAAGGATTTTATGTGACTACTTCACAGGGTTGTTGTGAGGATAAAATAAGTTAAAATGTGTATAAAACTTAAAAGGGTGCCTGGTAGCTGGTAAGTGGTATAGTAAGTGTTAGTTAGGAATGTATCACTATCATTAGTATTTATGTAAAGTATGTGAAATATACAAGGCACTTTTTGGGGTTGCAATTGCATAGAAGTATATTTGTATTGTGTACACACACACACATACACACACAATAATACCTTTTTATAATCCTGGAAGTACAGTTTCTCAACAGTGCAATTTCTCTTCCTTTTCCTTTGCAACTATTTGCCACCAAACAGCTTTCTCATAATCCCTGTCCCCCACCTCCACTGGTTTTGAAGATAGAAATGTTACCTCTCCCTCCATCACAGCTTTCAATTTGGACAAGGCTGGACACAGGCCAGGTTTCTCCTGGTTTCAAGTTCTTTGTCTGCCATTTCAGATTTAGACTGATATTTTACTAGCACCTGTCTTCAACCTGGTATGGCTTAAGGACTAGACTAAAGCTTTCAGATGGATTATCATTTAATCTGTACAAAAACTCTTCAAAGGTAGGTATTACTCCCATCTTATGAATGAGTAGAAGTGAGAATAGAGAGGTAAACTACCTGCTCAAGTCCACATAACTTGGAAGTAGAAAGCTAGAGATGGAACCTGTTTATTCTTACTCTAAGCTCCATTCTCTTCCCACTACTCATAATCCCTCCCTTATAAAGCAGTACAAATAAAATAATAATGGACAAATTCCATCAATATCATGCCCTTGAAACTGTCTAAAAGATCCACCCAGAATTCCATAGGCATTTTTGTATATCTCTCCACTCTCCTTTAAATAAACCAGCTTTTTCTCTAGTACTCCATCCATCCACCCATCCACCCATCCATCTATCCAGCCATCCAATCATCTATCCATCCATCCATCCATCCATCCATCCATCCATCCATCCATCCATCCATTCTCTCATCCGTCTATTGATCCAGTCATACTATCCATTTATCCAACCGATCACATATTTTTTGTTTTATCTTAATTTTTAGATTTATTTTTATTTATTAGAGAGAGGGAGGAAGGAGGGGCAGAGGGAGAGGGAAGGAGAGAATCCTCAAGCAGACTGTCCACTGAACATGTAACCCAAATGCAAGCTTGGTCCCAGGACCCTGAGATCATGAGCTGAAATCAAGAGTTGGATGCCCAAATCACTGGGCCACCCAAGTGCCACTATTTGATCACATATTTGTCCATCCAATTATCCATCCATCCATCCATCCATTCTTTTACTAATTATCTATTAGGTTTCAGGCATTGTAGCAAGTACTGAGAAAATCTCTGTCTTTAAGGAGGCCTCAGCTTAGGCAAGAGGACAACATACAAATTAAAAATTGCAATATAATGTGGTGAATGTTAGCATATTGCAGTCCTTACAAGGTGTTCTCAAAATTCAGGAGAGGTGGGAGGGAATTTCTAACTTTTCATAGGGCATATTTTCAAACTGTGATCCTTGGCGATTTAGAAGGTCAAGAGCTATGTGCAAAGTCTTTTTAGAAGGGTTTGTGACTAAGGAAGAAGAGCGGTAGGAGGTGGAGGCCTCACAGAGGAATTTTAACTGTGTTAATGTTTGAGCTGATGAAGAGTTTGCCAGGAATCAGAGGGGAGGAAGACATTATAAGCAAAAGAAACTTTATGGAGGACATGTGTTGTGATGAGCCCTCGGTGTTATATGCAACTAATGAGTCATTGAACACTACATCAAAAACTTATGATGTACCATATGCTGGCTGAATGAACAAAATAAAAATAAGAAGAAACTATAAGAGCAAAACCACAGACAAATAATTTGCTAAGATTCCAACCTAGAGTACCATTTGAGGAAGTAGCAGGAGACAAAGCACCTAGGACAGGTGGTTAGGGTTCAGATAAAGAAAGGAGCAGAGTATGAGGCCAAGAATTAATTTTCAAGGAAATCAAAAATGTTTTCAAAAGCAGTATTATAGTTCATCATAAAATTTATTCCCTAGTGTCATTAAACAAGAAGGTAAAAGTCCTTACGGTCCATTTCCAGAAACTTGTAACAAATTCTCCATCTTTGGGGGTAAATTTGCATTCAGGAGTCGAGCTAGGAGCTTGTTTTTGGGGAATAATGTGTTCTGAATTCCAAACAATGGCTTACAAAACTTCTAGAGAGAAATGAGGCCATGAATTGGCTCAGTGGCATAGCCCCTTAGTGACACGTCTGATGTTCAAATATGGGCCAGGGAAAGGGGCCCTTTCCCTGTTTATTTTGTTACTCAAAAAGTGGCAGAGAGCTTTTTGGAAATATGTATTACATAACGGTAATGGGAGTTAAATTTATGATACAGGTTTCACCTGGGAAGCGTCTGCAACACTGCTTTTATTTTCTTCCCGAACCTGTGTGGTTAAGATTAAGTAGGTTAGTTGAATTAAAAAAAAAAAAAAAAGTATATATATATATATATATATATATATATATATATAATCATCTCCTAAAGAGGCAGCTGGTGTGAACTAGCAGCATTTCTATAGATTCCAAGGCTCATTTACCATTCTCCTTAGATAGGACAGAAGCAATGTTTCTAAGCCTAATAATCCCCCTTTCTGTCTAAGTTAATCAATACATCTTTTTGCATCCTCCAGCACAAAAACCCAAATGTGCTTCCTTTTCTAAAAGGAAGCCTCTGTCTTGCTGGGATTCAGAGGGCAGAGTCCCATGACACAGTTTGCAGTCAGTTTTTGGCATCTGAAAAACCCTTCCCTTTCAAGAACTGTGGGTGACCAATCAAGAGGGAAGAGTGTTTGGGCATTTGTGTGGAGAATCTTACCTGCCAACTGGGCTGCTCGTTACCTATTGTTTCTGAAACCAGGGGAAGCACATGTAACAAGAGCAGGCTTTGTACTGTCAGAACGGTTGTGAGGAGCACCGACAAGCAGCCTCGTCTTCCCGTTTCCTCCCGTACCAGCTCTCCTCGGCTTCCCGAACACTCTCCTAGGGCACTATTGTTACCTCTCAAGACTCCTATTTCAGATTTCCTCTCTTTGTTAATACCACAGCCCTGAATCAGACTGGCATGCTAGCGCTATGCCCTCAGTCCCCCATCACCTTCTCTGCTTCACTCTGGGGATCAATCTTACCAAAAAAGCTGAGGGCAAACTTAACGAGGTAGACCAGGTCAATATGTTCAGACTGCTATTTCTTCTAGGATTCCTTTTCATTATTCTGTTGTCCTTCAACAAGCGTGCATTGGGGATCTGCGGTGCCAGGCACTGTCCTGAGCTTCCCAGAGAAGATGGTGAGCAGAATAGACTTCTGGAAATAACCCGCCAGGCCTCCACGCACCAAAGCCCAGTCCAGAGTTGGAGAAGGAGCCAGAACGGCCTCAAGGAGCCAGGCTGGAGGGCTCAGCCTACTCATGCTGCCAGGCCCGCAGACCCTTGCTTATCACCAGTAGGCTTCTCTTTCCTTTCATCATCTTTAATGGACAAGCCTAACCTCCTTTTTCATTCAAAAGGAAATGAACTTCACAGTATAATGTACTGCTGTAACCGAGAAGACCCAAACAAAGTGGAGAAGAAAACAGCAGGAGGCTATTAAATGCTACACAGTTTATCAGATGGTCCCAGTCCCCTGAGGCTTATAACAGGGAGTACATAGTTACATCCTTCATTCTTAGCATGACTGGAAAGATTTTAAAATAATTGCATAGATAAGCAGAGGTTGGAAAAGCGCTGGCTTTTTAGCAGTAAAAACTTTTCTTGGCTCACAAAACCGTGTTAGAGTCTTGATGTCGTGGCGGCGGCGGTGGGGGGGGGATCTTTTATATAAATATCTACATAATTCTAGGTATATATCTTATATAAACGATAAGTCATGAAAACCCAGCAAAATCTGGCAGAAGAGCTCCGAAACAGCGAGGCTTTCTGGCCTCTCCTGGAATTCTGAGCAATTCCTTGGGAGCCGGGAGCGTCCCAGATGCTGACAGTTACTTTTTACCTGTTAGCTACCGTCGTCCCCTCCCGTATAGTCCCGCCTCAGGGTCTGAAGCCCACTTCCACACCGAAAAACAGTTTTAAAATTGGAAAACGCACATCCTACATACCCTGCAGTCCTGATTCTCCATGAAGGGAGCTGCTGTGTTGCTATCAGGCCATACGTTCGAATGTTCTCCGACTTCCTTTCTGACTCAGATCGAATGAATCCGCAGCACTGATGTAAGGCTCTTAATGGGAATCTGTTTTCAATTCAGGGCAGATGTGGGACACTCTTGTAGCTCTAGGGATTATCAACTTTAAAACAAATCGCCTTCAGGATGATAAGTCAAGAGGCAGTAACTGTTTCCGGAGGCCTCCTTGGGGTTCCTTCCAGATGCTTAACATATAACACAATAACTATGACACAAAAAGCAGGTTTTGCTCTCAAGGCTCTCAGACTTTAAGACAAAGCTCGCAAATGATCCTCGGCAACAAAGCGTGTGTCTACGTCACAGGACTTTTACACAGAAATTCAGAGATTTTAGTGATACACAAAAGTGATCAAAATGTCCCTGTCCCCCCTCCCCCCGCAAACTCTCTCAGCACCGGGTTTGGTTCATTGAGTCTAGTTTTTCCACACGTTGAAATTAAATTGTTCTGGTTCAGAATTTTCTTGGCTCAAGGAAGGGGAGGGGAGGACTATTCCAAGACTTCCACAGAGAAACATCCAGAAATCAATTTAACATGATAAGTTTAATGTTCTAGAATTAGTATCCATGTGGCACAAACTGCTTGTCTCTTGGAGCACCCTCTGTTCTGAGACCACTCTGTGGGCTTGGCCCACATGCCAGGATTGTAGATGCAAAAAAGCATAGCTAGGGTTTATACTTTAGCTCAATTTAATAACCCTGAGAAGAGGCTAAGAAAAATTCCCCCTAACTTGTAAGGACTCTAAAAGAAAATCTTAGGATTTTAAAAGAAAGCCTGACTTTTAATTAAGAAGTCTTACATAGAACTTTAAAATATTAAAAGTTAGGGTGCCTGGCATTTCCCCACAGAGCACATACAGAGGAGTTTAGGTATAAGGAACGTTAGCGAGGTGTCAGAAAGTAGTCACATTAAATTATATATTTAGAAAACACAGTCTGTTCCTTAAAATTAATATTATGAGAGTGCCTTAGCAAAATGATATCGTAAAATATTAAGTCACCCGCCAATGAACACTGGGGCTACTCTTTCTCTTATCTTTGTGGAGCAGGAGGAATTAAGCTTCCAGTAGCTCATATGTGTGCTAAATAACCATAAGCAGCATTACAAAGGGTGTTAAGCATTCTGGATGGGACCTAAAGAGACTTATCCCCAAATCTCTTTAACTGGGGACCTCTGGGCAAGCCATGGCCCAGACCACAGCTTCTTTGTAAAGCGACTGAATTAGGAAGGTGGCTTCTAAAATATACACCTCAACCATCAGTTCTGATGCATTCACCAAGACCTGGTCGAGCAGAGGTAAAGGCCTTGCCTTTTTTTCATTTTCAAGAGTAATTCCTAATTGCCACACAGCCTAAATCTGTTTTCTACTTTGAAGCATGTTTTTATTTTCATGGCAAAGCCAAGTTTTAGCTAAGCAGTTGGATCCGAAGGGTAAAGAAACCTACTAGCTTATACAAATGAGACCTTTGGTTTCACAGGCTTCCTGGGAAACAATGATCTAAGTGATACTCCAGAATTCTGATCCTCCTCATGGGCATCAGTAATGTACTTAGCATATTTATTATGATTAGTTAATTAAAAAAAATTACATGGGTAAGGGAAGTCAGATGTCAGTGAGGCATGGGTAACTTTGATAGACGCGAAGGCGGGGATGTCTGGCACAGGGGGTAGGTGATATGATGCGGTAAAGGAATATGGAGTTCATCTGTGGAGTCCAAATGCTAGTTCTGGGGCTGCTACTGGGTGCTTCTCTTTCCTAGGCCTCTGAGTCCTTGTCCATATAAGGAAGGCATTGGTTTCTGTATTCTCTTACCTGCCTAAATGATCAAAGGAGAAATTCTGTCCCATGAGATGTCACTTGGATTTTGGAGTTTGACTCCCAGGAGCACTGAAGCTATGATTATAAATCAGAAATTCTGTACACACCGGATAATAATTGTAGACTAGGCAAAGATCTAGAGTTAACCTGTTTCACAACTGTGGGAAGTCCCTACCTACCTATAGAAAAGAGCTCAGGAATACCAGTATAGTTCTGTTATAGAGAACATTATAATAATGAGGGTTTTCTTTCCATAAACCTGTTTTTATTTCTCAGCTATGATTTGGTAATATACGAACATTTTTTAAAACTAGGCTCCACGCCCAATGTGGAGCCCGATGTGGGGCTTGAACCCATGACCCTGGGATCAAGACCTGAGCTGAGATCAAGACTTGGATGCTCAACTGCTGAGCCACCAAGGTGCCCTTTGTATATGAACATTTTTTTAGAAGTTATGTATAATATGGGTTTTGTGGGTAGAACTGTGTCTCCCCCAAATTCATATGTCGAAGTCCTAACCCTAGTACCTCTGAATGTGACCTTATTTGGAGATAGGATCTTTACAGAAGTAATGAAATTAAAATGGGGTCATTAGGGTGGGCATTTAACTGACTACGAAAAGGGGAAACTTGGGGGCGCCTGGGTGGCTCAGTGGGTTAAAGCCTCTGCCTTCGGCTCAGGTCATGATCTCGGGGTCCTGGGATCGAGCCCCGCATCAGGCTCTCTGCTCGGCAGGGAGCCTGCTTCCTCCTCTCTCTCTCTGCCTGCTTCTCTGCCTACTTGTGATCTCTGTCAAATAAATAAAAATAAAAAAAAATCTTAAAAAAAAAAAAGGGGGAAACTTGGACACAGAAGCATGCATACAGGGAGAACACCAGGTGAACTGAAAGACAGCCCTCTACAAGCCATGGAGAGATGCCTGCAACAGATGCCTCTTCCCAGCCCTCAGAAGGAATGAACCCTGCTGGCACCTTGACTTTGGACTTCCAGCCTCCAGAACTGTGAGACAATACATTTCTGTTGGTTTAGTCCCTCATCTGTGGTAGTTTGTTATAGCAGCCCCAGCAGACTAACACATTGGCATCCTCTGAACAATGACGGAGTGTTATGTCTTGCGTCCTACAGTGTATCAAACACTCACATAAACAAATCAACTACTGTAGAGGTGAAGAATGTGAGAGCTGGAAGAAATGGGCATTGGGAATGGCATGACAATGGCGAGAGGCCATTAGTGGTTCACAATGGGGAAAGGCCATTAGTGGCAATACATTTTTAGCTTAAAGAAAATTCCTACTATCTGGGGTGCCTGGGTCGCTCAGTCAGCTAAACATCTGCCTTTGGCTCAGGTCATGATCCCAGGCTCCCTGTTCAGTGGAGCCTGCTTCTCCCTCTCCCTCTCCCTCTGGAGCTCCCCCTGCTTGTTCTCTCTCTTTCTCTGTCAAATAAATAAATAAATAAAATCTTAAAAAAAAAAAAAATTCCTATTATCTTTCTGCTCTCTGCCAACCCCCAAACCCTGAATCCAACATACAATATAACACAGAAATGATTCAACAAAGCAAACAAAATATAAACACATGTTAAACCCAAAGAAGCTAGGCATGCCTGGGTGGCGCAGTTGCTTAAGCGTCCAACTTAGTTTTAGCTCAGGTCATGATCTCAGGATTCTGGGATCGAGCTCCATGTCAGGCTCTGCGCTCAGCATGGAGTCTGCTTAAGACTCCCTCTCCTCCTTTCTCCTCCTCCCCTTCCCCCTGCTCGCTTTCAAATAAATAAATAATTTATTTCCCCTCCTCCCCTTCCCCCTGCTCACTTTCAAATAAATAAATAAATAATAAATAAATAAATAAACAAACAAACAAATATATCTTTAAAACAACAACAATAACAAAAACCTAAAGAAGCTTGGTGTGGGGACACACACTTGGGAATATCCACGGCCTCCTTCTCAATCTAGGCATCATGTACACTGACTCAGCACAAGAGTTCGGGCCATGCCTTCAGCGGCTGAACCACTCACTCCAAGTATGGATAATGCACCCTCTTAGGAGTTAGAAGGACTTTTTCCTGAATACAAACAAACACAGCAGGAATGTACTGTTATTTCATATCATGAAAAGTTAGGCTCCATTGGTTCTCTCAATGAAAGCACTTTTTCAGAAACAGAAGGAGAGGCTAAGGAATGGGAATGGGGAATGCACATTAAAACAAGCAGTATTCCATGAGCAAGCTGATATGGTTTCCAAAGATAAAATTCAGACCGGATCCAGCATCATTTTCCCCAAATGCCTTGTCTGGCAAAGTTTGTAAGAGAGCGAATTTTACAAAGCCATTTTAAAGGAAATGCAAATGTTCGGAACTTAGATATTCATTAAAATCAATCTCCATTATCTTTCTTCTTAACAAGCTTAGAATTAAACACAGTCTCAACATTCTGACAGTATTTATGGCTCACACAAAGCCGAGACAAAGGCTGGACTCAAACAGTGCAGGAAATAGGAAGGAAGAAAGATTTTCAAGTTCACTACGTAGGCCAGGCAAGTCAATGTGGCCCCAGAGAAAACGGGATTCTGCAAGACTTAACTATTCAAAGACAGTGCTAGAATGTCCAGCGGAAACTAAAAGACCAGGGATTCTGGCAGAGTTTGATGCTTTCAAAATAGTGAGGAAGAGTGGAAATACCTCTTGCCGTGCACACAGTTGAGCTGAGTTTGGCAACTTGGACATCAGTAGTTAATTAAATTTTCTTCCTTCATATTTGCCATAGTAGCTTCTCTGAATGTTATTTACATTAAACATGACTTACCTAGCTTTCCCAGGAGAGCGAAAAGTAATAATGTAGGCTTTACAGAGCTGTGCAATATATCCTTTTTGTAGGGACAAAATAAATACTTGGTTACGTCTGTCCCATTCCCATTGTCACACCAAAACTTGAGTTTATTATTTTATTTCACAATATTCAAGTGTTTGTTCTCAAATGAAAGAATTCTTTCGATGCACGTCTTACCATTCCAAATGGCTTAATCAAGGAAAATTTTGAAAAACTGAAAATCTTGTCTGTCCGTTAAGATTTCCTGAAACTCTAGAAAGGATCAGTGATGATTCTGGCAATAAGAGAGCTAGTAGTTGTATTATTTACTCTTCACATAGTTGGTTAACACACGTTTGCCTTTCATTTTGTTCATGGGATTCATTAAGTTTCACATGGTTTAGAGATGAATCAAGTGTGAAGACTTTAAACAATATTCCTTCCAATTCTCAGACTTGGATCCAACATAGTATTTCTCATACTTGCATGCTGAGAAGAGACAGCTAGGGGAAATTGTTGAAAATACAGACTCCCAGTCCCTTCTCTTGGAAGCTGATTCTGTAGGAATGGAGGGACTCTGGGACTCCTTATCACTGTGCTAGTCTGAGAACTACTTGATTCTCTCACTCTTAACCTTGGCCAGATATTGGAATCCCATTGGGGGGGGGGGGGGGGACAAAACAGTACTGAGCCTGGGTCTCACTCCTAGAGATTCCAACTGTATGTAATCTAGTCTACATTGGATTTTTAGAAGCTTCTAGTTGATACTAATGTGCAGGTAGGGTTGAGAATCACTGATCTGATGGAAGTGACAGTCAATGCAGGGAAACATGTGTGAAAGCAATATTTATTAAGATATTTGAAGTGTATCATTTGAATCCTTGACAACCTGTTGAGATGGGAAGAGTGAATGTTATATTTCTTTTACAGACCAGCAAGCTCAGTGAGGTAAGTCACCGGATAGAGGTCCTGCTGGAAGAATTACTGGACTGGTGAGATTTGTCTGAAGTCTTCCACTACCTCACCTATGTTTCTCTGCTCCTTGTTTGCTCCCAGCTCTCACAGTCTCCCTTTCAAAACAACCGAAACAAGACTTTTGGTGCCCAGAACTTCTCTTACTGCAGCACTGTTAGGAATGATAACACTAACAACAAGCAAAGCAGAGGCTAACACCCCGTCCTTTCTACACATGGTGCCAAATGCTCTGCATACACCACCTTAACGGCCTCAAAGACGCCATAAGGTAGGTTATTATCCCCACTTTACAGGTGAGAAAACTGAGAGTAAGTAACTTGCCAACTATGCAATACTCTTCTTACTTTATCTAAATCTCTTCTTTTCCTTGCAGCCAACCAAATTTCAGCACGTGGCAGAGAGGAAAGAATCTGATAAAGTAATTCAGAGAAAGCTATTACGGATAATTATAGCTTGTACGGCCACTCCCAATATGGGGATTAAATCTTTTAAGAAACTTCTAGAGCCAGCCATTCAAAAACATGAATATCTAGCACTCGATGAGTTCAGCTGGAGAAATCATGGATTGTTATTTTATTTTATTTTATTTTTTTTGAGAGAGAGAGCGAGAGAGCAAGAGATCGAGCATGGGCAGTGGAAAGGGCCAGAGCGAGAGGGAGAAAGGAAATCCCAGGCAGTCTCCAGGCTCAGTGGGGAGCCCATTGTGGGGCTAAATCTCACAACCCTGAGATCATGACCTGAACTAAAACCAAGAGTTGGATGCTTAACCAACTTGAGCCAACCAGGCACCCCATAGATTGTTAATTCTTTACTACCCACTTTGTCTATGCCTAAGGTTAACGCTGATTTCCCAGATAGAGTCATAGATACTGACTTGGCATCAGAAGGCTTGGGCCTGTGTCCACGATTCTTTTTTTCTTTTCCTCCTCCTCCTTCTTTTTCCTCTCCTCCTCCTCCTCCTTCTTTTCCCCCTCCTTCTCCCCCTTTTCCTTCTTCTTCTCCTTCCCCTTCTCCTTCTCCTTCTCATTCTTCAGCTTTGGCAGCTTCAGTCAGTCCCATCCAGGATGGTCTGAGAGGATCAGGCCTAGCTAGAATATCAATCAATATTCTCCGATCTATTTTTTTAAGGTTTCCACAATATTGAACTTATTTTTTCCCCAGCTATGCCTGTTGTTAGCGCTGTTGTGGTAACCATTTCTATTACTACTACAGAGAGAAGTTATATTATACTATCCATGAAAATGAAACACTACATTGTAGATCATTTTACTTATAAATAAAATTCTTTTTTTTTTTTAAAGATTTTATTTATTTGACAGAGATCACAGTAGGCAGAGAGACAGAGAGAGAGGAGGAAGCAGGCTCCCTGCTGAGCAGAGAGCCCGATGCAGGGCTCGATCCCAGTACCCTGGGATCATGACCTGAGCCGAAGGCAGAGGCTTTAACCGACTGAGCCACCCAGGCGCCCCGAATAAAATTCTTCATACAGTGTCTGGTACAGAGTAAGCACATAATTCTAGACATCATCACCACCATCATCATCATTAAACTTATTATCTGTTAGATCATAATTAATCACTAATAGTGCAGGAAAAACTTACAGAATTATTAATAAGTGGCCCTGACTGTGCACTTAATCCTTGACATGTACAGAACTTGCTTTTATTATTTCAGTGTCTGGAGCTCAAAGCAAATCAAGTCAAGAGTCTGGTTCCTAGACGTTCAAGAAGCATGTGTCTTCTGTTTAGCTACATAAAGTCTTTATAGAAACTAGGTACTATTTTATGATGCTGTAAAGCAGAGAAAGATATAAAAGAACAGAATCTCTTGATTCCTTCAATTTTGAAGACTGTCCTCTGGGGTGGGAATCCTAGCTAACTTTGTAAAATGTGTGGTTATGTAAAGAGGGTATGTAAAAACTTTTGTGTGTACTACAGAGAGAGTAAGGCTGTTGAGTCAACCAACAGAAGCTTAATCTATCCATCACCTTTTATATAAATCTCGACTTAGTCAACAAATGTTAACTGAGCACTTACTACAGGCTGGACGCTGGGAATACAGTGATGACCCTTATGAAGCATACTTTTTAGACAGCACACAGACAAAGGACAAGTACACGAGCAGATCAGTAAACAATCACTGGGCTAAGTTTCAAAAAAGAAACCAACAGGCAGTCAAGCTAGTGACTGCTGGAATAAGTTCCCATTTCAGACAGAGCAGTTGGGAGGAGGGGACCTGTAAGCTGGAAGAATATGAAGAAGCCGATATTCTGAATATGGGAAGAAAAGCATTACAGGCAAAGAGAGTCATAAATGCAAAGTCTCAGGGCAGGGGAGATGGTTGGTGCACTTGAGAAACTGGAAAGGTCAAGTGTAATTGGTGTGTGGAGAGCATGAGAGCGGGGGTATGACCTAAGCCACAAGGCTCTTCCCACGGGCCCTCTTGGGAGACGATAAGGGGTATGGATTTCATTTTAAGTCCAGTAGGAAGCCGTTGAGGAATTTGAGGCAGAGAAGCTGCATGATCTGATTCTTGCCTTAATGTAATTCCTATTGTGTGTGGAGAAAGGAGATCGCAGACAGTGATGACCTTTTTCTTACCAAGCCAATCCTTGTTAAAAAGGCAGAACTTATGAAGTAATCTGCCTGTGATTTTAAAGTGATCTTACATGGACATAATCCTTCATACTTCTGTAGGAATGGTAGTTCTTGCCCTCTCAGTGGGATAGCTCTAGGGGTATGTCGACAACTGAGCGTGAACCTGCCCAGCTGAGGACAGGATGGCACCTCACCATGCTTTGTGTCAAAATAAAAGCTAACAGAGTCCTTTCAAATCGCTGTCAGTGAAGTGTAGGTCTTCGGCTCCCTCTTTCATCAGGGAGCAGTGCTGTGTTGAAAGTGAAAAAGATCCAGCCACATGCGACCTCATTAAAGTCCCAGGTGGAGACCAGGACTGGGACGAGACTTGCACGCTTCCTCTTTCTGGGAAGGTAACCGGACACGAAACACGCAGGTGCCTACCTGGGATAATTGGCCGGCATGCAGGTGTCAGTGCCCCTCACACCAGACCTTGTAGCATCCCTAAATCCTGTTCATGAAAGTTAACACATTCAAGCTGTCCCTGAACCATCTCAGAATTCACTTCTTCATCCCTCTGCCATCTTCTAATTCCATTGTGCTGACAGGGGCAGGAAAACGGTAATGTCCCATATAACGCGGAGTCGAACACGTAGAAATGGGACAACTGACATACCTTTACGGCTCTGAAAGTCCAATTCTCTTTAACCCCAGAGATCATTTTCGTTTCAGGTTTCAGTTCAATGCAAGGCCTGTTTCGATGGTTGAGTTATGAACTCTGAAAATAGAGGCTGGTCATGGAAATGTAGACAGACGCCTCCCGGCAGCTGCACTACTGGGCACCGCGCGAGTCGTCAGTTTTAATGAGAGCTGTTAATATCACCTCCATCGGAATGGTTGCCCTGGGCTGACTTTCTGGGTTGTGCACAGGTGCTCTTGGCCAAAAATGTAATGTAGGTTATTACATTATCAATGAGGCACAGATGTGCTTTCTGTCTGAGCTCAAGGAGGTCGTCCTGCCAAGTGCATAACTCTTTTAGCGGGCCCTGGTCTGTTTGTATCAAAATGCTGTTCTAGCTCAGTGAACCTGAGAACTGCCTTCTGCTTCCCCAGGACACGAGTTTAGAAAACATGCCTAAGAGTGCAAGAAGGCTGGGCTCTCCAAAGGCAGGTATAGGCTTTCTTAAGAGAAACGCGATGTAGCCTACAACCTTTTGCCTTTTTAGTGAGGGCTTCAGCCATCGTGAATTTGTTCTTGGACTCATCAGGTTCTCCTTGGGCACCTGCCCTGGACCAGGTACCCTGAAGATGTTGAAGATGAACCTGCCAAGGAATCTGCCCCGAGGTGCCCTGCAGTGGTCTCTCCTGTTTCTGATCTTTTCCCACTTAAGAATTTTCTCTCACGATCCATGTCTCCACTGCCTTTCTCTGAAGCTCGAGTCCTAACATTACGGCATTTTTCTACAGAGTTGGTTGTTTACCTCATTTTATATGCTCAGAATCTCCTTTTCCTGAAGCTTGAAATCTCCTTTCATTGACCTTTTCATTATTCAGTGTGGTCTTTGGGATCAATCTGACTTGCAACCAGATTTCCCCTGAAAGCGGCAGCGGCCAGCCCTGCAATTAGCCTCGCATCCTATTTCAGCACTGCCCAGCCCACATGGGTGCCTGGGTGCTGAGAACCAGCCTTGAAAGGCCCCAAGGGGCCGCCACCAACATGGCCCTGGGCCTGCCTATGTTCTCAGTGTGAAGCCACCCCGTCGGGGGTAGAATAGTGGCTCAAGGAGGCAAAAGGGGTTCTCCTCTATGTCAGGCAGCATGTTTCAAATTGACCTTGACTTTGAGAATGAAATTGCCTTGCCATTTGGAACGTTCATCTCTTGCACGGGAGCGAAATGGCAAGAAAGGAGGTCAGTACACTGACCACAACGCCGTCCCCCCTACTGTCATTTCAGTTTTAAACACAGAGATGAAGAGACACAAGTAACATACTGGGAGTGTGTGTGTGTGTGTGTGTGTGTGTGTGTGTGTGTGTGAGAGAGAGAGAGAGAGAGAGAGAGCGAGCTTGGAAAAGAGGACGGTGTTTTGGGGGACATCTGAGAGCACCCAGCCAAGGAAAACATATGAGAACAACACGATCAGGACCTAGCATTATTCAATCCTCTGCTTGCTGTATACCACCCCCCCAACCACCGTTAACTCAAGATGACAGAAGGCTCCTGAAAATAAATGGGTGCTCTTCTTCTCCATTTCTTACGTACCCCCACCCCGCACCCCATGCCTGACTTCATTCCCTGCCCCCCTTCCCTTATTCCTGTTCTTTGTTTGACTGATGGTTTGGCAGCGGCAGTATGAAGGGATCGCTGGTGGCATGAACCCTGTTGTCTGTCTCCACACCCCCCAGGGACGTGGCTGTTGCTGGGGAGCACAGGACTGTCATTCCTGCAGCGGTTGGACGCCTCCAAGATCCAGCCGGCAGCAGTGTCCTCATGGCATGGTGGCTGTTCTACATGGCTGGTCTCGTTATGAAGCGGCTCTCTTGACAGGCAATTTGCTGCGGCCACCTGTATCTAGCAATGCTTTGCTAAGACTGCGAAATGCACCCAGTCCCCTCCCTTCTCCGGGGCTTCGTGTTCTGGACATGCTTGCTTCTGCTTACTGTACATTGCCCCGTTTGCGTTTCCATAGGGTGCTTGAAATCTTCTACTCACCTCTCCTTTCTCCTAGACAGATAAGCACACGTTTTATAAGTGGGAGGAAGGCAAGGATTTAAGAGACCCAGCAGAGGATAAGAGAAAGTAAGTGTCCATCTGCTGTGCTTCTGACTCGGGAAGACCCGGGGGTTGAGACTGGTCCCTCTGATGGGAGTCTGAGTTTGGGTGAAATTCAGGAATGGGAAGGCTGGCTTTCTGGCTAGTGATTTAACCTCGATTTTCCATTGTCAGAACCAGGTGGAAATCTTCCTGCTGATTACCTCAGTGGTAGAACATTGAAATAATACATTAATATTTACAAAACTCTTTTAGGAGCTTTACCAACTATTATTGCAGATCCAAGAAAAGGCCTGTAAGGAGCTGATTAATGTTATTATACTTATATGTCCAATACGTATCCTAAGATTTTGCGGGGAAGATGGGAGGCAACTATAAGATGATTAATGTGATAAGTGATATTTAATAATAATTTAGATTCAAATTTATAAATCCTTTCCAATGAATGTCACATAATTGAAAAATAAAGCTTCTTTAAATGTCATGAGAAGTAAAAGAAACATTATGGAAATGGTATCCTCTAACCTCAATTCTTCTGGTATTTTCATCTTTTTTTTTTTTTTAAGATTTTATTTTATTTATTTGACAAAGAGAGAGACAGAGAGAGAGAGAACACCAGCAGGGGGAGTGGCAGGCAGAAGGAGAAGCAGACTCCCTGCTGAACTGAGGTGCTGACCCTGGGATCATGACTTGAGCCAATGGCAGAGGTCCAATCAACTGAGCCAACCAGGTGCCCCTCTTCTGCTATCTTCAAAATGTATATTTCAAGTAGATACACATATTATTTTTAATCATGGACTAAAGAAAAGTGTTGGTTCTTAGATATGCTATTTTGTTCAGAAATCAAAAACTAGGAATCATTTAAAAAGCCAAGCTTTATAGTGCTTTTAAAGCATGTTAAAATGATTAGTCTTTAAAAGATCTTATCATCCAGCAAAAGCCTTCCCCAGCAGATAAGGTCTGGCTCATTCTTAGAGGAAAGGGCACCCTCTGTGAGATCAAGGTCTTCTCTGTGCCAGGGGACTTCATTCCCAGCCATATTTTTCTAGGCATCTCTTCTTCTCCATTGACCTTGTAGTTCTTTTATGAAGTTAATAAAAATGTATTAAGTCAGATGTATGCTGGGTTCTGGAGGCACAATAATGAGTAGGACAGACCTAGCCCTGCCTCATTACTTACCAGGTCTCTGACAGGATCAGCTCACCAACCCACATTCATTGGTCTGGATGGTAGGGGAGCTGGGCATTTTGCCTTTGCTCTGAGAGAAGAATCTCAGAGAGATGCCTGGACTTCCTTTCTCTCTGCCCACAAGGTTCATTTGAATCTGAGGACATTTTACACAATTATCATCAGCAACCCTGTTCCTTCTTAGAATTTTGGCTTAGTGTGAGATACAATGAACTCCCTGAGTGTGGGAGATTAACCTTGGTTCTGTTTTAACTTTCCTAATCATAGACCTGGTCTAGAATGACTCCAAGTTCTCCTGGAACAGGAATTGCCCCATTATGGGCATGAACACCCCCTTCACTCTCACGGAGGATGATCCTTGAGTGCTGTCCAGTCATGACATACACACGGCCAAGATAACAGAAGTGAATGGAAAATAGGAAAAACAGAAGGCTGTTTGCATTGGGACATAGAAACCATGAAATAAACACTTTTGTTTATTGAGGTCAATGTGAAAGTTGTTGAATCTCTTATAACAACTTTCAGGACATTTGATGCATGTCTTTTTGAAACACCTCAAGCTGAGCTTGTTGTTCTGAAATGTCAGAATGTTCCATTCTGGTAAGCATTGGACTCATATTGAGTTTTCCTTTTGTGTGGAACTCTGTGAAGTGCAGCTAAAATGCATAAGGGAAACGAAAGAGGATACAATGAAAGTTGGAAGCTGTGAGTCGGTACATACACAGTGAAAACGATCTGAGAGCCTTTCTGGGTTTGGTTGATTACAGACTGATTTTACGACCAAGGGAGAGAAGCCCACCCATACCTTCTATGCATGCCTTCTTTTTATGGTCTCCTTAGTGCACGGAGCTGCTTGGATTGGGGCAAGTGATTTTGGCCTACGGAGTAAGGTGGTCTGAGAACACTGTGGCCTGAGTCTGTGGAGAAGCTGTACGTGATCCTGAACCCAAGCAGGGATGCTCTAACCTGGAGGCCAGGAAGCATTCTGACAGGGCCTGAAAGGTGTGAACAATCTTAAGCCTCAATTCTTGCTTTTTTCCTCTTACCTCTGCGAGGAGTATGTTAGCAAAATAAAACTTTGAGAAGTCATAATTACATAGAGGATATGTGCACACGCTTTGGAGTTCTGAGGTTGAATCTTGGCCCCAGTACTACTAATGCTGTGACTTTGGACAAGTCAGTTAACCTCTGTGAATTGCAGTTTCCACATCTATAAAATGGGAATAATAAAAATATCTACGTAGGGGCTTCTTGTGAGGCTTCAGTGAGATAATGATCATACACTGCTTAGCATAGGGCCCAGTCCAGACATGTTTAATAAATGTTAAGCCATTATTATTGATAATTATGTCAACTCTAAGGGCACCTGGGTGGCTCAGTGGGTTAAAGCCTCTGCCTTTGGCTCAGGTCATGATCCCAGGGTCCTGGATCGAGCCCCACATCGGGCTCTGTGCTCAGCGGGGAGCCTGCTTCCCCCTCTCTCTCTACCTGCCTTTCTGCCTACTTGTGATCTCTGTCAAATAAACAAAAATTTCTAAAAATCTTTAAAAAAATTATATCAACTCTACGGTAAAAAATAAATCAGCGCTTTTGCTAGGATTCTTGAGTTTTACTGGTTCTCACAATGGCTCAGGCTAGTATAAGCAAGAAGTTAATGTGCATTCTAGCAAGTTAAAAATGGGAATGGGAAAGCCAAGTACTCATTTACTCATTCATGTAATAAATGCCTATGGATTATTTTCTAAGTGCTCAGCCAAGGGTGAGTTATTGGGGGTGTAGAGATAAAAGTAACAGTCCCGTCTTCTAGGATCTTGAAGTCCAGTGGAAAAGATCAGTAAGCAAGCCAACAATGACAGGGTAGCATTTGTGTTTCAGAAATGCAGTTTGGCAGACTTCCGCTTGGAAAACACAGAATTCGTGCGAGAAGAATACCAGAAGGATTACATGCTCACTGAAGTTGAACATTCCGGTTCAAAGAAATGGAGGAGGGAAGTCAGGAACACAAGAGAGATTACCTCAGGCCCTGCCTCACACTCCGCCCAGTTCCCAACCTTAGGGCTCTCTTCTCCCCAGGTGGTGACATCATTCGTTGGTCTCTAAGGTGAATGCAGACCTTGGCAGGAGCTCAAGGAGCTCTAGGCCAACACTCTGGGACTCAATCAAGTTCATGCCAAGTTTGTAGCCAGGGCAGGCTTGACCACAGGCCCCTGATCTGATACCTGCTCTTCTGCCCCAAATGCCCTGCATATTTAATTTTTAGGATCAGAAGTTAGCTTTTTATTCTTTGTCTACATTTAAGGACTTTAGTCCTGGCTCTGAACTTCATCCTTATGAGTGGACTCCTGCTACCTCTTAAAGACTTTACTGGTGGCCCCTTCTAGCCCCCTTGGAGTGTGTGTGTGTGTGTGTGTTTAGTAATAACTTTATTGAAATACAATTCACATAGCATACAATTCACTCATTTAAAATGTATAATTAAGGAGCACTGGGTGGCTCAGTTGTTTAAACATCTGACTCTTGATTTCAGCGCAAGCCATGATATCAGGGTTGTGAGACTGACCCCGGGTCGGGCTCCATGCTAGGTATGGAGTTTGCTTACAATTCTCTCTCTTTCCCTCCCTCTCACTCTGCCCCTTCCCTCGTGTAAAATAAATAAATAAGTAAATAAAATGTATAATTAAAAAATGTATAATTCAATGACTTTTAGTGTATTCACAGACTTGTTCCACCACAGCACAATCAACTTCAAAATATTCTCATCACCACGAAAAGAAACTTTTGCATTCCTCAGCTATCACTCCAATCCTCCTATCGCCCCCAACCCTGCCCCTCAGCCCCTGACAACCACTGTCTACTGTCTGTCATTATAGATTTGCCTATTCTGGACATTTCATATAAGTAGATATTATGGATTGAATTATATTCTGCTAAATTCATTTGTTGAAGCCCTAACCCTCAATGTGACTGTATTTGGAGGGCTTTGAAAGAGGTAATTAAGGCTACATGAGGTCATAAGGGACCTGATCCAATAGGACCGGTGCCTTTATAAGAAGAAGATGATACCAGGGATATGTGTGTATAGAGAAGAGGCCACATGAATGAGAAGACAACCAACTGAAAGCCAAGGAGAGAGACCTCAGGAGAAAACAAACCTGCCAACAACACCTTGATCTTGGACTCTAGCCTCCAGAACTAAGAGAAAACAAAGTTCTCTTGTGTAAACCACCCAGTCCATGGTATTTTGTTATGGCAGGCCTAGCAGATTAATATAGTAGATTCATACAATATGCACTTTTTCTGTCTGGCTTCCTTCATTTAGCATAATGCTTTCAAGGTTTAATTCATGTTGTAACACATAGCAGTACTTCATTCTTTTTGATGACAAATAATTTTCTATTATATGAATGTACATTCATATAACATTTTGTTTATTTATCCATTAATAAACCCGTGGGTTGTTTCCACCTTTTGGCTATTATTAAAAATGCTGCTATAAAGATTCATGTACAAGTTGTAGACATATGTTTTTATTTTTCTTGTCATATGTATCTTGTGTGTGTATACATATCTAGGAGTAGATTTTATGGGTCATATAGAAACTCCATATATAACCTTTGGGAAACTGCCAAACTCTCTTCTGAAATGGCTATACCATTTTATATTCTTACTAGCAATGACTGAGGATTCCAACTTCTCTACATCCTCATCAACATTTGTAATTGTCTATTTGATTATAACCATGCTAGTGGATGTTAAATACTTCTCACTGTGGTTGGTTTTGATTTATCTAATAACTAATAACTCTAATAACTAACATCTTTTCGTGTGCTTATTGGTGATTTGTATATCTTCACTGGAGAAATGTTTATTTAGATTCTTTGCTTATTTTGATATTAGCAAATAATTTTTAACCTTTCAATGACTGAGTTGCAATCATTCTTTATATATTCTAAATACAAGTTCTTTATGATACACATAATTTGCAAAACATTGTGCCATTCTGTGTTTTGTCTTTTCACTTTCTTGATGATGTCCTTTGAAGCATGGAAGTTTTAATTTTGTTGATGTCTAATTTACCTACTTTTTCTTTTATTGCTTGTGCTTTTAATGTTTTACCTAAAAAACTATTGTCAAATCTAAGATCACAAAGATTTACTCCTTCATTTTCTTCTGCTAGTTTTATAGTTTTAGATTTTACATTTAAGATCCTTTGTCACTTTTGAGTTAATTTTTTATATATGGTGTGAGGCAGGGGTTTGGTTTCATTCTTTTGCATGTGACTATCCAGTTATCTCAACATTATTTGTTGAAAAGATCATTCATTTCCTCACTGAATTGTTTTGGAATTGTTAATGAACATCACTAAACTGACCAAAATTAAAGAGTCTAAAATTCTGGACTCTCAATTCTATTCCATTGATTTATACATCTATGTTTATGCCAATGCAATCGATATGAGTTTAGTCTGTACATCTGCAAGATTACCACATGGGCTGGTCACCATACATCTCTGTATTATTTAGTCTGCCGGAACAGTCTTTTTCAAGAACCCAGAACTGGATCTTCTGACTCTCGTCTCTTGATGGGTACCTTGTAAGGGAGGAGATCTAATTCTAAGCCCACCTCCAATGGTGTTTCAAATAGATTGGGGTGTTAGGTCTGATGGCTCACTATGGAATCCTAAGAATTCATTAGCTTTGGTAGCCAACTGGTCAGTGTAGCCATGTTGTGGCTATTGTTTTTAAATTATAAAAGTAGTAGTATTACATCCATAAGAAAACGGCAAATGGATAAGAAATTTACCCATATCAGAACCTACTTGTTAAAATTATAATGTAATTATCAATGATCTAATGCATTACTATTTATATGCCATTTTTTCTCCTGTAGAAATACGTTTTTGTATCATTTTTGGGAGTTAACTGGAACTGAGAATTCCATTTGGTATTATTTTGGTACCTATTGTTTTTGCTATGGTTTGAAAGGCCATACACATTTTTGGAGACACATCAGGCACAAATCAGGCTTTGGGCCTAGGAAAAGTTTCTTATAAGGGTGCATTCATAGGAACGTATTTGCTTGGATTTATTTTGAAGTGAGGCTAAGATTTAACATGTAGTTTGTCTTTATATTGAACTTTTTCCCTAAGAGGATACGTGCATTGCAGACACATCATCTCATCCTTATAATGATTTTTAAGACTGGCTCCATATGTTTAGGTTAAATCAACTAGGTTTCCTGTGCATGTGAGTGGGATGGGGCACATCACTAAGAGCAACCTGGGCTCCGGCAATCGTATCGCTCAGATTTTCTTCAGGTTGACCAGCAAGGGGCACTAAAGCATAGCATCTCTTCCCTGTTTCCTCCCAGCAATAGCAGACGTTTCACCAAGCGAGTGATTGGGCAGGGATCTGGAAGCTGTACACTCTACAGTCAGATCAAAACATGGGTGGAGGGCTCTTTGATATTTTTCAAAGGTATTGATATTTTTTAAATGAGAAAAATTCTGATTGGGTGAAAAAGACAGCAAAAACAATTTCAAATATAGAATCACTCTTTGCTTTCAAGCCACCATCCTGCCTAGTCAATACTATTAGGTAAACCAGCAGAACACTGTCATTGCTTTTCTGTGAATTACTGCACTTTTTTTTCCACCCAGAGAACATAATGGCCTAGCCACATAACGAGTTCCTAAAAGGATGGACTACTTGATGTTACGGTGACAAGCAATTATTATCGAGGCCTCCCGGTTGGTCTTTTTTTTTTTCCTTTTAAATTTTGCCTGCCTATTTATTTCCATCAACTACTGAGGATGACTCTCTTATTGTTTCAAATAAAGGATGCAATCTATATGCTAGGCACACATTATGAATAATTCCTTGTCATAACAAGGCAAGAATGTCCTTCAGAGACTGGCAGGAAGTTACTGAAGCTGTTTAGTATTTGGTAATGGGCTTTCCTTTTTAATTTTAGCTTTTATCCCTGCTTAATCACTTCAAGGTACTGAAACACAAAGAATGACAGCATTCAATAATTAGTCCGCCAAGCTAGAAGCAAATACCCATTATTCTTTCACTCTAAATCAAAAAAACCATTTTTGGGAGCTCTGTCCACTTATCCATATGATAGAAATGATGCATGTAAAGGCAATTAATTCAATATTAACATTCATTTACAGGTCAGCATGTAACAGTTTGAGTAAAATATTATTCAATTTTCTTTTAAGACGGGTTTTTTGGACCTTGCTGTTTGTAGCATGTGGAAATTGTATATTAAAACAGATCACATACTTCTTCACTCACCTCATTAAAGCCCTCTTCCCCTCAAATACAATCCAAAACCTCAAATGCCTGATTACTTAAGAACCCTTAAGAAGTCTTAGCTAAATGATGGATAGTTCAGAGTACAATTTCTAATATTTTCCCCTTTGCCTGCCAGAATTAGAAATCAGAGGCTGCAGAGCACAGATTTTTTAGGGGCTGAGACAAAGATCAAGAGTGGAGTGAAAAAAAGTGAGAGAAAGGAAAAACCGCAGATTCCATGTTTTCTAAGCATACCCTCTTAGTTGCTCCTGATGGTTTTTATATGTCCCTTCCACTACCCGGGTCTTTCTTCTCTCTGACCCCAGGGAGATGGACACACAGACCATAAACAACTGGCATGTTTAAGAGCACACACACACACAGGGTTGGTGTGTTGGGTGCACATTCTGGCTTTATGACCTTGAGGAGGTTACTTATGTAAGCCTCAGCTAATTCTGTGCAGGGAGGATTCTCACATTCATCCAGCAAATACTCATTACATGCCCACTATCCTCCAGGCACACGATAAACACATACGGTTGTCCAGAGGATCCAATGAGAGAACAAATGTAAAGCTCTTAGCAATAAATAATGGCTATTATTACCTATTGAGAACCGACTGTGTGCAGACCCTATGCCATATACTTGGGGCAATTCCCTAACCCTTGCCTCAGTTTTCCTCATCTGGGAAGGTAAATTCTTGTCTCAAGTGGCTCTTGTGAGGTTTAAATGAGGTCATGTATACGAAATCCTCAGAATACTGCTCAGCGTATAATACACGCTTTACAAATGTTTGTATTATTACCTCAGTTTCTCAGTAACAACCGGGAGAGGGAGTGTTATTATCAGCACCTGAAGAGTGAGTTAACCAAGGCTCAGGGAGGCAAGATACATTGGCCAAGGTTAAAGGGCGGGTAAGCTGCAGATTGGTACCCTATCTGCCTGGACCCAAAGCCTGTCTCTGCTTTTCCCCCTGAACCTTGGTTCCTCCTGGATACACGGATTGTTCCGCTTGAGATCATACAGACTCTTTATGCAGGAACTCCTTTTTAGCTCTGAAGTGCCACTCCCCAGTTCCTCTGGGTTTCTCTGTTACTGCGCCCATAGGTGAGCAGACACGCGCTCGCACAGACGCATGCGTGTGCACGCGTGCGCACGCGCACACACACACACATCTATCGTCTTTGCACTTAGTATTCATTCAGAGCAATGACTGCTCTCCTCAGGGTAATTATACTGTCAGTTATGCATTCAGCAATGATGGCATTTGCTGCTCTAGAACCTGCTTACTTTTTGCTAGGCGATAAGTTAAAAAGGTAAATTTAGTTTTTCAATCTGTGAGCTTTCTCGTTTTGCTGGCTTGCTCATTTCATCATTCACGCATTCATTCATTCTGTCATCTGTCATTCATCAAACAGTCACTGAGAGCAAGGCCTGGTCTGAGAAAAATTCTTAAATTTTTATTAACCACACGCTATGTTTCTCAGTATACAAAATATTGAATCCTAATTGTAGATCTTGTACAAATTAGTTTAAAAGGACAGAATGCAACCAAAGACATTGTTTGTTTGCTTTTCACATCCCCAGTGGTTGTCATTGACTGTCAGCTGAAGATAGTTCTATCGACACTTCACAGCTTAAATAAGAAACATATTTTCTCACAGTCTCCTTTGTATATCTTCCCCCTGGGAAGCCCACAGCTACAAATTATATGAAGATGGTTTAAAGCCAAATGAATCTCCTTCTGAGACTCATGGGGGAAAGTGACTGCCTTAATAAACTGTCTTTTTGGCTTGATGAAATTGAAAATATTGCAAATGTTCTGGGGGCAACATCATACCAGCTGATAATGAATTTATGGAAAACTGAGTTCCATAGGCAAATATGCTATTGCTTCTTTAAAAACAATATGAGAACAGATTCCCACCCCCCCCCCCAACTCCAAATGTACCTAAATCAGGAGGGAGAAGATTTTGAGGAGCTATCCCTGTACGGCATGAATTCTCAATTTTAATGCCCTGAATGAGCTACAAGTTTTGAGAATGCATTTGCTGTTCGTTGTTCACTGAGTATCCATTCTTTCTCCTTTTAATAATATTTCAACTCTTCCCTGGAGAAAGGTTTGTATAGGCTCTTGATTAAAAAACCAAACCAAACCACACCAAACCAAACAAAACATAAAATAACCAAATAAGAAAATCCCTTGATTGCCTTCTCTTCCAGTCTTTTGGGAATTTGTGCTGTGACAGTTGCTCATTACTGTCCTTACTGGGTTTCTTCCTTAGAGCTTCTTTCTGGGAATGCCCTAGATGGCCATATTGCTAAAGAGGCTTCTGTTCAGCTTCATTATTTGGTAATATATAGAGCATTGTAAAAGGAACTTTAATTGTTTCTGACTGGTATTAGTTGTCACTTAGGGGTTATCATGAGATTTCTGCCAAAAATTTGAGAAAAAGGATTAGCATTGAGAGTTAAATGACAGAAGAGATACATAACTCATTAGATCAGAGTTATATCAAAAGTGCCTTAAAAAGAAAGTCCTGTTGATAATATTTACCAATCACCATGATCAAAACAGATGCTACAGTCTCAGACTTTAGTCCTCTCATTGCTGGAATGTGGTAAGGTCTAGGATTTCCCAGGGAGAGAGAAGTGAGGATGGCCAGCACGAGAGGAGTCAGGACAGCAGTGCATTATGGACTAGAATAAAAGCATGTTCCTAACTTAATGATTAGTTTGCAGAGGTGGATTTTCTAAGTGAATAGACCCCGAATCTTCCAAATCAATCTTCACTTTTATACCTAATTTTTTACTCATAAAGATATATTATTTCTTTCAGATCCCTACAAGACCAGACTCCTGGTATGGCTACAACTGTGCACATGGTGGCTATCAGCCAGCCAGCAGGCCTGGAGAGCAAAGATCAAAGGGGCATGGGATGGGCTAACATTAGCCACGCCCATTCAAAAAAGGGATAGTGGGTGGGCCAACTTTGGCCATGGCCATTCAAAAAGGGATGTTGGGTGGACCAAATTTGGCAACGCCCATTCAAAAAGGGATGCTGGGTGGGCCAACTTTGGCCATACCTGTGTTGCCACTACCGCGCCCACTGTGAGCTCTTGCTCAAAGTTTTGCTTTGTGCCATCCATAGCGTCAGGTCTACCCACACGTTAGGAGATAGATTCATGAAGCTATCATTATAATTTGTTATAAATCACAAATGTTTGATCTTGCACCAAATATTAATTTCTTCTATTTCATGCTTACCAAGGAACCTTCTGATTAGAACTTTACTCTTGCTGTGGCAGCCTGTGGTGTGCTGGCTATTGGACTTAGGGTCTGGTTCCTTGGGCAGTTCTATTTCTCAAGACAAATTAATAAACTGGCATTCTAGTTTGCTAGTAACAGTTCTAGTTACTTGGCCTATTACTTATTACTGAGAGACAATTTATGCTAAGGTATCTGGAGGCTATGAAGCCAAATTTTAGACCATGGCAAACTGACTAAAATAAACATCCTGTCTCTAGGGACAGATATTCCACTGTGTTGCTCTTGGCCTTTCTCCTTTATTTTAAGTTGTACTTTTGTTGGAAATGTTTATTTGTCTCCCTAGTAGACTGTAAACTCCTTGAGAACTGGGGCCATCTATATTCCAAACACTTAGTACGAATGCATAGTACAGAGTAAAAACTCAATAAATATTTACCGAATGGAATAAGAAAAAGTGTGTGATACTCTGGATGCTAGTAAACTAGTAGCAATGCAAGCTTTTAGCTCAACTTACTAATCATTTTGTTTTCAACTAGTTTATTTTTTCATTACAAAATATTCATAATGTCTTGGACATTGAAGATCTTTCATCTGTTTGTTTACAGGTTACAACAAATATATTGCAACTCTGACAGTGGTTGATATAAAGTAATCTTGTCTGTAAGATGTTTTATTTTGTCACTACAGAATTCTTCCTGTATTGTTTTATGTCTATCAGCTCTGTGAATATTTAGAAGTGTTGGAAATCATTTTGTTCTTGGCACTAAGGGCTAGTGATGAGAAACTAGTTATATCAAGAATAAAGCAGTCTTGATATAGATGAATCCCTTTATTGAAGAATCTTCAAAATAACACAAATGAATGGTATTCATGCTAATACAGATAATTTTCATCACCCAGAAAAATCTACCCATTGTTTTGAAGGACTCCCCCCAAAACATTATCTCACTATGTTCAAATTTGAGGGCAGAAGTTGAGGGAAGATAAACAAGTCTATTGGAAATAGCCTTTTCAAAAAGAAGCACATCCAGAAGAAGATGAATGGGCTGGATGATAAGAGAAAAAAAATGGAAATACTTCTATTTATCCATTGGTCTACATTCCAGCTCTTTCTCATTTCTGATTCTACGGCCTGTCAACCCTCAAGGATATGGGTGATCTAAGAGAGAAAGGGAGAGGAACAGAAAGGAAGGAAAGGAAAGGAGAGAGAGAGAGAGAGAGAGAGAGAGAGAGATACAGAGAAAGAAATTGAACCAGAATAAATAATAAACTTATTATTATAAATTATGCACGTGCACATGTGTGTTAGGGACAAGCAGATACTTCAAAGCTTAGTTCTTATTTTTCTCAAACTGGAAAAAAAAATCAGAACAAAACGCTATCCTTCCAGCAAACATCTTCCAAAAGAAAGAAAAAATATCCTTCAATTATTATGAACTATATTTCTGGTGCTGTAACTTGGCTTACTAAAGAACTCTAGCAGAAACAACCAACAAGGTATTTCCTGTGGGTGAATTAATTACTCTAAGTGAACAGTATTTCCAAATCCCTTGTCCCTTCTGTTAGATTGGTGCTTTGTGCTTCAGGGGTGAGATAGGAAACTTTCTTGTCTCAAGCAGCAATCATGTGGTCTCCATCTTCCTATCACTTGTGAATTATAGCATCATGAACAACAATACCCATGCTATCATATCAAGAACCGATCTTATTAGTGGCATCTACAGCTTCATTATAGGCTACCCAGGATCATCTTTGCTTCTTTGATAGAACCGCATTTGGAAGAGAAGCCATGCATTTTGGAATTGTGTTTGTATTGAGAGAGAAGTTAATGCTGTTTGTTTTCACAAGCAGAGAGGAAGTTATCAACCCTGCAGATTCTAAAATTCTAAACCTCAAGAGCTTTTAAAATTTCCTCTGTAAGGCATCAAACAGCTGTTTCTCTTGGGAGGGCTCCTGAAAGCCAACTGAGTTGAACATGGGGTAATGGAATGTGGGCTTGAAAAAAATGGAATGCTGAGATCCAGCTTGTCATCACACACACACACACACACACACACACACACACACACACACACACACACACACCAGGCCCCAGAACCTGTGAGCAAGCTCAATGAAGCTCTTCCCCTTCTCCCCCAACAGCCAGGCTGAACAAGAATCCAGCCTCTCCTCTGTCCAGGGGAGTGACTTTTCTCAGGTCACCCTCCAGGGGCCCATGCTCAGAGGAACGCTGTGACAAGAAGCACAGTGGTGGTCCAGCTGCCTTTGAAGCAGCCGCCTCCAGAAACCCCAGCCAGGAGAACAACAGCAATGGAAGCAGCAGCAAATCCTTCTCACAACTGCCACATGATGGACTCAAGAGTCCTTCCTCCCTGTTGAAGAAAGTGGAGGCCAAGGGTATGTACCTTACATATCATTCTGCTTCTCCCATACTCTTGTCTGCCTCCTCCTACTAGAGCTACAAGTAGCTCCTGGGCACCCACCAACACTGGCCTCCTCTTGGGGTGTATCTTTGACACTGGTATGACTGTCGTAACCATTTGCAATAGAACAGCTTCCTGCCCCTGAGTGTGTTCCTCTGTCAACACCTGACTGTGACATTCTGCCGTGGTTGTCCTGTTGAGGCCACGGGAGAGACCATGCCCTAGGAATCAAAGCTGATCTCTTCTGCAGGAAGAGAAGACCTATTCCAGGGTCAGGCATGCAGAGAAAACCTGGGTTCCAGGACAGGAAACCAGAACTTAGTAAGTGGTTAGATCTGGGCTTCCAGAGGTCGAAGCATGCTTCCAGGTTTTGCAGGGGAGAAGGGGAAGGATGACTTTGTTGCATGGATGTGGGCCTACAGCTGGGAAGGGAGGCAGATGAGTAAGTTCTATGCAGAGGATGTACCCTAGAGCTCTGTGCTCCCCTATTCCTTTTGCTGCTCTCAGTCATCTAGTAAGACCCTCTTTAAATGGCCCAGCCCAGTCTCAGAGTGCTTTGGGGAATTCAGAGGATGGTCTTGGGTCAGCTGTTGAGAGTAGTATTAGAGAGAGGGTGTGTCCCTGAGACGGGTCTGGACATTCCAGGGGAGACCCCACATTGTAGCCAAGGCAACACACAAGCCACCCAGGGGGAAGGTCTCACCTAAGTCAGAGGATCGGGTTTGATTGAATTAAATGATGGGCCACCCTGGATCACTTCTCGCCATTTATTCCTATAACCTGCCCAGTAGGCAACACATCAATAAAGTTCAACAATGGCAGTCACCATCCTTCAGAGAGTTAACAGTTACATCCAGCTTTAAAGTAGGATTTCCAGTTTTCCAATCACTTCCAAGTTTTCCATATAATCTGCAAGCTGTAATATCTTGTTTGCAGGGGTGGCCAACAGACGGGATTTATACCATCAGTAAGGGTTCAATTTAGCACATTTGAGAGCCAACACACTAGAGAACATGGGTTTATATAACAGTTGGCTACAGTCCACAGTCTTTAGGGAAGAAACTATTTTACCTCTTTGGGTAAAATAAAACTATTTTACGACTTTGGGTAGTTATCCTGAAAAGAAAATTGTATTTACCATGGAATGTGGGATCTTGAAACACCCAAAGACTATCAGGAAAAATAAAGAGTATAAAAAGAAAAGAGTTCAGAATAAAATATGGTACATATTTTGTACAGTGGCAGCTACTTTCTCTAAGAGAAACACTAACAGGATATTAAGGTCATCCCTTAACCTGTAAACTATCTTGTGAGTGATGAACCCTCTTTCTGTGAAAGTTACAATAAACATCAGTGTGTGAGGGACAAGGAAAAGAGAACTCGAGATGGATACAAACCAACACTTTATTGGGCCTTGAGAAATTCGACTGAACACTGGAAATCAGGGTCTTTGTTGTTAGGGGAGAGATTCTGAGATCACTGGGGCATGAAAGTGTTCTCAGGCTAATTCCAAGCTACCAAAGTGCAGAGTCCAAAGACACTCAGAATCTCATAAAGTGTCTTGCCAAGAAAAAATGGAACTTTGCCTTCTTGGCTTCTAAAAAGAGGGTTTCCATCCAGGTTCCCACTGGAATGGAGAAGTCATTCACATATTTTCCCACCCTTTTTGGTCTCTCTGAATCACAAGAACTTGATTTTAGTTGGTTATTTACAAAAGGAAAATGGTCCCTTAAAATTAGGCCAAAGACCAGTCTTCAGGTAAAAAAAGAAAGTTAATAAAAATAGAAGGATGTAATGCATGACTATAATAGTGGAAAAAAATTATGTTATGTAAATAACATAAAAATTTTAAATGTGGTTGTCTAATGGAATTAAATGAGCATGTTTTCTATGATGAAGGTGCTTTATTTGAGGAATAGATAAAACTTACCTCCTCCAAATCTTATTTAAAACTAAATCTATAAAGAAAAATGTCCATTTTCAATTACCACTTAGCTCTACTAGTCAGTCCTTGCCATTTGCTTTTTGGCTAACTGCATAGCAAGAGCTCAGATGACTATAGCTAATCCTGAATAGTCCTACATTATTTTAAAATGTCTACACTTATGGGTCCCTGGATGGTTCAGTTGGGTAAGCATCTGACTTCAGCTCGGGTCATGATCTCAGGGTCCTGAGATTGAGCCCTGTGCTGGGTTCCCTGCTCAATGAGGGGTCTCCTTGTCTCTCACCCTTTCCCCCTCTCCCCACTTGTGTTCTGTTTTCCTCTCAAATATATAAATAAATATTTCTAAAAATAATTTTAAAAACATCTACCTTTCGAAACAACTAAGGAACCAAGAGACTAACAAAGACCACTCTTGGCTGCTCTATTTAATTCTTTCTATTAGATTTGAAGTCATTAAAAAATTGAAAGTAATGAGGGTCTCAGATTCATCATTTTGGACCTAATTCTCAGGTTGTAAAAACAGTTCCTAATGTCTATTGAATGCTTATTGTATGCCAACAGTGGAGTTGATTGCTATAAAAGCCTTATTTATGTGAATCCTTACAAGAGTTCTAGAAGAGAGGTAATGGAATTAGTTCCATGTATAGATAAGCTGGAGGCACAAAGAAGTTAAGTCAACTTCCCAAGGTCATAGAGCAAACAAGCGGCAGGAGAGGGATTTGAATCCCAACCATTTGACTCCAAAACTCACACTCTAGATCATGAAACTTTACTGCTTTGTAAAGCTATGTGATATTGCAACTAACTCTTTCTTTGATGACAATCTGGTGCTCAGAATTCTCTGTTTAAATATTTATGCAGAATAGAAACAGTACCCTGAGAGTCGACAATGGGTATATTACTATGAAATTCTTAGACACAATTCAGTGTCTGTAAATCTCAAGTTTTAAATGCAGGAGGAGATGGATGTCATGCGCCTGATAGCTCTCATCTCAAAAGATGTATTTTCGGAAAAGTCTAGAAGTGCAACCACAAAATGTATGATTTTAGCCCTTATCTATATGCAGGCACTTAGAGGGGTTTTGGCAGGTGGAGGTCTTAGTACGCACATAATCTAGATTTTCAGCTGGGTTAAGTGACTGGTTCAGGGCATGACAACTAGTTAACAACATGGACGGGATGAAGACACGAGTCTCAATTCCTGTTTCAGGACTCTCCCCAAACTATTTCTTCATCTAAACCCCAAGAACAGAATGGAGAATTCTTTAATGGAGCAGCAGAATTTCAATTAGTACAATTAGTACCTGGAATGTAGTGGCTTTGGTTCCAGTGGTTATTTTCCCCTATGATGGGTTTTAAGTATTTCAGATTTTTTTAGAGCTTGCCAAAAATAGGTCTGTGAGGCCATGAAATGTTTTGTTTGTAAGAGAGGAAAAGAGATAAAAACATAACTTTAAAAAAATGGTGACTATGTAGGCAAAAATAATGATATGGGAAATTAAGTCCCATGCCTAGAGGTCTGAAGCTGATAACTCTTCCTGACCCCAGTGGGAAGATATTTTTCCTTTTGTGGGGAGCACAAAATCCTTGGCTCTGCTTTTATTCTTCCTTTGAAGACTATCTCTTCCCCCTATTAGCACACGGTAGATCAGGTGACAATAAGTCCAATCTGGGACTTAAATTAAAAATATCTTCCTCTCAATGATGTTGTAGAGGCTTCTGCTCCAAGTTGGAAAGCACTGTGAGCTGCCGGGGCCCACAGAGGCCTGACACTGAGTAATGCCTGTGGTATGAGGGGGCCGTTACCCACCAGCAGCCTCGGGTGTGGGAAACTATTCCTCAGCCCAGGGAAGGCAGCCCAAACTCGGAAAACTTGATCTCCTTCCTTTGCCAAAGAGCAAGCTACAAGATTCTGGGTTCCATCACTATTATTATAACCGTAGGGAAAAAAAATGACTTAATTGTAAACCAATGACCTCACCCTAATAACCATGGTCTAATCATCTTTAAAGAAAGCTGCCTTCTTCGTTCCTGCCAACTTGCAAATGAAACAAATTACATTGGAACATGATTATATTCATTAGTGATTACTCCATGAAAATAGCGAAGATTTGAATTTACTCTACATTTAACTAACACTTCGACAACTAACACTGCACTGTAGCCTCGGGCCAAATGTTGATGGACACTGTTAGAATATCCCAGCCTGTGAACATACAAGTGACTCTCTTCGTCAATGAGAAGTTGGTTCAGGGTAGAAAAAAGAAAACAAGGCAACAAAAACACTCCTCCCGCTGGACACAGGAATTACTTAGTTTAGAACCTTTGAATGGTATTTCTCTGACTTAACTCTGTGTTTTTCTATGGGAAAGAATGACCCACAGTACAAGCCAACTCTCTTACTGTAACATGTCAATGTCACGGGAGATTGAAGTGACGCAGCTTCCAGAAAGACAGCGTGAGGGCTGGTGGCAGGTGCACAAGCACTTGCCGAGGGCCTGACATACATTGCTTCCCATGTGGTGCATACCTGAGGCATCATGTGAAGTCAAGGCCTAGGGGAGATTCACTGGCCATCTAGGCATTCCGTTTAGGAGGGAGACAGAAGAGAGAATAAAGTTCGAAAAAGAAAGAAGAAGTGCCATTACAGACAACATTCCTCAAAGTTGTTTTGGTTAAGCATTTTTGAGCTGATTTCTGTGTCCTGGTTGAGAGACTGATTAGCAAGTTCCCACTTTTCCAGATGAAAGACCTCCAGTGAGAAAGGACAAAGCTGGAGGTAGAAAGACGTGCTTGAGATTGATGAACAAGTCAGAGCAGGACCTGAAGCAGCATTCAAAATGTCTGAGACCTGCTTCTGAGCTCTGACAGGGAAAGGGAGTCCAGATTTTGGAAAGGAAGAAGGTTAAAAGAGTCAGCAAGCTTCCCTTCCACAGTGGTTCAACTGGTTGGACTTCTTCAGATCCACATCCTAGGTCGTGATGAGGGCGGGTCTAGGAGCATGTGGGTGTGTCAGCGCAGAGCCAGCCCTCTCTCTAGTGGAACATCCCCAGGCCATGTCATGGTGAGAGTGGGTCGGTGTGATTTTCCTAGCAGAAGCACCACACAATGCTATCCTTTCCTTGAGGAAATGCCAACACCCTTAAACTGCCATCACAAGTTTCTACAGAACAACCACCTTCACCTTACACCATGGAAATAACTTTCTCATTCAAAATATATGGTTGGAATCAGTGAACAGAAAGCCCTGCCTCAAATATGTTGTGGAGCCCCTCAGAGGGGGATCCAGCGATAGAGCTTAATGTAATTCTAAAATCCTTGGTTAAGCCAACCCTCTGGCATGGCAAACTCATAGGTAAGTGGATACTTCGTACTTTGCTATATTCCACGATTTGTTTCTCTGCTTTCACTTGTCTCTTAACCCTGTCCAGCTTCCTGTACTCTACCTGCAAATTTGGTCATAGAGTGACAATGTTTTCCAGAGTAATTTTTTGGAGCTATTTTTGAATTGACCCACATTGATTTTTCCTCTTACTAACCTGGCATGGAAATGGAGTTAGTAGAAGAGAAATATCTACAGTTGTGATATGGGGTGGAGTAGATGTATTAAACCAATATGGACTGAGAACCCACCATATGCCTGATACTTTTCTAGTCCTGGAAATAGAGCAGTGAGCAAAATTCATAAAAATCTCTTCTCTTATTGAATTTACGTGTGTGTGTGTGTGTGTGTAATTGGGATAGGAATGGGTATGACAAATGGCCAAAATCAGTGGAGAATTTTAATTGTATATTAGAGAGCAATAAAGTGCTGTGGAGTCAAACTAGAAAAAGTGGGGGGAGTGCCTGCCTGGCTCAGTTGATGGAGCATGGGACTCTTGATCTTGAGGTTTTGAGTTTGAGCTCTACATTGGGTGTAGAGATTGATAAAAAAAATAAAATCTTTTAAAAAAGGAATAAAAAAGAGGATAGTAAGTGTTTCAGGGGGAAGTGATGGGTACACTTTAAATAAGGTGATAACAGAAAGCTCAGTGAAAGGTAACATTTTAGCAAAAACATAAAGAAAAAATAGCAACCCCTAAGGCCATGTAGGGAAGTTTTTGGACCCAGGAATGACAGGTAGAAAGTCTCAGCCAAAGTCCCATGATGCCCAGCTTTAGGTGTGTCATTCTCATGGTATCCTATGTCAATGGTGTCCAGAAGAATTGTGTTATGAACAATATGAGGTAGGAAACATGGCAGACTCATCATGAGGTAGGATTCTGGGAAGAGCCAGAAAGCCAGAACAAGGGGGAATCAGAGAGAAAATGAGGGCCATGTATTTTCAGGCTCTTTTGAGTATTTTCAGGTTGAGTAACTGTAGGGAGGCAAGTTGACTACACAAAGAAATTTTAGAGAGCCTCATTTCTCATGATACCAGTTTCTAAAAATGTTGGATTATGCCTAGGAATCTTGGTTTTTATAGTAAATAAGTGAACTCCATGAAATAGAAGTGAAATGTCTTTGTTTGCATGGTGGCCTTTCAATTCTCTAGCATCCTGCTGAATTTGGGAATGAAAGTTGCCTTGAAAATCAACACCACTTATGATGGGAGATTACTATATTATTTGGAACATTCAATTCTGCTATGGAATACAAGAAAACAACACAAATGATGAAATCCTTAGGCATAGATAATAAGTGAGCTAGTTCCTTATGTGCTACAGGCAAAATTCACAGCATGTGTTAAGTACAGATAGAAAGTAATTCTCAGTATGTTAAGACATATAAATAGAAAAATGAGCTGTATGATGAAAGAAACAAGAATGTTACCTATAGATAGAAATAGATAGGAATGTCAGATCATAAATCTTGATCATGCTGCCTCTGGGCTGACAGCTATCCTATCCCTACATTATTAACCACTCATTGGTGACCCTCTATATGGTCCCATTCTGGCCCCACAGCAGGTGTGCTCAAAAAATGCAAATAAAATCTATGGCTGTTCAGCAAGATAATTGGCAAGCTGCAGGTATTGGCTGGGATCCTTTTCTCTGTATCTCCATGATAGAGCAAGTATGTGCCATTGGCCCAGAAGGTACTTCTGTCTCCAGCCTCTCTTGCTCATGCTTCAGCTCTGGCCCTAAAGCACCCCATCAATGCAGAGAACAAGACCTATGGACCTTCATAATCCAGGATTCAGGTAGGGGGTGCTGTCTGTCATCTGCTTGTATCCTAGCCTCATGGACTGACTCCATCTCTTTCCCCTTGTTTGGTTGTTTTTTTATTTTATTTTATTTTATTTTTTTAAGATTTAAAAAAATTTTTAATTTATTCATTTGATGGGCAGAGATCACAGGTAGGCTGAGAGGCAGGCAGAGAGAGAGAGGAGAAAGCCGGCTCCCAGCTGAGCAGAGAGCCCGATGTGGGGCTCGATCCCAGAATGCTGGGATCATGACCTGAGCTGAAGGCAGAGGCTTTAACCCACTGAGCCACCCAGGCACCTCTGTTTTGTATTTTAAGTCAACTTAATAAATGGAATGATTCCAGCATCTTAATTTTATCTGTGTGCTTTCCTAGTCCATGACCTCTAGGACATCTTGGGATAATTTCCCTCACACCACCATTTCCTTACAATTTCCTCACCATTTCACAATACCCTTACAATCCTGATGCAAAGTTCAAGGTGCTGTGAAATTCTTAATAGTTCTTATATTAGGTTATTATTTCCTGAATCCTGACATTCACAATGAGTGAACAACGTCCTTCAGCATCATTGTATGGAAAGAAGTAATCTTAAAATATAAAAAGAAGAGACTGAGCTTACTGTGTCTCAGCAAGTATCTTATATTTTTATTAATTTTGAGAGACATTTCAATTCTTGACTTATCCACCTGTAAGCTTAAAAGAAAAACACAAGATCTAGCAATATTATGAAACTAGTCAAGAAAAAAAAATCAGGGCCATTTTGGAATGAACAGGGGATCTTCTGAGATGCAAAGCTTGGCTCATGAGGTTTCTTTTACTATTGCATCTACTATTACTACAGATTATAATTGCTAGAAACATGTTTGTACTGGTCGCTTCAGATAAGTGGGCTGAAATAAGGAGTTGTGGGTTTGACTCATCATAATATATGAGAGTCAACTATAGGGCTCCTGGATGTGTTATTACAGCCTGGAAACTGCTGAGTTAGTGTATAACTTAGGCTTATAAAACCAAGCACAAATACATATTTCTAAAATTATACAGCTTCTAATCAGTTTAGCATGTTCTGTGGAAAATTTTCATGCTGAAAAAACAATACTATTAGTTATCCCTCCATAACTGAGTAGGTCAAAAGGGACAATAGGGGTTTATAGTAACAGAAAAATACCTTTTTGATTAGAGATTTTATTTTTCTGATTTTGTCTTTCCTTTCAGTGAGTTGATTACATTTGACCAGACTAAGCATACAATTATGTAAGGTCAGCAATCAGGATGTGTTAATTTACCTACAACCTCCTCATCCCCCCTCTCACCCACCCATTGCCTTTTAAAATTTGCGATTTTGCAGAACTGAGTTTAGTCACATGATTAAAATTGACACATATTGTTATGATGCAATGGTTTCTTAGGACACCAAAACACAAACAACAATAACAATTAGATTTTACAGAATTAAAAACTCTGTGTTGTAAACTGTATCAATAAGAAAGTGAAAAGATAACCACAGACTGGGAGAAAATATTTGAAAACCATATAGCTGATGAGACTTGTACTCTGAATATATAGAAAACTCTTAAAACTTGATAATAAAAACATAACTCTATTAAAAACAGGCAAAAGATTCAGGTAGATATTTTAAGATTCAGATAGATATAGTAAGACATACAAATGGACTATAACTATATGAAAAGATGCACAAAATCATTAGTCATTAAGGAAATGTAAATCAAAACCACAATGAGATACCCCTTCACACCCACTAGAATTACTAACATCAAAAAGATAGCAATAACAAGGGTTGAAAAGCTTGTGAAGAAAACTCCTACATTGCTGATGGGAATGTAAAAAGGCTCAGCAACTTTTTAAAAACTCTGTGATGGTTCCTTAACATGTTAAATGTAAAGCTATCCTATGACGTAAAAATTCTACCTCTAGGTATATACCCAAAAGAAATGAAACATAGGTTGGCACAAAAACTAAAAAATGGACCATTATTCATAATAGCCAAAAGGCAAAAACAACCTAAATGTCCATCAACTGATAAATGGATAAATGGCGTATGGTATATCCATACCATGGGATATTACTCAACAATTAAAAAAAAAAAAAGTGAAATACTGATCTGTGGTACAAAGTGGATCAATCCCCAAGCATTGTGATAAGTCAAAGAACCTAGTCACAAAGAAGCCCATGTTGTATGATTCCATTCATGTGAAATATCCAGAGCAGGCAAATCTATAAAGATGGAATGGAGATGAGAGTTTGCATAGGGCTGTGGTGGTGTTTGGAGGGAATAGACGATTACTGTTAACAGTTACAAGGTCTCTTTTACGGGAGATGAAAATGTCCTAATATTAGGTGGTGGTGTTGGTTGCATGACTTTGTGAATATATTAAAAACAACTGAAGTATACACTTTATTTTACTTTTATTTGAGAGAGAGAGAGAGAGAGAGAGTGAACACACATACAGGAGGGTGAGGAGGGGCAGAGGGAGAGGGAGAAAGAGAATATTAAGCAGGCCCCACGCTCAGCATGGAACCAAACAGGGGACCTGATCTCAGGATCCTGAGATCACGACCCGAGCTGAATTCAAGAGACAGACATTTAACCAACTGAGCCACCCAGGTGCCCCGAAGTATACACTTTAAATTGGTGAACTATATGTATATTAATTATATCTCAATGAAGCTGTTAAATAAAAAGTGTGGTGAAAATCTACTGCAGTCTTTTTCTTTTATAGCTATTTTTTAATTTAATTTTTCAGTGTTCCAAGATTCATTGTTTATTTTATTTTATTATTTTTTTAAGATTTTATTTATTTATTTGACAGAGAGAGATCACAAGTAGGCAGAGAGGCAGGCAGAGAGAGAGGAGGAAGGAGGCTCCCTGCGGAGCAGAGAGCCCGATGCGGGGCTCGATCCCAGGACCCTGAGATCATGACCTGAGCCGAAGGCAGCAGCTTAATCCACTGAGCCACCCAGGCTCCCCCAAGATTCATTGTTTATGCACCACACCCAGTGCTCCCTGCAATACGTGCCCTCCTTAATACCCACCACCAGGCTCACCCATCCCCTCCAAAACCTTCAGTTTGTTTCTCAGAGTCCACAGTCTCTCATGGTTTGTCTCCCCCTCCGATTACAAAACTCTACTGTGATCTGACCAGTCTTTGTTCACAGGGATTATTTGTGATTTTTGAGGCCTAGGCTTTATTTTACATTTTTGCATTTATAGCCTTACACTGTAGGTTGAATTTGTTCATCTCTATCATAAACTGGATGTCCCTAAGGGCAGGGATTATTTTTATTAACTGTTATACCTCAATTTTCTTGCTAGCACTTTGTGCAGAGTGCTTTATTAAAAATGGTTTGTTGAATGGATACATTTTAGGCTAAATTAATGTATCTTGCATTAGATTTAGGGAAGACATTTCTCATCTAATCAACCAATCCTCCTTAGGTCTCTTTTGTAGATTGTTGCTAAGCCAGGGCAATTCTGTCTTGTGCCTTGGCAATACTTCTTCTTTTTTTCAAATCAAAGTTAAGAGCTTTGCATTTATTTGTTAGATTTTATCTTCTTAGATACCATCAGTCATTCCAGCCAGTTAAGATTTCCTTAGATCTTTTCTCCATCATTTCTTCTCTTTTCATCTGCTTTTATCACAAATAAATCTGATAAGCACACTTATTATTAAAGACTTCTAAGCTGATTATTAAAGATGTAGAAGTCTTTCTCCAAGATGCTGATAATAACATTGAATAGGAGAGAACCAAAATCAAAGACTGGTGGAACACCAAACACTCGCTTGAAGACTGATTTGGTTGATGGCTCTAACTATCTAACTAACTAAAGTATGAGTTAGTCCAGTGGCTAGAATTTCAATAAGTTGAAATAGTTCATATCAAAAACTTTGCTAGAGTAGGTACCTTTCCCCAGTCTTCTTCAGTGATTCATGACATCATTTGCAGGAGTATCACAATCTATATGTTTAGAGTTCAGGGATGTATCACGTTAGAGTTTTCAAAGCAGTCCATACAAGATTTGAATGCCATGTTTCTTGCAGTTGTACTTCTTGTTTTAGTTCTCTCAGTCTTGGTCCTCCTGCTCTGCCTTTTTATGTTGCTCACATGCTTATGGGTGTGTTGTTCGAGTTGTATTCTTCCATCCCTAAGGTTCTCATGGAGTGTAGCCCAATCAAATCTCTTCTCTATGCACCTCTATGCACAGACCCACGTTAATGAGAGGGTGGACAATAACTGTCATGCTAGTCTCCCTTTTCAGGGGAGGGAACCCAACCACATGTTTATAAAAAGATGGAGGGCTTTAAATTTTTGATTTGTAATATTGAGCCATATAATTTCTAAATCATGATTCCCACATTGTGACTGGAGAGGGATTACAATATCCTCCTTGTAATGTTCGTCATGTATTCAACAAATACTTCCCGAGTGCCTACCACGTGGCTTGATTACCCTGTTCTCAGTGGTGGAGGTATAGTCGTGAATAAGACAGATACAGCCTCGGCTCTCAAGGAACTTACATTCCAGTGGAGGAGAGAGACCAAAAACAACTTTGCATGTAAAATCCTTCCTGACAGTTACTAAGAAAATAAAATGAACTGGTGTCTGAATTCCAGGGTTTTTATTTTAAAGGCTAGAATCCCTAGGACTATCATAAACATTCCCAAACTACGAATTCAGACTTCCTTGATTTATACATATGGCAAGATGGGTTCAGCACCATTGCCTCCTCAACAGCCAGCTGCCGCCTCAGACCACCCCCACCCCCAAACTTCCCTGCTCACTATCCAAAATTTTGCTGGGTTTACATTCCTCCCAAGGAATTTGAAAGTTAATCTGAACTCTCTAAGCCAAGCAGAATAATCTTACTCTCTTTGGCTATGATTGTTTTAGGGGGAGGCATATGACCCAAGCCTTGCTAATGGGACTTGAGGTCTGACGGGAGACTGGTGAAGAAGGTTTCCTGTCTCATCAAGAACAAAGATGTGGAAAGAAGAGGTGGTCTTCTCTACAACTGGAAATCAGATGAGGTTCTTCATGAGACACTATACAAAGGACAATCATCTTGCAACCCTAAAGAAGACAGCATGGGTATACAGCCAACATGCCCAAGAAAGCACAGAAGAGAGAAAGAGACTATATTTTTGATGGCACAATTGAGCCGTGGAATTGTCCAACCCTGTCCCATTTGAGTCTTTTTGCTCTGTGAGATACGCTTTCTCTCTTACCAGAAGCCTAAAGCATTTTAACAGATAAAAGTAGATATAAATGCACATATATAATGAGCATTCTGACTGATTGATTAAATGTATATGTAGGCATAAATTACCCTCTAACTCCATTTATGATTGTCACATTTATTTTTACCTCAGGCAAAAGCAACAGTAGAATTAGAAAATTTTAGAGTTGGAGAGATATGTCTGAATTTACTACAATTAAAAAAAATCGATTCAATATTTCCTGGGATTAATCTAAAATAAAATAGATGCTTACACATCTGTTAACTGCCTAAGATGCAGTAAGACATCAAATAAGCCAATTTTTCTTTACGTTCCTTAATAAAAAAAAAATCTGATGTTGAGCTGGGTCTTTCATTTTATCACTGGAACAAACAGAGAATAGTCATTGCCATCAATTGCCTGTTTGTTCTCCCAGAGAGCTCTCCCACAAGCATACATTATGTATGGAGATGAGGGTGCTGGGGGGGACTGGGTTCCTTTTCATACTACTTTTTCTTCTAAACTACAGTTTCTCCACTGGGTCTACTTTTAAATAAAATGAAAGCAAAAATGCTAAACGATTACTGCCAGAACACAGCTTTCTATAAAAATGAAATGCCAATTGTCTTGCAAATATTTTCTCTTTCTTATTTGCAATGTTCTACTGGTCACTTTGATATAGTCAAAGCTTCTGAATATTTATAAAGATCCGTAATTTTTTTGAGAAAGACCAGAAGGCAATAACCACCTCATTGGGTTGTTATTTAGCAATTCAACCTTCCTATCTAAACGACAAATGGTAAGGAATTGTATTTGTGGAAAATCTGCATATATAGCCTTTGGAATGTTACTTCTGTCATTGTAATTCTATCAACAATCTTGGCGTATTGCAACTCGGAACACAGTTTAACTTGTGAGCGAGGCATGGGGAGGGTGGGGAAGGGTGGGGATAGATGGAATTTCACTGGAGATAGCCTTTCACGTTCAAAACCATCACAGGTCTTCTCTCCACCTAGAACTAAGAGTACCTCTTGCTCTGCTCATCTTCTGGTGTGTTCATCTATCATACCAACATGTAACAAGCAACCATAACATTTCTTCCTGCTTGCTTCCTATAACAAGCAACCCTTAGTATCCCTTGGGGAATAAAGAGAGTCCCCCACTTTCCTCCATCTTCCTGGGAGGAAGAGAGAAGCTGTGGAGCCATTATGAGTCATGTCTATACACACTCTACTTTTTAAAAGGAGTCAGTTTCCATATCTTCAACTTCCATCTATATTTTTTCTGAGGAGGATTTACTTGAGAGAGCTTGGTTCACATGTGTTTAGAAAAGATTTTAGTAGATTTGTTCCTATCAGTGTAGAAAGAATAAAAACATACCCATCACTTGTCCCAAATCTTACTATGGCAGATTGCTCATGGGTATAACCTTTTTTGGAGAGCTAAGCAAAGAAATAAAGAGAAATAATGGTTTGAGGAAGCTTCTTTTTACTGATTTATTAAGGCAACTTAAACACATCAGGCTTGTTGCCTTTCCCTGTATAATACATAATTTTGTAAAATCTAGGTGCTGGTAAAGTGATATTTTCGATCTTTGAGGAAGAAATGCTCTCAATTTATCTTTTATTCATTATTATTATTATTATTATTATTATTTTAGAGAGAAAGGGAGAGTGTGAGCAGGATGAAGATGGACAGAAGGATAGAATCTTAAGGACTCTGCATTGAGGGCAGAGTCTGATGTGGGGCTTGATCCCATGATACTGAGATCATGATCTGAACTGAGATCAAGAGTCAGACACAACCTACAGAGCCACGAGGGTGCCCCTAGATGCTCTCAATTTAAAACAGCCAAAGTGGTATAGGTTATGGAAAGTGATCTTTTTAAATGCAACTGGAATGTATTTGTGGGTCTACCAAAAATTTTAGTGATATATTTGATAAACCCACATGTCAACATTTTATATAATTCGTTTCAGATTTGTCAGAGTTTATTTAATAAGGCAGGTAAAGTCTATTTTTCAAATCAAATCAGGAGATATTTTTTGCAATTACAGTCAATCCTCATCTTCTCTCATTTCACATTTTCTACCTCCTAATAACAAAAATAAATTTACTTAAAGTTATAATACAATTTCAGATATCAAATTTAAACTGTGTGAGTTACACGAGCAAACAATTTTTTTAGGTAGAGACGCAAAATAATTTAAAGACCAGTAATTGATGGATTCCTCTGGTCTCCATGAGCCCTTCTGCCTCTCATGAGCCGAAGCCCCTTTGTTTGAACTCAGTTTTTGCTCTTGAGTGACTATGAGCAGAACTGCATCTTTTCCAGCATAATCAGAAATGCTAAATTTTTATTAGTACAGCACTTTGACATTGAAAGCACTGTTCTAAGAGCTTTATAAATATTAATTTGTGTAATCCTAATTACAGTCCCAAGGGGGTCACTGTTACGCCCCCATTTAGTCAGTTGCAAAACTGGCATTCATATCCAGTCTGTCTGGTTCTCTTGGTCTTTACTTTTAATCATTCTGCTGCAGCTGCCTCTCTAGAAACATTTTTAGTTCTTGGGTCTTCTTAAGGAATTCTCAGGATGATTCCATTCTCACCTTGGCTAAGCCCAGAAAGCTTGAACTATTTAAGGATGATGATGAAAACATTTAGCAACACTCAGTTAGCTTTCATCTGAGAATCATTTCCCCTGCAGAGTATTATTATCCTCTTATTATATCTTATTATAGAGATAAGGAAAGGAGGAACAACGGGTCAGGTAAGTGTAACTGAGCCAAAGTTGGAAATAGAAGCCCCCAGCCTGGTGATCTAATCATAAGAGAAGCTTCCATTCCCATGAGTCATTTAGTAAACAGATTTGGAGAGAGAGAGAGTGAATGTCATTGAGGGGGAAGTAGGGAGTGAAAATCTGAAATGTAAACCCCTTTCCTGCAATAATCAAATTTATAGGTTAATGGAAGCAAAATCATTTTACATATTTATTCAATATTTCCTATGTGGGGAAAAATGTATTATCATGTATATATAGTCATAATTATAATGCCCTGGGTATTAACTTGGTAAACCAGTTGTGAATCTTTTAAGAAGTAAGCTTTTGCAAAGGAAACCATCAATAATATGAAAGGCAATCTGTATTTGGAGAAGATATTTGCAAATGACATATGTGGTAAAGGGTTAATGCCCCAAATACATAAAGAACTTGTACAACTCAACACCAAAAAACCCCAAATATCAGAGGAGCTGGATAAACATTTTTCCAACGAAGACATACAGATGCCTAACAGACACATGAAAAGATGCTCAACATTACTCATCAGCAGAGAAATGTAAATCAAAATTGCAATGAGATATCACCTCAGACCTGTTGGAATGGCTAAAATAAAAAACACAAGGAACAATAGTGCAAGGGTGATGTGAAGAGAATGGGACCCTCACGCACTGTTTGGTGGAGATGTAAATTGGTGCAGCTATGGAAAATAGTATGGTGGTTGCTTAAAAAAATAAAAATAGAAATATTATATAATCCAATAAGTCCACTACATAGTATTTACACAAACGAAAGGAAAAAAGCACTATTTTGAAAACATATATGTTTATCCCTATGTTTATTGCAGCATTATTTATAATAGTCAACCTAGGTGTCCATCAATAGATGAATGGATAAAGAAGTGGTATATAAAAAAGAATGAGAGCTTGTGGCACCCAGGTGATGCAGTTAATTAAGCGTCTGACTCTTGATTTCAGCTTAGGTCATGATCTCAGCGTCATGAGATCAAGCCTGGTATCGGGCTTCCTGCTCAGTGTGGAGTATGCTTGAGATTTTCTCTCTCCCTCTGCGCCTTCCTACTCCCCCACTCTCAATTACAAAAAAAAAAAAAAAAAAAAAAAAAAAAGCTGTTACCATTGCAACAATATGAATGGACCCAGAGGGTATTACGCTGGGTGAAATAAGCCAGACAGAGAAAAGACAAATGCCACATGATTTCCCTTACATGTGGAATCCAAAAAGTAAAACCAATGAATAAACAAAGCGGTGGGCTGGACACAATGGGTAAAGGGGTGCAGCTGGTACAGTCTTCTTGTTATGGAATAAGTAAGTTACAGGGACGAAAGGCACAGCATAGGGAATATAGTCAGTGGTATTATAATATGTTGTAGGGTGACAGATGTTTGCTGCCCTTGCGGTGAGCACAGCATAATGTGGAAACATGGAATCACTATGTTGTGTGCCTGAAATTAATGCATAATGTAACACTGTGTGTCAACTATACTTAAAAAAAAAAAAGATGCTCTTACAGCATCACTTGGTTCAAGATCTAGCCTTACCGCAGGCCAAAGTGAGTTGGAGGGCACTGAGTATAAGGGCTTTTGGAGGATGTGTCTCCATTTTCCTTTCCAGTCCAAGTACCTGAAGTGAGACAAGTTACACCAGGTGGGCTCTGTGCTGGTATGTTCCCTAATTAAAGAATAGTTTGATTCACTTGCTTGATTCTTGGTTTTTAATTCGGGAAAGAAGGAAAGTTGGTAAAGTAGTTTCTGGGGAAAAAATGCTATTTGTTGATTTATCTGCCAAATTCACTATTCCTAAACTACTTAGGGTCCTGGTAGTCTGAGAACCTATGTGATATGGTGGCTCACTGGTACAGAGCAGATAAGACAAAATTTAGGTGCCCCAGTCAAATAAGAACAATCAAAGGTTGGAGGAAAAGAGAAAAAGCTCAACTTGCTTTTGGATTCAAAATGAGGGGCGTTAATACACAACTCATGAATCATTGAACACTTCACCAAAAACTAATGATGTACTCCATGTTGGCTAATTGAATTTAAATTAAAAAATTTTTTTAAAAAGAGGGAAGATACAAATTTTTAAAGGAAAAGACTCCTTTTTTTCTCTTTGGTTTTGTGGGTGGTAAAGAAACCTATAAAAAAGAGGCTTAAGGGGCTCCTGGGTGGCTCAGTGGGTTAAAGCCTCTGCCTTCGGCTGGGGTCATGATCCCAGGGTTCTGGGATCGAGCCCCACATCAGGCTCTCTGCTCTGCAGGGAGCCTGCTTCCTCCTCTCTCTCTGCCTGCCTCTCTGCCTAGTTGCTATCTCTATCTGTCAAATAAATAAATAAATAAAATCTTAAAAAAAAAAAAAGAGAGGCTGAAAAAGTGGATAAAGAAGACCTGATGGGAGCCTGTAGGGAGGGTGAGGGTAAGAGGCAGGTAGGTTTGGAGTCTGAGGGCAGAGGGGACTGGTGAACAGGGGGAGGTGGAGGGAAAGGCAGAGTTGGAAAGACCCAGGAAGGGAAGGCTCCATCACTGCAAAGCGCTTTAATGGACTTGAACTTCTCCCATCACTTTTGGCTGTTCACCACTGTTATCACTGCCCTTTGAAATCCTCATTAGCCAATTAATCACTGTTCACAGCCCCCGCAGCTCGCCAAACAGAAGATGATGCTCCTTGTAGCCAAAGTGAAATCAGCCCATGTCTAGATGAACTCAAGGAAAACCAGTCTTGGAGGCTAACAATTCCCACCTCCTGCCTTAAGTAGACTTGATAAATTCTAGGAGACACAGCTGATTTTCAAAATGAAAGAGTCCTGCGAAATTTTTGCCTAAAAATCAGAATTTGAACATCTAGATTGAAACCTTTAAACACAGAGAACGTCTTCCTTACCGACTGCTTTTTCTGTTTCAAATCTAGTCACTTACTCCTCTACAGTTATATACAAGATATTTGTGCAAATGGGGGCCATAAATTCCATACTAAGCAAGCTCTGTTGAAGCTTTGTCATGTTAATATAGCCACAAATGAAAGTAAAATTTTATTTTTAGATTTAACCTCATAAATTGCCCCAGAGCAATTTTTTATTTCCAACTGATGTATTTGAAGAAAATAGGCTCAGATTTATTGGGTCTGTTAATAAAAAAAAAAAAATTAAATGACCTCCTGTAGTTTTGCTGCTATTTATTGATCCCTTTCAAATTTAGCCAGCAATTCAATCTGCAGTAAGGCGTGTTGAATGAAATGGATTGTGAATGTAAAAATGGAATGAACATTTAGAAAGCATTTTCAAGTCCCAGAAAGTAGCTTTAATAAATGGGAATAAATTAAATTCACATCACTGGGAAAAAAAAGATGGATTTTGTTTTAATGGTGAACTACACAGAAATCATTTATTGCATGTAGGATCTATTGGCCACTGTTAAGAAGCTAGCTCAGAGAATGGATCGCTGCAGCTCTGATGAGTGAAGGATCCATCATAATCTATCTTGTAACTATACCTTCAGAGACTTTGAAAAATTATTTTGAACATGATTAGGGTAATTCATGCCTGCTTTCCCCATCCAACTGTTGAAACTACTATGACCACTACTCTTACTAGCAGTAATGATAATAATTACTAATTAATAATAATAATACAAATAAGCACACTTGGCTTCAAAATGAGAAGACTCACTGGGGTGATTTCCCACCATTAGATGAAGTGACTTTCATATTGCCAAATCCACATGAATGTTTCCATACATTTCCTGTTTCACCTTTGTTATGGTTGTCTTTGCTGACCATCTCTTTGTTCTTGAAACTCCTTTGGTTAATACCACGCACAATTGTATACTGTTTCTCTGCAAGCTGCTGTCTTTTCCTTCTAGTTCTTCCTTTTGGGATCCTCTGATTCAGCCAACTTTTTAAACCTGCAGCTTTAATGTAAGTTTTAAATAACAAGGCTTCCCAGGGCTCTGCCCTGGCTCTTTCCTTTGATTACCCTTTTCCAGGGCAACCACCTTTATTCCTTTGGCATCAGCTAACTGTTCTATGTTGATTTCTCTTTCTTTCTTTTTTACAGCTCATCACTCACTCCTCACCTCAAACTCTGTATGATTATAACTGAAATCACCATCTTTCTCCTAAATATGCTTCTATCTCTGTATTTCTCAGTGATACCACCATCTAATCAACTCTCAACAGGAGTCCTCATCTGACCTGCAGAACACAGGAAATGAATTGAGTGACTGTTTCCTCAATTCTTCCACCAGGACCCCACATCTAGGACCATTCCAGATGCTCAGGAGGGAAGTTAATTCATTATATACAGGGCATGCCTCTGGACATAAGAGTGTGATTGTCTCCAGGGATTTGGGTTGACAAAGGTTGTATCTAACGGAAACCCAGCAGTCACCAGAGCCAACTTCTATCTCCTTCTTTCCTCCATGCAATTGTCCTCTTGACCCTATTTTTCACCCTGACTACACCTAGGGGAGGGGGGGAACACCATGAGTAGATTTGCTGCCTAAAGCTCTACTTGTTTTCCTGATAGGAATCTTCTTCCTTCTTCTATATAGTAAGCTTTACTTTGGGTTAAGTCCCTGCCTATAGCTTTGCCTTCTCTAGCCCCTTCTCCTGCCTATTTCTAATTTGTTCTAAGAAGGAAGTCTGATCATACGCTTCTGCTCAAAGCCTTCAACAGCTCCTGTGCATTTCGGATTAAAATTTAAACTCATTAGCATGACCGAATGGATTGTCATCCCTATCCATGCCTTCACATTTTCCACTAGCCCTACCTCTCCAAGCCCAAACTGTAGTCAAAACCAACCTCAGGTGAAATTAGGTTCCTCCTGTGACTTCTACAGTACCCAGAATGTATCACACTTTATTGCAATCACTTATTCATTCAATAAAAATGTAGAGTGCCAACTATATGCCAGAAGCATTTTGTGTACCAAGGAGACAGTTCTGGGCAAACTATGGAATCCAATTCTAGATGGAGAAACAGATAGTAAACACAAATTTAGGAAACTAACATAGAATAATGGATAGTAAGGGACTTGGAGAGCCTCCCGTTAGTGAACAGATAAGTGATGACAAAAAAGAGGGTGTCTGAAGATCTAGGGGAACTAGGTTCCCAGTATAGGACACAGCACAGCAAGTTGAAAGGCCCCTGAGATTGGAACAAGAGGTGTGTGAGATGGAAAGAAGCCAGGGAAGGTTTGAGAGGGAGAGATACAGGAGATGAGCTGGAGAGGTTCATGGAGGCCAGGTAGGGGTCTGAACTTTATTTTAATTGCAGTGGAAAGTTACTGGAGGGTTTTATGCAGGGTAGAAGGTCCTTGTGGCAGCTAGTAGGATCACACTCAGGCCAAGAGCAGTGGCATAGTCTAGAATCAAAGTCATAATGTCTTGAAGTGGAGTTTTAGCAGGAAGGTTGCAGAAAGAGTCCTATTTGGAATATAATTCATATGTATTGCCCATAGAAAGTGTTGACAGATCGTGTGTGGGAGGTGTTTATGTCTGTGCCTCTTTTTGTAGCAAGTAAGCTCTTTGGGGAAATGGTCTGTTTCTTCGTATCTGTATTTTTAGTTCCCACCATTGTGTGCCTGACACCTAACAGGTCACTAAAACTGTTTTGTGAATGAGGCAATGGGAAAAGTACATCGCAGCTGGGGCAATCAGCAAAGACTTGATGGTTAATGTGAGAATTGACCTGTAACTGTAAAGGTGGTCAACTCTTGACTGGTAGAAATGGAAGTGGAGGAAATGTGTGTCCCTAACATATTTGGATCCTGGGACAGAAATACAAATGGAATCTATGTACCTCATGTCTTAATATTTAAAGTCATAAGTCAAACTAATAGACTGTTAAATATAATGTGTTCTATCTGTCTTAAAGTTATAAATCAAGATAATAAACTGTTAAATAAAACATGCTCTGTCCTTTTATATTGACAAATATACTGTATAATCATCAGGTTCTGGAATTTGGGAGTGGGATGGGAGAGGCAGCCCCTGGCCCCTTGTATGAGGCATGTCCCCTCCCTGCCCATCCCAGGTTCCTCATATTCACATGTGTAAACACTCTGACCTATAAGTCTGCTGACCCCCAATCCTTACCCCTGTGTAGTCAGGCCACAGAAGCTGCCATTGCACTACCGAAACAAGGAAGCTTTGATCTCAGGTATCCACAGCATGGATTAGGCAGAAGGACTTGGGCTCAGGGTGAACACATCCCCTCATCCCTGACAATTTTCCACCCCCAGAAGAAAGATAAGGTCAGAGCAGTGTCCCCTAGAGTGTGAAGCTTGAGCAAAAACCCATCCTACTTGGATCTATGGGCAGTGCTGACTGATGGGGTAACAGGTGGGGACCGTGAGGCATATTAATGAATAGAGAAAGACTAGTTTGTTTGGAGCAGAGAATTCATATAGCTGAGTGAAGATCAGATCCTAGAGGGAACAAGAATTTGGGGATAAAGAACTTTGATTATACAGGCAATGGGGGATTCAAACTCTTAAGCAGAAGAGGAAATGATTAGACATTTATGTGCAGAGTGGATGAGAAAGCAGAAGGACAGTGAGATCAGCAGAACTGGACTGCGAGGTTCGGGACTGGAAGTGATAAGAACTGAAAGCAGAGAGAAAGGAGTTGGTGTAATTTCTAAGAAGAAGAGACAACCAATGAGATGTAGGGGCTGAGGGAGATGGAAAAACGGGGTCAAATATGGTTTTGCAAGAGTAAATATGGCAGCTGTTTTATTCCCAGTGCTGTGGACTGGATGTTGGTGTCCCCTCCAAAGTCATAGGCTAAAGCCCTAATGTGATGGTATTTAGAGGTGGAGCCTTTGGGAGGTAATGAGATCAGGAGTGGGGACCCATGATGGGACTGGTGTCTTTCTAAGAAGAGGAAAGAGCTAGGCCTCTCTTCCCCTCTCTGCTACAGGAGGATGTAAGAAGGAGTTATCTATCAGTCGGGATCTGCCAGAGCCTTGATCTTGGACTTCCCAGCCTCCAGAACCATGAAAAATAAATGATTATTTTTATGGGTGGAAGCCACCCAGTCTATGGTATTTTTGTTATGGTAGCTTGAGCTAAGACTTTAAGCAAGGCTTCTCTATCTCTGAGAAGGCAAGGGAGGTGTGGGTATGCTTCGCACACTGTTCCTATAACTGAGGCCAAGCCTGACTTCTCACAGTTCCTATGAACCTGGCCTCCCCATCAAAGTCTCTTCAAGTGAGTTCGCTTCCCCAGCTCAGCTTCCATATCCACCATCTGGCTGAGCCCAGAAGTGCAGTATTAGCTGTGAGCTCTAAGTTAGTTCACTTTGGGAGGGCAGGTTTTAGAGATTATAAACATGTAGGGTTCTTTTAGGAAAGGGTAAACAAGTCAATCCTGAGACAGGCACCCAAGTTATGGTCCAAGAAGATTGAATGATCATCCCCAAGAAGCAGAAGAGCTGGCAGGGGGATGTGGTCTCCAAACTGCCTGGGTTTGACTCTTGACTGCCTCTTACCAGCTGTGTGATCTAGAACGTCCAGACCAGAACTTTCTCTTCCAAAGTCCTGCTAGCATGAGTGTTTTCTGTCCTGACATGGGTGCTGGGAGCGGAGAGGAAGCTGTTCCTCCCCTGCCCCACGGAGGGCTGAGGACAAAGGCCTGGGAGCTTTTTGCTGCAGTCAGACACATTGGGACAGCAGAATCACGACAGACCCAACAAATTAAAGTCATTTCCCATTAGCAACAACTAGGTCTATAGATCTGTATCATTTGATAGAAAAAAAAAAACAGTTTTATATTTTACATATTGGAATGTAAAATAACTTTTGGCCAAGACCTCAGTAATTTTACTTATTGGGTTATTTTTTCATTGGGCTCTTATTATAACCATCTGTTGGGATGTGCTAACTAGTTGTTTGTCACTAGTTTTCTTCTCCTGTCCTCTTTCCACCGTTGCTTGGCAGCTGAGTTTGTTTTTCATTTCAATCAGGGCCACACAATCTCAAGCAGATGTTTTAAAAAGTGCTTGACTTTTAAGCAGAGTATACAGTGCCCTCTTGACGGGGAGGCTACACTCAACCCAGAATCTGGTTTGCAAATGAGGGTGCTGGTGTGCCAGTCAGCCTGGTTGGGGGGGGGGGTGCTTCCTGAGCATCCAGGGCTCAAGCTCTTTGACGGCTTTCCACAGGGATATGAGTGCCTGGACCTGTCCTGGAGCATCTTAGCCTTTCGGACCTGCACATGCCATTTCCGGGGGGCGGGGGAACACAGGTCTTGCTCAGACTGTAGGGCTGGGAAGCACACACTTTATATTGGGGGGACCTGTATTTGAACCCTGCCTCCATTTGCCTGCTGACTGTGTGAACATGAGCAAAACTCCGTCTCTTGTCTGGGAAACGGGGCTATGAATGAACAGCACCTCACAGGCTGCCGCGCAGATGAAAAGGGATAAGGTACGTAAAGCACGGTGGGTCGACGACACAGAGTAAGCACTCAGTTCATGCCACAATAGGGGCATTATTTCTATCTTGATTAAAAAAAAAATCTCACAGTATTTCTGTGAGGTTGGTTGCTAGTCTTATTATCAGTGACTTACAGATGGGGAAGCTGAGGAACAGAGAGATGAAGTCACTTGTCCAAGATGGCACAGCCAGTAAGTGGCAGGGCAGTCTGGCTCCAGAGTCTCTCTATTTGGTGCCATTGGGTGCTAAGTGGGGCTGGGAGGTACATAGGAACCAGTGCCCACCCTGCTTTAGGCAGCAGGGGTACGCACTCTATCGCGCAAGACTTTTAAGTCCTTAACCTAACTCTCTTACCATGTTCTGGGAGACGCCATTACGATCTTCATGATAGAGGTGAGGGAAGTCAGAGAGATCAAATCAGGTCACAGGGGACATACACTGCTGAGAGGGGCTGCTTCCAGGACTGCTGCCCCACACTTTTTTCTTACACCCTGCTGGGCAGTGCCCCCAGACCCTTCAGAGCTGTGTGGAGCCAAGCGGTCGCCCCAGATAAATGTCCACAGAATGCCAGCAGGCTTCCAGGAGACGAATGGGTTGAAGCCCACATGTCCTGACTCCAGCCCATTGTTTTCTGTTTTTGTTCGTGGTATTACACTAACAATATTAGCGGCCACTGTAAGTAATTCAATATACTTTGTGTTTTCTTTTCCTCTGGCCCCAAGTCTTATAATAATAAAGAGATTCTAAAATGAATAAATATTAAAGACCCGATTTGCACAAGCACGAGGAAGTCCAGAGGGCCAAGTAAACAAGAAATCTGGGCACTTTTCTTCAGAAAATAAAAATAGCAGGAAAAAGAAACAAGCTAAAAAGTGGTAAAAGTAGATGTGGGAAAATAATACTACAAAATTCCTTCATGTCATCCATATTCTGGAAAATTTCCATTCACAGTTACTTATTAGAAGGTATTGGCGGTGATAGCTCTGCCAGGAAAAAGTTATTACTATTATTTTCTGAATTAGGTATTTTCTGCTAGTTCTGCACACTATTTACCATAGCAAAATTTTAGTACTGCAGAAAAGTCCAGGCAAGCTCTCTTTGTAAAATGATTCTAACTGATTTTACACTTGAACCTTCCACCTGGGGATATAATGAAATGACACCCTACTTTATCATCAGTCATAGTATAGTCATTGAAATGTTGTTTTCTATGACATCTCATACAGGGCTGTTTGTTACAGAGACTCTCATTTTCAAATGTTTTAACCTATTACAAGTTTCCCGGTGACGGGCTACGATGAAAGGCAGCCCGGCAAAATCTCTGGACCTGTCCTAAAGACAGCCCCTCTCCTCTCCAGGGAGCACAAGATCATAAGCATTAGCTTCTGCCAAACCAAGTGATGGAGGGCCCATTTACCATTATTTAAACATGCTAAGTCTTATAACCCTTTCCTCTTTTAGAACCTCTGCCTTGTTAGGATGCACATTTTGAAATTTCATTAATTTCCGAGAAACTAGGATCTGTACACTCCCACCGATTTCCAAATGGGGTTGTTTTCTTCCAGATATTTGCTGGATTTCAGATGGAATGGGACAGGTGGTTTTAGGCTCAAAGCTACTCAAGGCTGAAAGAAAAATAAAGCTGGGCCAGCAGGCTTTGCTACCGAGAACCTGTCCCAGTACTGGTAGGGTCTTCAGTCCAACTCTGCAGAGAAAGGTGACAGGGTGACAGGTGATCCCCATACTGATCTCAGAGGAACCTGGCATCTCTGGGCTCCTGGGGACCGGGGGTGATTTGGACAGACCCGCCTGCCCCCCTAGGATATTTTGGTCTGGAACAAATCTGAGCCGTTCACCTGTGACAACCGCAGGACCGCAGCTGAGGGGGACAAGATGCCAGGGAGGAAGCAGGTGGAAAAGGGGACAGTTTTTCTCTTTGTCTCACCCGTTCAGCTCTGATCAGCGGAAGCACACTGAGCTCCTGTTAGGCTGCCATACTGTTGGCAAAAAAAGCCGTTTGCCATGGAAGCTTCCATCTTCCTCACATGCAAAGTGCTAGGGTAGTATGAGATTCGCCTTCCCTCTTCCCCATGCGTTCATTCTCTGCTATCCAGAGCTGAGAGAAATACCAAATAAATACACACCTTGGCACATCTAGAGACTCAGTTGTATTTAAGCCCAAACAACAACGGAGAGGGGCCTTACCAGAGAACGGAGCTGGGACATGATTATCATCCTGAGAGAAAATACTACCTTGTGCTGAGGGCTTTACATGCATCATCTCAACTAATCCTTAAAACAACTCTATGGGGAAATACTATTTTTAATACCATTTTATAGAGAATGAGGCCTTGAGAGATGAAGTAACTTGTCAACAGTCGTTCGGCTGGTAAGTGATAGATTCAAGATCCCAACCCAGGTTGGATTAATTCCAGAGGCCAAGAACTTAGCCAATTTTGCTACACTGCATTTGTCATTTAATCTTATTTATTAACATGTGGGAAATGAGGGGCATACGAGCGTTGTACTCATCTGAACGTGCCTATTTTTTTTGACTTCACATCGCAATGCACGCACCATCAGTTTCTATCAACTACCACATGCACAAATCAGGAATATAGCTCAGTCCAGGGTCATGAGCCATGGATACTCCTGTCAGGGAAAGAGCCACCCAAATATATTGCACTTGGTGTGGAGTGACAGAACTGTCATAAAGGTAATCATGTAAAAAACAAAATCTGCCATTATTAAGTTTCTGAATTTCCGAGGAGGAGTTGTTTTCTATACCGGCTAATGATGAACACATTTCTATTCATCATTTCCAGTTTTATTCTCATGGGAGCAGGTCATCATAACTATCAAACCAGAGATATAAAAAGACTGGGAAACATTTAGTTTTAGAAAATAATGGCTTAGAACACCAGTAAATCAAAAGAGCGAGGGGAAAGTAAACAATACAGTTACAGTGCCAGCTGGAGCATCTTGATAATTGGACCTTGACTGTGGTTTGCCAGTTTTCGTATTGATGATGATAATAAGGAATCTGCTTAGGAGAACCAGTCTCCCAGCATGTCCATACAGAAGATCATTACGAGATCCTGGGCCAAAAGTGACTTCTCATGCAATCCCAGCTTTCAGGACTGACCATTTCATTGCTTGTAAGAGCAGAGAGGCCAACAGAAATGTAAAGATTTAACAATACCTATATGGGTAAATTTCTTGAGAAGTCAGAAGAATCTCCCCTCCTGTCCAGTCTTTCCTCCCAATACTGCACACCACACACACACACACACACACAGACACAGACACAGACACACACACACACGTTCTTTGTCCAGGAAATTCTAGACTTTAATGGCAACTGTATCTTGACTGATACATTGAATTATATTAGTTGAAATGATCTTCACTCTTTAAAGTTGAACTTCGCTATGAATTTTGTTGTGGACAATTTGCTAATCCCCTGAAAGCTAAGAACAGAGATTCTTAACCTGGAGTTCATAAATAGGCTCCCTTGAAACAGGACAAATAATTTACTCTGTGGAGTCATTTGGATGGTTCATAGCTTTAATCAGATCCACAAAGGACTCTGAGTTCGCTTTAAGCTTTAAGACCACTGTCCTCGAGGACAGTGTCCTCTCTAGGAGGCTGAGAGACATCAGAGTTTTATCTTTTATTTTTTAAAGAATTTTATTTATTTATGACAGAGAAAGATAGCAAGAAAGGGAACACAAGCACAGGGAAGGTAGAGAGGGAGAAGCAGGCTCCCCGCTGAGCAGGGAGCCTGATGTGGGGCTCGATACCCAGACACTGGGATCATGACCTGAGCCAGAGGCAAAGGCTTAACAACTGAGCCACCCAGGCACCCCGAGACATCGGGGTTTTAAAAGGAATCCTATTCACTCTAACACAACACTTTCTAGAACTTTGTGCCAAAAGGAGGCTCTAGCCTAGCCATTGCATCCTTGTTATGAAAACCAAAACAACTGTGGGAAGTGTTGGGGTTGGAGGCTGGATTTATCAGGAGGAGCTGGCAGTGTCCAAGTCCCCTGGAGACATGCTGGCTAAGCCACTGTCCCTGCCGACAGCATGGCACAACACATGGCACAGGTTTGGGACACGGGGACATGGCTGAGATGTTTTTTTTTGGGGGGGGGTCGATCCTTAATCTGTTACTTTCTACTGGTTGGAATTGGTCAAATAAGTGCCTCCCTATTCTATTTTTCTTTTTTTGTCTATAAAATGGGGGGAAATAAAACCGGCCTCTCAGGAGTTTTGTGGGGATTAAATGAGATCATATAGATGTAAGAGCACAACACAGCTGCCTATCTGTATCCCTTGGGGACAGGTGTGCTTCAGAATTCAGACTCTGGTTTTCTTAGAAATGTAATACATTTCTATCCTCTATGTTCCCCAATACCACCATCATCACCTAGGGTAAATATGTGGACGTGCCTACAGCAAAACTGTGAGTATTCCCAGTAAGAGGAATGAATCAAGATTACAATCTTACATCACTTTGAGGCAGGTTTGGCACCAAACAACTTCAGTGTTCAGAGCACTTGGATTCCAGGATCAAGAATAAGCAATTAAGAAGACCTGTCTTCTCACAAGAACTGTCAGTTAAATCGTACTTTCTCCAGTTCCCAAGGTCCTCATTCTCATGTCATTGTTGAGTCACCAACCTTGGCTTGTCCTCTTATTTATTCTCCTTTGACAACAGTGTAGGGCCCATGGCTGAAAGAGCTACCCAGCATATGTGTATCTCTTACCTTCACACTCATTTGAACTGCGTCCTGCTGAACACGATGGCTCCCTTCTCTTCCTAATGCACTGGGTGAAGAATATTCCTCACTTCTCTGGGCTTTGTCTTAAACTCTCCCAGTTCCCGAGGCAGTCCCTCTTGCCACAGCTCCAGCATTCCAAGGACAGTCTGCTGCCTAATAAATTCTCAAGGAGCTCTCCAAGTACTCCTAGTGACGTTGGTTTGTTCACTGGTCAGAAGAACATTGTTCCTCTGGAGAAGAGAGGGGACATTCCTCAGTTCCATTCAGGTATGCCTGAGGGCTGCTTCCAGGCTGTTCGAGAATGATGCCATCACAAATCCCGCTGGGGGCGGCACTCCTGGATTCTCTTCTCCATTCCAGAGTGTCTCTGGAGAAGGAATGTGGGCTCCACCATCACGATCACAGTTGAGGGCAATACTTCTAGAGTCAGTCAGCGGCAGGTGGCAGGTGTCGAAGGCCACCTGCATGATACCGGATGGCCATGGGGGGGTCGCCGAATTTAACAATGGTACCGTGCAAAGAGCATGATCAGATATATGGGAGTTTGATTTCTACTTCATTCACATGCTGTGTGACCTTAGCTCAGTTACTTAAATTCTCTGTGCTCCAACCTGTAAAATGGGGATAATATTACCTACGCAACAAGGGCTATAATTAGGAGTATGCGAGACAACCTAAGTAAATGTCCAATAGGTTTCCAGTCCCTTCTTTCAGTGCCTTTTCACTGGTTTCCTCTTCCCAGTTCAGGAAACCTTGGAAGGGAAAGAACATGTCTTCTCTTTGTATTTATTCCTGCTGAAGGCACAGAACCAAATATTGAATGAATGGATGAATGAATACAATTGTTTTTGTGGGTGCTGGCCCACCTTTGGTTCCTCCGAAGTCTGATGTTCACAATTTGACAAGATGCCACCAGGATGAAGATGCCCAAGCCAGTGCTTTATGGTCCAAATAACCGTATTTTTTTCCAACGGAGATAATAGAGTTACACCGCACAAGCTCTTTTATTCTGTGATCATGTTTTCTTTTAAAAATGGAACTTTTTTTTTAAAGATTTTATTTATTTATTTGACAGGTAGAGATCACAAGTAGGCAGAGAGGCAGGCAGAGAGAGAGGAGGAAGCAGGCTCCCCGCTGAGCAGAGAGCCCGATGTGGGGCTCGATCCCACAATGCTGGGATCATGACCTGAGTTGAAGGCAGAGGCTTAACCCACTGAGCCACCCAGGCACCCCTAAAAATGGAACTTTTAATTTTATAGACAGAATAATACCTCCTGATAGTGTGAAAAATGTTGCATTTTTAAAAAGATGTCTCAATTTTGAGGATTTGAAGATCTGCTACAACTCCATCCCTTTCCCTCTAACCCTCAACTAGTATTATTAAAGCTTCTGTTAATCCTAGTGTTCCCTTGGGTGCAGGCAGATTATAATGACCACTCGAATCCTGCAATGTTTTAGTAGACCCCGAGATTCATCGAGGGCTTTATGTAGGTTTTGGGAATTAGAAGGCACTGTAAATTTTAAAAACCTATTTCAGCAGCTCTATATTTAATTAGTCCACCACTCTCTTGGAATAGAGAAGTAACAAAATGATTTCAAACTTATTAACAGAGAAATCACGGATGCTGGTTCGCAGCATCTTCGAATAGTCCTCAGTATCTTTACCTGTAAGAGGGGGCCAGTGTTGGTGTTTTCAGGCCCCGTGAAACATGCGTGGAAATACCCAGGGCTGTGCCAGCTACGCAAAGCAGCAGATGCTAGATGGAAACTGATTTTGTTATATTGCCAGAAAGCCTTTCCAGCGCTTATTTTTTGTAATCCCAAGATTATGGGGTCTAGCAGTAAATGCAGACTATGTACGTTTTTGCTTAGAATCCACGTTTTTCTTTCTGTCTGATTCTTAAGTGTACGCTTGTTCTTTTTTGACTGTGATGGGGGAGGCGCAAGTCTCTGTGAGCCACTGCTCTGCTGAGAATCCAGGTAGGAGAGGAGAGAGATCTGAGAGGAGTAGAAAAGCCAGGCCAGCTGGCTGGAATGGGTTCTCACGGCTCTGAGTGGAAGGCACATCTGATGCATTTCTCCCAGACAGCACAGTGACAGGGGAGGTAAAAAATGCTGTTCTGGAGGCCTGGGGGTACGATGCTCGATATGGCTGACAATGGGTGAGGACAAAGTGGGGAATAAAGATGTGTCAATTCCTCATCCTTGGCCAGGATTCAAGAACATGTATATACTTAATGCAGCCCAGCCCTGCTCAGTACTTCCCACAAAAAGGAAAATCCGTCTTAATTTCTCTTTTCTATCCATTCCCTTTTTCTTTCTTCCAGTAGAATCTTAAAGGATACCTGGGTAGAGGGACACGGTGACACAGATGAGCCTACTTCATCTCTTTGCATGAGGAGGACGGGGCGGGGACCCAAGATGGGAGCCGGTGGAAAACAGCCTTTGATTACAATTTCAGTCACAGGGGAGGAATCCAGCTACACGATAAAGGCATATTAAGAAATAGCTCCCAGACAAATGTATTTTGTGAGTTCATCTTGAATCATCCAACATCACATTCACACTGCATCAAAATTCAGGTGATTTATACATTCGCATTAGGTTCTATTAGTATTAATGGGAAATATGCATGTATATCAATGTATGCATTAGTGGAGACAGACTCCCCAAAGGGTTTTTGCTTTGGGGCTAAAGCTGCTATTATTTGTCCCTTCTCCATGATGGAAATAGAATTATGCCCATTAAGTAAGTGTTCAACATTCCATGCTTAGCAGAAAAAGGGCTCACTCCTAATGACACAAATAAAACTATATTTTATATTTGTAATTAAAAGCATTGTAGCAAATGACCATGTCTTATTGTTATTATTTGCCAATTGCTATTTAGAATTTATTTTTTATTATCAGCTCTGGTTAATCATTGATTAGTGAAGGAGAATGGTTTCCTGGTTCTTTATTCCCATGTCAAAGAGGAAGAAATAGACCAAGTTTGGTAGGGATTTTATACAGAGAGGCACCCCAGAAGTAAAAGAATAAACTGGCAGGAAAGATCAGTTTTTCAATCCACAAAAGAAGAAACAGCTAAGGCTTCAGCCTGCTCATATTCTGGTGGAAAGGAGTTTTAAGTCAAATCAGAGGCAATAAGAACTCCACACTGTGTCATCATTGCATCGGCGATGATGCTTTTGGCCACTAATCACAGAAGACCCAATTCCAAACGTCTTTACCTATTAGGAGGTTAATTACGTCACAAAGAGGAAGAGCAAATCATTTCAGGGTTAACTTGCCTATTCTTCTGCGCTATCAAGGCCTCTGGCCACCCAGCCCCTCCACCAGCCAGCGGGTCATCTTGGTACTTCACACGTGAATGAACGATACTGCTCCAGATTCTGGCCTCAGTTGCAGGCCCAACAGTGCCAGTGGAGGAAGGAAGATCACCTTCTATGCATCTCTTTTTGTTGGTAGGCAAGTTTTTCCAGGAGTCCCTCAGCAGCCAGCCTTAGGTCATGTAGTCTCCCACAATCAATTCCATGAGAGAGAAACAGAATTCCATGATTGGCTTAGGTGATCAATTTGCTGTTCTGTTCCATGAGTTCCAGATAGGGTCATTGTCTATGAACTCGTGGTCTCCCAGAAGAAGTTGTAAACCGCATGGGATAGACGGCTCCAAGGATAAGGAGGCAAGGGGTATTGGTGAGGGGGTATGGACACATTCATCGTGTGTGTGCTACACCAGTGAGTACCATTATAGGGTTCCTCAAAGGTCAACTTAAATGTAGTCGTGGACCCCTGGGGCCTCACTGGAATCTGAGGGAGCACCGGCTTTTCTCCTGAATCTGATTCAATAGAGTTGGTCCCAAGATTTGAACACTAGAGCCTGGGGCTTGAGGCCAGTAAAGCTGTAGTTTCCAGGTTTACCAGATTAATGAGAAACTATTGGGCAGACTGCTTAGTCTGAAGCTAAACCTTTGACTCCAAATGACAATTATTTTAAAAGGAAAAAAGGGAAGAATGATCAGGAAATAAAATGAAATTAATACAGTTTGTATCTTGGTTATGTTAGCAGTTCATCTTTGATACCTCAATCTCTCCATTCTGTTCTCCCTCAGCACCACCCCCTCCCCACTCCCCATGGCTCCCAGTGGCACACAGGGTTCTCATATCCTAGTCCTGTTTCCTTCCATCATACCTTCTCCCAAAGCTTTCTTTCGCACTAGGATGTTAATATCGAATAGCTTAAGTATTATCCATTTCACTACTAAGCTTGGCTGTGTGGCATGATAGGTCTCATGGAAAGGGAAAGAATTTTAGAACTAATCACTTCTGAGACGGGTATCTAGAACCCTAAAAAGAATGGCCACAGTCAAAAATCATACACTTTCCTGCTGACCTGGGCAATATGGTAGCCAACAGACATATGTGGCTCAAGAGTTTATGTGTAAATTAATTAAAATTAAATAAAAGTAACAATTTCATTTCTCAGTCACACTACCCACATTTCAAATGCTCAGTAGTTATATGTGTCTAGTGGGTACTGTACTGGCAATTGCAGACATAGTACATTTCCATCATCCTAGAAAGTTCTATTGGACAGTGCCATTTCAGAGAGAAATGGTGAGTCAGATTGTGATAGCCAGAGATGTTTTCCAGGAAAATTCAGCCTGATGGGTGGGGATGATCTGTCAATGTTTAAATTGAGTTGGGGAGGTCGAGTTGGCTCATTTAGTTTGGAGCAGGAACCTCGATGGTGGTTGAACAGGGAATACATTGAAAACCGTAACCAGGGTTCGGGCTGGTCATTAGTCCAACCACTGACTGCATGAGGGCTAGTAGAGGACAAGGGATGCTGAGGAACTCAGCACGCTAGAGTTAGGTTGAGCTTGAGCAAACTTAAATACATAATGTATTTATGTTAATTTGTATTAATGAGTATTTTTTATTTATGAAAAGCGCGTTAATCTGTTTGGGTTGCTAATACCAAATTAGCATGACTAGGTGGTATGAAAAACAGCACTTGTTTTTCATAGTTCTAGAGCCTGGAAGGCCAAGATCAAGGTGCCCATGGATTCAGTTCTTGGTGAACACCTACTCTCTGCTTTTCAGACAGCTGTCTTTTCACTGTGTCCTCCTCACAAGGGGGACTCACAAAGAACAGGGAGAAAAGCAAGCTCCCTTGTGTCTCTTCTTATGAGGGCACTAATCCTATCTTGAGGATTCTACCTTCATGACCTAATTACCTCTCAAAGTTCCCACTACCAAATACTATCACACCGAGGATTAGGGTTTCAACACACAAATTTTGAGGGAATGCAAACATGCAGTTCCTACAGCAAGTTATACTGGTTTTATGCTAGTGACATAAACTTTCTCATGAAATATAGTTGCTAAAATTTCAAAGAAGATACATTTAAAGAGAAATATTAGGTGAAAACTTGTATTGAAAAAAGCAACGTGGTTACATCCCTAATTGTGACTTGCAAAGGACTGAACTTTGAAACACTGATCTAAGGCAAAAGGGTTTGTCCCAAACGTCCATTTCTAGCTAGGGCTAGCTCATCCATCAGGTGCATTAAACACAGTGCCTAGGGCTGACAGTACTTTTAGGAATCCATGTAAATGTGTTAATTCCTTTTCAAGAAATTAAAGTCAGAAGCGAAGAATATACTTTCAAGTCAAAGAAATGTTTTTGTGTATACTATCAATATATTTGTCTTTAATCCAACACAGTTAAAAAATACAATTTTTAATATTTTTCAATGGAGGAAGAGGCCCATAAAGGTAAACCTGTCTGCAGCCCTTGAATATCCTCACGTGATTCTGTTTCTAGGCGCACCTGGAAGGCACCTGAGTCACTGGAATATGGAAGGGGAATGCTTGCTCAGAGGCGCCACCAGTGGGCAGGAGTAGGGCAGCTGCATCTCAGCAGGGGGACACAAGCATAAATCAGAAAGCAGTGGCAGCCTGCCAGGCATGCCCACCAGCTTAGCATGGGCGGAGCTCAGGTGCAGGACAGCGTGCCCAGGGCTTCAGACAGCAGGACTGATTCCTGTTCAAGTAATGACTACCTGTGGGTCGGGATGGATTCTGAGAATAGACAGGACTGAGCTTTTGGGGCAAAGATTTCCTGTGAACTGGGGAAAGGTGAGGATGGACAAGTAGAGGATTTCAGGCATCTGCTATTAGAACAACCTATTCGGACTACTCAGTCCTGAAATCACATTATAGGGCTATAGGGCAACCACACATTTAGCCGGAGTCAGGCTGATTATGATGATAAGAAACACAGAAATGAGGAGCAGACACACACATTCACACACAGTTCCTAAGCATGAGAAGTGACTTGGAAATGTCAGATATTCCTTTTGGAAAAGGGAAGTTTATGAAACAATCACCTAATGCCCCCTGAAGGCAGAGGCTGGCAAAGTTAAGGCTGACTCAGAGACCTTTTGACAAGCTCTGGGACCACAGAGGCATAAATGCCATTTCAAATCAGAGACTGTTGTTAAAGGCCAAGTATGCAGACCAATTCCATAATATCTTGTAGTTGCTCTCTTGTGGCGAGTGAGGAGAATGACATTGATAAATCACCCTATTATAACTTGTGATAAAAGCAGCAGGTACTTAGAGAATTGACCAGTAGACACCTGAAAAAGACAAATGGCTGCAGGAAGACAACGGAAACACTTTGGAAATTAGTGATACCCATTGTGGGGAGAACAGGACGGTACATCCGGGCCAGAGATAAGATCCCAGTCTCACAATCGTCCATGGATTTGGGTCACCTGACAGTCTTCGGGGGGGGGGGGGGCGGCAAGAAATCTCAATTACTAATAATATCTACAAAAACACCCTGAAAACCATGATACATCATGCAAACACAGGGTATTAAAGAAGATTAAACTAATGGAAATTAATGGAAAATTATCTAAATATACTTTCATCGTTGGCTTAAGTTTTGGTACACTGGGTCAGGACTTTTTTTTTTTTTTTTTGCTAAATAGTCTGGATGTTTACCATTGTGATGCGTAGAATCAGTATAAGGAATGTTTTGGATAAATGAATGGAAAAAGAAAAAAGAGTGTTTTGATTTTCTAAGGCTCTCAGCTCTTCAGGGGACTCAGAATGATGAGATGGCATGATGGAAGGGCAACTTGCAGATACTTCTCTATGAAATTAGGCTGTTTTGTGCTGTGGATTGTGGTGGTTTCTACCAGCGCCTCTTCTGCAAATCACTCCCTTCTTAAACCTCGAGGGTTTCTGCTAACCACACTCAAATGGTCCAGAGAAAGTGCTACTCTACATTTTCCATTACCTCAGAGTTGGGCCAAGTAGGCCCAAGAGGGGTTCGTTAACTGCCTCAATGCCTCCATGTGTCTGATTAACCACAAATAAAGAATGTGGTTCAGCAGTGTAGGAAGCCACAGGGCGAACCAGGGCATAAATGACATGCAATTTGTTTTTCTGGCAGCTGTCATCAGTCAACAACAACCAAACTGAGAACTTCTGTGGTCAATGGTTTGGGCTACCGCGCATCTACGTTCCCAAGGTAGCCTGGCCCCGGGGGGCGCAGGTTGAGAGGGGGTAGGGTTGGATGAGAGGGAGAGAATGAAAGTGGCTAGAAAAATGAACTGCTGAGCTATTCATAAAGACCGTACTGGATTAACTGTAATTTCTGTTGAATCACTAGTGACACCGCAGAGACCATATATGGCGTCCGCTAGTTTGCCTGTTTTTACTTCAAGAAAAGTCGTTCTCAAAATTCTGCAGCAGCTGCTACTGTTTGGATTATGAATAGTAATCAGCCATATGGTGTGGCAGAAAGGAATCGCACATATTTTCACATGGACAAATATTATTATTCCAAAACATAAACACGTCAATATAAGTGTTTTTTCTCCTGGGAGGGATACAGCCCCTGATCTCAGTTATGAGAAAATGACTCACTTTGTACGGGCACAATTCACCTGCCAACATTGTTACTGGAACTTGCACCAGAGGTCTCCCCAAGTGCTTCTTTCTTATTTATAGGAAGTCTGGGAGGGAGGAAAGTGAGAGAGAGAAAAGAGAATGGAAAGATGGCCCAAGGAACGGGGGATAGGCTGCCACCACCTTAAACTCTTCTCAATGGGAAAGCAGCGTGCTTGCCTGGGGAATAAAAGCCAACAATTCAGCATCCCAAACCAGAGACAGAGGCGGAAAAGACGATCTTTCCATACTTTTGGCTCTCTCTGGTTTTGTTTTAAATGGCAACATGTCCGTCACTGAGAATTTATTCTAAGGGTTTATCTACCTCTTCCATTTCTTAATTTGGTCTTATTATTTCTCTTCGCTTTGGCCCTTTTTCTTTACTCTTTTTTGCCCTGGAATTTTTTTTTTTTTTAAGCTTTTATTTGTTTATTTGACAGAGTGAGAGAGCACAAGCAGGGAGTATAGGAAGAGGGAGAAGGAGGCTGTCTGCTGAGCAGGGAGCGCGAAGTGGGACTCGATCCCAGGACCCTGGAAACATGAACTGAGCTGAAGGCAGAGGCTTAACCTCCTGAGCCACCCAGGCGCCTGCTCTACAACTTCTTATAGAAGCTTTCCCTCCTGAGAATCCATCCTTTTGGGTGCTGCTGTTTTGTAATCAGCCCGGAACTCTTCCCTCTCCTTTCTCTTCCTCCTATGGCTCCGTCTTTCCACACCTTCCCATTGTGTGTTTCCCAGGCTCTGGGAGGCCCGCTTGCCTCCCAGCAGGGGAACAGCTCATGGGACTCAGGGAGGACAGACCTCGGGTGACATTCGCGGGGATGGGGGCGGGGGTGGGTGGGGAGAGACAGGTGGGCTCAGTCAGAGTTCTTGCGTGTTTTCCCACCGAGGTTCTTTGCCCACTGTGGTCAGCTCTATAAGATGGAAGCAGAGGAAGCCACTGGAGGGAGCAAATGAGGAGGGAGCATGGGGTAGGGACTGAGAGAGCCCCAGGAGGGAACACTGCCTTGCGGGGGGATGTGAGAACCGGCTTCCCTGCGGTACAGGTTGGCATGGGGCCTCGGTCTCCATGTGCAGGGTCTACATGGGGCCACACGGGGATCAATGTACCTAGCGATGTTCCTCTCATTCTTTAGAGTTATATGGCAGATTATTTACAATGAAATACCTAATCCAGTACTTCACTGCCATGGGCCTTCAGATCTGGGCCACCAGCTGGCAGGCCAGTGAGGGCAAGTGGATGGCTCAGGGGGACTGAGAGAAGGTAGAGACTGGGGGGACTAGAGGGTATGTGCCTTCCGTCACATTCAAAGGAAACACTTGCTGGCCCCAGACACTTGCTTCGGTGCAGACATGTCTGCAGGCTGCATTCAGCCTCAGGCCCCCAGTTTGTGATCCTTAATCAGAAACCTTTCATCCCTCTCTGCTTGGGCACCTCCCAGGGTCCTTGATTTGCTGCCTCTGCAGGCAGCCCCCTCCATCTGTTCTTCTGTTCTCCCTCACTCTCCACCTATGTTTGTCTCAACCCACACCATTGGCCAAGGTCCCAGCCAGCGTCGCTGTGGAACCCTTGGTATCACTTACATCCTACAGCCCTTGAACTGGCTGCAAGAGGCTTTTGTGCTAGCCAGAGCAGTGTCTTCTCCACGGTAAAACACTGTGGGGGACGTGACCCACTCTCCTGGTGCAAGGTACAGTTTTGAGCTCTAGGCCAGCTGTGCTCCAGCTGTGCTCCTTGGACTAGCAGCCCTTGGCATCACCTGGCAACTTATTACAAAGGCAAGTTTTGGGGTCCCGCCTTAGACCCCTGGATTGGAAACTCTCGAGGAGGCACACAGTGGTGGGTCCAGCCATTTGTCCTTTCACTGGCCTTCAGGGAGACTTGACCGCAGGTTTAGGTTCAAGGACTTCTGCTCTCTCTAAATGGTCCCACTCCCACATGGTGGCGTTCTACAGTTTGCTGGGATCCCTCTTTTTTTTTTTTTTTTTAAGATTTTATTTATTTATTTGACAGACAGAGGTCACAAGCAGGCAGAGAGAAGGAGAAAGCAGGTTCCCCGGGGAGCAGAGAGCCCGATGTGGGGCTCGATCCCAGGACCCTGGGATCATGACCTGAGCTGAAGGCAGAGGCTTTAAGCCACTGAGCCACCCAGGCGCCCCTGCTGGGATCCCCCTTAAACTGTGTGCCTAAAACTCAATCTTTACTCACACAGACTATTATCATTCATTTAGCAGAATATGGGGGCAACTATGAAGATTAAAGTAGATAAAACCCATGAAATACATAGCATAGTTCCTAACACCTAGGAAACCTATAATATATGTTAGTTATTACCATCATCAATTAATTTATTCTATCAATTATATCACATTTTATCAAGGTGGCCTCGGATCAGATGAACTCCTATGTATGGAAACTTGTACTGTGGACTCGGTGTCAAATACCTCTGCAGAGTTTTTGTCTCTCATTTATGACTCACATACACACATGGTAGAGAGAAATGTAGGACCTGTATTGAAAACAGTAGCATAAATGATAGGGTGGAAACGTCCTCGCCCATGTAGGGAAGTGATCTTGTTACCTCAGCCAAAGGCTTTAAGGGTTTGGGGAGTGGGGGGGAGGAAAAAAGGCCCTCCCCTAAAAGAAAAGGAAACCAACACAAGGGTACAGTTCCTTTGAAGAGGATGAACATGAAGTAGTGAAAGTAGGGACCCAGCATTAATTGTAAGCTTTCCTGAATTTCAGAGAACACAAAGCATCTCTGTTTCCTATGTATCTTCCAATTCCAAACGCCCTGCATAATCTCCACCCATCTGCCATTTTAGATAAAAGGAAATTTAAAATGTGACTCTGCAAGAAGTCGAAATGTCAGCCCGTGCTGGGTCTGTATTAAAATTCACTCAATAAAGAATTCTGACTTTCATGAAACTAACTATCAAAGGAAAGCCAAGAGGTTGACCTTCACGTTGTTCAAGAGCGACACCAATCCCCTGGCCTTGGCACACATACGGATTTCTTGCAAGGATTACAGCAGGTGTTTTCTGAATGGCATCCAGAATCGCACTGGACAGAAACGCATCAGAGGTCGCTGAAACTGCATCAATAATGGTAAGCAGGATGATCGCAGCCCCTCCCGCCGGCTCCGTGAGCCTGCGGAGATCACAGCCCGGCTGAGTCTGCGGGAGCCTGCCAGCTTCTCGCCAAGTGCCAATGTCATTCTAACATATTCAACACGGAGACTCTCACGGGGCAGGCCAGAGGTCTAAGGAAATGCAGTGAACTCGGGAGAGCCAAGTGGACAAGATGACCCACACCAATCGTTTTTATCAGTAAGGTTCATTTATAAATTTGGGACATTTTCAATACGAACACTTCAGCGTTAAGTCACAACTGCCAGGTTTTCAACTGCACTCTTTTTAAGTAAAGAAATTGTAATAAAGGGATAAAGCTAATCATGAAATATGTTACTTCTTGGAATTATACGTAGTAAGTATGATAGAGTAAAATAAAATTATATCCCAGGTCATGGTGGAGAAAAACTATTATTCTTGATTTCCCCCGATTCCTCCTCTCAGGAACTCCTGTTCAGTGTCGCTTTCAGCTGTCAGGATATTCCCACCTGCAAGCCTTTGCCTGCCTCCAGTTTGTCAGCCTTTCTGGTCTTGTGTTCAGGAAACAACTACAGTCCCAAAAGACAGAAAAAAAGAGGGTCAAGGAATCCTAGCAAAGTTCAGTTCTAATCCTATGCTTCTGCGAATCTCTTTAGTAGGATTGGAAAAGTTCGTCAACCTCTCTGTGCCTCAGTTTCTCTTTTCTATAAAACAAGAAATCAGTAGGGTCATGAACTCAAAACTCAAATGTCCCCAGGTCTTAATAAGTACGCACAAATGTAGCTGAGGAAGAGAGTGCATGCCCCATCTACACGGGAGAGCGGTACTCAGCTCTACCTGATTATCTCCATTCCCCTCTGATTCTTTTCTTAAGGAAATGTGTTTCTGGATTGTTCTGTCAAATCTTCTGAATTTGAAGTATTGACTCAAAGATGAAAACAAAGAAAGTCATTAAAAAATACTCTGCAAGGGGTGCATGGGTGGCTCAGTGGGTTAAGCCTCTGCCTTCGGCTGAGGTCATGATCTCAGCGTCCTGGGATCGAGGCCCGCATCGGGCTCCCTGCTCAGTGGGGAGCCTGCTTCCCTCTCTCTCTGCCTGCCTCTCTGCTTACTTGTGATCTCTCTGTCAAATAAATAAACAAAATCTTAAAAAAAAATACTCTGCAAGTCAAATAGAACACGTGCATGGATCTCTTAAAGTTCTTCACCTTCTATGATTCAAAATTTCCCTTGCAATCTATCTGGGATTTGCTAGACAAAACATGCAACCCCTTGATTTTCTTCACCTTTCTAGCTTGTTTCCTCTTTCATACTATCAGGTGAACTGTGGACTTGTTTTCCCAGTAGGTAGGAGAGACTTTTTAGTTCAAATGCACCTATGTCTCTGCAGGGGAAAGTTGATCATCTCACACTGAAGTAGACCACCAAGGAACCAGATATCACTGGGCAAACTGATGTGAATAAAACCAGAGAGGGGACAGATGTGAGGACTAAACTAACTAGAAATAAAACTAAGACAGTGAGGGAGAAAGAAGAAGGCTGTTTCATGTTCGACAATAGCTAAGGAGAACCGAGGACATCTACCTCCATGTCATGAACCCGGCTGGGAGAGACGGGTAGCTTTGAGGGAGGAGAGTGTTCTCTGTGGCAGAAGTGTTGCTTGGAAGAGAAGCTTTGGCCTGAACATTCAGGATAGGTACTGATGTTTGGCAAATTTTCTAGAGAGCATTTGGTTAACTTAGAAAGGTTTGGTGGCTTTAGGAGTGGATCTAAGGAGAAGATTTGGACTTCTCTTTTATTCTGAGCAAAAACAAACTGTCACCTACACAAGATAACCATAGTTTGCACCGTGAAGGATTCCATTCATCAATGGGTGTTTCATAGTTTCCCTTAGAAATGCGCTTCTTTGCCTCTATTCTGCTTGTACTACTCTAACCTGGGACCACTGTCATCTCCTGCTTACATCCAGTAACAAGAGCTTCCTAACTGGCCTCCAGAATCTTCAGAATCTGATGTACCTGGATAGAATAATTATCCTCACATGCTGCTTTTGTGTTCCACTATTCCAACACCTTCCATGGCTCCCATTTCCTCCCAGTCTAAACTCCTCATCTTGGATGAGGATGAAGAAAAACTTCCAGTCTTTCTAGGATCTGCTCTGCTCAACTTTCTCCCTCCTCAGCCCCTCACATGCATTTCCTGTTCAAAACTCAGTTCTGCTCCACCCCCATGGCTGTTTTTGTCTCCTGGCATTTACTGAACACCATCTCCTTCACCTGGATGCCCCTTTCCTATTCAAATCCAACTGTTCTTCTTGATCATTTCCCTAATGAAACCTTCTCTGATAATTATCAGAATCATCAGAAGCACTATTCCATTCAATGTCTGAACCATGCACCCTGCCACTCAATCACATATTCTTTTGTCCTCTAATCGTTTCATGTATGTCTATCTTGTCTCTTCACTATATTTTGACCTTCAGGAGTCAAGAGCATGTCTTCTCCCTTTGTGTTCTCTGCAGAAACAGTGGAGTTAGTACAGAGGCTGAACTCAGCCAGCACTTGCTTGATGCCTTGTTCAGATGAGCTCATGTGGTGAGAGAGAATGGGGGCAAATGAGGGTTTTAGGCTTGGAAAGAGAAAAAAAAAATGGTTTGGGTCTCTTGGGTGGTGATAATCGCTCAGGACTACCTAGCCAGTTACCACTGTCCAATTCCTCCAGATCATGTCCACTGCTGGCTGCTGCCCACCGTACTTTGCATCCATGGCCAAGTGCATCCTCCTATGTCACCCATCCTTGTTGAAATGAGCTTGTGTAATGGTTAGATTTTGTGCTAGGTTGTGTGCTGGGCAGGGACTTAATCCATCAGCCGTCCTTGAACAGCACACAGCCTTGGGTATTTGAAGCTTTACTTGGAGGCAACTTCTGAATTTGAACTTCTAAACTGGAACTGAAGGGAAACATCATCCAGTTACATCCAGCATGGAAGTGAACTTCTAAGCCACACAAGCAGTCTGCAAGAGGGAAGACATGCCGGAACTCAAACCCACCAAGAATTAAGAACAACCAATGAATTCTGGATGGAGGAACTACTCTGGTCCTCCAGGCAGAGAAGGCAGAGACAGATCACCCCACATTATGTGTGAAGTTGCCAGCTTCTGCCAGCAGAGGCTTATATGTCTCACTTCCACCAGGCTCACTAACCAGAGAGCACCAGGCCCATCATTAATTAAATCTCTGTGTCTCACCATCTATGCAGTCAAGATAACAACCTGCTGACCACAAGAGAGGTTGGGTGTGTTAATTATGATACAAAGACCCTGAAAATAAACCAGACTTTCAAAACTCCATTTCTTTTGATTCACTCCATCTCCAGAGCAGCTCTGGATTACAATGAATTTCAGTTCCTCCTGTCCTGGGCTGGGGCCACCCCTGGGGGTCTGAGCTGGTGGGTGTTTTATCCATTGCACAGGCTGGAAGGAGCCCATGAAAGATTGCTGAGTTGCTGCCAGCAACCTATGGCATCTCTGAGGCTACTGCCCTGGAGGTACGTGGCCATGAACATGCCAAGAGAATGGGTAACAACATGTAATGTCAGAGATAGAGGCAGGGACCAAAGAAATTCCGAACAAGGAGAAAATTTTCAAAATGGCAGTTCAGGTAATCAAGGTTTAACAGAACAACAAGCTAGCTTGAATTTGCATGATAGCCGTGTACCTTACAGTTCTGACCTTCTCCCATCTAACTGGGAATCTGCTTGAGCAGGGGGCTGGAGGTGTCTAAGGGGTGAGGAACAATGTCTTGATCTCATCTCTTGGTGTACTTCCTGCCCTCCGGCATCTGCTGATGCCCTGCGGGCTGTCTTAGGACCCTGGAGCCAATCAGACCCATGTGACATCAGCTTTCAGCCCCTAGAAGCACAGACCTTCCTTTTTGCCTAGAGGGCATGCAGGAAAAAACTCCTTTTATTTTTCCTTAGTTTGTCAAAAATGAGCTCCTATTAAAAACAAATGAATTTTATGACTCTTAATCTCACAAAACAAACTGGGGGTTGCTGGGGGGAGGTGGGGTTGGGAGAGGGGGAGGGGGTTATGGACACTGGGGAGGGTATGTGTTATCGTGAGTGCTGTGACGTGTGTAAACCTGGCGATTCACAGATCTGTACCCCTGGGGATAAAAATACATTATATGTTTATAAAAAAAAAAAATTTGAAGGGGAGGCTAACCATAAGAGACTATGGACTCTGAAAAACAACCTGAGGGTTTTGAAGGGTCAGGGGTGGGAGGTTGGGGAACAGGTGGTGGGTAATAGGGAGGGCACGTTTTGCATGGAGCACTGGGTGTTGTGCAAAAACAATGAATACTGTTACGCTGAAAAAATAAATAAATTCAAAAAAAATTAAAAAAAATTCCCATAAAAAAAAACAAATGAATTTTAAAAAATCTAAATATTACAAGAGCATAGAAATGGTTCAATTTCCAGAATACAACTGGTTGTTTGCTCACTAAGTAAATGAATGAATGACTTGGATAAACAAAGGTCAATGTCTGAAAACCTTGAACATTCATCTGAAAATTATGATTTTTTAGTTAGGCCTGGGCATAGTGCAATATTTTCTAACCTCCTTTCTCCAAAAGTATACAATATGACTTGCCATCTTAGATATAACATTAAAGGCTAAGACTGTCGGGGATGATGAGCTTTCTTTATTAAATAGAAGTGATTACTTTAGAATCCAGTGTTTTAATTTGCTCTTAAAGTCAACTTCATGCCATAAAAGAAGGTAACATGGATCATACTTCCACAGAGAAGACAGATGGGTCCCACTGTTGCCACCAGAAGAGAATTTCTTATACCATCCAATCTATAAAGCACCCATGGTTGTGGCAGAATCTTTTATTTCCAATGAAGTTCAAGTTCACATTAGAAAGAAGACAAACTGAAAAGTTATACCATGGGAAAGTAGATATACTCACTGAAAAAGCACTGGGCTGGCATTGGAGTCTGTGATTTTATATCCCCACTCTGGGTTGTTCAAGTAAGGGGAACTCAATCTATTCAACTTTAAAATGAGATGATCAGCCAGGGTCACTGAGGCCAGGGAATCTGGACCGTTCTTTGGGGCTCTCAGGACTTGGCCACGTCATGTGGAGTAAACTCAGAAGTTCTTTATAACATAAAGGGAAACAGCAGGTCCGAATATGCCCAGGTCAAAAATCATAAAAATTTGTGTTAGACACTAGCCTGCCCCTTTATCATGCTCTTCTGATCATTATATATATCATAATTATTATATATGTATTCACATACATGTGTTTATATAAAATCCAGAAGAGGAACATTTATAGAAAATTGAAAATAACAACCCAAAACAGAGTTCCAAGAAATTCTTCATTTGTGTTAAAGACCTGGCTTGACTTTACAGTTCCTTTTTGTCAGTGAGTCGTATTGCTTCAAAGGTCATGTCTTGTATGCCTACAGGCTGTTCAGTATGGTTCATCAATAAAATTAGAAACATTCATACCCAAACAATTCACCCAAAGTCATTTATCACTAACACTGTTTGGTATGTAGAAGGCATATTTCACTCTAAAACAATGAACAAGACTACAATCATTTGATTACAAATTCCTCCTAATTTTATGAAAAGCTACAAGGAAAATGCTCAGTACAATGCCCTGGATATTTAAATACTTCATTCAACTCACCATTAGTTTGCTCCAAAACTCAGCCTCCCTGGCAAAAGGCTCCATATTGAAGGGATAAATTTCTTGTTCTGCCTTGTCAAAGGTGTCACTTGAACTGCTCAAGTGACAGAGCACAGGAAAGCAAACATTTCAGCTGAGCTACTTTCATAATACTGGTGGTTGCATTTTCTCATAGCTGAGAGTCTTGGGAGAAATGGAATTTACATATGTTAAGGCGAGATGGGTGTGGGCATTTCCCATGGTTATGATTCAAAACCAAGATATGTTTCGTCCAAGGAGTTAATAATATAACTCCAAGAAGAAAAGTACCCCCTAGCATTACTGCTACTTAAGACATGACAACTCAACTGCCATGCACAAATTCACCACACCTCAGTCCCCATGCCAAGAACAATCCTACAGTGGGTGGTGTAGGTAACTTCTGGCATTTTTCTTTCATGGAAGACTCAGGTAATTATCAATCTCCCAGCTCACTTTAAGGTGTGCACAGTAACACAAGACTGGACATCTGGAATGCAAGTATGAGGTTGCAAGTTCAGCGAGACAACTTTTGGCAATCTTGTGGGTGATATTAACCAAAGCCGGCTACCAAATGATCCATCCTCTGTATGCTCTGTTAGAACGGGTAAACTTTGATCTTAAACCGCTGCACAAAGATATATAGGATTCATAAACAATGAATCTTGGAACACTGAAAAAATAAAATGAATAAATAAATAAAATCTCATAAAAATATTTTATACATATATATGCTTCAAATTTTTTCTTTTTTCTTACAAGAGACAGGAGAAGAAATAACTTCCTTAAAATATCTGAGAGCACTGGATCTGTGGTTATCATTGTAGGCATAACTCAGACATCGAAGGTTCCCATCTTCATTAAGGGACCACGCAAAGGAAACGTATTTGTAAGGAGACAAGTCCAACACCCCATGCCTACCATGCCTGCAAGCTAAAAGGAAAAGGAAAAGTAGGGTCTAAATAAAACCTGACAGTAGAGACCTAGAAGAAGTCTGGTTATTTCTTTCTGTGGTCTTATGACCTTTACGCATTCAAGATACCAGATATTTAGATTCAAGGATGCTGTCACAGCTTATGATGAAAAGCAAAACTCAAATGCACAAACCGTGTATCCTTTGATAAACCTTCCCCTGGGTATTCTAACGACATTTCCTTCTCTGTGAGTTTCTAATTACATAGGACTTAGTGAGCGGTGGCCCTTTTCAGTAAAGCATAACTGTGGTCAGCAGAAGAGCTTCACCTCCAAAGCCTGGCGTTCCACTCCTGAGTCTCCTCCCCAGGCGTGGAACATCAGAAACCAACACCATGTTGTTCCAACACAAAATAGACCACTTTTCTACTTCTTCTCTTGCCTGGAGATGTTTTCCCCCTCATTTTAATATGGACAGAGCTTTCTAAAATGCTTAGATTTATATCAGTTGACCCAGGAAAGCAGTTATTTACATCTGGTACATTTTCTCCATTTCCTTAGTGCCCCAGATTAGGATCAACCTTGTCAGAGTAACTGCTTGAATTTACAAAAACAAATATTTACAAACCAAGAGACCTGGGGAAATTGGCCACAGAATAGGAGCTATTCAGAAGGAGAAAGAGGGTTCTGTTGGGGCGACGTGTAGGAGTGCTTGTTTACTTTTTGTCTCTGGAAGCCGAGGAGGGCTACCCTTGGTATAACCGCCCCATACGCCACCGCGCCATGAAAACCTGTTTTGCAGGTCTTGCCTCATGGCCCTGTCCATCTCTAACTGTGTTTGTGGATGGGGTGAGTCATTTGAGTATTGTGCAACTGTCCTAAACATTTGAAACAACTATTAGAATCTGGCAGGGAGTCTTTTTTTCCCATTGGTGAAATCTCATGTTTTCTCTGGCTTACCATTCATTTCACTGAGGATGGGTGTATGTATCTTTATGAAATAGATAGGCTTTTGAAAAACTACATGAACCCATGATTCTAAATTAGATCATTTTTTTTTTTTTTAAATTCAAGAACATCTTGATACTTAAAGGAATTCCTGGCACCTCGACTTCTGAAGGGGAAAACAGCTTTTGCCTTAAAGCCATCTGCCACATCAATGTTTTGCGAGGTTTTACAGACTGTGTTTTCTTAAATTGAGGGACACGAGTTCAGCCCCTTTTGGCGACTGACCGACTCATTTAAAGTCACTGGATCACAAAACTGATGCCACAGGCAAACTCTGGTCATCTTTCTCATGGAGAGCAGTTCTTGGATTTTCTTGGATTTTCGGGATTTTTTTTTACACATTCACAAATGATTTACAAGAAGCAAAAGAAGAGGCAGAATTGGTTTACCTTTTCCAACAAATTAAAATGATATTAAGGGTAATCTGTAAAGGAGGAACCGGTGACGCCTTGGAAATACACCTTCAATCCCCCACACTCCCTTGTACAAACACAGGAAGTCCAGGACCCAGTTTCCTTCTCTCCGTACAACATTCCCTCTATTTCTGGAAGAAAAGGTTAGACCCTCTTAAGGAATGCAGTGCTGTGCTGAGTGCTACCATCCACGTTACCAACAAATGCCTGATGGTTTTAATACAGGGTTTTCTTCCTTCTCCCTTTCTGCATCTTTCCTCTTTCCCTCTATGCCTCTGCGCCTCCTTGCCTTGGGCAGCAGAAGCTGGAACTTACCAGCAAGATTTCCTGGCTTTTGTTTTCTAAAAGCCCGATTCCTAAAAGGAAGACAGAATTTGAAGAGAGTAGCAGAATGTCTTTGAGAAATGGGTCATGGTGAGGTGTGGTGGTGCATTCATATGAGGAAGGGCTTCTCTTAATCTGGAGGCGGGGATAAGTCCCAAGGTCTCAGGGAAGGGTGCTCCCTGGTTTTACCCTGGGGAGGCAGAGGACTCCCCGGGAGGAAGAGTACTCCCCGGGAGGAAGAGTTGTGGTGTGTCCAGGGAGGACAAACTGCAAGACTGGGGCTCAGAGCTTCCACAAAGATCCCCATGCCTCCAGAGGGTGTGGGAGGAGTTGAGAACTGCAGGCTGTCAGAAAACCGCTGGGGGCTTGGGCGGTGGGGTGTTGTTGAGACCATTACAGACCTCACAGCCAAGGTCCCTCATCTTTCTGGACACCATAAAACCTTTTGTGAATCTGGTGCAGTCCGGGGAAGGAGAGTCGAGTCTAATAATGACAAAAAATAAAATGTACCGTGGGCTCAGAGTTGCTATAAAGGAAATATAAATCAAGTTGCATTCAGTTCTCACTTGAGTTGAGGACACGGAGTCACATCAGCTACTCATTCTGATGGCAAACATTAACTCATCAAAATTTTTTTTTTATATATAAGCAGGTAGAGTCATGTCCCTGGAGTTACAGGTAGACAATGAAGTAGTGTTGTACGTAACTTTACTCCTGGACTCAAGGTCAACTAGAAGGCTTTGCACCATGGGCATCACCTTGACCCTCACGGTTGGGCTCCAGGATGCTCAGTCTACTGCTGTGTTCTCTGACTCAGCAGGGTTAAGTGACATTGGTTGAAACAACAGATGGTGAGATTTCTGAATTACAAGTAGTTATCATGTTCGTTGCAATTTTAGCTTTTGGACCATAAAAGACAGACAGCACATTCTGACCAAATAAAATTCTATGGCAGAGAAAAAGATCCATTTAGGATCAATTATCAGAGACCCCCTAAGTCAATGAGCATGACACACTCACCCCATAATTCAATCTGGCCTTTTTCTCCCAATGTCAAGTGTATCCATTCTTGAAATTTATTGTACATAATGCCTATGTCCACCTCCAAATAGTTTCTGGGGCCACTGACAGATGCAGCTAAAAAATAAAAATGGAAAAATAGTCATAGGCCTTGCCATGCATGTTGGAGCCTGCCTGACAAGATAAAATGGGACACTCCTCAATTTTCCCTAAATGATCTATTGCTGGGGGAATATCGTAAACACACTGAACCTTAAGTGAACATACCAAAAGCTGGTAGGAAGCATTTACTCCCCACCCTAGAAAGCCACACAAGCACAGAGACGAGGAACCCTCTGCACTTTTCAGAAGGAAGGTACATAGAACACAGGAGCAAGAGAAGGATAATGAATGGTCCCCATTGTTGGTGAAGAAAATGTATGTGCTTAGACTGTGTCTTCATTTTAATCTATTGTTTCCCCAGGAAGTATAAGGACATGACAATTGTCAAGTTGCTGTCAAGGGGCATTTCGTCCTGCAACAGGCTGCCCTTGGGGGTCGCTACAGGATCCTGGTATACATGGGAAGGTAGTCTGTTTCCTTGTTTCCATCAAAGGGAAATGGTGAGCAAGGCCAGGAGACAAGCAGCAGTAGGAGGGAAGATCCTCTCAGCACTGAACAGAGAAGAAGCACTGGTGAAGGAAAGGTGTGGGGGTATACATTGTATTGGGCATTGGCCAGGAATGGTCCCTGAAGGAAGAGAGAGCCTTGCTCAGGGGAATATCCATGTACTGCATATATTTCTTGCTTCCTCTATGGCCTTAAGACTGATTTAGACCCTGTAAGACTGGTAGTAGAGTGTGCATTTTTCCTGGACACAAATCTGGACATTAGGTCCAACTTACAGTACATCTACAGTGACCCTGCAGGCTCTTATCTAACCTCAGAATCAGAGTGAACTATAAGCCTGGGAACCGACAAGTGCTTAAAGAGTTCCCTGCTATTGCTAAACAAGAGGGAAAAGAGGGACAAATTTTGAATTATATGCCATGTTCCTAGACCTCTACACATGGTACTATTTCATTATCCTCAGAGCCCTACCCCTGTGGGGTAGATACTGTTATCTTTGTTTTGTGGAAGTGGAAGCTGAGGTCCAGAGCATTACCCGGATTTCCCATGTTCACTCAGTTGGCAGTGGTTGTACTAATGAAATGAGCAGAGATGGTTGATGTGGTGGTAGTGAAGACCACAGCATCTCTAGTTGCTGGGAGTTTTATATACTACTTATTTCATTTAATTGTCTGACAACCAAGCATGGTCTCATATCATTTTTACAGATTAAGAATCTCAGAAAGTGGGCACCTGGGTGGCTCAGTTGGTCAAGTGTCTGTCTTTGACTCAGGTCATGATTTCAGCGTCCTGGGATTGAGCCCCAGGTTGGGCTCCCTGCTCAGCAGGGAGTCTGCTTCTCCCTCTCCCTCTGTCCCCTCCCTCGTTTGTGTGCTCCCCCTCCCTCTCTCTCTGTCAAATAAGTAAATAAAATCTTTAAAAGAAAAAAGAATCTCAGAAAGTCTCAACAACATAATCATGATCATTTAAATATTCAACGCAGATTCAAACCCAGTTTGATTTGGTTCAAAGTCCATGCCCTTTCCATTACATCATGAAGTTCTTTTCTAAGTTGTAAACAACCACATTTTTTTTTTTTTCATAAGAAGGTACAAAAGTATCTAAATTGAGCATACCTAAGAGACCCCTTGGATAAAAAGTACTAAAGCAACTAAAAGTTGCTGTGTGTTAGAGCTATTGAGAAGATACAGACAAGGTCTGACTACTTCTAGGTTAGAAAATCTAATCGATTAATTTTACATGAGCCCAGAAATTTTGCAAAGGTTAAATGAAGAGTGATTGACAATGGTGGAAGGCCAGAAGAGAATGGATATCTAATACTATCTGGCAGACATTTCTTTCCTTAGTAATTAATATTTCTTTATATTTTACCCTGAATTCTACCTCACTGAGATAGAAAAAATAGTGGTGGATTCGTTTCAAGACTCTGAAAAAGGAAAATTGAGAAGACAATCTCTCTCAGTTGTTCATGCCTAAAAAAATCAGCATATCAGGATACTGCGTCCTAAGCACCACCCATCCATGGCAGTTTACCTAAACTACAGGCATAGTGTCAAGAGCAGAATAGGTTTCTGGAACTTGACAACTCCCATCTCTATGACGGGATGATGCCCTCTGACAAACACAGCAGCCCAGAGCCAGTCTCCTGGGCCACTCCTGCCAGGCCTGGATGCACAAAAGCCTGTCCTTGTTCTACACTCCTTCAGGCAGTATCTCTCAGCTGTCTTGTTCTCTCTCTTTAACCCCTCCATTAAAGAAGAGATGAAATATAATCACTCAATTAAGTTACATTTTGTTTCAAAAGACTTTTTGCTTCTAATGATCTCACAATATTTTGGTGGAATCAAAGCTACCCATATGAGAAGTTAAGCAAAGCACACTATAAAATGTGCAGCAGCAACAGGGTCTAAATTTCTTGGCCATAGTTGCTAAATGGATCAACATCAAATTTATGGCCCACTCTTAGCAATTTTATAGAATCTTAAAATATTCATTTGGTCTCATTTTGTGCTGATACAATCCTAGTGCTTTTTCTTGCCCTCACCTTGTTTCTGAGGGTCAAAGATAGGGGTGGTCTGGATTTGAAGTCTCCAGTTCCCTCCTCTTTCCTGTGTAGATATCCTATCTTTCCCAGAACCTTCTCACAGCACATTTAAGGCAGAATAATAGTCCATTATGTCATTCAAGTTCCCAGTGTATTTTCTTGGCCTATTAAAATTTCAAAATATTTGGGCCACAAAGACATCATTTATCTCTCTGGCAAAGTCTACACTAAAATCAGGCTTTAGCATTCCGTCTTATGCTTCCTTTCCTCTGAGCTTCACTGTGGTTTCTATTTGGCCTTCTATTATTTACTTCATGCTAAAGTACCATAGATACCTGAAGGACATACTGCAGAGGCAATTAAGATGGAGTGGGTGGGAGGAGTTAAACCATAAAAGAGAGAACCCCTTAACTTGATCATCTTGCCACCACCAAAGATCATTCTTGGGGAGAGGGTGGGAAATATTGCTTTTATCAGATATTAGCATTCATTGTTGGAAAATTCTAATGCTACATTTTCTTGAATATATCGAGTCTAACCCAATATAGACTGGTAATATTCAAGGGAAAAAATGTCTTTTTGATAGTTAAAATCAAAATCACACAAACCAGTTAGAGGATTTGTAATCTCCAACTCTGTTGAGCCCAGTATATGAAACTTAGCTATTGTCCCTGGAGGCATTAGTATGTACGTATTTAAACTAAGCTATCTAAAAAAGAGAGCCATGTCTCTTTCCCATATAAGGTGCAAGGCAATATTTAAAAAGATGTGCTTTCGAGTTTATCATTGTGTATGGTATGAGAGAATGGTCGAGTTTTGTTCTTCTATACATAGCTGTCGAATTTTCCCAGCACCATTTATTGAAGAGATTGTATTTTTTCCTGCTTTGTTGAAGATTATTTGACCATAGAGTTGAGGATCCGTATCTGGGCTCTCTACTCTGTTCCACTGGTCTATGTGTCTGTTTTTGTACCAGTACCATGTACCAGTATCGGTACCAAGCTTTGTAGTAAAGCTTGAAATCAGGCAATGTGATGCACCCAGCTTTGTCTTTCTTTTTCAACATTTCCTTAGCGATTCGGGGTCTTTTCTGTTTCCAAACAAATTTTAGGATGGTTTGTTCCAGCACTTTGGAAAATGCCAGTGGATTTTTGATCGGGATGGCATTGAAAGTATAGATGGCTCTGGGCAGTATAGATATTTTAACAATGTTTATTCTTCTGATCCATGAATATAGAATGCTTTTCCATCTTTTTGTGTTAAAGACCTCAATGTGAGACAGGAATCTATCAAATCCTAGAGGAGAACATAGGCAGTAACCTCCTTGACATCGGACACAGCAACTTCTTTCAAGACATGTCTCCAAAAGCAAAGGAAACAAAAGTGAAAATGAACTTCTGGGACTTCATCAAGATAAAAAGCTTCTGCACAGCAAAGGAAAATGTGAACAAAGCAAAGAGTCAACCCACAGAATGGGAGAAGATATTCGCAAATGACACTATAGACAAAGGGCTGATATCCAAGATCCATAAAGAACTCCTCAAACTCAAAACCCCCAAAACAGATAATCATGTCAAAAAATGTGCAAAAGACATGAACAGACACTTCTTCAAAGAAGACATACAAATGGCTAACAGACACATGAAAAATGTTCATCATCATAGCCATCAGGGAAATTCAAATCAAAACCACATTGAGATACCACTTTACACCAGTTAGAATGGCAAAAATTAACAGGCCAGGAAACAAGAAGTGTTGGAGAAGATGTGGAGAAAGGGGAACCCTCTTACACTGTTGGTGGGAATGCAAGTTGGTGCAGCCACTTTGGAAAACAGTGTGGAGATTCCTTGAGAAATTAAAAGTAGAGCTACCCTATGACCCTGCAATTGCACTACTGGGTATTTACCCCAAAGATATAGATGTAGTGAAAAGACAGGCCATATGCACCCCAATGTTCATAGCACCAATGGCCACAATTGCCAAACTATGGAAAGAGCCAAGATGCCTTTCAACAGATGAATGGATAAAGAAAATATGGTACATATATACAATGGAATATTATGCAGCCATCAGAAAGGATGAATACCCAACTTTTGTATAAACATGAACAGGACTGGAGATTATGCTGAGTAAAATAAGTCAAGAAGAGAAAGTCAATTATATGGTTTCACTTACTTGTGGAGCATAAGGAATAACATGGAGGACATTAGGAGAAGGAAAGGGAAAGTGAATTGGGGTAAATCAGAGGGGGAGACAAAGCACGAGAGACTATGGACTCTGAGAAACAAACAGGGTTTTGGAGGGGAGCGCCGGGGGGGGATGGGTGAGCCTGGTGGTGGGTATTAGGGAGGGCGCATATTGCATGGAGCACTGGGTGTGGTGCATAAACAATGAATCTTGGAACACTGAAAACAATAAAATAAAATTAAGATGTTAAAAAAAAGGGAAAAATATAACATAAAAGGATGTGCTAAGTCCAGTCCTAGTTGAAGGCAAGAGAAGGAAGGGAATGGCTTCTGACACAGGGCATGTAATGCATCTGGGAGACCATCTAGTCAGGGTTGGAGCTCCATGAGCATGGGGTTAATGCCATATTCCATTGCTCCCTCTATATCTAGGGTAAGGCTGGGGCTTGATGTGGAAGTCAAAGCATGATTTGGAGTCATGGCAGCACCCGCAGTCACCCGACAAAGGAGGTGACAGGAAGTCCTCCCCCTGTACATCAGCAGGTCTGTCCCTGACTTCAACTCTCAGGAGAGAACATCACCACCACCTTTCATATTCAATAGCCAACATCTACTAAGACTTATACTCTGTCTCTTTAACAGGAGTCCCCCACTTTAGGGAACACTAAGAAATCCAGCTACATTTTTTCTTGTAACACAGAAAAGAGTGTAAAAGTTAAGTCATTTCTATGCACTGAGCCTAAAAATACTTCTATATTGATCTTCCAGAAAACTAGGGCTTTGAGTCATCTGAATGTCGGTGAATTCATGTTCTTTTAAACATAACCTGATCAAATAGTTGATAACGTTTTTAATTCCTAGTAAATTCAAAAGACACATTTTGGTTGAGGAAGCACAAGTGTTATATGATAATGTTCCATCAAGTGTTAGCTATGCCCTTTCTGGAGTTATGGAAACACAATGAAACCGAATGCAATTAGTTACACAGGACAGGAAGGATCTGATTTGTACTCCATCAAGCCATTGCTACTCTACACACACACACATTATAAAGGGAAGCAAATTGCATAGGTTTTCCTACCAAGAGTACCTACGAGGAGGCTTGCGTGAGGAAAAAAAGAGAAAATACAGATGGTCTTTATACGTTGTGCCTTTCTTTCAGATCATCCAACTATGCAGCTACCAATGCTCAAAATCAGTTTAAATGGTTCTGTTTAAGTCCATTTTGTTGCAAGCATTACTGTGGGATGGTCTCTTAGATTTCACAATAAAATTTTCTCCATAAACATCAAATTTCTGTGTCATCTGGCAAATGGTAGACAGGAAAGACACAATCCTTTCAGATCTTCAGGTCAGGTGCAGTGACTATGTTCGGAGCTGCTGGACCCAAGCATGAAGGTTCTTCTCACAGGGAACTAGTCCCCAGGGGGCATGCAGAGATGGTTCCTGCCTTCCCCCCTGTTCTGCCCCGCTGTGCATGCCAGCCATCCTGCCACTCAGGCTGCAGCAGACCCCTGACCCTTACTGCTACAGAGGCTCATAAAGATATTTTTCCAGAGGCCAGGCAGAAGAGAGTCTGGTTTGATTTGTGTCCATGGCCATCAGCTGCTTGCAAGCCAAGCAGCCGTTACAGATCAATAGCATGGAAGGTGGAAAGACAGTTTCATGGTCAGGCACATGGCTTCCCAGGTCCCCTGCCCTCCCAACTATGTATGGCCACACGTAGGGCCAGCCTGGCTCTAAGAGCACCCAGAGGGTGTGTGTCCTTCATTGTCTAGGCAGACAGATACCTTGGGAACTGGGATGTTTACTTCACAAGGCAACAGCATGGGGAAATTTATAAGAAATGCAATTTCACACACCAAGGAAAAAAAAAGGACATATTTGTAATTGATGATGGGGAGGTAAAACTCTGTGTTCTTGTTCTTTCACAGTCGGTGTGAGGAGATGAATATAGGATAAGTGACACAGAAGGGGCATTAGTTGCAGATTAGTTTTCCCGACTTACAAAACCTCCCAAAATAATTTAGTAATGAAGACCTCTTCTGTGAACTGTCAACTTTATTTATTTGTGCTCCCTCCACTCTGAATCAGAGTCATTTATACACTCTTTGTGGAACGTGTCACATTCAGCCAAGAATACGGCACGCTGTATGGATTTACAGAGGGATGTGTCCTTTAAAGTCAACTAAAATGACAGTTTTTATCACATAGAATGTGACCCACAAAAATAGCTTTTTGAATTATTTCAGTGATAGACATCCACTCTTTTGGTCTAGCAATCAGTATCATTATTTCTTTTTTTTTTTTTTTTTTTTTTTAAAGATTTTATTTATTTGACAGAGATCACAAGTAGGCAGAGAGGCAGGCAGAGAGTGAGAGGGAAGCAGGCTCCCTGCTGAGCAGAGAGCCCGATGTGGGACTCGATCCCAGGACCCCGAGATCATGACCTGAGCCGAAGGCAGCGGCTTAAACCACTGAGCCACCCAGGCGCCCAGTATCATTATTTCTAACAAAGAGTGATAACGCCATTTCTCAGATAGCTTTAAAGAGCAGCCTTATAGCATTAGTTTGGGCTGTAAACAAGGTCATTTGGAGATGCTGGTGGGCTCCAGGCTCAGTAAAACCTGGAGAAGGCAGAGGGTTTGGTGTGAACCTGACCTGCAGGCAGAAGATCTGAGTCTGGGCTGGCCACCAACTGGTCAGGTGACCTCAGACAGGCCACACCCGCACTGGGGCTTTCTAGTCTACCTGCTTTACAGGGTTTAATGAGATAACAATGATCATGAAGAGCCTCTGAAATGCCCCTGGGAATACACATGGATGGTGGTTCCCCATTCTCATACTATGAGACACTCCCGGGCATGAGTGAGTGCCCCCCCCCCCATTCCCGTTCCCTCAGGTACAGATTTTAGGTCAAGGGAACAAGATGTAAGACATCCCAAACACTTCTAAGTTCAAGGGACAGGCTTCTCAGCCCACGTCCCAGCTCACTCCCTGACCTCCTTCTTCTCTTCAGTCCACATTGAGTTTCCAACAAAGGGACCTCCTGGTCTCTCATGGTCCTGATGGGGCAACTGGTCATGCTAGGCTTTGTGCCTCTTATTGATTGGTGTTGGCTCTGTATATTGGGCACTTATTCACATTCAAACTATTAATTTCAACACAGAATCTCTATTCCTCACCCACTGTACTTCCCCTTCTTGGCCCTGGTTCCGAGACATCTTCCCACTCAAAATGTCCTTTCTGTTGTCCACCCAAATTTCTGGGTTCAGTGTCGGTCCCAAATCTGGAAAAAGACTTTTCCTTACTCTACTGACCCAAGTGCATTTTTTCATCTGGAATCCATGTTCTGTCTGTCCATTATTGTGGCACAGGTTTGCACATGATCAGTATTTCTAATATTCTTTTATTTGATATTTATAAGACTTGAACTTCCTTAGAATGTGGCTTATATCTCCAAATGGCTCTGAGATAATAGATTCCTAGTGAAACTTCTTGATTGACTGCTGGTCATTAGGTTTTTTCTATTAGAGGACTGATAGAAAAAATTCCTTCACTCATTTCCTCATTCATCCAACCAATGTTTATTGAACTCCCATATGTCCCTTCAAAAACTGAATTGAGCTTTTCCAGAAGTTGTGAAACAGTGACTTGAGGAACACAACTGTGAATTACAGATAAATGTTTATAATATGATTTCCTCCCTCCCAGCTGTTTCTCTGAGTTTTGACTAGTGGCTCTTTCAAATAGGAATATTCCCTGTAGCTTTCTTCCAGTTATCTATCATTGCATGCATAACAAACCATCCCCAAATTTTGTGGCTTGAAATAAAATTTGTGATTGTCCTTCATAGTTCAGTGGATTTGCTGGGTTCAGTTACATAGTTCTTGTCCAAGTTCTGTCATATGGCTGCAGTCAGATAAGGACTGAAGTTGGGGAGACCTAAAGGCCCCCATGGGCTAGATGTCCAAGATGGCCCAGTCATGCGGTCTGAAGTTAATGCTGGCTATTGGCTGGGAGCTCAGCTGGGTTGTCACCTGGAATGTCTACATTTGGCCTCCCCATGTAGCCTGGGCTTCTTGGCCTGACGGCTGAGTTCTGAGAAAGAGCATCATGGGAACAAGCATCCAAGAGACTTGCCATTTTCAAAACTCAAGACTCCTTATGACCTTGCTTTGGAAGTCCTAGAATGTCACATCCACTGATTTCTACCAGTCAAACCAGTAAGTCAGTCCAGTCCAGATACAAAGGAGAGGAATTAGGCTCTGACTCTTGATGTGAGGAAGAGCATGTGCATATAAGGGGGGAAAGAATTAATGGCAGACATCTTAGAGACCTTCTATCATGGGCTTCCTCGAGGAAACTCCCCAGCTATCATTACCGAGTGTTTACTTTGCAGCTTTTCCCTACTTTCTTAATGACCTCCTAAGATAGGTATCAAATTTGTTCCTATACTAGAGATGACAAAAAAAGGCTCAATATGGTTATGTAACGTATTCAAGATCAAGCAAATTATAAGTGGCAGAGTTGGGCTTTAAATCCTGGTATAGCTAATTCAAAGCACAGGTTTTTCACATCATGCAATCCTGCCTGAGATTATTACGTACAGGAATGGTGCCTAAGAAAAGGAAAGATGCAAAAAAAGAAGGAAGAGAATAGAGATGCTTTCATATAAGTGACTACACTATAGCTCTCCTATGACAAGCCCTTGTTTCTTTTTAGGTAATATATTTAGATGTTCAAACTCCCAAACATTCTTGCTTTATGGAAAATGGTCTCTAATTTTAAATTAAACATTTTAAGGGTACATAATTTACCAGAATGAAAGCCCATCATATAATCTGAATTAAAATTTACTGTCAAGTAATATATTCCTACAAAATGGAACCAAAATTTTCTAGTGATTTTTAAATTATTTTGAAAATAAGGCTAAAATTAATCTTACTATCAAATCCGAGCTTTAAGAGTTAATCAGAAGATGTGGTTTGGTATTATGCTCTAAGCAAGTTGAATTTTTTCAATAAATATTAACATCATTAAAATAAAACACGATTCAGAGAACAAGGAATGCCATTGTTTTTGCCTCATTTCCTTTCAGCGGCAGGAGGCAGCACTGGTCAATTAATGGCTTTTCCAAAAGAAGAGACATTTCCTTCCATGACATGTTTTCATCTCTGCTCTTCATTGGGTGACATGTGGCCTTCTTGAGGAGTGCCTTCCCAGTCCCTATTTGAAGCGCTACTTCGAACAGGAGACTTTATTTTGGGGAGAGAAAGATTGACAAAAGCTTCCTATGCGTCTTAAGTTTTCAGTTTCCTTATAAAATGGTTCTTCCCCTGATAAGGAACAAGTAGGAAATAAGGAGAAGGCAAAGATAAAGAGGTAAATCAACCATTCGTAGTATCACACTTAACTGTGGGCAGGAAATGTTGAGTTGTACGCACACCTACTGGGGAGGGTTGGTCCCTTGAAAATGGAAATCTTCTGGGCCAAGGGTATTCTTGGCTTTAGCCCACTAGCATGTGATTGAGCTGCTAAGAGTTGAGGGAAGAAATTCCTTTTTTTTCCTGTGGGTTTTTTTAAAGAAGGGCGGGCAAAAATAGTGATTATCTAAGCAGTGCTGCCCCCTGCTGGTAGCAGTTATGCAACCCTTAAGACGGCTGTTTCCTATTTCCTGGTTTCCAGTATCCGCTGGAAGTGTTTGGAACTCTAAAATTCTGCGCGATAATCCAGGTCATACTAGGCCTGCCCACCCCACCTCTTCTGCATAGTGGAAGCTGCAGTCAGCCCTTGGAGGGGAGATGACTAGTTCATTAACACAGCTTTCAGTTCAGATCGCTTTCTACATACCACCCATTTCATTGCACACCCAGTGCACAGAATTCACAGTTCCAAAAGAGACCATGTTCTACATCACTGTGCTTCTTACGTGTTCTTTTTAAAAGATACGTATGGAAGTTGGGGCTCTATGGAGAATCTTAGCCTTGGGATCTGACCCATTTAACTTAGAACTGTCAGAATTTTCCTTAAATACCAAAATATGATTTGTGGGATATAGGTAGAATTTGTGGTTCCCTACTTCTCTTTCATGGAATAAAAATAATAGAAAAATTTTACCTCCTATTCTGTAGTCTAATTTCTGGAGAAAGGATTCTTTCATAACAAGCTAATGAGTGGAAGATGGAATTAAGAGAAATGAATTTGATATTTACAGATAGTTCCAACAGGCTCTAAATTTTCATGCATTTAGCTAATTTCTTAAAAGACTTCATTAATACTTGAGCCTTCAATATAATTCAAGGGATCAAAGAAAATTGTGTGTACAGTTTAACTGGTCAAGGTTTATTAGGAAGTTCAGAATCTCACAGCAGCCTGGTAGGACCATTAATCAAAAATTTTAACCAGCTCATCTGTTCTTTTGATACCTATCCATACATTTTGATCAACTGGTTTAGTTACTAGTTCCAAGATGGCATCCATGCTACATTCATGAAGATGAAATTGAGAGCTTTTACACTTCCACATCTAATAAGATTTTTTTTTACAACTATAACACAGCTTCTGTGTTAGAATTCTTATCAAGAAACCACATTGAGATACCACCTGACACCAGTTAGAATGGTCAAAATTAGCAAGACAGGAAACAACGTGTGTTGGAGAGGATGTGGAGAAAGGGGAACCCTCTTACACTGTTGGTGGGAATGCAAGTTAGTGCAGCCACTTTGGAGAACAGTGTGGAGATTCCTGAAGAAATTAAGAATAGAGCTTCCCTATGACCCTGCAATTGCACTGCTGGGTATTTACCCCAAAGATACAGATGTAGTGAAAAGAAGGGCCATCTGTACCCCAATGTTTATTGCAGCAATGGCTACGGTCGCCAAACTGTGGAAAGAACCAAGATGCCCTTCAACGGATGAATGGATAAGGAAAATGTGGTCCATATACATGATGGAGTATTATGCCTTCATCAGAAAGGATGAATACCCAACTTTTGTAGCAACATGGACGGGACTGGAAGAAATTATGCTGAGCGAAATAAGTCAAGCAGAGAGAGAGTCAAGTATCATATGGTCTCACTTATTTGTGGAGCATAAAAAATAACATGGAGGTCATGGGGAGATGGAGAGGAGAAGGGAGTTGTGGGAAACTGGAAGGGGAGATGAACCATGAGAGACTATGGACTCTGAAAAACAAACTGAGGGTTTTGAAGGGGCGGGGGGGGTGGGAGGTTGAGGAACCAGGTGGTGGGTAATAGGGAGGGCACGTACTGCATGGAGCACTGGATGTGATGCCAAAACAATGAACACTGTTATGCTGTAAATAAACAAAAAAAAAAAAGTCAAAAAAAAAAAAAAAAGGCCTTGCGATGCCTTCATCCTCTCTCTAGTCGAAGCCTCTCCCTACTCATGGTGCCTACAAGAGACTTTCTGTGATTCATCCCACCTGACTTTGGTCTCTTCTTCTCTTGATAGCACCCGGGATTTATGTTCTCAGTTCTTGCCTTTTACAGTGAAAACACTTCTCATTTTTTGTGTGTGTGCGCGTGGGCACGTGTGTACCCAGACACGTGCTTGTGCAGTGCTGTAGCGTAAGTTAAGCTGTAAGCTTCCCGAAGACAGGTACTGAGTCTTTTATTTCTTTGATACTGTTCAGAAGGGCCTGGTTTAATGTACTGAGGCAAGAGACTAAATGGTGTTCACTGGGGTGCTTGGCATTTCTCAGTGAACCGGTTATAGGAGAAACCTCACAGAGGGTACCACGTCTTGCCCTCCCTAACAAATGTGTCTTGTTTCTCTGGAGACATGCTGTCTGCTTATCCTGCAGCCTGCCTGTTTTCTAGTCAGTACCAATTAGCATAATTACTATCTCCAGGCCTTGCCCTTTATCGATCCTGGTAGTGGAAGCAGTTTACAGTTAAGAGTCTTGCTGACCGAAGGTACAAATACATTCACCGGGAGCTCTAATAGAGTTTTGTCCCTTTTCTTGCTTTTCGGAATGGCTTCTGTCTGCTTTTGTTTTTAGATTGTACATTCCTGATTCTCATTTCCCCCAAGTTTCCATGGCAGAAATTCAGGAGATCACTTAACCCACTGACAAAAGTTTGGTGGCAATACAGACTAACGTGATCAACCTGTCAAAATAAGCATAAAGCCACATAAATAATCAGCAAGGTATTTATCAAATACCATGGCAGCACCATATGGAGGGTTATTCAGGGTTTTTTAGTTAATAGAAAGGGTTGAGGCTGGAGTCTCTGGGTTCTGAAAAGACTCTCACCACGACGCTATTAAAGAAATGAACTAACAGCGAGCAAGCTGGCAAAACACCAGCCTATATCCTGAGCCATTGTCAGAAAAAAACGCATTCCTGAGCCTCTGGAAATTTAGAAATATGAGGTGACATTTCCTGACATAAAGAAGACTGTTTCTCATTTAGACAAGAGGCGTACCAAGCCAAGGAATTTGTTATATAATATTAAAATATCACTCTATATAATAGTGAATACGTAGCTTGTGCATCTTTGGATGTATATAAAACGAGCTTCCAGGAGCAAAGATGGGCATAAAGACAGGTAAGGTCAGGAAACTCTTTTAAGGGCAGCTAACTCAGAAGCCTCAGTGGGAGGGCAAGTGTCTTGAACTTCCTGACCCCATTCTGATGGAGGCTGCTGGACTCTGATGGGAGAAGGACTTGCATGGGGCTTCCAGTTGTGGGCATGAAGATGTGTACTACGTAATAACTCCTGGGTGTGTCAGTCACACAGCTAGACACACACACACGCGCACACACATACACACATGCACACACACAGAGTACAGCCTTGGTTCTACCAAGCCCCAGCAAGGCTCAGTGAGAAATGCCTTGACTGATTCATATTTCCTGGGATGAGAGAGGAGAAGATGGGAAGACACATGGTATGAATTTGGCATCCCTGCCCTTATGGGCATTCCTTTCTCCCTCATCCCTCTCCAAACACTGGCCAAAAAGAGGTACCATGTCCCTGGCTCCACACCTGCTGAGTCTTTGTTCTATAGAGACTGACGGGAGTGGGTCATCAATATTATCTTCTTTCTGTTAGATTTACTTTCCCCCATGCCGGCATCTAAAGAGCCAAATGAGATTTCCCTTTATTAGAATGATGCTAAGATGTGAGATTCCTCCTACTGGAGAGAAGTGTGACAGCTCTAATTCCATGCGAATAATATCCAGTACCTGCCCTCATTTGGTAATCGATTTGGCTGTTTGTATAAAGGCCACGTGTAGGTGATACGTAGGCACGTGTATGAGGTTTTGGCTTTTATTTTGATTTAATGATACTTAGTGTGATAAATACTGTTTTTGTGTGCCCACTATGGATTCTCTCTTCTTTTGGCGGAATAGATGGATTCTTCCCTGGAAAGCCAGCCCTTTCCTACTCTTACCACTTGTTTATGGAGGTAAGGATACTTTTGCTCTAGGGGTGCTCATGTGATGCAGACCTGACAAATAAGTGCTTTTGATCCCTTTAACATAGTGTGTGCTTAAGGGATTGTTAGGAGTTGAATCGTTCACTCCTCAAAAAAGATTATTTGAAATCCTAGCCCTTAGTACTTCAAAACGTGGTATTATTTGGAGATAGATTCTCTTCAGAGAAAATCAATGTAAAATGAGGTCATTAGGGTGAATCCCAATTCAAGATGATGGGGGTTCCTGCCTATGAAAGGGGGAATTTGGACACTGAAATATGGATAGAGGGAAGACAGAGAAGGCACAGGCAGAAAGCAATCTGTAAGCCAACGCTTCCGGAAACTGGGACAGAGGCACGGAATAGATTCTCTCTCATAGGCCGCGGAAGGAGTGAATCCTGCTGATTTTGGACACCTGGTCTCCAGAACAGTGAGAAGATAAGTTTCTGCTGTTTAAACCACCCAGTCTATGGTCCTTTGTGATAGCAGCCCTAGCTAAAGAATATGGGAATGGTCATGTGATTTAAGCCCAGCAAATCCCAAGGAATCTTGGGATTTTTATGAAGCAATTGGGAAAGAGATGATCTCTTTTCTTTTATAACTGTGAGAAAGTCAGACTCAGACTCTGAGACTGCCAAGTGGACAGAATCTTCTAGATCCTGATGCCAGCCAAACCAGGGTAGAGCAGAGATCGTGAGAGACAGATGTGCTCCTGATGACATTAAGGCACAGGATTAAAACATTTGAAATAGCTTCCTGACCTTGAATTTTCAGTTACACTGGCCAATGAGATCATTTTGCTGGCTCCAGTTGAAATGGGTATTCTATCAATCCTGTAGCTATCTCATTGAAAAAGTCCCACCCAATCCACTTAGTACCTAAGAGTGGATGTGGGGCATGACTGAGCTACCAATGTGGCAAGAGCTGCCATCGGTTCATACCTATTATTGCATGAAAATGGTTCAAAACAATAAAAGGAAGTCTGGAAAAAAATCCTCGTCATTATGTTCTACATTATTATATGTCACAATTATAAAAGGTTGAACTCACATGGACTGTGAGCTCTTCCAGAAAAGTCATCTTGCCGCACAGGCAGTGACTTGAAAAGAATACGTTTTCAATAGAGAAGTGTGAAATTAAGTTGAATCACTCAAATATTACTGACACAGGTCAAATCTGTTTGCAATGATCTCTGATGTTTTCTTCATGCTATTCCCAAACGATATCCATGAGACAGATACTTGTAAGAGAGGAAAGCTTTAGAAACATCACTTTAACACTAAGAAATAAAAAATACAGTTCCTCTCAAGGACACAGATGGTCAAAACATTTCTATAATTGCCACTTTGGGATGCTCGCACAGGTGCATACAAGAAAGTTTTCTTAGGGAAGGAGAGCAGTCCCAGACTTTCTTGGTGGAATGGCTCCGAGCGGGTGTATAGACACTGGGGGGCTTGCTGCTAGGCCAGATTGGGACTTCTATTAAGAGTCAGTGGTGAAAACCTGGCCCAGGACAGCCATGACCCCGAGTGATTGCCATCTGTTGATTACTGGTTTCAATCCAAATCTTCGGTCTGGCATCCACATTAAAAAAGATATACACACATATTAGCATCAAAATAATTAACCAACCACTACAGCATCTGTGCTAAGGGGAGAATGAATGGGCCATTTTAAATGCATGGTCCATTCACGCTTAAAGGTGACCCCTGCAGTAACTCTGGGCACCCACCTGGATGATTTGGCTGGCTTGGAGCAAGGTTCTGATTTGCTGAATTCTGGGATAAATAATGGATTTTTCAAAACTAGAATCTCAAGAGAAAAAAATATGGTTATCCATTTTTTAAAAAATATTTTATTTATTTATTTGATAGAGATCACAAGTAGGCAGAGAGCCAGGCAGAGAGAGAGAAGGGGAAGCAGGCTCCCTGCTGAGCAGAGAGCCTGATGTGGGGCTCGATCCCAGAACCCTGAGATCATGACCCGAGCCGAAGGCAGAGGCTTAACCCATTGAGCCACCCAGGCACCCCTCCATTATTTATTTTTGACAAAGGATATCTTTTATCTAAAAAAAAAAAAAAGATTTAGAACAGCTTCCATAGAGATACATAATAACATAGCTCCCTAATATAGATTTAAAGTAAAAAAAAAAAAAATACAAGGCAAGGAGAAAATAAAATTTATGAAAATCAGATGGTGCCAGGAGGGAGCCTAGTATTAAGAAAGCATGTCCTACTCCTACAGTCCTAGATATTTACTTGTGGTTGGCTTTCTGACATGAAATATGAAGAGGAAAACTTGATCAGTTCCAAGAATCAGTCTCTACAGAGTAAACACAAACACACACGGAAACAAAACCCCCTTAGTTCAGAGAAAGAACAACATTGCCTGATGTGGACACTAGGGACGAATTTTCCTTCCATATAGTGGCATTTCAGGGATACAGAGAACACGAGACTCTGCTCTTCATTTTGTAAGACCACTATCCCACTTCTCCCTTTCGTCTTCCCTTATTTTCCTGATAATAGTAAAAACAATCATAGTTGTTATTGACCAAGCCCTTACTGTGAGGCAAGCATTGTGGGAATTACTCTACTTATAGTATTTCGGTACACAGGGCAACAAACTTGTGATGTGGTAGCAAATAATATTGCCAATTCACAGATGAAGACAGGCTTGGGGCCAGAGTGACATAGTCAGTGGTTAGTGGATCTGTCTGACCCCAGAAGTTTCTGTCCTTATCTGTTGCAAGACACAGCTTTTAAAGAAGCGTTTTCAAGATAGCTAAGAAAACATCTTTAAGTAGCTTCTATTGGTTTCTTTTTCCCTAAAGCATTTTCCCAAAGGCCCAGGTTGCTTCTGATGATTCTATCAGGAAAACGAGATAATAATCTTGTTAACAGATCATGTGTGGTATCATAAAAGTTTATTGTGCATCATGTTTATTTCATGAGACAGAAGCCTAAAATAGACCTTGTTAAGAGTCTAAATTTCAACATATCAAATGCAAAATGCTCCTCTTTGCTCTTCTTTGAACTTCCCAAGCTCAGGGTGAGCAGAGGATTGTTCTGGGTGGGGAAGCCAGTTTATGAGGTAGCCAGGCTGGCCATTCATCCCAAAAGTCCTAGACCTGTCATGCCTATTGACCTGACATCCCGTGTGTTGCACGGCTTAGTTATACTGGTCTGAGGGGTGAAGGTGACTAAGGACAGCATCCTGTCCAACACACTCCCCTTTTGGCAGCGTCAGCCAGAAATATTTTCACAGCAGAGGATGCTACAAGAACAATATGGAGGCAGCATGACGAAGGGCAACAGAAGTACTGGTTTCTAGGCAATAGGCACACTATCAAAATTTAATGTCTTAAAAGGAGCTACTGTTGCTCAGTCTGGGCAAAACTGTTATGGGACAAAAGGTAGAGACAAACACAGCTCTGCAAACATATCATGTGAATGCATACACGCACAGCGCAAAATCCATAATGAGAGTAAATGGACTGAGCCTACCATCTGCAATCATGGTCACGTGTTAGATATTTCACCTCTCCGCCATTATATCTCTGTCCTCTGTCAGATCCCAAATGTCACAAGCTCAGCACATGACAGAAATGATTTCTTCTGAAATCTAACACGACAACATGCTCATGATCATTTGTATTAGTGAAGATGGTGAAAAGGGCAGAGTAGTAATGGACAGAGAAAGAGAACAACACCTATCTTGGTAAGATCCACTCTCCTTGGAGAACAGAGTAACAGTAGGGGCGGGTAAGGAATTGGGAACTGAAGACAGAGCAAAACCAGGAAGGAATCTATACACCCAGCCTTCCTGCAATGAGTCTCCTGAAATGTTTGTTAACAAGTTTGTTTATTCACAGCAGGACACATTTCAAACAGATCTGTTTGAAGATGCATTTAATTACTGTCATGTTGATAATGAATCTTCTCCCTCTTCCACCCACAAACTTAATTGTATGTATACCCCATCTTCCCTCATCAGGCTCACTTCCAGATAGCTTTCCTTCCATTCAAAGCAAATTCAAAATCCTTTCCCATTCTTCTTGCTTTCCTTTAGATTTTCACCATCAATTAGTTCCTTCCCTGTTTTTGTTCTTTCCTTCTCAACTAGTGTTTTGCCACTTTACTTCAGTTTCAGGTAACTCCCGTCTTGAAAATAACCCTCCATGGTGGCACTCTTTTTTTTTTTTTTTTAAAGATTTTATTTATTTGACAGCGAGAGAGAGAGAGATCACAAGTAGGCAGAGAGGCAGGCAGAGAGAAAGAGAGAGGGAAGCAGGCTCCCTGTCAAGTAGAGAGCAGAGAGCCTGATGTGGGACTCGATCCCAGGACCCTGAGATCATGACCTGAGCCGAAGGCAGCGGCTTAACCCACTGAGCCACCCAGGCGCCCCCATGGTGGCACTCTTTAATCTTCCTAATTTCGTTTCCATTCCAGCTTCTAGAACGAGGCATCTGTATCAGTGGCCTCACCTTAGCGGCACCGTGGGATCCTGGGGAACTTTCACTGATCTGGGATGTAGCCTTACCACTGCTAGCTCTTAATCTTCATGGGATTCTCACAGGGAGCCAAGCTAGAGATGCACTAATTTATCCTGGTGTCTGTTAACTCCTCCAACACTTTCTCTTCTGGTTTATGATCACTTCACTTCTCTCAGATTTGTCTTGCTAAGTCAATCCATGGTCTCATGACGAGATTCCATCAATCTTTTTCAGATCTTCTCTATTTCCTTCCTGGACAATTTCTACCTCTGGTCTCTGGGCATGTGGTTCCAGCGCCCTGACTGACTTCCACACCTGTTCCCAGAAGTTCCATTTCCTCACTCATTAACATGGTGCCACGCTTCACAGAGTCACCTGAGCTGGAAATCAAGGCCTCGTGGTCAACACTGTGACTTCAGATTCCATATTCCACCTGTCACCATGTCCTGCTATCTCTACCTCTTAAAACCCAAGTATCTATCTCCTCTTGTCCATTTCCACTGCTTGGCTTGGGGTTTGATCATTGTTGCTGAGAATCATGGAAGTTTTCATAATTAGTCAGATTCCAGTCTTGAGCCCCTCATATTTTATCTTCTCTATTGCTCCCCAATATGGAACGAAGCTCCTCTACCACATGGCTTCCCTCTGCTTTTCCATGATAATCACCCCTACTTACTTCCCCATGCACCTTGTATCTAGCAACTACAAGCTCCTACCAAGCCCACATATTTCATAAGTCATTGTGCTTTTCAGGTGGTTCTGTCACAATTTACTATTTTACTCCTCTCAGCCTGGACTAATGGAGAAGAGTGCTTTTGTATCTTCATATCCCTAAGCCTATCACAGAATCTGGCATATAGTAAGTGGTCAATAAATTTTGGTTCAGTGAAGAAATACATTAATATGCAATTCTCTTCTGACTGGTGGGCATGGCCTTATCTAACAGCTAATATGTAAACAACTTTTGTAGAGTAATTAACACAGGCAGGCAAGGATGAAAGAAAGAAATTCGAACCACAAGTGATTCTGAGCCCAGGGGAGGCTAAGTGGGCAAGGGGGAGGAGAGAGGCAACACATATTAGGGAGAGTGCCGCCCACTGACTCAGCTCTGCTGTGGGTGCCCTGGTTCTCTGTCAGGTCTAATTTTATGCATATAAGAAATCATTTCTTTAAGACAAGCTCAATGCCACATAGGCGTTTCATTACAGGTCGAATAGGAGACAATAAAACTTCCTGGAGACATAATAATGGCATGAACACATTTGTAGATATGGTCTGGCTCAGTATTTGAATAAGAACTGTATTTACTACAGAAGGCCAATATTCTGAGCACCTCTGCCATTTGAAATAGGAGATCATTGATTGGCCAGACAAATCAAAGGAATGAAAGATTTGTAGGGATGGGGTCGCCTCCTCCCACAGAAAGTGAAATGGTTCTTATTTAATGTTTTATTTCATTCTTCCTATTTTATGCCCATTGCTTATGAATTAATTTGATTTCCAATATGTGGGTGGCTGTTATATGGGCTTCTGGTCTTCCCTTCTGTGAAATACTGATTTTATAATTCACACGGAGAAATACACATTTCTTCAGCTTCAACATCACTTGTCTGGGAGCAACTTAGCAGGGAGACTATTGAATCATCAGCAGTAAATTGTGTTCTCTGGGATGCAAACCTCTAATTGCTAATGCATTAATTAAAACAACTTGGGATTCTTTTGCTTCAAGAAGCAAAGCATATAAAAATCACCCAGTTGCCTTTTTTTTGACATATCGCCCTCATCCCCTTCCTAGATATTAGGAATGAGAAAATGAAGATAATTTTATGCACATTTCTGACAACCAGTTTAGGGTTCTGTAATGATAAAGAACAAATTTTAACAAACGTTTCTCTGGCTTTGACGAACCACTTTCTGGATAAATGGTTTAATTAATAAAGAGGATGCTTCCTTGGGTTGAATCATGCAGCTTTCACACAGAGGCTGCTTAGCTAAGAAAGCAAAGGGACTACTCCACTCCTTTTAGGTGCCGGGATAATGTGTCCCTGTCCACAAGATGGCAGTAAATGTTTGATGAGTCTATGATAATTTTCATCTTTTGTGTGTGAAGGGGTGGGTAGGAGAAAGGAGAGTAAGACTTGCTCTAGAAGAAAGTTTTATTTGATTTTTATTTTGTTTTATATTTTTGTGTCAAATAAAAATTAGTATGTAATTAAAATGATTTCAAGTGGGTGAGTTACATGGCTTATTGTAACAGTTAAGGTGTGTATCATAACAGAATATAATTGTATATGACAAAAGAAGATAAAAATTAACATGTGGATTAGAGTAATTACAGCATTTTAACTATGCTGACTAATAATTTGAAAATACAGTTTACCCTTACCTTTACAATGTGGGGTGTTGGGGGTGCTGACCCCCATGCAGTTGAAAATTCATGCATAACTTTTGGTTCCCCTGAAACTTAACTACTAATAGCCTACTCCTGACTGGATGCCTTACCGATAACATAAACAGGCAGTCAACATATTTTGTATGTTACATGTACTGTATATTATAGTCCCACAATAATACCTACCTTTTCTTCTTCTTCTTCTTTTTTTTTTTATATATTTTAGGCTATGCAGTTCATCTATACGTTTTCTCAAATTGCTATGAGTCTCCAAAAAATTTCCCAATATATCTATTGAAAAAAATCCACAGTAAGTGGACCAGGACTGTTGAGATCCATGCTACTCAAGGGTCCACTGTATGTGAACGAATCAATTTGTTTCTGAATCCTAGATGACTGAATGCTACATACAAGAGTTGTAAGTGATGCTGGGGTGTAGATATTATGCAGGAGCCAGTGGAGAACTCCTGAAGGTTTTTGAGCTGAGGAGTAAGCCTTGCAGCAGGTCCTCAGAAAGAACAACCTGGAATGTGTGTGCAGGATGGATGGAAATAGAAATGAAGAGAAACTCACTGTGCCCTTGTGGGTAGTTCTGGAGAGAGGCAGCTGTAGGGTCATATCCAAACGATGATCCTAAAGCCAGGACCATTAGCTTCATTTCTTAAGGTCATTTTCCCATGGATAAAAACTAAAAGGTTGGACCAGGTGGTTCTTTTCAGCTCCCAAACCCACAGGCCTGGCTAGGATAACAGAGACAGGGGAATGGATACAAGAGAGGGTAGCAAGGCAGGCAGAGCAGCCCCTGGTCTCCGAGTGAAAAGTGAACGGAGAGGGACACCTGGGTGGCTCAGTGGGTTAAGCCTCTGCCTTCAGCTCAGGTCATGATCTCAGGGTCCTGGGATCGAGCCCCACATCGCGCTCTCTGCTCAGCGGGGAGCCTGCTTCCTCCTCTCTCTCTGCCTGCCTCTCTGCTTACTTGTGATCTCTCGCTGTCAAATAAATAAATCTTAAAAAAAAAAGTGAACGGAGGGACATGGTGAGGGCATGCTGGCAGAAAGGGGAAGGCAGAGAAAGGGAGAAGAATTTTATGCAGCTGGAAAGATAATGGGGGCGTAAGTAGAAAATGGCAACCCCAGCCTTGTGCAGAATATATTTTCAGCTTTCAACTATTGGTACACTGGCAATATTTGTAGGATTTGGATCATGGACACAAGGATGGCTTATGTGAATCCGAGTATTTGCATAAATGATCTGAATAGAAAGCACAGCAACAGTCATGGGTGTTTCCATTCTTCCCTTCTTAATAAATACAGAGTTCAGCGCAGACAGCATCACCAGAGAAGGCAGAGAGACCTTTATATGTAATATTGGAACAGAGGAAACACAGGCAGTCCTTCATATACAAAGATGGTACTGGGGAGCCGTCTCCTGGGAGCTGGGCTCCACTCTGCTTTCCTGCCGTGGGGCAGCACCAGGCTCACGCTGCCCCCCGTGCACTCAGGGAGTGACAGGCAAACAAAGGAAAGCATAGAGGAAGTACAGGCTGAGTCCGCAGGAAGACTCTGTCCTTAGTCCAATGTTATTTCAAGAGCATACGCCACCAAGTGAGGTTTTCTCCCCACTCAATTCTGACTACATTTTTTGTGTGTGTGTGCAAAAAGGACAAATGTGAAGTCAACAATAGTTATCAGGGAGTGATTCAAACAGTGCAATTTCCAGGGCTGTCACAAGATGAGATCAGACACCCAGCCTAATCTCCTGGACCGCAACACTATACGGTGACAAGTGACATCTAGAAGGGTGGATGGGTGGGAGGGAGGGGCAGGGATGGGCCACCAGATCATTGGAAATCAGAGTCTGTTTGAGGCCTGTGAATCTGAATGTGATTTCCAAACTTCCTAAAAATCTAAAACACTTTTCCTGACAGTCTGGTGTGGCTCACTTATCGGGGACTGTGGAGATAATCTGAAGACAAATGACAGCTTTTAGAGACCACCAGTTAACTTCCTCAGTTGCTAACGATAAACATGTTAACTCTTCATTTAAACCAAAACTAAGAAAGTACTATCCAAATTTCTATTTTTTTTTTGAAATCTACATTTCCTTCTTCTTTTGAAAGTGTTAACAGTTAATGTTTTTTACAGTGTGACTGGAGTTGGTACAAGATAAGGCCATAAGATTACTGAAAGGAGGAGTTTAAGGAAAAGAAAGAAACCTGTAAAGGAAGGAATCAAGGGCTAAAGTAATTTTTGAAAAGGGAGATGAAGAAAACAGGCCTCATGTGATTGAAATTAATTTTCTGCCTTGATATTAACCATTATAGCTTAGGTCTCATTCATTTGGGGCCTTCCTTTTTAGGGATCTGTCTTTGTGGTTTGACTCAAGCCAGCTTGAGCAGCTCCGTGCAGAAACCGTGATTAATTCTTTCCTCCCCAACAACATCGACTCTGCCAGCACCTGGTGACAGCACACATTTGCACGTGCTGCATGAATCAATGAATCACCCCTTTGCTTCTCTCCCTCTTAGCTTACATGGGCTCACAGATGCATATTAACCATAAAAAAGTAACATTGTTGCAACACAACACATCGTAGGAAGTTAAACTTGATGTTACATAGTCAATATAAGTGAGAACCAAACATAAAAATCATGATATAAATGATTTGGAGATTATTCTCACTATTCCTTCTTCCTTTCCTCCTTCCTATATGTGCTGGTATTTATTCTCTGGAAGGTACGAAGATTGCTGAATGACAGAAGAAACCTTAAGGTAATCAAGAACAGCCTTTGCCTTATAATGAAGTTGTTCTACTATATCCTTTTTATCCCCCTTCTTATTTTTCTTAGATTTTATTTATTTATTTGAGAGAGAACACAGGCAGGGAGGAGGGGCAGAGGAAGAGGGAGAAGCAGCTCCCTGCTGAGCAAGGAGCCCTACATAGGACTTGATCCCAGAACCTTGGGATCTTGACCTGAGCCGAAGGCAGATGCTTAACCAACTGAGCCACCCAGGTGCCCTGTGTTATTCTACCCCCACCCCCATTTTTTAAAGAAAGAGAGTGGTGGTGGAGAGGGGTTGAGGGAGAGGGAGAGAATCTTAAGGAGACTCCACACCCAGCATGGAGCCCAACATGGGGCTCCATCTCATGACCCTGAGATCATGACCTGAGCTGAAATCCAGATTCAGACGCTTAACCCACTGAGCCATCCAGGTGTGCCTGTTCTATTATACTCTTGACAAGAGTCTTATGACTTCTGGCTGAACATGAGTAGTGATGAGGAATGCGTCACCCCTCTAGACATCCTGTTCTATATGTAAACCTGTGAGTATCACGCTGCTCCTCCTTATCATTTGGGGCAAATCTGGGTCTCTGTGACTCCTATTTTATTGGTCCCACTTCTAACCTATAAATAAGGAATAATTCCAAGTCCTCCACATCATGGTCCTTAAAATATCTGAAGTCACATATCACGTCCATCCTTCAACTTCTCTTTTTTTTTTAGTCTAAACTCCTTTGTTTTTTTTCTCACCATTCTTTATCTATCTGGACCTTCCTCCCAGATAGAGGATGCTGGTGATGGGGTTATCACATTCCAGAAACATGAACAGGCCTGGGGAGGGGACGCTGTTCCCAGCTATCTGCAGATTATGGTTTGTGAAATACTTGAGGGGGTGTGTGGCTGCAGCTCCAAGTGATTCATTTTCAGAAAATGGAAAGACTGTCCAAAAAAAGAATCAATACCCACCTCCCCCATCTCCAGACTTGTGATTTTCAAACTTAAGCTTACACCAGAATCAGCTGGAAGGGAACACAGTAATAGGTCCTGTCTCCCCAGAGCTTCTGCTTCAGCAGGTCTAAACCAAGCCCTGAGAACCTGTGTCCCTAACCTGTGCCCACATGACACCAGTGCCTTGGGTCCAGGACCATCCTGGAGAACCATGGCTTAGATAATGAAGTGAAGCTGAGATGTGCTACCAGGGAGGAACAGAAGACTCAATGTTGACTGTAAGTCACACAGACCAGGCCTGAGATTAGGGTGACATGCCTAGTACCAGTGCCTGCCTAGGGAGCAAAATGCAAGAAAGGTGCTCATTCCCAGAGCTTCTGTAAGTTCAAGGCCATGCATAGGAAGAGCCAGTTGCAAGCAAGCCTGGGCCACACAAGCTGCTGGCTGGATTAGTTTTCATGCTGCAATGTGGCCTCCATGGTAGGTAGAATATTGGCCCTCCAGGATGGGAGGGTTCCTAGTTCCTCCACCATCCTGGTGACTACCTCTTCCGGTTATAAATGTCTCACAATCCCCCCAGCAAAAAAAAAAAAAAAAAACAAAAAAAAAAACAAAAACCTGTGAAATTTTGGGTAACGTTATAGCAGGGTGGCGTTCTAATAAATATTTAAAATCAAAACGTACAAGAGTAGATTTTCAGGTTTCATTCAAATCCTGAAAATATGAACATTGAATGTCTTTTCCAGAGCAAGTGAGATCATACAAAGGACAGCAGGTTGTACTAAGTACAGGTTGAGATCCATGAACTATTTTCATATCATTTCCATCCTCAAAAGCTTTCCTGTCTCCTAGGAGACCGGCATGTAAATAAGTGATACGGCATCACAGAAGATACTGAATAGAGAGGTCCAGTAAGAGGACTACTGACCAACTGCCGTGTTGGTATGGAGCACGTAGGGGTCCTACGCTCCACATGTATGTTAATGATCGTGTGCTTCAAGTACATTTATTTAAGAGTTATTGCTCCTACCTCTGAGAAGTCTGAAATTGGTAGCTGGACATTCCAGATAAAGAGGAATGACAGGGAGAAACCGGACTTGGCAATGCTGTTCACCAGCCACCACACCTTCCTCCACAGCAGCTGGTGGCCTGGAGAAGCCACGGCTCCCCCTAACTTTCTCACTCTTTCACAGGAAAGAAATCCAGTCTCAAGTTTGGCAGCAACAAGAAGAATTCCTCTGTTCCCTCCCCAGACGCGAGGTAGAACTTCACCTTCATAACCAAGACAAAGAAGTGCTAGCCAGAAGATATTTTTGAAGGTCTCCATGGAAGGTTTCACAGGGGGGCCTGTAAGTTGTTATTCCAGACTGCATCTCTGTGTCCCCTTTATTTATTTATAAGATTTTATTTATTTATTTGACAGACAGAGATCACATGTAGGCAGAGAGGCAGGCAGAGAGAGAGGAGGAAGCAGGCTCCCCGCTGAGCCGAGAGCCCAATGCAGGGCTCGATCCCAGGACCCTGATATCATGACCTGAGCCGAAGGCAGAGGCTTTAACCCACTGAGCCACCCAGGTGCCCCTCTGTGTCCCCTTTAAAGTCATTTGCTGAAATTCTAGCTGCCAACGTGATGGTATTTGGTGGTGGGGACTTTGGGAATGATTAGGTTTTGATGAGGTCATGAGGGTGGAGCCCCATGATAAGAAGAGATGAAGAAATGAAAGAGATGACTTTTCTCTCCACCACATGAAGATAGGACCAGAAGATGGTCATCTGTAACTCAGAAAGAAGACCTTCCACTAAGAGCCTAACTGTGCTGGCATCCTGATCTCAGACTTCCAGGCTCCAGAACTGAGAGAAACAAATGTCTTAAAAAAAAAAAAATTAAATTAAATTAAAAAAAAAATAAAAAAGTAAGCCAGCCAGGCTACTAAACTCTGTTCTAGGAGCCCGAACTAAGACAGATGCTTATCAGTGGACTCTTCCTTTGTGTCATGTTACTCTGTTGTTTGAATTTCCTTTCTTTCTTCATTTTAGTCAAATTAACCACTTTTTGTGAAAAGAGAGAAACATCCACCAGTAACCAGCAGGTTTTCTAAGAGTCTCTAGTATCCCTCTTCAGGGTGTACTCAGTGCTGGGGATGATTGGAGCTCAGATCCCAGCTTGTGATGATAGAGTCTAAAGTCCGTATTTAGGGGAACAGAAAACTTTAAAGCCCTTCGGGACTGAGGAAGTGCCCTGTTGTAGAAGAGGGAAGGGAGAAACTAAGGCAGAGCCTTGGTTTTCCATTAAGTCTGTACTTCCTGTGGCAAGGATTCCCTTTCTCTCTGGGTGAGTGGATGGATAACACTGGACTCTAGGCACACTGTATTTCAAATGATCTGTTTCCTACATCTGGATCAATTTCTTAAGTTAGGAAGGGGGAGGCTTGGGTTTTAGTCCTGTGTGACTTTATACATAACACCTTTCCCATTATTCATCTACAAAACTAGGGACTTAGATTAGATATGTGTAAAGTCTCATCTACCTCTTAAATTGTCTACATTTCTTTGGTTTGGGGGTACTAAATGTAGAAGCGATCCAAATTGTGTTTTCTCTATCAGTTAAGAAGCTGCTAAGATGTCACCTTCTCTCTGCACAAGAGGAATGGACACTTCCCATCAGCAGCTTGGCTGTAGCCCTCTGCTAAAAGATGTCCTCCCACCCACCAAATTGCGCATTCCAGGCTTGTCACACAACCGGAGCCTGTCACTGCACGTCACCGGGCTAATTTGTCCTAATCCCATCAAGTTCATAGCCCTGTGGATGAGTTTTCCTATTGGCAAGCTCAAGGCTGATTAACGGGCAATTAGAACGGGGAACATAGAGGTAGAAAGGGTCAGCAGGAGGGGATGGGTGAATATTACCTGGAGTAATTCACTAAATTCAAATCAGACAATATTAACCTCTTCTCGGGAAAACACATGGCAGGGCTGAACTTACAGAGTTCCAATACCAAGGGGCTGGAGAAATGAGGTTCGGGATGATGAGAGCATTTGTAACAGAAGCTTCAAAACCACACAGCCCTTTAGCGAGCAGTGCCTTGACATCCGATGAATCATTTGGCTCGTTCCTTCTGCACAAAATCACTGTGTTCAACCTCAACGTACCTGGTTGTTCCCAGCTCGCTAACTGGAAATCAAAGCAGAGCTGATTATTTTCCTTGCAGACAAAGTCTGCCCAGGGATGCAGCAGAGATGGTCAGGAAAACCACTTTGCTCCTTGAGGCCTTTTCCTTGTTTTGTATTTCCAGTTCTCATGACCCAACTTCTTCAGACACTACATGCAAATGCCACAGTGGCTGCAATCAAGAGGCCAACCATGGCCTCTATTTCAGTGAGTTAAAGACTGCCTTGAAATTAAGAAGAGCCTATCGTACAGTCCCAATTTCTAAAACTTTATCTCTTAATCATCTTTTCCTGATCATAGAGGGTTTTATTATTTATATGAGAGAGAGAGAGAGTGCACACAGGTGGGGGGAGGGACAGAGGGAGAAGCAGGCTCCCTGCTGAGTGGGGAGCCAGACAGACACAGGGCTCAATTCCAGGACCCTGAGATCATGACCTGGGCCAAAGGCAGATGCTTAACTGACTGAGCCACCCAGGGCCCTGAGTCTTTTATTTTTCAGTGGTCCTTTATAATGGGAAGTTTTTTGGACTGAGGGTTCACCTAGATTCATTTGAACCAGGAGTCATTCAAAGGCAACTGTATGCTGTGCCCAGGTCCTTGAGGGCCCTAGCTTATAATCTGGATCTACTCTGTGGTTAAGAAAAGAAGGAGGAAAAGAAGAAGGGAAAGGTTGGTAGCCACTTCAATGATCTTGCGAGGCTTTACAGGGGTCATTGCCATTTAGACTCCCATAAATGGACCTCCTGGTCTGGAATGGCCAGAATGGTTGGTGTCTCAGTGCAGAACAGATGCCTGTGGTCATAACAAGAACAAATACAAAATTTTCAGTGGCTACTCACTAAACATCATTAGTGAGAATTTTGGAGCTCACTGTACCAATGTTGTCTTCCTTGATCCTCAGGTTGGTTCTCTGAGGGAAGTATTATTATCCCTGTTTTCCAGGTAATGAGGCAGAGTCTTTGAGAGTTAAATAACTTGCAGAAGGTCATATGACTAGGAGGCAGAAGAATCAAGACTAGGACCCAGCTCTATTCGACACCCAATCTTGTGTTCTTCCCATCCTCTCCCCTGAGTCTCCAGAACAGAGCATTTTATTGTCAATTCTACCTTTCAGCATTATTGATTTTCCATATTCAATTCTGGTCACAGTGATACAGAAGCAAAATGTGTGAGTTCATGGGTCTCCTCTTTACTCATAGAAATCTGGTCTCTGATGATTTGGGCACATTTGTCTTTAGTATCTTTTTAACACATGCATCGGTTTGATATCAAAGCAGAAGCTTTATGTATTGTGCCCTTGGTACCAATATGTTTAGATTATGTATAGCTCTGAGCCCGTTTTACTGTAATAGGGCCTCATTCTCTCAAATATATCCATCAACCATCCATTGGTGTAATATACCTCCCTCATTTAAGAACACATTTCCATTACACCTTTTCTCTCTCCACTTCCTATTACCACATATGGCAATTACAAGTTTAAGAATCAGAAGGCTATAAAGTGAATAATCTAAAAATGATTAATTTTGCCATTAGAAAGCTGTCATTTCTGTTCTTATGAACTGATAGTAATAAACCTTGTCATTCTGCTCCTTCTTTTCTAAGCTATGGGCTTTGTGTGAATTTGTGAGGGCTGCCATAACGAAGTACCACAGCCTGGGTGGCTTCAACAACAAGAGATTTATTGTCTCATGGTTCTGGAGGCCAGAAGTCTGAGATCAAGGTCAGCAGGAGTGTGAGCTCTGTGAAGAAGAATCTAGGGGGTCTCCCTGGCTTCTGGGGGTTTTCTGGCAATCTTTGGCACTTTTGGCTTATAAGGGCATCACCCTGATCTCAGCCTTCATGTTCACATGACATTCTCACTGCCTGCATGTCTGTGCCCAAATGTTTCCTTTCTGTATGGACACCAGTCATACTAGATTAGGGGACCATCCCCTAATACTCGAGTATGACTTCATTCTAACTGATGAATTATGTCTGCAATCCTACCCTTATTTCCAAATAAGATCATGTTCTATGATACCAGGGAGTAGGGATTCAACAGCTGCAGTTTGGGGGACAGCATTCAACCCTCGACAGGCTAGTTGGATCCCAGGTGAGACAGTGTGTGGGGGGCTTAGCATCCTGTCCACTCCCAGAGATCCCTGTTGGGGAGCAGGGACCCGTTCCAACACCGAGGAAACACTGATGCAGGAGCCCCAGGTCTGCCACCACTGGGGCTCACAGGATGGACTGGGGACATGTGTAAAGATATACTTGGTGATGGGAGGTAGGAGGTGCTATTTTGGAACGGTGAGCAATGTGCTGTAGGATCCCTGAGCACCAAGCACTAAATCTCACTGGAATTGCTGGGGAAGTCATCCACAAGATGCCCCCTGCTCCCTCTGCTTGTCACACCCCCCCCAAACAAACGTCAAATTTAAGTATGACTCATTGTTATCTGATACCAGAGCACTCTAGCACTCTTGTACTTCTTAGCAGCTAAACTGGGAGCAAAAGGCTGAGCTGAGGAGATAGCACCAAACAAGAGTTCTCAAGAGTAGGTTTCCTCGTCTCTCTTTGCATAACATTTTTCTTTTCAGTGGTTCGGTTAGGAATAAGTCTGAACTTTAGTGTGCTGGATGGCAATGTGGTCAGTCTACAAATACACCTTCATGTTTTCTGGTTTCACCTCTCTCAACAATATAAGTCAAATCTCATTTGAGTCAATATATCCCAGGGTAAATAACAGCATATAGGAAAAGGATTTATAATCCTCAGCTGATGGGTTGCTCATGACAAACAATATGGGTATTCTTAAATTCCTACAGCACAGGGCAACTTGCATTGCCGTAGTGCTTCTCACAATGAGAGCTGACCTGGATTTGTAGTAACTACCCTACACATTACAGCTTATAATTTGTTTTACCCACCGCACGACACTGATTCATTCCAAGCCTGAAGCTGGGGTTGATGTTCACACATCGTGTCTGAAGTTTGTATCTAAGGCAAAGGCAATGACTATTTAATTAATTCCTACAGGATGTCAGTGCACTTTTAAAATGTAACAGCAATCATTAAAAAAGGACCATAGATATTTCATGAAATAAGGAAAACATGAGATATTTAAGTGTTTTAGATTTTACTGGGAATCAGCCGCTTTTTACTTTTTTTTTTTTTTTTGCAAAAACAATTTTTAAAATTATTCTCTTTTACTCTGGAAACATAATCATCACACTGTAATCACAGGGCAAGACAAAGAGCTTTATTAATAGCCTATGATTTAAATATCTGAACACCTTCCACTTCCTACACCCTGGTGCTCTTTCTCTTTGCAATATCGTTCTTTCTATGATATAATTCTGGGTTCCCAAAAGTACTCTGAAGAATGTTGGCAGGACCTTTGTAAGAGGTGAGGTGCGAGGTGTATATTTAAATGACAGTTCTTTCCCTGTCCCTGTGGCAGAGATTTTTGAAGAGTTGAGGAGTTGGATTTGGATGTCCCCATCAGAAAGGCTCTTTTCCATTGCAGCACCTCTTTCTTGTTACTAAGTCCCCAGAGGGTCATGGAGCTGGCACCCTCTGCCCTCCCCAGCTCCTCATGAAAAGCAGAGCAAGGCACTATCCCGTGTATGTCTTAAGGCTGAAAATGCATAGGCATGAATATTCTGAAACTTTAAATACATTTATTTGGAAAATCTGTCCTTATGTGGAAAAAGAATTAAGTACATTTGAGAATCCAGGTTATTCAAGTTATGAGAAGAACACTGGGCATGTTTAGGGTTTTGATGGTGGATACCTTAAGTTCTATACCTGTACTTTTAACTGCTTCCCTATCTCTCCACACGGATGTCCTGGGGGCCCTTAAACTTGACATGATCAAATTTAAAGTCATGGATTGTCCCTTTCCTCTACCAGACACCCTGTCATATTCTCCCAGCACAGTGATTTCTGTTTCTAAAGGTGGGTGAGTGATGTCAACACCCACTTAGTCACCCAAGCTAGAAACCTGTCTGGTATTTCACCTTCCCTTTGTCTTGCCAACCACTTTTGCCATGCTCCATTCATTCTCTTCCCAAGTGTTTCTTGGAAACAGTTTCTTGGAAACTCCATTCCCTTCACTCCTGCCTAAGTTCAGAACTTAGCATCTCTCCCATGGACAATGTACCTGGAACCAGCCTCCCCATACACAGTGCCTTCCCCAGCCCCTACTCAGCTCTGGTTTTTATGCCACCCAACTCACAACAAAAGGGATATCACCTTCTACTTCAAATCCTCTGTTGACAGGGTAAAGCTTGAACATCTCGGCTGGGCAGACAATGTCTTTCCCCATCTGGCCATAACCTCTTTCCTAACCTTATCCCCTCCTTTGCTAGACCCTTTTTTATGAAACAGATGATGGGCTTTCATATCTCCATGGAATTTCCTCTGCTTGTAATTCTTTCTTTCTCTCTACTATTAAATATCAGTTTATTTTTTCAGACCAAGTTGATTCTACCCTTTATCGGTCGAACTGTCAATATTTTCCTAACTATCCCTGGGCAGAATTCCTTCCTCCCTCTTTGTGCATACAGCATCTTATGCATCCCTTATTCTTGTTCCTAATGGAATTAATGTGTAACCCTTAATTAGTCTCCCCTCCTAGGTTATTCATTCCTTTAGGGCAGAAATTGGGTCTCATTTATTTTTCAATTTCTGGAGCTTGTCTGAAACATGGTGAGTACTTAATGCATTTTTGATAAGTGAATGAATGAATGAATGAAGTCAAGTCCACCATTAACTTCACATTAGGAGCTGGTTTTCCTCCTTTTTAATTTCAGATTGCCATGTTAGATAAGGAATAAGATAGGGAAAGCTGTCCCATTAAGTCTTACTATAATGTTATTTCGTATTGACAAAGAAATGGACAATTTGAACAATGTAACAGAAGAGAGAGCCAGAAATAGACACAGCCAGAAAATTGACTTAAGACATTTCTTCCATTGTTTTCAGTGAGGAAAGAACAGAGTTTTCAATAATGGGGCTGGGGCAGTTCATTATCCATGTGGAAAAAGGATGAAGTTGGATGACTATCTCTGATCATATGTAATATTTAATCCCAGGTGAATTAAAGACTTAAATGCAAAAAGCACAACTATTAGTATAGGACCTTATAAAGACAGTATAGGAAAATATATTTATCACCAAAAGGAATTTATTAGACAAGAAATAAAAAGTAGAGAACCTAAAGTAACTAATTGAAATATGTTACATTCAGTTTAAGAAAGTTTGTTCGTGGAGTTATATAAAAAGTGAAAAGACAAACTATGAACTTGGGGAAGATTTTTAAGTGCATACAACTAAGATTCCTGCATGTTGTTTAGCACATCACTCTCAAACATGAACAGGCAGAAATGGGTCTCCAGACTTTGAGACAAAGATCAAGGCAACAAAAAGGAAGATGAAACAACTCTGAGCTTGTAGAGAACATGTCAGAAAAAGAAAAGTTGGAAATCCTCAGGTATGCAAAGAATCATATCTATTAAATAGCAGAACGGTATAAAAAAGAAATAGTCCAAGAAAAAAAGAAGCTCTTAGGGAATGTAAAATCTTGATGGCAGAAATGAAAAACTCACATGAGGAATAAGAAGATAGAGTTGAAGAAATCTCCCAGAAAGAAGAGAAACCGACAAAGGGAATAAAAATAGGAGACAAAATATAGGGAAACAAAGATTGGACCAGGAGATCTTATCTAAATAATGATCAACAATAGGGCAGAAGAAAACTATTAATAAAACGATTGAAGGAAAATTTTTCAGAACGAACAACATGGTTTTCCAGATTGAAAGACTCACTGAGAACCCAGCAGGACGCAGGAAAACAGCTCCTATCTTGGAATGGTTCACCATCATGAACTTTCAGAATATTTACATCAAAGAGAAGGTCCTACAATCTTGCAGAGAAAACTACAGCTTTCATACAAAGGATCAAGACACAGGTTTTAGACTTTTTAGTAGCAAGACTGGAAAATGATGTCTTCACAATTCCAAAGGAAGATAATTTCCCCTAACCTTGATTTTTTTTTTACCAGTCAACAAAGACACTTTTAGATTTCCTGTATCAAAATTTATCATCCATGCAACCTTTCCTACAAAGCTACTTGCATAGGTGTTCCAGCAGAACAAGGATGTAAACTAAGAGAAAGGAAGACCTGGCACTTATGAAAGAGGAGAGCCATTACAACAGACAAGCAAAGACAGTCCCTAAAATGAAAGTCTCTAGAATGAAACTCCTAATGATAGCTGTGAACATTTCTGATTGGAACAGGTTGGAAAATTTCTCCAAGAAGGTGAAAATAATAAACTGTTTAATAGGTTTGAACATTTTGAAAGGAGATTTACAAAACTGGGTGAAATTTGTGAGTTGAATTCATCATAGGCACATAGAAAACTAAATGAATAAAAAAGTAACTTAATCATTGATTTTAGGGGAACCCAACATTGTGCAGAAAAATGTGTACCACGTAGTGAGCTGTGAATGGTGTTCACACAGTCATAATTATATAAACTCTGACTAGTGATCTAACCATATATCATCTAACTGATGACAGGAGTCTCCTGGGCAGGGAGGGCAGTGGTGAGATTCCAGGAGATGAAGAGTGTGAGTAAATATGTGGGGAGATGGGATGTGTATGAAAGAAACAATTTCTCACATTCCAAAGTGGGAGGAAAATAGGTATTTTCTAGAACTGAAAAAACCCAATTAGTAGCAGTATAACCATATAGTTTAAAGATATATAGGTAAGTAATGGATTTAAAAAATCCATGTAAAAGCTGAAATTGGGAGTGGGTATAGGGGTGGGAACTGATTTTTTTAATGTCAGGATTTGTGGTACAATTTGCTTCCATATGTGTTTTTGTGTAATCTGGATTAAAGTAACAACAGAATTAAAAATAGTAATAAAAAATATATAGTATAACATATTTTATAAAGTACAAAACCCAAACAACATATTGTTCAAGGAAGCATATGTATGTAGAAAACCATAAAAAAAAGGAAAAATAATGGGGTGAGAGTCAGTTGAGCATCCAACTCTTGATTTTGGCTCAGGTCATGATCTTAGGGTCCTGTGATCAAGCCCTGTATGGGGCTCCTCCCTCAATGCAGAGTCTCTTTGGGATTCTCTCCCTCTGCCCTCTGCCCCTGCCCCCAGTAGTGCTCTCACTCTCTCTTTCTCTAAAATAAATAAAATTTAAAAAAAAAGAATGACAAAGTGGGTAGAATAAGAACAACAACAAACCAAAAACATCAGGATAACAATACGAGAAGGGATCAGAAGGGGAAGGGACCTTTGGGCCACCTCAATAGTAGCAGTCATGTTCTATGTCTTGAGTAATGAATTCATGTATTTCTTTTTGATTCTGTTCATAACTGGAGCATATATAAATTATATATACACACACATTAATTTATATGTATCAACATCATATAAAACTAAGTGTTCTGTTTTTGAACAATGCATTAATAAAAACTTAGAGAATTTATCTGTAACTTGATTTCAGCCTTTAACAGTAAATTTAGAAACTTGACAGAGATGTCCGTTACAGGTAATAGCAACATGAGGTAGATCTATTATCAGCCAATTGATATCAAGAATTTAACTTGATGGGTGTTTTTCATATTGCAGTTAAAAGAAATTAACAAAAAAATTATCCTCAACTTGCTTTCTTTTGAACTAACTAGAGAATGCCATTATTTACACTTGTGGTTTTTGTCTTTATTTGGACTCTACTTGAGATTAATTGTGGCCAGTCCCACACTTTCACCTAGCTGTTTTTTATGTTAACCTAAGCGACTCCACTACCCATTAGCACCGAGTGCCATTAGCAGTTATATTTCCTTCTTGACTACTCATGCTGAACTTGTCTGTAATAACAATGAGCTGGACTGTGAGGAGAAATTCATCTTACAAAGCACTGCTGAAAAACACCTCTAAGGTTTCCCCAAGTGATATAAAATGCTCCAAAAGTTATAACAAGAGAACATCCAATCTCCCCAAATGGCTCTGGTTGTCAGTAGCTTTATTTGCAATACCAATTGTTGGAAAGTAATGTACTTTTATCCAAGTTTCAAGCTATACTTACTGGTACTCATTTGCACAGCTTGAGAGATATTTATTTGGGATGACATTGACTTGAGCTTTCAATATATCTGATTTACATCTTCTCTTTGGGATAGGACATCTCTGACATAACAAGAATCAAAAATATGTATTTGAAATACATATTGTCATTTCCCTGTAGTTTTATTTATTTGCATCGGGTAAAGCTATGTCAAGGTTGGTTGGACTCCTTTACCTTTCAAATTCTGGGATTTTTTTAATACTGAAAAACAAAAACTTACTTGTTAAACCAATATTCAATACCTACGGCCCTGCAAATATTTATTGAATATATCTTTAACATAAATAGCTCAATCAGTTATTTTCCTATTCGCGGACACAAAGGGGAGGGACAACCAAAACAGCTGTCAGACTAAGACTGTTGTCACCCTCAATTAGATCCCTTTGCTAGACAGCACTGGCCTGGCACCTGTTTTCTTTCCTTTTCCTTTTTTTTTTTTTAAATGGAGAGCTACTCTACTCCCCACCCTCTTACATTGAAAGAAAGGCAGGAGGGGAATGGAACAATAATTTAGTTGAAGGTCAACTAGGGCACCCTGCTAATGGCTCTCTCTCCTCCCCTGACTGATTGCCTGAGAATAGGAAATCAGCCCAAACCTATGGTTGTGATCAGGGGGCAAAAGCTGTAATGTTGGTGAGTGAGCACGTGCTACTTACTGCCTTTTTCCCTTTGGAGAAAAATAATTGCCACATTTAACTGACATACTTCTAGCAAATACTTCTTTAGAGTTCATCAGTGTGAAGGATACTGTACGGCCGCACTGGGACAAAAATACACCACGGTCAGATCCTCTGCGTAACTCCCACATCCTCTTTGAACTCGGTTCTCTCTGGTCTGCCTTGACTAAAAGCAACTCTCCAAACTATGGGTGAAGGGTGAAGGTCTGAATGTGAGTTGCCCCCTGATAAGCTGTATCTCCCCTCCGCCTGTAAGAACCACAAGAGGTGAGTCAGTTCTAAGAACAGGCAAGACCCATGGCGGGGAGAGAAAAAGCCATCCTGAGAGACTCACCATGCCTGGAGCCTGGGATCCCATCAACGCCATGTCGGTGGCTCCGAATAGGATCTGCACCAGGTGACCCAGCAGCACTAGTAGGAATTAAGCCAGAGAAAACTCCCAGGGAATGTCAGACTTCCACAATTGCCACCCACCTTTAGGGGCACAATAGGAAATGAGTTAGGGAAATAATAATTATAGAAAAAAAAAACCAGACTTTGCACTTTACAAAATGCTTACATGTAGATAATCTCACCTTTTAATTGACCATGAGCTCTGGGGCAGAGCAGATTACTGTCCTCATCTTAGAATGAAGAAACAGATTTGGAGTAGCTGAGGTCCTATATAAGGTCATCTGAAGGTCAGAGTTAGGAGCTGACTCAGCTCCCATCTCCTCTTGGAAGTTGGGGAAATTACCAGCTCAACTTTTCATATTTAATACTTGAAAGTATTAGCTCCTGGCGAAATTGGATTTTTGGATAGTCTTTGACATTTTTTTCCCCTTTATTAATACTGCACAACGACTATGGTAGGTGATACGTTCTTAGAGCTGCCAAGAAGAAACCCATTATGATGATTATCACCAAGTACACACCACTGTAATTTCTGGGCTTCCAGGAGTTCTGAGAGTCAAGGACATTTTATATTTTCCAAATCTATCGCTTACTTTTTAGGGATGTTTTTGGTCAGTAACTTAACAGTCTTTTCTCTTTTCCTCTTCCTCTATTAAATAAAATTGGTCCAATTTACCTGACTTGAAAACTTGATAGCAATAAACTGCTAAGCATATTTGTACTTTGGCTTTCATTTAAAAAAAGGAAAGACCATAAGATTTCCTTCAATTAAAATGCAGATACAACATTAAAATAAAAGAACTCATATAATATAGTAGGCCTATTTAGGAAACAATATATTCGATAAAACACATACTGACAATTTTAGAGCTACTTTTTTTTTTTAAAGATTTTATTTATTTATTTGACAGACAGAGATCACAAGTAGGCAGAGAGGCAGGCAGAGAGAGAGAGAGAGAGAGAGAGAGAGAGGAGGAAGCAGGCTCCCTGCCGAGCAGAGAGCCCGACGTGGGGCTTAATCCCAGGACCCTGGGATCATGACCCGAGCCGAAGGCAGAGGCTTTAACCCACTGAGCCACCCAGGTGCCCCTAGAGCTACTTAATTGGAAAGGTCACTCTATTGTTTGCTGTCCAGCAGTAACAGATTATGAAGTGGTGTTACTAAATCCTGTAGCCCAATATTTAATCTACAGTTTGCACCTAGCCCTGTGTTTAGCCCAAATGAAACACTCAGCCAGTATCTGTTTTTTGAATGATAACTAATTGTGTGTATTTTATAGAACCTATCCATCATTGTTAATAACTTCGCAATAATCTTAAATGGATTTTTAAAGGCTTTAACAAAACAATATCCATTTAGTATATATATTTGGACCCATGGACTATGAAAAGTATTCGGGTCACCCAAAGGATAAATAAGTAGACATACAGTCTTTGTAGTATGATTTCAATTTTAGAAGAAATTAGTCTCTCTTTAAACTATTGTTATGGAACATGCCCTCACTTCATTTTTGTTCTGTCCCTAGCACTCCCTGCTGTGCAGTGTTCTCTAAGGAAACCAATAATGTCCTTGCCAGTTGAAAAGGCAAAGGCTCTACTGAGCCCCCTGGTGTTGGGTTTGTTTAACCACAACATTTCGTATGTTCTGAATTCTATCGTAATTTTACTCTGAAACGTTGAGTTGACTACTAATATGATCATATTATTATGATATAAATAGAAAAGCAGCAGTCCAAAATTCAGAGAGCAGCTTAACCTCTAACTGAGATCTTTTCTTCCACTACCAATCCAATCCCGGTCCATTCATAATTCTCCAAAAGATTTAAAAAAAAATGCATCCAGTAATTAGTTATTCAGTCCACTGTAAGGGTGGTAGATGGCACAGTGCTCATGCATCATTTTTTCTGGACTTACAATTTAGTTAGGCTATCTCAGGGCTTAGGACAGAAGCAAACATAATTTCATTAGACCCACGAAATACAATTTTATAGGATATTCTTTCTTGTAGACACCAAGCCAGTCCACAAATAACACCAACTGTGTAAAATATGTTCATTTTTATTCTGATATGATATTACATATTATAGGCTATTGTTCTCAGTGGTGGTATAATCCAGTTGATAATTTAATATTACTTTTGTTCCCACAGCCCCAAATGGACTACAAATATAATATAATCAGTCCCCAACATATGAGTGATCAGTGTTCCAAAAGTTTATGTATGTGTTGGAACTCAAAATGCATTTTCCCACAGCAAGTTTTTTAAAAATGATAATTCGTTTTCAAAGGTAATCCTCTAAAGGCAGTTTAATTCATATTGAACTGGAAATATATTACTAACAATATCTTTTCTACTAAACTTGGGTAATACTTATGAAACTATTTCTCTGAGAAAACACATTCCAAGGTCTGCCTTACAACTACCAGAAACACACCTCCTCTCCTTCAGATCAGGAGACCCACCCAGACTCTGACTAGGGGCTGCAAAAGTTCTGGCTTTGTGCGGACAGGCAGGCACATGGGGTGGGGAGAGAAAGGGAGAATATATGTCCTTTCCCAAATTACTGCCCCTATCCCTATCCTGTGTCATGTGAAGAACTTCTGCTATTAGATGATTTTTAACTTAGGAGCACATAAAGACTTTATCTGAAGACTTCTACAAGGGACTCTCCCTTGGTATGTGGTAAATGAGGGATTAGGGAACATATAAGGAAGCACATCCCTCCTGCATTCACTCATCAGCAGCTATTTACGATCCCTGTGATATTCCAACTACTCTGCCAGCTGCTGGGTACAGATATGAATAAGACATAGTCCTTGCCCCAGGGGCTTACATTCTAATTAGGAATGCCAGATATCTAAATAGATGTTATGATATACTACACTAAGCATATAATATACAGAAATGTAGTACATAACTTTAAGAGGTCCTAGAGTATAGCTGAGGATATAGAATAAACATAATTAGAAATTAAATCAGAATTAAGAGCATAATAATCGAGATGTCACAAAGAAAACTTGAAGCAAGAGCCAAATGAATGGTATATATCATTCCCTGACCAGGGAGCCCCCTTTTCCCATGGAATACCCCCTCACACCTATCAGAATACAACTGTGACACACAACACAATTCTGGGATATTCGGTGTGGAAAGTCAGTGGCATAAATTCAAGAGAAGGAGAGACTTTTAGTTAAGTCATGGTTATCTGTGCTCCCTGTCCAAATATCTCTAAAAAGGTAATAATGAAGATGCTATAAATACACAAGGGTTAAGAAAGGATGAAAGGGCAGGCAGGAGACAGCTGAAGACAGGTGAATGTGGATAGGTGATGACCTATGGTAACAGACTTAGAGAGAAGAAACCCAAAACTCAACGCTGTCAGTGGAGTGTCAGCAAGAAACCATGTGTTTTGCACCACCAAGCTCCAGAAAGCCCCAAGAACTGGAGATAACAGGTACGCACCAGAGGTACCCAAAATGGAAACTGTAGTTTTGTAACATGTAGTTGGGCCTCTGGCTCCCCTCCCCCAGCCTGTGAAGCCAGGCACTTTGCCCTCACATCCCAGCAGAAGCCTGTTTGGTCTCCAGAGAGGAGAATGAATCACAGAGGCTCTGGCTGACAATGGCAAGGAGACATAATGGTGAAGACATGGGAGTTAGATTAGGGAAAGAGTACATTCTACCAGCCTCTCCTCCCCATGCCCCATCTGCTCTTCAGGACACTGTTATCCAGGTTTATTACCTCCAGGCAGGAGAGATTAGGTAATTCTTCTCTGGGAAAACTAATAATAAAAGGGGGGGATCTGATTAATATTTGGGGTTTGCTAAAGCAATATCCAGCTCTCCTGGCCAGAGACAAGTTTTAGCTGTATACATAATGTCTCATCAGAGTTAAAGCCTTCACTCTTAGATATGAATGGGCCATCAAGGACCATAAGACTATGAGAGACCCCAAAGCAGGAAAGATGAAACTCTAAGGAAACAGATTAATTCAGGGAGCAGAAAAATATTCCCATGAGCTTATGATTAATGTCCTTTTAAGTTGAGAAGAAAGCATCCATGGGGATGGATGGGGAAGGAAGAGAAAGAAACAAAAAAGGACATTTAGAGAATAAGAAAAAACTCCTAGAAATTCAAAAGGAAATTCAAGCAGTATTAATAATAAATTTTAAAAATTTCAGTAGAGAAGTTGAAAGAGAAAGCATAGTATATCTTCTAGATAGTAAAACAAAAAAGGGCAGAGATGGAAGACAGGGGAGAGAGAAGAAAACTAGAATACCATATGTCAAGTAAGATTCTATATGTAAATAATACGAGTCTCAAAAAGGCAGATAAGGAATCAAAAAGGAGTGAGAAGGAATTTATTCAATAAATGCTATATGAAAAATTTCAAGAATTTATGAAAAACAGAAATGTACTGATTGAAAGGGCCCACAATGTGGCCAGAACAATAAAAAAAAAATTATACAATAGCATATCATTGTAACATTTTTAAAAAATATTTTATTTTTTAAGTAATCTCTCCATCCAACATGGAGCTTAAACTCAAAACCCCAAGAGTCACAAGCTCCACTGAATGAACCAGCCAGGTGTCCCTCATTGTAACATTTTAAGGTTGCAGAGAACTTTCTAAAACTTTTGAGTAATGGGGGAAAAAATTATATCATATGAGGAAGTGGGTATCAGAACAGTCTTGACTAATAATACCACTAGAAAACTTAAAACAGTAAAGCAAAGAGTTCAGTAATTCTTAGAGAAAATCTTCTGCCATCTAGAATATAATACTAACCCAAACTCTCAAGTGTGAAATTAAAAAAAAAAAAAGTCATATTTAGACAGAAACCAAGTCACAAAAGTTAACTACACTGTGACCATTCTCAGAAAGCTACTGGAGAATGTGTTCCATCAAAATGAGAGAGTATAACAAGTAAGAGAAAGCTATGGGCTCCAGGAAACAAGAGATCTGATACAGGGGAGAAATGAAGGGTATCCCTGAATGACAGTGTGGGTAACTTCTAGAACAAACATTGTGGTTAGAGGAGAAGAGCAGCCAGAGGCCTAGGAGGAATACTCCCAAAGAAGAAAATGGGAGTTATTTTATTATGTGACTGACAACATTAGGAAGAATTTTTATAGCTATTTTGGAAAAGTTAGGGTTGAATTAAGTGGTGAGTCAAAGAAAACAAAGCAAAGAAACAAGCAAAGTTAAGGGACCAAGATAACTATTAACTGCAAAGGAAACAGAACACCAAACAAGGTGGGTAATAATACTAGTAAACTAAATGACAGTAAACTACATGGCTCAGCTGTGACTAGCACTTACATGGTTATTACCATGTAAAAACATACCCTTGATATGAATAAAAACTGTAATTTAAACCTCATTGAAAGCATGGTGGAGAGACGTGTATATGTGGCAGGGTGCAAGAAGACAAAGATTGGGTAAAAGGAAGTCAATAAATAATGTCTGTAATTTAAAAATGAAACTATATCCAGTTAGTCATGTTATATGCCTTCAATGAGGGAAAATAGAGGATTTCAGTGTGGTTGTCTCTGAAGAGTGGGAAATTAGGAATGAAAAGGGAGGAGAAGAGGGAGCATTTATTTTCCTTTATTGGGCTTATAGCACTATTTATTTACTGGAACTATGTATATGTACTGCTTTGCTAAATACAAAAATTAAATTAAAAAAAGGACAATGATACCAATGTGGAGTATGCTTATGGTTTAAAATGTAGACAATAAAATTATGTCAACTCTCTGAATGTTAACTATGCAAAAGGAACATTTAAACATAAAAACAGTTGGTTTTTAGCTACTGTGGCATTTAAAATGGGCAGTCTGGTGCTATCAGCAAGGAGCCGTCACTTTGAAACTTGTAAGTTAAGAAGAGCCACTTCGAAGAATGGTTTACCACATCACACTTTATCAAATGTCAGCAAGAGAATTATGTCATGTTTGTGTTTTACTCAATAATTCAAAATAAAAAAGTTCAATGTTATGGACTTAAAAAGTAGGATAATATAATCTTTGCCTTGCTGTTAATTTTGACTAAAGTAAATAAAATTCCCAAAGTTACCCATTACATATGTATTGATTTTATAGTAGAGGAATGTAATTAAATGATTAAATAAGTTAACATAGACATTTTTGTTTTTTTTTTTTAAATTTTCAAACCTTTTGGTGCCACTGCTCTTTTTGATTCTGTCTGCAGAACAGCAAGTAGCTCAATTTGGCGCTTGCCTGACGCATCCAAGATTTTTTCCATTTTAAAGAGTGAACAAAAGGATCTTAGAAAAGTCGAATGCCAAAGTCTTCCAGTGACAAGGATAAGATATAAAACAATATGGTTTGTTAAATGAAGACAGAACAACATTTCTAAACTTCAAATTCCAGGAGATAGGCATAGTTGCCATCTGTTCAAATAATGTCTAACTGCAATTTCAGACAAAACTCAGTAGTTCAGCCACTTCAATTAAGTTTTACAAAAGGCCCAATCTTCCAAATGAAATAGAAATACATTTTTTTTGGTCCATTCTGAAACTAAAATTGTCAGGACAACAGGGATTTTTTTTTTTTTTTGATCAGAAAGAAAATAGGAAAGAAAACATGAAATTTCTAGGAAGGTAAGAAATATAAAGGCCAAGTTTTCAAATAATTATAGTGGAAACTTCTGCTATAATTTAAAAAAAGCTTTCTAAACAGAGCTAAGCTAAACAGAACTAAAGTTTTAGACAATGATGAAATCCCCTAACTTCTCCTCTATTGAACTTTGTCCTATGAAAATGCTAAATCAAGAGATTAGCCTTTGTTATTTAAAATTTATTTCTGTTAATAGAATCATACATGTTAATTTTTCAATATCTAAAAATTGCAATAAGTATGGAACAGAAAAATTAGCCACACTCCTACTCCCCAGAGACAATCATTGGTGACATACAGATACACATCACCTCCATCTTCATTCATATAGGGATGAAAAGATATATTTATTTGCTTTTAAGTTGGAATCAAACTATACATCTTTTTAATCTTCCTTTTCATTTAATATGTCACAAACTTATTAACACTAATTCTCTAAAACATATTATCTTTCTCTAAATTTTTTGAGGGCAGTTCTGAGTTTGCTGAATACCATGGCTCCTGAGAAAAATAATCTATCCTTTCTCTATCTTTTTTTTTTTTCTTAATTGGCTTTTAAAAAATACTTAAGGGCATCTGGGTGGCTCGGTCAGTGAAGTGTCTGCCTTTGACTCAGTCATGACCTAGGGTCATCGGGCTCCCTTCTCAGTGGGGAGTCTGTTTCTCCCTCTGTACCTTCCCCGACTGGTGCTCTCGTTCTCTCTCTCACTCTCAAAAATAAATAAATAAAACATCTTCAAAAAAATACTTGAAACATAAAATAATTACGCATGTTAGATAGTTTCAACCTTGACAAGAGAAGAGCTTATTTCATATAAAAGTGCTATATGTTGGGGCGCCTGAGTGGCTCAGTGGGTTAAGCCACTGCCTTTGGCTCAGGTCATGATCTCGGGGTCCTAGGATCAAGTCCCTCATAGGCTCTCTGCTGAGCAGTGAGCCTGCTTCCCTCTCTCTCTCTCTGCCTGCCTCTCTATCTACTTGTGATCTCTCTCTGTGTCAAATAAGTAAACAAAATCTTTAAAAAAAAAGTGCTATTTGTTTAAGTATAAACCAGGCATTATGGGATCTGTATTGGTTTGTTATGTATTCTTTGTGCCATTAAAAAAAGCAAAACAAAAAATTAAACTATCCCTTTCATATCTTGGAAAAAAGAAGATGCAATTCATGATCCACAGCAAGGCTGTTCTGGATGTGTCTTGAACCATTACCAGAAGTCCCTTTCCAGGAAGGAATTTGCCAACGTTCTCTAACCCACAGTAGCACAATTGTCAATCCTCCAAGTTTATCAGTGATATTCCCATTCTTGTGTCACAGGTTGGGTTCCCCAGGAGGTAGGCTCTGAGATGAGCATCCTGCCCATTTCCTGGGGTTTCAACGTGGTCAGTACCTACGGAAAGGGGAGGAAAGGAAGCGAGCCGGATGGGGCAGACTGGGAAGGTGAGCTCTGCTGCCACCAACACAAGCCTCAGGCTCCTTGCGAAGAGTTCTGAAGCAGGTGAGCAGAGTCTTTAATACTGGCTCTGGTCACTGGATGCAGCTGCCCAGAAGGGGGTGCCATTTTGTGTTTGTGGCTCTCAACTGAGACAATGTCCAGTGAAACCTGATGACTGAGGGCTGTCTGCCATCAACACTGCCATCATCAACTGAAGCTGGAGATTCCCCTCATTCTGTAAGGGGGATCTGTGAAGTATAATGTCTACTTCCTCTCATCTTCCTGCCTAGAAACCTAGGAGATGTCTTGTCTTGTCATGTCATGTCATGTCATGTCATGTCATATCATATCATATCATATCATATTATATCATATCCAGTAAAGTTACCATGCAGTGTTATATTTGTTTCAGGTGTACAATATAGTAATTCAATAATTGTATATATTACTCAGTGCTCATCGTGGTAAGTGAACTCTTAATCTCCTTTACCTATTTCACCCATTCCAACTCCCCTCCGGTAACCATGAGTTTGTTCTTTATTGTTAAGAGTTTTTTGGTTTATCTTTTTTCCAAATTTTATTTATTTGAGAGAGACAGACAGAGAAGGCATGAATGGGGAGAGGGGCAGAGGCAAAGGGAGAGGGACAAGCAGACTCCTTGCTGAATGGGCAAGGAGCAAGCCCAAGCCCAGGACCCAAGCCCAGGACCCCACAATCCCGAGATCATGACCCAAACTCAAGTCAGACAGTTAACCAACCAACTGAGCTACCCAGGCACCCCGCTCTTCTTTTGTTTTATGTCTTAAATCACACATATGAGTGAAATCGTATGGTATTTGTCTTTCTCTGACCGATTTATTTGCTTAGCTTAATACCCTCTAGTTCCATCCTTGTTGTTGCAAGTGGTGAGATTTTGTTCTTTTTTATGGCTGACCATTATATATATAACATATAGTATATATTATATTACATATAATCTATATGTTACATATAATATATATAATGTATATATAATATATATAAACACACACCACATACACACATTATATGTATGTATGTATGTATATGTGGTACACACACACACACACACACACACACACACACACACATCTTCCTTATCCATTCATCTATCAGTGGATACTGCTCTCATAATTTGACTATTGAAAATACTGCTGCCATAAACATAGGGATGCATATATTTTTTCAAATTAGTGCTGCTTTCATATTCTTTGGGTCAATACCCAGTAGTAAAATTACTGGATCATATGATATTCTTATTTGAAATTGTTTGAGGAACTTCCATATTGTTTTCAATAGTGGCTTTACCAGTTTGCATTCCTGCCAACAGTGCCCGAGGATCCTTTTTCTCCACACCCTCACCAACACTTGTTTTTTTCATGTGTTTTTGATTTTAGCCATCCTGACAGCTGTGAGGTGGTAACTCATTGTGGCTTTGATTTACATTTCCCTGATGATTAGTGACATTGAGCCTCTTTTAATGTGTCTGTTAGCCATCTGTCTATATTGTTTGGAGAAATGTCTGTTTGTGTCCTCTGTCCACTTTTAATCAAAACATTTTTTTGATGCTGTGTTGTGTAAGTTCTTTATATATTTTGGATACTAACCCTTTATCAGATATGCCATTTGCAATATCTTCTCCCATTTAGTAAACTGACTTTTAGTTTTATTCATTCTTTCCTTTGCTGTGTAGAAGCTTTTTATTTTGATGTAGTCTCAACAGTTTACTTTGGCTTTTGTTCCTGGGAGACATTTTAAATCATGCCTTTTCTTTATCAAATCTGTCACCAAGTCTATTGTTGCTTCCTTCAAAAGTTTCCTTCAAATAGATTTTTTTTTTTCTCTAAACCTATGGTTGTCTATCTCCCTTTCTTTTTTGCCCCATGTAGTATCTCATCACACCAGACCTAAATCTCATCATTACTCTAGCAGCTTCCTGGATGGGCTCCCGGCCTCCCACGTCTCCCTACTAATACATTTCACATATCACTGACAGATTATTAATGCTCTTGAACCAAGGCTTTAATCATATTATTTTCTATTTCAAGGACATGTATTTGTTCACTATTGGCTAATGTGTATTAATTTCAGTTTCCTTTGTTTAGCTTTCAAGGCCCTGAAAGGAGTGGTCAGGATTCAGTACATGATGCCTATTGTCATTCTGTGAGAAAGCACAGGACCTCGTACGTCTAAGACATTTATGGAGCCTGGTGAATGTGCCCTGGGCAGCAGCTCTGCCCCTAACTGACTGAGCCCCCCCAGGCACCCCAGGAACTCTGCTCCTAGATGAGGAAGCCCTCTGCTTTGTAACCACACCCGACACCAATGCAGACACCTTCAGAGGGACTGGCTATTGTACAATCTCCTGGCTACCAGAAGTGCTGAAAGTAAAAAATGAATTCTGGATTTTGGAAGAAGGTGTCTTCAGGAAGGTTAATGAACATGTGTGAACTCAGTCTGGTGGTGAATGACTGAAGATACACACAGACAGTGGCTAGACCATGTGTAAAAAGAGAGCTCTGACCTACAAACTGTAGCAATCTGCCCATGATTTATGGTAACCAGCCTAGGATGAACCTGCTTCTGTCAGACTTGTAAGAAGCCAGAGAGCTACCCCTAGTAACAATCCAGGAAGCTAAGCAATATCTTCTGTAACAACTGGCTCAAAATAACCAGGACTTGATTAATAACTGACAGCTTCCCTAAATTTTGGCCCTGCTGCCAACTCAGAACCAACCAGGGAAAGTCAAATAAATACCTCTACCCAAACTTTGAGGATTCTAGTTAACTGCCTATAGCTTCCACAAGCCCACAGCTTTACAAGGGCATCCCTGGAGCTCCCCATTCCTTAACCTGCCTTCGAGCTTCTGTCAAAACCCAAGTGATGGTGGCTGACTTCCTTGCGATAGCAAGCTCTGAATAAAAAACCTTGGCTTCTTTCATTTGGTTGTTCTTCATTTATTCCACAATGGTATTATTTAAAACAAAGGGCCAAATATCCTTCACTGGGTCTTAATAGGGACCAATTTCCAGGTTAGAAAGCAATGCAACTTTCCTTTCCGTGCGCTATGTACTCTCACTATATCCACGCCGGTTTGTTCAGCCGGTTTGTTCTGGAGGAGATTGATCAGCAATTTTCATAAGAAACACTATATGCCTCCTTCATAAGACCCTAAAAGTGCTGTGTCTATGGGATCATCTATCAACTTCCTTCCATTTCTGAATCAAAGTGTGACATGGATAGTTCATTTCTCCATGTAATTCTAACTCAGGCTTAAATAACAACCCTTTGACAGAGGCAGTTTGATTTTAGAATCGATGGATATTGCTTTTGCTTTTGAACATTTGCAAATAGTTGTATTTTCAGAGTAAAAAGTAACCCAAGTAGTTCAGGACCCTTTCCTTGCAGTTTCTAACTTGTTAGCAAACGTGACTCCAGGCATCTGCTATATACTTCTTTGTTCGATACCAGAAAGCCCTGTAAGTAAACAAAACAGAAAATCCAGGAATTTGTAATTGGACCAGAAAATCAGAGGTATACGGTGACTGATCACGAGAAAGAAAGAGACCCAGGAAAGATGAGAGTCTAATGATTGTTTGCTGAAGGAATGATAATATGAGCAGAGGGAACAAGAGAATGAACAGTTGGGAACATCAGGACACATGGTCTGGGCATTTGTGCTCTCAAAGTAGAGCTGGACTGAGCATAGCCAATGCACGCTTCAGCTTCCTTCTCTACTGCTAGCCACCACTTTTGGGGGAAAAGGTCCTTTTGTGAGAAAATCTGAGGACCAGATAGGAGGGAATGGCCCAAAATAGTGAAGGACAGTTGTGGTCACACCAGAGGAAGAGTGACCAGGGCCGTCAAAACTCACCAACAGTTGTAAATGCCTTCCTCTGACACCTTTTAAAAATACTTAAATTTCTAATTTCATTTTAAATTCATTTATAATACATTTAAATAATTATTTTTAGTTGAAAAAATAAAATTTTCAAGTATGGTTTCAGTTAAATAAGATGTTGCCCTTCCTAGTTCAGTCTATCATTTAGCTTTTCATAAAAAAATTTTTCTTTTCCATGGGACTCTGGGTATAAACACAATTAAAGCTGTTTTACTTATACCTAATTATTGGAAATGGCTTAAAGCTACAAAAAGATCACAAAACAATGGAAAATAAACTTGTTTGAGCTGGAGAGTGGTGGCACCCTGTCTACACACCCCTTGTGGGAGCCTGCGCACCAAAGCAGGATGCCTGGAATCCTGGCTATATGAGGACTAGGTAGGGTCTGGGGATACAGGATTGAAAGACAACAGATTTCTTTTAGAAACAAATGGAAGTGACAGTTTCCTCAAATCCTGTGGAGAAAGCCCAGGATAAAGTTTCCCCAAGGAATTTATTTGGGAATCCCATAACTGGTGACAGGGTTGGGTGAGGAATAGGCTTGGGAAGATGTCACTTCAAAGACCCCATAGCTCCCCAAGAGATAAGGCTCTAAGGATAAAGACAAGGAGGACATCTCTCTAGGATGTGAAAGCTGTGGTAAGGGTGGACCAGAGACTCTTCTCACTCAGGCGAAAGCAGCAGCCATTTTGGGGCAGCCGTGTGGCTGCTCTGATAGCTGAGGGAAGACTGGCTCACCAGGACCTTGTGATAGTCACTGGAAGTTAGATCGTCTCCTGTCCTTCCCCACTCTGGTATTCTGCCACAAAAAGTTGGGGTCATTGTGGATTTTCAAATGATATGAGGAATTCTAAAATCTTGTTTAGAAAAACTGCTGAAAATATTCTGAATAAAAGACCCTGTTCATGGTCAAATGTGTATTAGTAAGCAAAAGAAGACAACCCGAAAAGTTCCAACTATATGACATTCCATAAAAGACAGAACTATGGAGGCAGTAAAAAGTTCAGTGGTTGCCAGGGGTTAGAGAGGAAAGAGAGATGAATATGTGAGCACAGGATTTTTAGGGCAGAGAAATTATTCTGTATGATACTATAATGGTGGATACATGTCATTGTACATTTATCAAACTCACAGAAAGTATAACACCTATGAATGTAAACTAACATAAATTATAGATTTTGGATGACAGTGAGGTGTAATGTATTGTCATCAGTTGTAACAAGTGTACCACTCTGGCATAGGACGTTGATAGTGACAGAGGATGTGTGTGGGGTTGAGGATGGTAATATGGGAACTCTATACTTTTCATTCAGTTTTGCTGTGCACCTAAATCTACTCTAAAAAAAAAAAGCCTATTTTAAAAATTAAGAAAGATAAGAAAACAAATATTCATTTATAGTGCTTTATCATTACATAATTACCTTTACTAGTGCTCTTTGTATTTTTATGGACATTCATATTCTTACATTGGCTCACTTGATTTCAGTCTGAAGAACTTCTTTTATTGCCTCTTGTAAGGTGGGTATTCTACAAAAACTGATTTGTTTTTATTAAAAGAATAAAAACTCTGTTCCTGCAGTGCAAAAAGTTGGTGTGTGTGCCTTTGAATTTTCACCCCACTTGATTCTGCACGCTCTTCCTCCAAAGGCATCTTCTAAAACATGCCACAACAGTTTTGCCTCATTATTCACAATAGCCAAAAGGTGAAAACAACCTAAGAGTCCATCAAGAGATGAATGGATAAACAGATTGTGGTTTATCCATGGGATGGAATATTATTCAGCCATTACAAGGAGCAGAACTCACTGATACAGGCTTCAACATGGACAAACCTTGCAATGATTATGCTAAGTCAAAGCAGCCGGACACAAAAGGTCACATAATGTATGACTCCATTTATATAGAAAGAACACAACCAGTGGTTGCCAGGGGCCGGGGAAAGAGAGAGTGGGAGTAACTAATGTACTTAGGGGTTTCGTCTGAGATGATGAGAGTGTTTTGGAACTAGACAGAACTAATACCACTGTGAGTGTACTAAATGCCACTGAGTTGTTAACTTCAAAATGGATAACTTTGGGGCACGTGGGTGGCTCAGTAGGTTAAGCATCTGCCTTGGACTCAGGTCATGATCCCAGGGTCTTGGGATTGAGTCCTGCATAGGGCTCCCTGCTCAGTAGGGAGCCTGGTTCTTCTGCTCCTTCTGCTGCTCCCCCTGCCTTTGTTCTTTCTCTCTCTCTCTGTCAAATAAATCAATAAAAGTCTTAAAAAAATAAGATGGATGACTATTTTCTGTGAATTTCTTTTTTTGTTGTTGTTTAAAAATTTTATTTATTTATTTATTTGGGTGGGGGGGTGGGTAGAGGCAGAGGGAGAGAGAGAATCTCAAGCAGACTTGTCACTGAGTGAGGATCCTGACATGGGGGTTGGTTCCAGGACCCTGAACTCATGACCAGAGCTGAAATCAAGCATCTAATGCTTGATTGACTGAGAACACCCTGGGGCCCCTATGTGAATTTCTCAACTAACAAAAAAAGGCATGAAGGGGAGAGAAAAAAGAACTACATGAAGAAACAGGACAAAGAACAACTCCTCAGCAGCTGTCAGCAAATACAGACAGGCCTTCAATCTCTTTAGTTATTCATTTATTCATTTATTCAATAAATGTTTATCAAATTTAAAATTGTTTTTGTTTATTTTCTCCAAAGTCAGCAAGCTATCTATCATCATTGTATCTTTTCAGTAAACATGTGACTTAATCAGCCCACATTTATCACTCCTTCCCTTCAAAAACCCTGCTCTTTCTAGCCACCCCCCCAATAAATACACACAAATCCTTCAGCCACAGAAAAAGTTCACTGCATATGAATGTAATCATATGGCATTTGTCTTTCTCTGACTGACTTATTTTGCTTAGCATAATACTCTCTAGCTCCATCCACATCATTGCAAATGGTAAGATTTCATTCTTTTTGACGGCTGAGTAATAGTCCATTGTATGTATATACCACTTCTCCTTTATTTCACGCATATGTGGAATTTAAGTAACAACACGGATGAACATAGGGGAAGGGAAAAGGAAAAGAAAGGGAAGCGAACCATAAGAACAAACTGAGGGTTGATAGAGAGAGGTGGGTGAGGGATGGGCTAGATGCGGGATGCCCATTAAGGAGGGCATGTGATCTGATGAGCACTGGGTGTTATATGTAAGTGATGAATCACTAAATTCTATACCTGAAACCAACAGTGAACTAACTAGAATTTAAATAAAAACTTGAAATAAAGAAAAAAAAAAGAAAAAGTTCATGACATCCCCATTGTTTTGAAAAGGTACAAAGTGTTGAGACCTCTATTTGCAACTCTACTATTTCTGGAAAGATCCCCAACACTTCTTCTGTAACAGCTAGTGCAACAGCAGCCAGGCCCAGAGGGCCAGAACCAGACTTCCGGTTTCTATATCCAAGGCCCTGGAATCTGACTGATCTTTCCCAAGAGAACACTGTGTCCTGATGGCTTTAGGCAAATAGGAACTGCCAGGTACTCATTTCCTAGAGCCTCCCTTAAAATCAAACTTCTTCCAAAATGCTACATTCCATTATCTTGAAACTTACCTTTAAAGGTAATTGGAAATTAATAGAAACCAATTTAAAAACAACAACAACAACAAAACAAAGAATAAACTAGAAGACCAGACTAGACTACTCTCTAAAGAGTAAACTAGATAAATATAAGCTAATCTTTGCTGCATCGGGTGAAAGTTACATTTCAGTGAAAAGGTAGATTTTCATATCATTGGAGTCAGTAATGAAGTGACAGGAACGTAAAAATCTTCCTATATTTCCATTGTACTTATATGGAGATAAGTGTCTGTGAATTCTGTTTTATTTGTAGTTCCCATTCTAAGACCTCATAAATTATTTATTTTTATTTGGGTTGTATTGTCTCCTTGGATTTTGCTTCGATGTGTTTGCCAGTGATCTGCTAATTTTATTTATTTATTTATTTATTTGACAGAGAGAGAGAGATTCCAAGTAGGCAGAGAGGCAGGCAGAGAGAGAGGAGGAAGCAGGCTCCCCACGGAGCAGAGAGCCCGATGCGGGGCTCGATCCCAGGACCCCGAGATCATGACCTGAGCTGAAGGCAGCGACTTAATCCACTGAGCCACCCAGGCGCCCCTGCTAATTTTTATTTTAAAGGGGAAACATGTACAGAATCTCGTTTGCTTCCAAAACATGAGCTAACTGCAATCCTATCACTTTTCTTCTGAGCTGGTTTTGAAACAACAGTTGGGTTCTTACTTTAAGCCTGACTCTATTTTTCCTGTCTCAGCTTTATGTCTGTGCGATTTGTGAATTGTAAACAACAATCATTTTTTAATGTTCTTAGGGAAATGCTTTGGCTGCATTTCAAGTCTTTTATGTATTCTCCTCATGATGTTATCTGTAATTAAGCTTTAGATAATTAACATTTCCCTCAAAATCGGTATCTCTATATCTTTTCCCCTTGTTTGTTACAGAACATTAAACTAAACTCAGCACTGCTTCTCCTATGTCCTCCTCCTGATCTGAAGGTCAACCAAGTTTTATTTTTTTCGAATGTAAATAGTAAGTGGAGCTTGGGCTGAAAAGTAGCATTTAATCTGGTAGTTAACTCCACGGTCTGAGACTGGAAAAGAGATTGTTTTTACGTAGCTAGACTATTCCTTTTGCATGCAAACTATTCTCAAAAGCATTCTCAGCCAAGTGATGGACTAAGGCAGCGGTGATATAAAGACCTGAGGCAAGGAGGTGATTCAGCCAAACCTCTCGATGCATCCCAGCTACTTTCAGGAGCGACTTGGCTGTTAAACAGCTCCCCAGGTTGGAGAGGAGGCATTTTTCTTCCAGGGGTAGTGATCATACACCGGGAAATAGCTCACACAAACCATTTTGCCATTATTCTGTTATTATAGCTATTAGGAGAATAGAAGCTATGTTTTAAATCTAATTGGCACATCTCTCTGTAGGAATTCAGCTCTTACAGAATTCCCTTTTCCTTTCTACTCATGTAGGTAGGGAGAACAGCAGTGTGAGTGAGACTTGTCAAAAGCATGAGGGAGAGGAGTAGACACCCAAAGCTCTTGACATGGAAAGTGTAGGACAAATCTTCTGGATACTTCCCTTGAAGAATTACAAATCATGATAGGAATAACAAATACTGTCTCAAAGGAAAGGGCTCTTATTTAACATCCACTTAGCTATAAGTAAAGACACAATAGCCCTTCTAGCAGTGTGACCCTGGAGCCAGTGCCCTCCTCTGCTACTGGACATGGATGACCAAACCAAGCACTCAAAGACAGTGATGCTGTCTGCTGGGTCCGATCATTTTTTAATCTAAAAACTCAGCACACATCTTCAAGAGAGACAAGATTATTTTCTAAAGAGTATTTGACTGTAATTACTAAAAGGTAAGAAGATTAGTACAACAGGAAATGAACTAGAGCTATTCTAGTCCCACAAAATAAATAATGAACCATATTTTCCAAGGAACAGGATTAAAACCTTGGTGTTTAAGATTAGAGGCGGGGTACTAACTGTCTCATTTTGATCATACATAGTTGATGCTATAAATCCATTCTTCTGAAGAGGTTTAAGACCACTCTCTACCTCTCTATCTCTAAGGTTTGAGACTAGGAAATACAAAGGACACAGACAACCTGGACTTTGGATACAGACAACCAAAAAGGAGGCTATAAAGATGGTTAGTTGCAAAGAAATAGTAAAGCCGGCAATGTCCTGTTACCAATATTCTTTAATGGCTCAGATCTCCCAACTTTAACCACCTGGCAAATATTTCAACTTTTGGTGACAGGATGATATGTATAAAATATGTAGCAGGGTCTCTGTTTGAACAAGATTTGTGTTCAGATTAGGATTCAGATGTGCCTAAGGATGCCTGTGTGATGACCAGCCAAAGGGTGAACTTAGTGATGGACTGAGAAGTCCCTTGGGCCAGAATTAACATTGAGAGAATAAGGAGATATATGGGAACAATGCGTTGGCAAGGCACACTGCTTCTGTGACTAGCAAGGACCTATCATTTGGGTGTAACAAAATTACAAATCATGCCTGCTAAGACTTGTCAATGTTTGTAACTATATCCATAGCACTTGCATACTTCATAGCCGATTTATCCATGGAAATCTGTGCAATCTAAGGCTTTACAAAAATCTGTATTTTATTTTTCAAGAATTTTTTTTTTGCTTTAAAACCAACTAAATGTACATTAAAAAGTCCAAGTAGTTTATTTCTTAGAAAATCATTTTAGTCATAAATGCAGACATTAACCATGAAACAACATTTCTTCTACCTAGATATTTCACACTGAAGTTGAAACAATGTGAAAGCCAATGTAACAAATTTAGACCAGCAGATTTTTTTTTTTCCTTGAAAAAGTCTTTCCACTTGTGAAGAAATGTCCTCTCAAGGGACATGAACATGTCCAGGCCAGTGACTTTCTCATAAACAGGATATGGAGGGAGCTGTATTTTCCATGGTGAAAACATCCAGATTTATCAAAAGAAAAAAAAAAAATTCTCACAATCAGCTAAACTGAAACCTTTGAGGGACTGACATGTTACATTTCCAAAATGTCTGTGTTCTGTGTTTCAAAGACAAATGCATTGTCCACATGATTGGGTAAATATTTCTTTTATAAAGTAATGATAATTTTTATTTAGAAAAACTTAACGACAGGGTTTTCCTCAAGGCAACTTCAAAAAAAGTTCTTATGTAAGGCAGCCAGTTTTTTGATAAAGTTGCCAAGTAGTTCTCAACTTGAAAGCTCGTTGGGAGTTCTGAGAAAGGTGGAAAGAGGACATTGGTTAAGCTCATCTGAGCTGCACTTGCAGGAAATAAAATATTTCCCATTTCTCTTACTCACAGATTGGCTGGCACATAAAACCTGTGTGGATCTGGAGCTGAGCTCAGGAGATTTTTTGTTGTTGTTGGGCAGCACTGGCTACACAGAGCTGTGTCCTCCATGACACACCAGCTAGGCCCACGCTCTTGTGTTTGGGGCCATTGCCCTTGCTGGGCCCAGAGGGTAAGGAAGAACACTCATGGATAGCCCATGAACTTGGTGATTACAAGGCAATCCAAATAAAGGATGCCTTTCAATGAAACTATGGGCTCAGCTCCTCCAGGACTAATGTGTGGATCTCAAGGTGTTGGAGCTAAACATAACAGCAAGTAAAAATCAAATGTCTTCCCCCCACCCCCCACCAAAAAAAAAGTTGGTATTAGGAGGTTTGAAGTCTCTTCATTATAGACTGCAGTCCTGTTTTCTGTTTTCATTTTTTTTTTTTTTAATGGAAGGCAGGAGATGTAGAATGCTTTGAGATGATTTTTGGATGTGTTTGGGAAGGAGGCACACACAGTGTGTTGCTCAGTGTGAGGGACAGGACTACATCTGGTCAGAGGAGTGGACAGACCCTTCTGCTGGTAGGAAGGCAGAGCCAGATGGCCCAGGAGGCAGCTCCCAGGGCTTCAGCAGTGGCTGAGTGGTTTCCCAGGCCTGAGAACAACTCTGACACACCCCCAGGGCATTAGGTGGCTGAGCAGCAGACAGAGAGAAAGGAAGTAAAGGGGACTGATTGGTGGCAGAGAAATCTGTCCATAAGCACACATGACCATCATATAGTGACTCTAGATATTGCATGTGTGTGTGTGTGTGTTTGTGTGTGTGTAAACTAAGTTCCCCTGGGTAGCTGCAGTTTGGGGGAAAACAAAGCCAGGGACATAGGCCTTGTTCCTAAATGTGTGATCGAGTTTTTACTCCTCTCCTGGAAAGCCTAAACCAAAGTGACTGAGGTTCTGGCTGATACTAGTTCTGCTAAATTATTATCCACTGGTCAGAAATCCTTTTAATTAAGCAATTGGAATAACATGATAAAAATAATCTCTAGAACAGTCTAAGTTTGCATAAAAGAAATATATTAAAATCATATAATTGCATAATGGGTGGAGTTCTTGATGTATCTTTCTCAAAATTCACACAGAGGCATGAATATGTTTTCATGAATATGTTTACATGAATATAAACATGTATAAATATGTGTTTGTGTCTAGTTATATATCAATTAAACTGTTAAGTAAAGAGCAAAGAGATTTGTTTCTCTTTAAAGTATTATTAGTGATTTCTAAGAAAAAAAAATGTAACAGTAAACTTTTATGACCTGGTAGGTTTTGGGGGAGGTGGTGGTGTTAGAACTAGCTTCAAAATAAAGTGTCCCAGATGCTATTTTCTTCTGGAACAGAGTTTGAAATCTGCTTATGAAATTGATTCCAGAAAAGGAGAATGTTAAATAAGGGAAAGCCAAAAATATTCCACATTTGCTAATAGTCTAAAGAGTCACAAGATGTTTATCACTATGAATTGAATGACTCTAAGTCCCTAATTAAACTGCTATTTCTAGGCCTTAACCACAATGAAAATTCTGTAAAGAAGGCTATCAACCAGTTACCAACCTAATTTAACCAGTCTGAATTAACACAGGAAACAACATCCACAAAGAGGGCATAATTTTGACTCATACTATATAGGTTTAAAATTCTAAACTAGACAGTAAGTGCTAAATAGACAAGGGCCTTTCTCTCTTTCTTTAAGGGACTAGGCACTGAACAGCGCTCTGCTGAGTCAGTATTCCATAAATCCTACCGACTGACTTGTAAGAGTCTCTCAAAAAACCATAAAAATGTCATTTCATTCAAGTTCCTGGTTAGAACATCCTAGGAGGCTCCCTGCCCAGTAATAATAAACTCATCAAATAATGATGCCAACAATTGGACATGCTCACAAGCCTCATGTAAAGGGATCAGTGTTGCTCAATTTGCAGAGAGGAAATCTCTGGCTTCCTGTCAAAAATCAAACATGTGGACACTGTGATTCAGCCCTGTCTTATTGTCAGTCCCAAAACCAAAGATGAAAAAGATATGATGAGAAGAAGATTAATTTGTGTTTGGATGCAAGGGACATATCCAACAGTCAGGTGGCATTTTCTCGATGGGTGCCCATAAACCTGCCCACCCTTCTGAGATTCCAGGATCATACATACAGATGTCGTTTGGGTCGCTGGCTCAGACTCCTCCCCAGGAAAAAATGAGAGCAAGAACCTTTAAATAGGGACTTTAAAAACATTTATTCACAATTATTTTCAGTACCTGATATGCACCACTTATTGACCTAGACATTGGGGCTCGAACGGTGAGCAAAATAGACCCTCTGAGTTTCAGGATATTCAAAAGCAATCAGAGAAAAGAAGTATCATATACTTTGAAGAGAACTAAATATAAGTTATGGAGCAGTTATCTGACTCATAAATACGCACTTAGCACTAGAAATGACATATGGGCACAATAGTAGCCTCGTTCTGCTACAAGCCACCAGCTTCGCCTCACCATAGGAACTAGAAAACCCTTGTGAATGTCCTGTAATGTCTGTTGGGGCTTTCAATTTTCTTTACCTTTCCTCCTTTCTTTTTCTGGTCTGACTCTTTCCTCTGAAGTCTCATTGCTGACTTTCTGGTCTTAGACCAACCAAATACGGTTTTAAATTTTTTTACTTAGGAAGCTTTCAAACATGCACAAAGTTGAACACATCATGATTCAATGAATGATTCATTATACAACAAATCTCATTAATTTATTAGTGAGTTTCAATGACCATTAACATTTTGACAATTTGGTTGGATCTATCTCTACTACTCCCCTTTCAAAAAAGTCAATTTTATTTCTATTGTTTGAGATTATTTATTTATTTATTTATTTGACAGACAGAGATCACAAGGAGGCAGAGAGGCAGGCAGAGAGAGAGGAAGGGAAGCAGGCTCCCCGCTGAGCAGAGAGCCCGATGTGGGGCTTGATCCCAGGACCCTGGGTTCCTGACCTGAGCCAAAGGCAGAGGCTTTAACACACTGAGCCACCCAGGCACCCCTGCTTGAGATATTTTGATATTTAATTACTACTGATAAATAAAACAGGGTCTCCAGCCATAGTGCTAATGCCCAGAAAAGAGTAAATCTCAAAAATATTTGCTAAATGAATGACTACCTTCAGCAAAAGACTCTCTGTTTTGGGGTTTTCAGGCTATCAAGGGTAGGAAAAAGAAACAGGCATTCTGAGTTCAGTGCTGGGTAGTAAGGTTTAGGAAAATTCTTCTTCAGACATGCAAACTTTGTTCAAGTTTTCCGTCCTATTTCCCACCCACAGCCCAGCAAAAGGAAGTTTCCAAACAGGAAAGCAGGGAGAAAGCATAGCATGGCAGTAGAACTAAAGGTAAAATTCATCTCTCTTTATGCTCTGTGAATAATGAATTCAAGCAAAAGGAATCTAAAATATGTAGCTACCTTCCAAGGATCACACAGGGTGCCATTTTAATGAATGGCAACTGTGCTCAAACTTATCTGGTTTATTATGTATTTTTTAATTGTACTCCATGTGCACAAAGTATCAAAAGTACCAGTTATAGAACCTGAGAATAAAACAATACAAGTGTCCAAAATGCTGAACAAAACAGACACGATGTGCTCTGGTGAGTTACAGAATGAACTCTCATCAGAAAACATCCTGAATCTAGGTACATTCTTAACCTCCTTAAAAAATTGCCATTGGAGAGGCAAAATTTGTGGATAACATAGAACTAATAAAAGAACTTAAAATGATATCAAGTGAAAAATAAGTGGATAGTGTCAACCAGGGATGATGAATCAGGAGACTTAATCCTATCCCGACTTTCTGTCAAAACTCCAAATGAATGAAGTTATAATCTCAATCTTTCCTTTTACCTATTAAGCAAAACCAAAGTAAAATCCCATTTGTTTGAATGGTACAAGAATTCCTCAAATGATATTTGAATAATATCGTATAGTTAGCAGAAGACTGATCTGGGAATCAGAAAACCTAACTGTATGACACTGGGCAGATCACTGCCTGTCTGGGTCTCAGTGTCACAATGTATAATGGGAACACACTCTCTCATCCAAAGTTCTCTTTAATGTTTCAGAGCAGTAGAAACTGATCTTGTGTGGGTCTTTGATATATTCAAATAAAGAAAAGTGGATCTGTTCTTGCTGAAACAAAGGTAAGAAAAGGGTTCAGAGCCCCAACTACTCAGCATCCTTTCCATGTCCAGATCTCTTCTGGAACCATACGGTTTTAGAATCCTAACCTAGAATTACTTAAGACTGATCAACTCTAGAATGCTATCGTTGTATCATGGTTAAACAAATCTAGGCCAAACTATTTATAAAACTATTAAGAAACGTAAATGTTACTTTTTTGGTGTATGAAAAATTATTACTATTTCTGTGTGATATTTTAGTCTCTGAAAAAGGATCCAATCCATCAGAAAACGAAATGCTATAAGGCTTATTCCAAAGCTAAATCAGTATGCCTGTTAGAATCTTTCTTTTCATCTGTCCCACCTCAAGGGAAACATTTCTTTGAAACTGTACTTATGGTTTTTCTTTTCCTCCTCCCTATTTACAAATCAACTGTATTTGGGTGGAAAATTATTTTACATTTTTAAAAATAAGCATAAAAATGTTCTCTGAAATAATACTTTTAATCTACTGTTGACCCTAAAGGTTTTCTCACAGACTAGTGGTAGCCAGTTCACTGTAGGAAGAAAATGGATTCCCTGAGTCCTCTGCTGGCATCTCACTTGAGCAGCGCTGATGATGGCACACACACAGAGGCAGAATACAGGACATCAGTTTCAACCCCAATTATGCATTTCCCTATAGAGTATGTGTTATGGGCTGACCTGTATGCCCCCCATTTTTTATGTTGAAGCCCTCACCCCCGGTACCGCAGAATGAGATGGGTATTTGGAGATGGCGGAGAAGATGTGATGAGGTAAAAATAAAGCCCTTAGGGTGGTCTCTAATCCAATCTTATTGGTGTCCATATGAGAAGAGAAAATCTGGGTACCATAAGAGACATCAGGTATGAGAGTGCACAGAAGAAAGGCCATGTGAGGACCCAGGGAGAAGGAGGCTGTCTGTGAGCCAAGGGGAGGCTCCAGAGACAACCAAATCTGCTCACACCTTGATCTTCAACCCCCAGCCTCCAGAACTGTGAGAAAATAAGTGTCCGTGGTTGAAGCCCCCTAGTCTGTGATATTTTGTTAAATATAGCCATAGCCAGCTAACACAGTGTGCTTACCAAGATGCATATACACCCACAGACACTACAGAAAAGGATGTCTGTCTAGCTATTCACACACATATACACACCTCAGAGATTATCTACCTTCTTCAATTTAAGGCTTCCTAACATATTCCCCAACACTGAAAATGCCACCTCATCAGATTATTTTGGAATTTAGCACATTATGTATGATTATGTTTTCATCTTACACTAAAATGTGTAAGTTGAACTGGGAAAATATCCCATTTTTATTTTTTTAAATCACATCAAGAGATACAAGCCCCTTCATGTCTGCCAGTTTGCTAAAGAAAATTCTTTAGCACGATTTCCCACTATGCAGGATTCTATAGCAAGAATGAGATTGGCTGATGATTGAACAGAAAGAATTTTGGGATGTAAATTTAATTTTATGATTAGATATATTTTCCTTTCAGATCAGTGTTATTGGGTTGTTTCTATGTTCAAGAGAATCACTGAAATAAGTTTCTGTGTGTTTGCTTGTTTGTTCTTGTTTTTGTGAAGGAGTTTGGAAGCTCGACGTTGTAATATGTGATGATGGTAATAAATAAATCATTCCTTTGGTATTAATGATATTAACATTTCATGTAAGTCATTCATTAATCTCTCAAGTGAATGCCCAAAGCTATTATAATTCAGTACATAGTCACTTAGCATGAAACATATGCATTCTCAAGCACTATATCCATTTTAGAATCAATAGTACCACTGGGTCTACAAGGTCCTGAGAAGAATTTCATTTTCCCACTAGTCTAAAGTGATTGTGCTATGTTCCCTGACCTTCGAAAGCTTTTTGTCATTTTTCTGTCATGTAGCTTAGTGCTTCTTTCCTCCATTCATTCCATTTAAATACGTGCTGTGGGTAAATCCAATAAACTAAGTACCCATTTAGTTAAAACCCTCACGGGGTCAGAGCTCTAGGGAATGTTTCAAGGCACCAATGTTCCTTCTTCAACTCTGATTTCCTAGATCATTGATCATCTTCCACCAGCTCTTTGAAATAGATCCTCTTGCCACATGCCCTTTAATCCCCCCCGTTGAAAGGAATGCTAGGCCTGCTACCAAGCAGCTGGTGCTCCACTTGGGGAATGGAGGAAAGGAGAGGAAAACTCTTCTTTTCATGATTCATAACCTAAAATTCTCCTGAAGAGAGGTAATCTCTAAGTGTTGCCAAACAAGAGTCCCTGAAGGGGACTCCCTCTATGGCCTCACTCCCCAGGGCACTGCCATCATGGCAGGCATTGCTGATAAACAATTCTCTTCTCTCCCCTTCGATGATAAATCACATGGTCAAAGGTGCCAGTAGGGTTGTGACAGAGTTTTTCTTACATTAGTGCTTCGCTGACTGGAGAGTATATCAAGGTTGCGGTGGCAGAAGAAGGTCAAGAGAAACCTATAGCCTTGTAAACAGTAGGTACTTAATACCATGGAATATAAATGAAGGAACGAAGATGAAGGTGCCATTTTTTAAATCTGTCAACTCAAAAGATGGCATTGCACTATACCCAAATTCTCCCAGTAAATGAAATAAAGGTTTTAACATGAAAACAGAATTCCAGAGTGAAATGAATCTGATAAATGCTGGGACAAACCAAATAAAAAGATCTTTTTAAAAATTTCTTAACTGTAGGATCCTGCCCAACTTGGATCTCCATGAAATAACCATTATATGCTGTTATCTGCAGAATCTGTTTCTTCTAGAAGATATTTGAGAAAGCCTGCAGTAAAAAGCCCTTCTCTCACAGTGGGAATGAACTGTCTATGGCCTTAAACTGGCACAGAATTTTAGATCCTCTCACCCGTCTGTGGGACTGGGCCAGTGGCACCACCTCGGTAAAGAGCACCCAGCGGCCTTGTTGACCCAGGCTCCACTTTTAATGTGCTACAGGTGCAATGCATGTGTACGGCAGAAGAGTCGATGCCAAGTTTCCTTCTGATTTTTACACATTAAAATATATATATATATATGTTTGGGACAAGAAGCATGTGTTATGTTGTTTCATTGCAGAGAAAGATTGTGTAAGGGCAGGGCGAAGAGGACAGGGCGCTGTGGTAGAGTTTCACAAAAGGAAGAGAAACAAAAATAAAATTTGAAAATGTGTAGAGACAGAGAACGCCTCCCTCCTTACTCCTCAGCTGATAACAAAGCCTGACAGAAGAAAATGCAATTCAAATCAATCCAACAAGAATAATAGGTGCCGTGGGACTGCAAAGCGAGATGCTTGCTTGTGCGAAACCACCTGACAGAAGGGAGCGTGCTGGCTGCCACGGATTTATTTTGTTATTTAGTAAATATAGCACATTTCCAGTGATGACTGATTCTTGTTTAAATATGCATTTTAAGGGTTTTGGTCATGTCTACCTATAAGTTCAATAACAAGGAAATGATTAATTTAACATATTAATCCATTCAGAGGAGCCACTAAACAGATGGTTATGAATATTATACTGCAACCCAGAAACACTTAAGTTAGTGTTCGTGAAAAATACAGAGGTAAGCATGTACACTTTTGTTATTTCTAGCAAAAACGATGAAGAATAATAACTAAGAAACAGTTAAAATGTGAAGAGTGATTATTTTAGGGAGAGGTCATTATAGATCGTTCTTTTTTCCCTCCCATCCTTTCAAAATTTATCATGTGGTTCTACAACTTCTATTGTTTAAAAGTGTAATGTATTGCATGGAGCACTGGGTATGGTGCATAAACAATGAATTCTGGAACAGTGAAAAGAAATATAAAATAAAATAAACATAAAAGTGTATACATTTAATGACCTGGCTTCATTTTCAAGTGTGACTTTGTTATTTAGGATTTTTTTGTTTTGTTTGTTTTTTTAAGCTTGAATTACTCTTTTCAAGTTTTAGAGAGGAGACAAATTGGAAAAACAGAGATTGGTATATACATATTTAAAAAAATTATGATTTGAATTTCCAGGAAATCTCTATTCTATTGATTGTTAGATGACTAAAGAGACACTGTAGTCTGCTTCACTCTGAGTTCTGGCAGTTGGCTTTTGTTATGGGCACAGTATCCATTTTCAAATTAATTTCCAATAACCTTTCCCACTATCTTCAAAAGGGACATAAAACCTTTACTCTCCAAAATCAGGGTCCATTCTGCCCAAGATTTTTCTGTGTTTTTTCTTTCACACAAAGGTCAACAACCAAATTTTCACCGATGGAAATTTACCTGAGACAAATTTCAGAGACCATTTTTCTTATGTCTGTAATCAGTTGTAGGTCCAGCAAAACGGCAAAACGAACCTGCCACGATATACTAAGGATGTTTTTCTTTTTGCAGTCAATGATAGAAATTATGTACAAGGGGTTGGGTGGCTGAGTTGGTTCAGTGCTGGACTCTTGATTTTGGCTCAAGTCATGATCTCAGGGTCATGAGATCAAGCCCCTGAGATGGGCTCCAGTCTTAGCATGGAGTCTGCTCTGTATTCTAGCTCTCCCTCTCTCTCTCTCCCCCTCTGCTTCTGCCAGCACCCTCTCTCTTTCACACAAATGAATAGATAAAATCTTTAAAAAATTACGTGCAATATTGGAACTCAAATTTAACATACCACAAAATTCTGCAGACTCCTGACACAGATGGGGGACTAAATTTACTCTGATCATCATCAAGTCTATCAGTGGGTTGAAGAAGAGCAATTGACACAAGTGGCCAGCACCCCACTCTCTGATTAGAAGCTCCAGGTTTTATCTTTCAGAACTACTCCAAGAGGGGCACCTGGGTGGCTCAGTGGGTTAAAGCCTCTGCCTTCGGCTCAGGTCATGATCCCAGGGTCTTGGGATCAAGCCCTGCATTGGGCTCTCTGTCAGCAGGGAGTCTGCTTCCCTTTCTCTCTCTCTCTGCCTGCCTCTCTGCCTACGTGTGATCTCTGTCTGTCAAATAAATAAATAAAATCTTAAAAAAAAAAAAACTACTCCAAGAACTCAGGGATCGACTGTTCCAAGATGTCAGATTTGACACTTTGGCCTTCTGTATTGTACCTTCAACATAGAACCTATTCTGCCAAACACTTAAAAAGTAAACATATATATGAAAAAATGGTGGTAAACAAATTAGGTCGTTAGGCTCATAGCCTGTTGTGATGCCCCTGCTTTTCTGGCTGATTCTGTTATCCTCAGACTGACTCGCTCACCAGTATACCCCATCTCTTAGGGGTAGTGCTGGAGCGACTTTATAAATTATTTGTGTGATAGGGTCCCTAAATCTACAAAAAAGATATTATTTATTTTCTTTAGGGGAAAAAAAAAAAAACAACTGTTGGAAGGAGACATGCAGCCAAAAATCTAGAGCTGAAACTACTGATTTTCCTGTGTATGCCATTATGGAGGAAAATTTTGCAGTCAATTTGAGAGTGATTAGAAAAGACCAGATTCTATTACCCACTTTCTTTGGTTTATGCTATCACTGGAATATGGATTTCACCTCTTGTTGTTAATTTTATATGCCAACTTGACTGGCCACCGGGTGCCCAGAGCAAATATTAGTTCTAGATGTGTCCGGGAGGGTGTTTCTGGGTGAGAGAAGCGTTTGATTCAGTAGACTCAATAAAGCAGATTGTTCTTCTCCAGGTGAGTGAGCATCACCCAATCTGTTGAGGGCCCAACTCGAATCAAAAGCAGAGGAAGGAGAAATTCACACATGCATACCACCGCCCCCCTCCCCAGGCCTTTTTTTTTTTTTTTTTCGGTTCCTGTTTCGCTACTTGAGCTGTGACATCTCATCTCATCTCCGTCTGCTCTTGGATTGGAATTTACACCATTGGCTTCTCTGGTTCTCAGGCCTTCAGGCTGGGATTGTATTATACCACTGTCTTCCTGGGGCTCTGGCTTGCAGACACCCGACAGACCGTGGGACCTCTCAGTTGTCGTAATCACATGAGTCAATTCCTTATAGTAAATCTCCACATATGTCCTGTTGGTTCTGTTTCTCTGGAGAATCCTAATATGGTGTTTATTTCTCCTTTCACAGCCTATGGCCAATCTTGTTGCTAAAGTATGGAAAGATCTCTTGCTGAAAGCTCTGTAAACAAAACATATTTTCTCAATGTATTTCAGATCACTAATTCATGCAGTTTCTCTAGTATTTTCTTCTTCATAATATAGTCTGGTGATCTTTATTCAAAGAGGCAAATAGTATTAGTACCAAGTGTTCTGTGCTTACAAGCAAAATGATGCATTTACATTAATATTACCACTCTTTCTTTTGCCCTCCTTCCTCCTTCTCTCCCTTCTTCCCTCTCTCCCTCCCTTCTTTCCTTCCTCTCTCTTTCCTTCTCTCTTTCTTTCATCAGGGTTTGTAGAGTGATCAACCACCATAGAGCAATCTGTCTTGCTTGTCTGTGCCCAATAGTGAAAATGCATCCTGATCTCCTTATTCCCCAAAGCCATGACTCCAGCATAAAAGCAGACCTTTATTACTGATTGATCTGGTATTGTCTTGTCCCCAAAGCACATGATGCCCAGATCACAGTTCTCAAGAAAAAAAAACAAAACTAATAATGATTTCAGTTAAATGCAAAATTGGACTTTCCACCTTTTTCCCAATCAAGGTTGGATTAGAATTTCTGAAAGGTCAGGATATCTGAACACCCTCTAATAACTCGGGGTAGAGGAAACATAGTGGTTTTTAAAAAAATAATTAAAAAAAAAGATTTTTATTTATTTATTTGAAAGTGAGAGGGCATGCACAAAGAAGCATGGGGAGCGGCAGAGGGAGAAGCAGATTCCCTGGCGAGCAGGGAGCCTGATACAGGGCTGATCCCAGGATCCTGAGATCATGACCTGAGCCAAAGGCAGGTGCTTAACCAACTGATCCATCCAGGTGCCCCTTTATAAAAATATTTTTTAAAGTGTATTTACTTTACATAATCTCTTTACCCAATGTGGGGCTTGAACTCACAACCCCAAGATCAAGAGTCATGTGCTTGTCCAACTGAGCTATCCAGGTGTGCCCTGGAAATAAGGTGTTTTTTATTTCCTTTGTACTGATTAAAGGAGGCAGTCAAATGCATGTTTCCCATCTCCACTTTCCAGATATATTCCAAATATATTCTCCGTAGGATATGCTACTATCTTAGAATACTTTTTCTTGGAGTCCATAATTTGTAACCAATTGTGAAAACCCCTCTTTGGTCAGCTTCTGAGAGAAGCTAGATCTTTTTTATGCTCTAAATTTTGTTTACTGTGTATAATTGCTCAGTAGTTTGAGATCACTTTTTCTTGCCCCATTAAAATGTTTGAAAACAAACAAATCTAACTAAATGGTTTTCCCTGAGCTATTTATACTAAGTTAATAATCTATTAATAATATGTAATGGGAGTTAACACTGAAATAGAAAAACACACATTATTTTGACAAACTACCCTTAGGGTCTGATAAGACTTAACCAATTATTTATGTACAGTGAAGAGAAATCTGGTAAACAAGTATACCAAACCTTGCTAAGCTGTGCTCAAATTTGGGTCCAATTCATCTCACACCTTCCAGGGAAGAACAACAAAATGATTCAGTGGCTTACAAAAAATTCCACCAGGTGCTGATTTCCCTGAGGTTTGGGGAGGTGCTTACATTTGAATAAGACAAAAAAAAAAAAAAAAAAAAGATACAACATTAAAATGTCACAGGATTGCTGCATGGTTTCCTTCACTTAATATTCATGTACTTTGAGATCAAGGCCACTTTGCCTTCTGAATATTTACTTTTAAGAATAACAGTCCTGTCTGAACCTACCCTTTCTTTTGGGTATGAAGAAAACTAGGGCTCCAAAAGTTTGGCTCTCTTTTGCAGGATCACCTCGACCTTAGGCTAGCAAAGTATGATCTAAAGTCACCAAATTATAGAAAAGGTCTGTCCTAATAGGGGAGTGACGACCCAATCACACTGCACATTGCTTTTGATGGCTCGAAGGATTTTCTTAATTTAGAAAAATCTTTTGCTGATTTCTTCTGCCCTAAACTACTTCAAATTAGATTAGGGGATCTATAAGCAATTGACTGATGATATATATTGATGTCCTTGGACAGAATTCCCTTGTGTCTTTTTTTACATTTTTTTCTTTAAACATTAATCTTTTATTACTGCTCCAAAAGAGACTGTCTTTAGCTAAAAATGGGAGAAATCATTTTATGTTACATGCCTCTTTTAGAAACAAAAATTTCTCTTTAAAGAAAAAATGTAAAAAAAATGTAAAGAAAAAAAGTTTTACTGTATTTGGCTGCAGAAACCTTTTTTTGTGTGGTTATTTTTGATAACAATAATTCACATGCTCTAGAACACATAACATGCTGTTTTGCATTCAGTCGGTGCTTAATAATTGCCTGAGACCCTGAATTGGCAAACATTAACTCTGTGTGAACTTCTTCAACATACTCCATTATATATAGGTTTTTCTGTGGTCTCACAATGATGTGCTCCCAAGGACTATTCCTAAGGAGGTTAATTTTCAATAGGTGTTTGACATTTTACCATTCAGGGAAGAATATGCTGTTTTACTTTTACTCAATACTGACTCTAACACATGATCTCTAGACAGCAAGGACTTTTAGTGGAATCATGACCTGAAAGAGCAGAGTGAAGTCATCATTTCACTGGAGCCTTTAGAAATATATATTTCAGTCATTTTATATATATATATATATATATATATATATATATATATATATAAAATTTCAGTGTGTATGTACAATATATGTATATATCTAAATGTATATTTTATAATTTTTTAAAACAAAAGGAAATAGCATAGCATCTAATTCTATGCCTAATTACATCATACCCTCATCCACCAAAAGGTGAGAGCGAGCATCAGTCACGTTTAGAGGGTTGCAAAGTCAGTGCGACCATCCTGGCCTTCTCTACCAGACAGGGGAGCAAAGGGGCAGGAAGCTCTGCACTTTTTCCAGCTTCTGAGTTACTTCTTCATAGTATGACACCATTATTTCACATTGTTATTTTACCTGATGTGGTGGTGAATTTCAGTCACATTGTGACTCAAGTCTAAGCATTAAAATACATTTCTAAAGTCACCTCAGAGGAATCTGGAAATTTAGTTGTATTATTCAAACTTCTGTTCCCTGTTCTGGAAATGGCTGACAAAATTCTCACTTTTACTGCCTACGGGAGTCTCTGTTTTAGTTCCAATTTATTAATGATTCTATGGTATTAATCATTCTCTTTGTAAGAAAAGCTTTCGGGTACCCCAAGGTACACTATTGTCAAAACCTGATCTATAACATTTTTAAGAAATAAAAGACACTATGGCTTTTAGTTTTTTGTATTTTAGCCTTCCTGAATAGGTTCTTCTTGTTCTTATCAAAGAGGTAGTTAATGCAATAATCCTCTTAAACATTTTAACAAACCGATGCAGAAAATGGCTGAATATTTCTAAGTTCTTTTCTCAGCCCACAGGCTCAGGAATATGAATTAGGTGCAACTGATATAAATGTTGAATCTTTAATATTTCACACCAAAAGAAATGCCTCCAGCTAGCTTTTAGCATACTGCTGTAATCTTGGGTAATGAATTAATCATACTCGTCCTTAACATAGAATGTTCAGGTGGAATTCATACCAAAGAGTATGGATTAGATAAGGAAGCACTTTTGCTCCTGAAAACTATTTTACCCATACATTAGAGTTCATGGAATTGACTAATCTCCACAGACTCGGATCTAAAATTAATAGAGGTCCCAAAGCCCCAGTGTCGGAAGAGTGCCAGATAAGAATCCCAAATCAGACTTCCGGAAGTGCTTCCAAGGAGGAGAGGGGCACCCAGGGAACCGGTGATATTAATTCAGTAAATAGGAATTTATCCTACTTACTTTTGTCCTGAGGCCTTTCTGATTAGCAACCCATTGTCACCCATAGTTGGGAGGGACTGCTTGGTGGAGGGCTGGTTCTCTTCACCAAAGAGGGGGGTATCTGCATGTACTAACATTCCCTAGACCAGATCTCTACGTACCTGGGTGACACTTAATTAATACCAAAGTTGATTAGAAATAAACGCCTATAATGGTCATCATGAAGCAGGGGCTGACTCACGGTCATACAATGAGGGAGGTTTTGGCTCACATGTACTTTTGATGCTATAGAATTATTTGATCTCTCGTAGATAACAGCTGGTTTTTGCTTTGTTATCTGCACCCCTAGTGAGCTCCCCTGCCCATTATTTTATGGCTCTACTCATTTCTTACAAGCAATATTTTGGAGATTAGGAGAAGTAGCATGAGATTCACTATTGAAATTTGGCTTCCTGTAGTTGGATTTGGGGAAGCAGGAAGCCTAGACTGATAGGCCTACTGGCACTTTGGGCTGCAAAAGGGCAGGCCAGAGGTGAGCTGATCACCACACTGAAAAACAGAATGGGAGGACCTTTGGAAAGGTGATAACGTGGACGAGTGTGTATCAATAATTCTCATACTATTTGTTAGATGGTCATTGCCTTCATCTATCCATTCTTTTAATAAATATGTGCTGAGGATCTGTAACATTTAAGGTACAGTCCTGGCAATGCAGATTAGACAAAAGTGTATGACGTGGTTTCCATCCTTCAGTTTACACAAACAAAGGGGAGAGGGGAGCCCAAGAAAAAAAGGAGAGCATGTGTGCCATAGTCAAAAGGCCGATCATAAGCTTACCTTCATTATTTCTAGTTTTATGAATTCTGTAAGGTGAATTTATTTAATCCTCTTTGTATAGGTTTCCTACTTTTCAATGAAGGCTTTATTTAGAAAGTATTACTCCTTTATTATATTATTACTTGGTAACATAGAAATCCTACACACAAATATTTAAAATACAGAAGAAGAAATTGACAAGTGTAACTATCTATAATACAAGGTCAAATGAGACAAGTGCTATCAGAAGAGCATGAAGTGCTAGAAGCATTTAAATAAATAAAACGTTTGATTTGGAAGGAACGCAGAGTGAAGGTTGCAGAAAGGAGCAAACTTTCAGATTGACTACAAAGAATATGTAGGATTTCAAGGGAGACCAAGGAATTCAGGGGTGCAAATGCCATGTAAGAAGAACCTTAATTACTTAACAACTGACTGAAAAGTGGCAGGGACAGGTCTAAGAATGGCTGGGAAGTGTTGGTGTGTGTGGGAAGTCTGGGGCCTGAGGAGTGAGGGTCACAACAAGGAAGGTGTGTGAGCAACAGCAACAGGTGAGGGCTTGGGAGCATGAGGGTAGGATGTATTGTAGAGACCAGGGGCAAGATCCTAGGGAAAATGTCCAATAGAGATATTGAAACACAGCCTCTAGTCCTCGGAACAAGTTTTAGTCCCTATATATTGGAGATTGCTGATGTGGAAAGTATGTGTGTGTTGTTGAGGAAACCAGGGTTGAGAGGAAAAAGAGAAAATGATAGAAATTTATGGAATGTCCATATTAAGGCAGAGAGGAAGAAGAAAAGTCATATACTAGAAAATTATAGCACATAGAAATCAAAGAAGGTAATAGAGTAAAGGTTTGTGAGAATACTGGAACTTTTGGGGCACCTGGCTGGCTCAGTAGGTTAGGCATCCCATTCTTGTTTTCATTGCAGGTCATGTTCTCAGGGTCATGAGATCGAACCCCCCATCAGGCTCTCCACTCACTGGGGGGGAGTCTGCTTGGAGAGTCTCTCCCTTTGTCCCTCCTTCCACTTGCATGTGTACACATGCTCTTTCTCTCTCAAAATAAATAAATCTTTAAAAAAACCCTATTGAAACTTGTAATTCACAGCATCTCCTCTAATACATCCCATATGGACTAAAAACACTTTTAAAAAGAGAAATCTTTAAAAATGAAAAGAAGCCACAGACGAATATTTACCAGATATTTGCATGGGAAAGAACTTTCCAAAAGTAAAAGCAATGTAAGATATGACTACATAAAATATATGTAACCAGGACAATATTTTGCCAAGATCAAACACACGCATCCTAATTTTCTCCCTTACTCAGGTCCCATCTGCAGCCTCCTCCTTCCGAGGCAGAGTCACTTGATAACTTGCCCAGAGCAGGGGTAAGTCTGGGAAAAGTGGGGACCACTAAGGGCCCAAATCTGTTTAATCACAATCTAACCCCTCAAGGGCTGGGTGTGGCTGATGGCCACCTACCCTTCTCCAGGAGTTTCCTGAGGCTGAGGCCCAGAGGCCTGCTGCTCTGGGCTGGAAGAATGGTTTCACACAGGGAAGTTAAAACAAAAAAAGCCAGAGGGATTGTGTACGGCAGAAGAAAGTAAGAAGATAGAATAGAAGTGGCGGGAAGTGTGCGTCCTGGTTGTGGCCATTGGATATGGGGACTCGGAGGGAGGATGGGCCTCCGTCTCCACCTCCACATAGTACTTTAGAAGGAGCTGGCCTTTCAGATTGCCTCTTTACTGACCCAAGTGCAGCCCCATCAAGGGAGACCTACTGGTGTGGCTGGTGAGGCACAGGGAGGCCTGGGAGGATGGCTTTTCTGGACACCTCAGAAGGTCGTGGAACTGAGTTGAGAGCCGCTGGGCCTGGCAGCATGGTGAGGGTGAGAAGTTCCTCTGCAGAGTCTGGGGATGGATTCCTTGGCCCCCTGGGAGAAAGTGACAGTCATCAGAGGGCACTATGGCATGTGTTAGAGTAAGCAGTTAGTTAGGTTCTAACAGGATACCTGGAGGCCAGGGATGAGAAAGTCATGGCCAGCTTTCAGGGGAAGTCAGAGGCCTGTCCGGGCAGCTCACCACAAAAAGCTGGATCAACCCAGACAGGTCCAAGATGACGAGTACCATGACGGGGAAATCCCTGTCCAAATAAGGAAGAAAAGATATGGAAACACTGTTTCCAAGGATCCCTCATCCTAAGGAAAGAACATTTCACTCCCTAGTTAGCAGCTGTCAATAAAAGAACCCAAGGCTCAGGGCACGCAGCTTTCCTCCTCTAGGGCTTGCCTGCTCTCACCTCTCAAGAGCATACTTTTGCTTTAATAATCTTTTTGCAGTGTTGTGTGCCTGTCCTTGAATCCTTTCTTCTGACAAGAACAAGAACCTCTGGGGACATCTTTGGGATAGCCTGGGTCGACACCTCAGGCCCTGAGGTCTCCTACTTCACCCAGCAACACACTTAATTAAAGAAAGCCCAGCCAAGCCAGGCATCACCACTAAGGTGGCTGGGGAGAGAGAAAGAGAGACAGAAGGAGAAACTGAGAGAGCGAGAGAGAGTCAGTTCACCACCAGTGGTTGTACCAGTAATGACTCAACTCTGTCACTCTATTTGGAACAGAGCTGGAGAAAGGGGTTGGGAACGAGGGAGGCTAAGCAATTCTCTCAAACAAACCAAACATGGCTTAATTGGCCTGTTTAAATAATCAGCTCAGCAAAAAATTAAAGAAGAAAAAAGTCCTAAAAATTAATTTCTACCTTCCTACTGCATGCATGAAAGTTTATAAGGAAGACCAGAAAAGTTGCAGATAAAACAAACACATTTATCTGCACACCGAAGCCTTGTATGGAGTGAATTTGTAATCCTGGTGCATTTCCAATTGTCAAAAGTGACCTGAGTGAAATTAAAAGACCAATAGCAAATGAAGGGAAAAATGCCAGAGATCAAACAAATGATTGATATCTTTTGCCGATACAGAACTCTTCCAAATAAATAGGAAATATGCTAAGATTTCAGGGGGAGCAACACACAAAAAACAACAATAAACAAACAAAAAACAAAAAACAACAATAAAAAAAACCAATTTATAAACTGACAAATAGCAACGGCTTATAGACATATAAATACCTAACCAGTTAAACAAAAAAATAAAAAATATTTTTATTTATTTTTATTTTTTTATTATTTTTTAAAATTTTTAATTATTTTTATTATTTTATTTTTTATTTTATTTATCAGGGCCATTTTCACTCATCAGAAGAGGACATATTGTGCGAGGTTCCTGAAAATGGAGTTGTCAATATTCACCAGTTACATGCAAAATGCTTATATTTTTTCATCTATTAATTCCACTTTCAGAAATGATAAAGAAGCCATTAGAGATTTTTTTTTTTTTTTTTTATTTTCATTTATTTATTTGACAGCGAGAGACAGGAGATCACAAGTAGGCAGAGAGGCAGGCAGAGAGAGAGAGAGGGAAGCAGGCTCCCCGCGGAGCAGAGAGCCCGATGTGGGACTCGATCCCAGGACCCTGAGATCATGACCTGAGCCGAAGGCAGCGGCTTAACCCACTGAGCCACCCAGGCGCCCTAAAGAAGCCATTAGAAATGTGGACCCATTCAATAGTGAAATCCAACATTATTCAAGACTTACAGGAAGACCTGAGACTGTAAACGATAGTCTCTTTTCCAAGCTCACAGCTCACAAAAAGATAAACTGTTAAGTGTTCTCATAGTAAAGAAAGCCTGGAAGAGAATTTAACTTTATAACCTTTCTTGGTATTCTATTTCATTTTTTTATCAAATTTGCAAACCCTATCAATGGTAGGTTGGAGGCACGGTAGAAGACACAGTGAATTATGGACCCAGAGAGAGCAAAACAGGGATGAAGACAAGAGTGGGAGAGAGAATCCACGATCAACTCAACTAGCGGTTGTAGTTCAGGGTGAAGAATAAAGTGGTGACAGCTCCTCAGTTTCTGGATCCCTAACAATGTTACTTCATATAAATATTTCACCTATCAGAAATCTCCTACTTGACTGTGTAGGAGACTCACTGGGATCTGTTAAAAATACAGATTGCTAGGCCTTACCCCCAGACTGGCAAAGTGGAGAAGGACCAGAAATGCATTTTTAAAATATTTTTTATTTTTAAGTAATCTCTACAACCACGGGGGGTTTGAATTTACAACTCTGTGTTAAAGAATTGCATGCTTTACTGACTGACCCAACCAGGAGCCCTAGCAAAGCAATCCTCAGATAAGTCCACTTGAAAAATACAGCAAAGCGTTTTTTTTGTTGTTGTTGTTGTTGTTATTGTTGCTTGTTTTTTGTTTTAGTTTTTACTTCTAAATAATGAGCAAATTATTACCCCAGTTAATAACCAGAGGTGAATCATACATAGTGAAGATAACCAAAAGATAGCACAGTATACATGGCCAGGGCAGTGTTGCTACCTATTGGCAAATATGGAATATGAAGGATAGAGGCAGAAAGAGGAAGAGGGATGATGCCCAAGAAAGAATAACAGCATTCACAGGGCTGTGAAATAATAAGAAATGTATCTATAAATAATATATAATAATATATATCATATATATGTATATTATGGGATATTCATACATATATATATGTAATAAAATCCATTACATACACACATACACACAACCTGTCCCTGCTAATAAGCTAGTATTTGATCTTTGACACCAATTGTGACACAGAGCTCCTAAAACCCTTGGAATTTAACAGGAGCATCTTTCGTTCTAATAAGGTGACTCCTGGATGGCTCCTGGATGGTGGCTGGTCACCAGAAAGATCAAGCATTCTTGGACCAAGCTGGGGACTTTCATCCCTGCCCCTAATCCCTAGGAAGGGGAGAGGGGCAGAGGACTCAGTCAATGGTTGATCATGGCTGGATGCGAAACTTCCCTAAAAATCCTTCAGCTATGAGTTTGGAGAGCTTCCTGGATGGTGAACACATCCACATGCTGGGAGGGTGACTCACCCCAACTCTACCAGACAGAACTCCTGTGCTCAGGACCCTTCCCCACCTCGCCCTAGGTATCTCTTCATCTGGGTGTTCATTTGTATCTTTTGAAATATCCTTTGTAATAAATTGGCAATAGTAAGCACACTTTCTTCCAGGGTACTATAAGCCACTCCGGCAAACTATGGAACCTGAAGAGGAGGTCAGGGGATGCTCAGATTTGTAGCCAAGTTGTCCGGAAGTTGGGGGCAACCAGGAGACACTGCTTATGAGTGGCATCTGAAGTGGGAGCAGTCTTGTGGGACTGAGTCCTTAACAGGCTGCGGACAAGTGTACTTGAACATGACCCCTACTGTTAGTTTAAACCATCAATGTGTGGGAAAGGCCTCTTGATACACTTTTTATGAGAAGTACATGCTCCTATATTTATAAATGAACACTTATTCCAAAAAAAGATTAAAACTTTTTTCTAAGTCACATTAATAAATCTGTCATAGTTACATGAATCTTAGGAGATGGGAATTTGCAAACAGCTCATAAATTTCCTTCTTGAGCAAGTTCTCATTAACAAAAGTCTGAAGAGAATTAGCTTGCACGAGGCGTTCAGAAGTCCATGTTTCTACTCACAGATACCAAATGCATTATCCCACAGACGACATAGTGAGAACACCAATGAGATGGAAGTGGGCTGAAAAAGCCTTTTAAAAATGAAAGCTTCTTTTAAGTTTTCTGGAAAATGTAAGTACCACCTATCTTCCTTGAGCCAAAACTAGAGGTAAAAATAATTCCACCCTAAGCCCCTGTTGGATACCCATGACATTTTACTGCAAAGTTCTGTTTGGTGAATTCCCAAATGAATGTCGATGGCCTGGAAGAATGGCATCTCTGTGCAGGTCACAAGCGGGTGAGGAACTGTTCTTGAATTTCAGAACTTCAGTAAAGTATAGAAATTAGAATGGTCCAAGATCCCTGTTGCCTAAGGATATTGGCTTCACTACCCTTATAGTTGGAGACCAGATTTGAGATGAACTGGAAATAGGGTCACCTCTAATGCCAGTCCCTAATTTATTTATTTATTTATTTTTTTAAAAGATTTTATTTATTTGACAGAGAGAAATCACAGAGACGCAGGCAGAGAGAGAGGAAGGGAAGCAGGCTCTCCGCTGAGCAGAGAGCCCGATGTGGGACTCGATCCCAGGACCCTGAGATCATGACCTGAGCCGAAGGCAGCGGCTTAACCCACTGAGCCACCCAGGTGCCCCCAGTCCCTAATTTAAAAATTCCTTTAGGGGAAAGTCAGTCAGTGTTTGGAACCGAACCCAGCCTATGGTTAGCAATGTTTTGGGCCTGCTGTCTTTTTCCAAACCTTGAATCTTGGTTTTTCTTCTTCTCCTCTGCATCCCCCAATCTTCTCCCACCCCTCCCCCTCCTTCTCCTCTTTCACCTCCGTTTTAGCATTGTAATCTGACCCTGCAGCTGGGACCCAAACTCCAAAACCTTGACACCAGATTATATTTTTGAGTCTGATGCACCCACTACTACTGGAAGTTTGTACAAAGCTTCATACATATTTGCAATTATGTATCATAACTACACATATTTACTAATATACATGTTTTATATATAAATAAAATAGCAAGTGTATTATGTAACATATATTACAGCTGCAGATCATGCTACCCTATATAAACATTTGGCTTATTTGTGTCTCTCATGCTTGAGCGTGTAAGACAATCACTTATGAAAAATACAGAATCCTGGTCCCTACCCTCAGATTTGGGAAGGGGGAGGAGAAGCCAGAAAGCATCTTAATTAAGTGCTCTTGGCAATTCTTAAGCAGGTCTGCTTTGAAAAATACAGGGAAGAGTTTTCTTTTACCTTTTCCTTTTCAGTAATATATAAATTACTACCCCCAATGAATCATTAGTGGATACCATGCACAGTGAAGAGAACAAAAAATGGTTTTGATATTTTCCCCCGTGCCTCTGGAAATGGCCTCCTTTCATTACAGCATTAGCACAAGCAACGAACAAGGTTTTTTTAGGGCATCTGAAGAAAATCAGGAGTTTTCCAATATAAATTACCATAGCAGGGATGGGAGAAAATACATTATTTTTTTCCTGCCCTGGCATCCATGCTTGAGCAGATACTGTCCCAGTAAGCAAAGATCTGGGATTTATTTACTTATTTATTTATTTTTACAGAATATAGTTTTCTGATTACCTGGAGTTTGTTCTTTTAGAGATAGAGAGCTAGGGAGGCGAAGTCTTATCTATGGTGAAGAATGGATTCTGACTACAAACAACAAAATGAAATTCAAAGTTGTCTCCTAGCTACTGATCTTAGCTGGCATCTGAGAAATTTTGTAAAGGACACTGACCCTCATGGGCTGACCCCGACATCCTAGCATGCAGAACATCAAAGGGATTCATGCACACAGACTAAAGGGGGGAAAAACACACCCAAACCTAAACCCTAAGAGGCTGAGTGCTCTTTTTGAAAAACAACTTTGATACAAAGACTATACAATTATGTAAAACTTGGGTCAGAGAAAAATTGGGTAAAATGATCTCAGATTGTCTTAATTTCAAAGAATGAATGTCTTCATGTTAAACATATAGCCTATGGGTTCTGGCTTCTGTTACCTTCCAAAATAAAGTGAGAAACAGATTTTCTTATATATATTTTTTTGTCCCTGGCTTCTAAGGCTCTGCTTGTTAAGTAGATTTTCTGAGCGCATGGGAAAGATAAAAGCCTTTTTCATGTGGGGCGCAGGGAAAGTGGTAGGGAAGGGAAGGACTGGAAAAATGTTTTCTCTAATAACCTGCCCAAATTAGGTAAGCCCAGGGGGTGAGCTGAAAGATCGGATAATTATTTTTTTTAAGTAGAAATTGAATGGCCGAAAAGAGAGAGGGCAATAAATGGAATGGGCAGTGAGTCTAGCTCCTAATTCTAAGCATTTAAGAAATGTTTTGTAATGAAGGTGGTTGCAAACATGCATGTTCACCCAGAATGAAGGTGAATGAAATCCCTTAGCAGACCTTTGATCAGGGACTCTCCCCTGACAGCAGTCAGCTTGTGCCAAGAAGGAAGCACTCCATCCTGTCATGGGCGGGACATCACTGCCGCCACTCAATTAGACAAAGGGGGACACCCTGGGGTTTACAATTCTTGAGGAGCCCCAATTAATTTATGCACCTGCTAGTGTGTGCCAAGCTGAGTTAAGATTTTTTTTTTTACATTTTTATATACTTTCTCTCAAAAATATTCATATTTATTAATGTTGGCTTAGTAATGTTATTCCCCTGCAGAGAAAAGGAAACGTGTTCATCACAGCATTCTTGCCTACTTCCTCTCCCCTTCCTCCTTGTTTTAATTAACAATTGCTCAGTGCCCTGAGGGCTGTCATTAATTAAAAGATTTTTTAAAAAATCCTTCAGGAATAAGTAGAACTGATATTTTCCTCTTTTTAAACTGAATGTGGTTTTAAGGTTTATTTTGTAGTGGGTTTTTTTTTTTTTAATGGTTCTCTCCTTGTGATTAAATTTATTTCCGAAAGACTCAGTGGTTGATTTTATGCAAATGTAGGATTTTTCAATATAGGAAGTAAAATCTCTTGATGTTTTATTAATTCATGCTTTCCTCAGAGTTTGGTAAAAGAGCTTTCATGCCATGGGAATTATGTTTTATAAAAGAAAAAATAAACATTAGCAACTCTTGTAATTGGGAAAGTGTACATTTTGGTAATTCCTTTTTTCCATTGTTTAAGAAGAAGGTAAAGATGTACTTGGGATTTAAAAGAATTCACTGATGAAGGCAGATGGAGGAGATAACTGGTTAGTACATGTGCCTTCAAGCCATTAGGCTGTGACTTATACTATCTAATTACTAGTTTGACCACTGATAGAATTTTTTTCTCCCTCTAGTCTATGAAAAAACAGATTAAATAAGAGACTATAAAGGGACCAAAATGATTCCAAAGGTGGCTTAATGAAAAAAGAATAAAATGTTCTGCAGTTTTATGGAAGGTTATAAACCTTATGAAGTGAACCGTTTTCTGATGATAAAATGTTGCTGGAAAGGCGGTCCAGAACCTTCTGTGACACAGGACAGCAGTGTCTCTTTCAGGACCAAGGTCATTGGGAGAGGCTTAAAAATATTTTATTGTGACTTGGATCCCTTTTGTTGCAGGTTCTGAACTCCACTTACAATGTTAAAATACTGTAATGCAAACCATGGAAATGAACTTTAAAAAATCCTATACACGGGGCGCCTGGGTGGCTCAGTGGTTTAAGCCACTGCCTTCGGCTCAGGTCATGATCTCAGGGTCCTGGGATCGAGTCCCACATTGGGCTCTCTGCTCAGCGGGGAGCCTGCTTCCCTCTCTCTCTCTCTCTGCCTGCCTCTCTGCCTACTTGTGATCTCTCTCTGTCAAATAAATAAATAAAATCTTAAAAAAAAAAAAATCCTATACACTTGGGTTGAATTATAAAAGCCAGTTTGTCTTCATTGAAGGCTCCTTGCTAGGAAATGTTTAGTGAAAAATAATCGAGTTCTTTCTTTATGCTCTCATCTCCTTGGTCTCTTTCAGGGTATGATATGCCCAAGGGCCATTCTCTTTCAGCACCACACCAGCACACAGGTTTCAGACCTTTCTTCTCTAGGCTAACCCCCTTCACTTCTTCTCACCACATCCTCTCCTCCTCCAAGCGTGGGAACATTCTATGACTACTTTTTGGGACACACTGCCCCAACCCCTCTTTATTCTATTTCTCAAAGACAGTTACAACTCGGTGAAAAATAACCTTCAGAAATCTTCGGTCCTGAGTTTGTGCAGTTCTAATTACTTCTTGACATTTTGACTTAAAATATCTTTAAAATCTTGAAAGCAATATAAACACACCATGAGAAACTGAACAAATAAGGAAAAATTCACCTAAAGTTTGGAAGTCTTAAAACTGCCATATTATTTTAGGGTATTACATAATTATATTTTAACATGATAATCATAGTTAATATCTTGGATTATATTCTATTTTCCTATTAATATTAGACCAAAGACATTTGCATGCTGCTATCCAGTCATTTATCAAATTGTAATATAGCTAGGTAGCCTTCATCAAGTAGACAGACTAACATTTACTTGATCATGCCTTCACATTATGATGTTTAGATCATTCCAATATTGCAATTAGGAATAATGCTGTCTTGAATACTTTCATGCCTAGCATCATTTCTTCAAGAGAGAGACTCAGAATGGAATTACTGGTTTAAAATGTGTGAAAGCTTACAGGGGTTTTAAGGTACAGATATTTTACCTATCTTACATATATCTTAAGATATATTGACAATGTCAAGTTTTGGTCTCCAAAAGTGATAACATTATTTGTTTATTTTCTGCTTTTTGTTTTAAACCATTTCCAATTTACAGAAAAATGACAAGACTAGTTTGTACAAAGAACTGCTGTATACCCCTTGCCCAAAGACCCCAATCAAATTTCACCAATTGTCCTAACCATGTCCTCTATAGCAAAAGCACCACTCCAGAATCCTATATGGTCCCTGACTGCCACATCTCTTTAGTCTCCTTCAATCTAGAGCAGTTCCTCAATCTCTCCTTCACCTTCATTATGATGATTACATAACTGACATCAATTTCAATGTCTCTATCATCATCTGAAATGCAACAACAACAAAAAAAGACAGATCTAGCCATCTTTCTCTTAAAGCCAACCCTCCTTGAATTCTTACTTTCTATCATCTTTCTTCCAGCAATCTAGGCTTAAAACTTTTCCTTTCCTTTAGTCCACACAAAATTACCAAATCGTTAAATATTATTATCCAGCTGTCACTCAGTAACTTACTTACACGTTTCATTAGTGCCTCAAACTCAACATGTTCATCATTCAGCTCATTAGTTTCTTTTCAACACTGCCCCCTCCTCAGCTTCCTATCTCTATAAATAACCTCTGAATGGCACCAACACTGGCCAAGTGGACCAAGTCAGTGTAAGGAAAGATAGGCAGCAGGAAACCATGGGTATGTATTTGGCAACAACATGGTCCTGTGTGCTAGAAGAGTAGGTAGGATTAGAAGAAGGAGGGAATAAAGTGAGAATAAGCCTTTAAATGCTGTGCTAAATCATTCAATTTGATTTGTGCCCTCTTTCTGGACTAAACTGTAAGCATTTGAAGGCCCTAGCTATTTTAAAAACTGTCTTATAACCATAGCACTAACTAGCTTTTCATATATAGAGTGTTAAATAAGTTTGTTTATAAAGTTGACAAATTATATTGGAACTTATAGCCTTTGAGAGTCCATCCTCCATCCTCTACTACAAATTACTTTCCTCTCTAAATGTGGTATGGCTATTTCTTTTTTTTTTTTTTTTTAAAGATTTTATTTATTTATTTGACAGAAATCACAAGTAGGCAGAGAGGCAGGCAGAGAGAGAAAGGAGGAAGCAGGCTCCCTGCTGAGCAGAGAACCCGATGTGGGGCTCGATCCCAGGACCCTGAGATCATGACTGAGCCGAAGGCAGAGGCTTTAACCCACTGAGCCGCCCAGGTGCCCCGGTATGGCTATTTCTAACTATAATCATTGGCTTTGGAAAAGTCGGCAATCACCTTAACTCTAAACAGCAGTGGCAGGACTGGGTACACTAATTTAGCGAAAGAGTAACCAATGCTTATTGAGGGACTGGTAGTTTTATATTAACTTAATTGATGCCTTACTTAATTTAGTAAGTGCTAACCATTTGGGAAGTAAAAGTATGGAAATTTAAAACTCGAATTGTTATTTTTAAAAAAGATTTATTTATTTATTGAGAGAGAAGTGAGAGAACATGGCAAGGAAGGGCAGAAAGAGAGGGAGAAGGAAACTGAAGCAGAACTCTGCAGTGAGTGCAGAGCCTGATACAGGGCTCAATCTCATGACCCTGAGATCACAACTTGAGCTGAAACCAAGAGTTGATCATTTAACTGACTGCATCACCCAGGTGTCCCAGTTAAGTGGTCTTTTTACAAAGATGGACATACAGCCCTAATTTTCAAAGAATCTTTTTTTAAAAAATTATTATTAGACTTCCAGTTTTCATAAGCAAATAAGGAAAGACTAGTGGCTTATGCTTATAGAGAGAAAAGGCATGTATCTGGCTGTATTTTTACAAGACAAGTTGCATGTTGCTATCCAATTTATGGCAATAAATTCTGCATTAAAGAAAAGAAAGATGTCCAGTTAGCAACCTAATTTGGTTCCTACACCTCAAGGAACTAGAAAAAGAAGAAAAAGCTAAGCTCCAAGTTTGGGAGAATAAACGAAATAATAAGATTAGAGCAGAAATAAATAAAATAGAGAGTAGGGAAAAAATAAGTGAAACTAAGTTTGTGGGTTTTTTTTTTTTTAAGATTTACTTATTTTAGAGGAGTGGGGGCAGAGCGAGAGAGAGAGAGGAAGTCTTAAGCAGGCTCTGTGCTGAGCCTGTAGCCCCTTGAAGGGCTCGATCTCACAACACTGAGATCATGACCTGAGCTGAAACCAAGAGTTGGATGCTTAACCAACTGGGCCACCCAGGTGCCCTGAAACTAAGATTTTTTTTTTTTAAATAAACAAAATTGGAAATCCCTTAGCTAAACTAATAAAGATAAAAAAAAAGATTCAAATAAGTTAAATCAGAAATGAAAGAGGAGACATTATGACAGATGTTTTGGGAAGAAAAGGCCATAAGGAACTGTTATGAATCACTGTATGCCAAAAAATTGGATAGCACAGAAGGAATGGATACACTCTTAGAAATATACAACCTACTAAGAAGGAATCAAGAAGAAACAGAAAGCATGAACAGACTTATAATAAATAAGAAGACTGAATCAGTAAAAAAAACAAACCAAACCAAACCAAACCAACAAAAACTCCTAGTGAAGAAAATCCAGGACCACAAGACTTTATGTAATTCTACCAAACATTTAAAAGAGAATTAACATCGGGGCGCCTGGGTGGCTCAGTGGGTTAAAGCCTCTGCCTTTGGCTCAGGTCATGATCTCAGGATCTCAGGATCTTGGGATGGAGCCCCGCATTGGGATCTCTGCTCAGCAGGGAGCCTGCTTCCTCCTCTCTCTCTGCCTGCCTCTCTGCCTACTTGTGATCTCTAGTCTGTCAGATAAATAAATAAAATCTTAAAAAAAAAAGAGAGAATTAACATCAATCTATCTTAGGGTCTTCCAAAAAATGGAAGACGAGGGAATACTTCAAATTTATTTTATGAGAATCTTATCAGCATCACCCTGATATCAAGGTCAGATGAAGAAAACCTGAACAGGCCCATAACCAGTAAGGAGATTGAAACAGTCATCAAAAATCTCCAAACAAACAAAAGCCCAGGGCCAGACGGCTTCCCAGGGGAATTCTACCAAACATTTAAAGAAGAACTAATTCCTATTCTCCTGAAACTGTTCCAAAAAATAGAAATGGAAGGAAAACTTCCAAACTCATTTTATGAGGCCAGCATCACCTTGATCCCAAAACCAGACAAGGATCCCACCAAAAAAGAGAACTACAGACCAATATCCTTGATGAACACAGATGCAAAAATTCTCGCCAAAATACTAGCCAATAGGATTCAACAGTACATTAAAAGGATTATTCACCACGATCAAGTGGGATTTATTCCAGGGCTGCAGGGTTGGTTCAACATCCGCAAATCAATCAATGTGATACAACACATTAATAAAAGAAAGAACAAGAACCATATGATACTCTCAATAGATGCTGAAAAAGCATTTGACAAATTACAGCATCCCTTCCTGATCAAAACTCTTCAAAGTGTAGGGATAGAGGGCACATACCTCAATATTATCAAAGCCATCTATGAAAAACCCACCGCAAATATCATTCTCAATGGAGAAAAACTGAAAGCTTTTCCGTTAAGGTCAGGAACACGGCAGGGATGTCCATTATCACCACTGCTATTCAACATAGTACTAGAAGTCCTAGCCTCAGCAATCAGACAACAAAAAGAAATTAAAGGCATCCAAATTGGTAAAGAAGAAGTCAAACTATCACTCTTCGCAGATGATATGATACTATATGTGGAAAACCCAAAAGACTCCACTCCAAAACTGCTAGAACTTGTACAGAAATTCAGTAAAGTGTCAGGATATAAAATCAATGCACAGAAATCAGTTGCATTTCTGTACACCAACAACAAGACTGAAGAAAGAGAAATGAAGGAGTCAATCCCATTTACAATTGTACCCAAAACTATAAGATACCTAGGAATAAACCTAACCAAAGAGACTAAGAATCTATACACAGAAAATTATAAAGTACTCATGAAAGAAATTGAGGAAGACACCAAAAAATGGAAAAATGTTCCATGCTCCTGGATTGGAAGAATAAATATTGTGAAAATGTCTATGCTACCTAAAGCAATCTACACATTTAATGCAATCCCTATCAAAATACCATCCATTTTTTTCAAAGAAATGGAACAAATAATCCTAAAGTTTATATGGAACCAGAAAAGACCTCGAATAGCCAAAGGAATATTGAAGAACAAAGCCAAAGTTGGTGGCATCACAATTCCGGACTTCAAGCTCTATTACAAAGCTGTCATCATCAAGACAGCATGGTACTGGCACAAAAACAGACACATAGATCAGTGGAACAGAATAGAGAGCCCAGAAATCGACCCTCAACTCTATGGTCAACTAATCTTCGACAAAGCAGGAAAGAATGTCCAATGGAAAAAAGACAGCCTCTTCAATAAATGGTGCTGGGAAAATTGGACAGCCACATGCAGAAAAATGAAATTGGACCACTTCCTTACACCACACACGAAAATAGCCTCCAAATGGATGAAGGACCTCAATGTGAGAAAGGAATCCATCAAAATCCTTGAGGAGAATGCAGGCAGCAACCTCTTCGACCTCAGCCGTAGCAACATCTTCCTAGGAACAATGGCAAAGGCAAGGGAAGCAAGGGCAAAAATGAACTATTGGGATTTCATCAAGATCAAAAGCTTTTGCACAGCAAAGGAAACAGTTAACAAAACCAAAAGACAACTGACAGAATGGGAGAAGATATTTGCAAACGACATATCAGATAAAGGGCTAGTATCCAAAATCTATAAGGAACTTAGCAAACTCAACACCCAAAGAACAAACAATCCAATCAAGAAATGGGCAGAGGACATGAACAGACATTTCTGCAAAGAAGACATCCAGATGGCCAACAGACACATGAAAAAGTGCTCCACGTCACTCGGCATCAGGGAAATACAAATCAAAACCACAATGAGATATCACCTCACACCAGTCAGAATGGCTAAAATTAACAAGTCAGGAAATGACAGATGCTGGAGAGGATGTGGAGAAAGGGGAACCCTCCTCCACTGTTGGTGGGAATGCAAGCTGGTGCAACCACTCTGGAAAACAGCATGGGGGTTCCTCAAAATGTTGAAAATAGAACTACCCTATGACCCAGCAATTGCACTACTGGGTATTTACCCTAAAGATACAAACATAGTGATCCGAAGGGGCACGTGTACCCGAATGTTTATAGCAGCAATGTCTACAATAGCCAGACTATGGAAAGAACCTAGATGTCCATCAACAGATGAATGGATCAAGAAGATGTGGTATATATACACAATGGAATACTATGCAGCCATCAAAAGAAATGAAATCTTGCCATTTGCGACGACGTGGATGGAACTAGAGCGTATCATGCTTAGTGAAATAAGTCAATCGGAGAAAGACAATTATCATATGATCTCCCTGATATGAGGGCATGGAGAAGCAACATGGGGGGGCAGGGGGATAGGAGAAGAATAAATGAAACAAGATGGGATTGGGAGGGAGACAAACCATAAATGACTCTTAATCTCACAAAACAAACTGGGAGTTGCTGGGGGGAGGTGGGATTGGGAGAGGGGGAACGGGCTATGGACATTGGGGAGGGGAGGCGAACCATAAGAGACTATGGACTCTGAAAAACAACCTGAGGGTTTTGAAGGGTCAGGGGTGGGAGGTTGGGGCAACCTGAGGGTTTTGAAGGGTCAGGGGTGGGAGGTTGGGGGAACAGGTGGTGGGTAATGGAGAGGGCACATTTTGCATGGAGCACTGGGTGTTGTGCAAAAAGAATGAATACTGTTACGCTGAAAAAATAAATAAAATGGGGAAAAAAAGAAAAAAAAAAAGATACCACAAGAAAAGAACCACAGGTCAACATCCCTAATGAACATAGATGCAAAAATCCTCAGTTAGCGAACCAAATTCAGCAGCACAATAAAAATGATTATATACTATGACCAATTGAGATTTATCTCTAGGACGCAAGGATGTTTTAACACATGCAAATCAATGTAACAACACATTAAAATAACAAAAGACAAAAACTATATGATCATCTCAGTAGATGCAGAAAAGCATTTAACAAAATTCAACATCCATTTGTGAGAAAACTCTCAACAAAATGAGTACAGAAAAACTTACCTCTACATAATAAAGGCTATACACAGGAAGTCCAGAGCTAACATCACAATCAATGGGGAAGAAATAGTATAAGATAAAGATGTCCACTTTCACTATTTCTAGCAACATAGTACTGGAAGTTCTAGCCAAAGCAATTAGACAGTAAAAAGAAATAAAGACATCCCAGTTAGAAAGAAAGAAATAAAACTATGTCTATAACCATATCATATGATCACATGTGTAGAAAACCCTAAAGATGCAACAAAAAAACTCACAGAACTAATAAGTAAATCAGTAAAGTTGTAGGATACAAACTCAATATACAAAAGTTAGTGGTATTTCTATACACTAATAACAGATGAAAAGGAAATCAAGAAAATCACATATACAAGAGCATCAAAAAAGAATAAAATACTTGTGAATTAACTTAACCAAGAAAAGAAAGACTCGTTCACTGAAAAAATTATAAAGTACTGCTGGAGGAAATTAAAGACACAGATAAATAGAAAGACATTCAATGTTCAAGAATTGGAGGAATTATTTATTGTTAAAATGCTCCATGTCTAGCAGAGTTCCCAACACAGGACTCGATCTCATAACACTGAGCCAAAATCAGTCAGATGCTCAACTGACTGAGCCCAAGTGCCACTGGAATAGACATTTCTTTAAAGAAGACATGCAAAGAGCTAGCAGTTACATGAAAAGATGTTCACCATCAGTAATCATCAGGAAAATACAAATGAAAACCCCAATAAGATCAACTCACACCAGTTAGGATGGCCATTATAAAAAAGACAAAAGATAACACATATCGGTAAGAATGTGGAGAAAAAGAAACCCATGTACACTGTTAGTAGGAATGTAAATTGGTGCAGTGGCTATGGAAAACAGTATGGAGGTTCTTCAAAAACTTAAAAATAGAAATATCATATGATCTAGCAATTCCATTTCTGAGTGTACATCCAAAGGAAATGGGTCAATATCTTGAAGAGATAGATGCACTTTCATGTTCTTTGCACATTAATCACGATAGTTAAGATATGGAAACAAACTAAATGTCTGTCAATGTGTAAATGGATAAGAAAATGTGATATATAAACAATGAAATATTATTTCGCTTTAAATAAGAAAGAAATCTTGCCTCTTGTGACAATATAGATGAACCTGGAGGATATTTGCTAAGTGAAATAAGTCAGACATAGAAAGATAAATGCTACATAATCTCACTTATGTTTGGAATCTACAACAGTCAAAGTCATAGAAGCAGAATGTAGAATGGAGCTATTAGGAGAAGGGGGAGAAGGAAATGGGGAGATGCTGGTGAAAGAGTACAAAGGTTGTGGTTATGTGAGGTGAAAAATTTCTGAAGATCTAATGCACAGCATGGTGACTATCGTTAACAATACTGAAATGTATACTTGAAATTTGCTAAGAGGGTAGATCTTAAGTGCTTGACTGACAAAAAAAAAAAAGGAAGAAAATGGTATGTATGTGAAGTGATGGATATGTTAGTTAGCTAGATTGTGACAATAATTTCTCAGTGTATACATACATCAACTTGTAAACCTTAAATAAATTTCCTGTTTGTCAATTATACTTCAATAAAGCTAGGGGGAAAAAGGTAGTATGTGTGTTCTGTCTTGCTCCCTACTGGCTGTGTGACCAGGGTAAGGTACTTAATTACACTTCACATTCACTGTTTGTAAAATGGGGATAATGATAATAGTTCCTACCTCATTAGAGTTACTGTATTAAATAAGTTAATATATGTGAAGAGCATATAACAAATGGTGAGGAGGAATGATACTCTCCTCAGGATGTTTTGAGTTGCAATAATCTTAAATCCAATCAATTCTGATTATGAACGCTTATTGATTCAATCAATATTTGTTTTTAGCTTGGTACTGGATGTATAAGACATAATTCTTATCCTTAAAGAACACCACATGGTAAATATTTGAGAAGTAAAATAATATTTTGGGGAAAAGAAGATGCAGTGGTTAATTTTATGTGTCCACTTGACTGAGTATCTCTGGGTATATGTGTGAGGGTGTTTCTGGCCAAGATTAGCATTTGAAATAGTGGAATCAGTAAAGCAGACTGCCCTCCTCAGTGTGGGTGGCCATCATCCAACCCACTGATATCCTGAATAGAACAAAAAGGGGGAGGAAGGAGGGCTTTGATCATTTTGCTTCCTGACTGCCTGCTTGAGCTGGGACATCAGTCTTCTCCCGCTCTTGTACTGGGGTTTACATTGCTGGCTCTTCTGGTTCCCAGGCCTTGTCCAGTTTGAAAAGGCCAGATTATGGGAATTCTCAGCCTCATAATCATGTGAGCCAATTTGTAATAATAAATCTCTTCCTGAATATACCTCATATTGATTCTCTTTCTTTGAGAACCCTGACACAGAAGGCATGCTTCCTTTCTCTTGCCAGGTGCTTATCTCAGCTGGTAAGAGAAAAAAAATCTATCTTCTCTCTGCTCAGTAGACTCCTGGATGAATCCCTTCTAGTCCTTCTCTAGCTCTTTACTAGTTCTCATAAGGGGGAAGAGTGGCTTGGCTTATCTAACTGATTCTGTTATTCATGGGGCCATGTGCCACTATGACCAGTACTACTGCATAGAAATATAACGCACCTTTGGGTTCAGATCAGCCTGATACTGGACAGGTGAGCTTGCCCAAAGCTCTCAGTCTTTCTCTGCTACTGTCATCTCCCTCGACCTCCTCCCCACCAACACACTGAGCAGAAGAGTGTATTCTCACCTAGATCCACTCTTGTATGCTACAACATGGATGAACCCTCTCAAATATATTGTGCCAAGTGAAAGACGGCAGTCACGAAAGGCCATATATTGCATGTTCTCATTTACAGGACTCATCAGACCGGTAACTCTACAAAGAAAAGTAGTCTAGAGGTTACCTAGGAGTTGGGAGTGAATGAGGGAGAGTGATTTGTTTAGGGGAGTGATGAAATTGTTCTAAAAGTGCATGACAGTGATGGTTACACAACTCTGCAAATACAATAAAAAAACACTGAGGGCACCTGAGTGGCTCATTGGGTTAAAGCCTCTGCCTTCAGTTTGGGTCATGATCTCAGGGTCCTAGGATCAAGCCTCACATCTGGCTCTCTGCTCAGCAGGGAGCCTGCTTCCTCCTGTCTCTCTGCCTGCCTCTCTGCCTACTTGTGATCTCTGTCCAATAAATAAATAAAATCTTTAAAAAACAACAACAACAACAAAACAAAAACACTGAACTGTATAAACAGGTGAACTTTGCAGTATACAAATTAGATCTGACCAAGCTATTAAATATGAGAAAATAAACATCCCTTATTACCCATGTGCCCCAGTCTCCCAGGTACACGGGGTTACTTCACCACCATTTCATATTAAATATGTAAAATTCAGACACACAACTTTTCCCTGTTTATATTTATTGATCTATAACTTATAAGGAAAGCATGGCTAAGGGTGGAAACTATACATTCCACTGATTTCTTACTTATCCCACTCAAAAAATTCAAGCTGCTCTTCCTCTATATTATCTTCCTGTTCTGTGACAGATCATGTGTTTTCTTCCAACTAAAGGATTCCTAGGCACTCCCAACCTCCTTCTCTTCCCCCTTCTTACTCTTCACTGCTTCCTTTCCTCCTTCTCCTCCCCCTACTCTTCTTTCCAAGGCAACATCCACTTTCCAAGTTTTAAAATCTTGTCTTTATAAAAGCTTGTCTTGCTTGTTATTATGATGATGACATTTGATGCTCCTTGATTCATTAGAAACACTGAACATTTATTATATACCAGGTTCTGTGCTTACTACTGAACATCCCAAGGTAAATGACCCAATTTCAGTCTTGGAGAGATTTCAGTCTAAGTGAAGTGATGTGATATGCATATACCTGCATGCAAATAGTTATATGACAACATAAAACTATGCAACACATATGGGATGAGAGTATAATTAGTTTCAATTAGAAGAAATGGGACAGTCTCCTAATCCAAACAAATCTTTCTACATTTGCCATATTGTCAGTTGATTTCAAAGTTCTTCAAGATACCATGAACCAAACTGCAAAATTAAAGCACAACGTACAGGATTTAGAATTGGCCCCTGTACATAAAGAAGCCTACTAACTAATTTTATATTCATGTAGAATCATAGATATTAAAGGAATTCAACTGTAAAACTGAAATCCTAAAAGAAGGAACCAAAGGAATGTGAGGACACTAAAAAATAGAACCAAAGTTTGAAAGAGTGAATATTTCTGAATCACAAAATGAAACTCTTTTATAGACACAAACAAACCCAAGCCAACCAAAACCAAAAAAAAACAACACTCCTTATTTTGAAGTAAGGAAATAGGTACGACACCTCTTAAGGCTAGATCCTCTTACACGTCAATGTGATCCCTGGACAACTCACGTTCACTTGGAGGAAGCTACCCTCTAAGACATAGAAACAAGAAGCGAGCTTAGCTCTGTAGCACCCTGCAAAGAGGAACTAAGACTAGTTTGTCGGTCCATGATGCTGCTGCCCACTTTTCCTTATATATTCTGATATGCACTTTGGCATTTCATGAATAGATCTCCCAAAACACATAGACTCCCGAGTCAGTTACTGGGCTTTTTGATGTGGAAGGTACCTCTCTGGGTCCTCTGAATGCAATAAGCATGGTAAAGAGAAATGGGAAGCAAAGATCTTTGTCTGCAGGTTCCGAGGCCTCAAATCCTGCTTCTTTACTTTATATGGCTGCCGATGACACATCTCTCAGACCTCATCTTCACATGGCTTCATATCAATTAATCTCCCAGCCCTTCCCGCGTAGCTGGTTTTCCAAAGTCACCCACCACCTGCTTCTAGCTGGATCTCTCTGGAACGAGCAGCCTGTCCTCCTGGCAGCTGTACCCATGTGTGGGGGCCATCACCACGTTCATCCTTAATCAGACGCTCGCCTGTGTTTCTTCTTGCGCTGCCTGGTTCAACCCTGGGTGACGCCTTGTTAGGAATATCTCTTCTCAATTTTCTATTATGTGCTCAGTGTATGTTTGTTCAACGAATAAATAAACTTATCCTATCACCCTTTAAAATTTATGTAAAGCCGAACAGAATAGTTGTTCCACATTCCATTTACCAGTCCCTAATGGGTACCTTCTGCGACTGCTTTAGGGACCCAAAAAGAATGGCGAACACGTCAAGTTTTAAAACCTGCAGGATCAGAGAAAATAAAATTTGCTACTATCTTTTCATATCTTTAAAGTGATAGGGCAATAAGGAAGCTGCCAAATCAGAATCAATCTAAATTTTTTTTTTTCCTTTGGGAGTGATTGAGAGGGAGCATAAAAAGATGTCAGGCTGACAGATGGATTACTGCTCTTTCAGACTTGCAACCAGAAAACAAGGGCAGGCTGTGGATCTTGGTGTGAAATTGCAAGTCTTCTATTTCAGGAGATCATGCTGGAACCACTGATTTCATTTTCTTGCCATCCACCACTTCTCTTACGTACACAGCAGCTGCTACACCTCACGAGTGCTGGTCAAGGACAGGGCTAGAGTTTTATTTCTGCACATTTTCCTGTTCTTAACTTTTTTTTCTTTTTTGGTGTGTACCAATATATAAAATTTATAAAAGTGGAAGAGCTTGTAAATATATGTTGCCCTATAGTAGATAATTCCTAAGATTGCATTACATCATTGAAACACGAAATACTGGCGACTAGAGCACTTTCCAACATCTTCTAGGGTAATTTTCCACCAGGTGACCTCTTGTTCTTTCCCTCTTTCCCATCCTCTACACAGGGTTGTTCATCACTGCTGCATTTATATAACCTGTGTGCCTTAAGTATCTTTTTATTTTCTGAATATTTCCATTACCCTCCTCCCCACCAAATTTATTTTTCATTTGCTGACACCACTAAAAAGGGATATGCCAAGTCCAGGCTCATACTGGGTTTAGTATTTCTGAATCTGCTCTCTGCATTTCTCTTCTAGACGTATTTTCATTTAAAAAAAAAAAGGCTAATAAAACACATTGCCTTAATCAAATACAATGTGGAAGGGTCGAAATTCAGATAGTGAAGCAAGACGGTACTGTCTCATCACAAATCACACTATAGAGGTAACTATAGCCCCTGCATATAAAGCTGGGTTTATGCTTTGATCTTCAAATATAGAAGTCTGTTTTACTTTAGTTGGTCATTTATTACTCAAATGACATAGTTCGATCTCATTTTCCTGGAATTTATATTTTCTTGCTCACCTTGACACTGGGAGAATTTTAAATATTTTAAATATCCTTTGTATTTATAGTCTGATTTTTGGATATAAAACATTTTTAGTGTTTTATCATAAAGCAATAAGTTTAATAGCAAATAGTTCCATAATCTACTAGCAAAGTGGCTCTAAATTTTTAACAGAAGTCTGTCTTACTTCATTTTCTGAATCATCTAATTGAAAAGCCATCAATGATGACATAGCATTCTAATGTCAAAGAGAAGTCAGGAAAGCATGGTCCTAGTTTTACCATTTATAGTTATGTGTCATTGAGAAAATGATATCATTGCTCTGGGTCTTTAAATGTTTAGATCTGGATTCTGTGGTTCTTGAAATTTTTTAGGTCATAGATTCTTTTGAGAATCAGATGAAAATTGGTTTTTCTATCACCCACACAAAGACACACTTTTTTCCTCCACATTATTTAACTCTTTGTTGCAAGATCATTGTTAACAGCCAGTTCTGGGCCAAGTTTGAATTCCACTTTCACCATTTACTGGTTCTGTAATTTTGGGAAAGTTACCAATCCTCTCTAAGCTTTACTTCCTTATCCATTGAGTGGACAAAATAACACTTTCTTCATAGGGCCCTTATTGATTGTAATACATAAAGAAATAGCTCAGTGCCTGACATATAGTGGACCTTAAATAAATGACAGGTAAAAAAATCCCTAAAGACAAAACCATTGGATTAAATTATCCCTAATAACATTTAATGTTTAAATTTTACTCTATGGATGTGTTTATTTATTTAAGAAAGAGAGAAAGCACATGCATGTGAAAGGGTGGGGTGGATAGAGGCAGAGGAAGAGCAGAGAGAGAGAAAGTGAAGTAGAGAGTGTGGAGCCCGACTCGGGGCTTGATCCCAGCACCCAGAGATCACAACCTAAGCTGAAATCAAGAATCAGATGCTCAACTGACTGAGCCACCATGTGCTCCTTAATGCATTTATGTTTTGTCTTTGTTTTTAAAAATTTTAATTTTCAGAGCAGTTTTACGTTCTAAGAAAAATTGAACAGAAGGTACAGAGATATCCCATATACTCCCAACCCCTACACAAGCACGGCCTCCCCATTATCAAGATCTCCCACCAGTGGCACATTTGTTACAACTGGTGAATCTACATTCACACATCCATTATTATCCAAAGTCCATGGCTTACGTTAGGATTCACTCTTGGTGTTGTAATTCTTTGGGACTGGACAAAGGCAAAGTAATATGTGTCCAGTATTATTATTTCATAAGATAGTTTCACTAAAATCCTGAGCTCTGTTGATCCCCTCCTTGCCCCAAACCCTGGCAACCACTGATCTTTATACTTTCTCCATAGTTTTGCTTTTTCCAGAATATCATATTGTTGGAATCATATAGTTAGTATGATTCATACTGGCTTCTTTCACTTAGTAATATGCATTACATTTCCTCCATGTCTTTTCATGGCTTGACAGCTCATTTTAGTGCTGAGTAATATTCTATTGCCTGGATATAACAACACACTTTATTTATTCATTCACCTACTGAAGAACATCTTGGTTGCTTCCAATTTTTGACAGTTATGAACAGAGCTGTTATATAAACATCTGTGTGCAGATTTTTGTGTAGACCTAAGTTTTCAATTCCTTTGGGTAAATACCAAAGAACACGATTCTTGGATCATGCAGTAACAGTATGTTTAGTTTTGTAAGAAACTGCCAAACTGTCTTCCAAAGTGGCTGTGCTATTTTGCATTTCCACCGATGATGAATGAGAGTTCCTGTTGTTCCCCATCCTTGCCAGCCTTTGGTGTTGTCAGTGTTCTGGATTTAGGCCATTCTAATAGGTACTTGTAGTAATATTTCATTGTTGGTTCAGTTTGCCTTTCCTGGATGACCTACATCGTGGAGCATCTTTTCATACGCTTATTTGCCATCTGTATATCTTCTTTGGTGAGGTGTCTGTTAAGGTCTTATTCAGAGGTCTATTTTATTTATTTATTATTATTTTTTTAACAGATTTTTATTTATTTATTTGACAGAGAGACCACAAGTAGGCAGAGAGGCAGGCAGAGAGATAGAGAGGAGGAAGCAGGCTCCCTGTGGAGCAGAGAGCCTGATGCAGGACTCGATCCCAGGACCCTGAGATCACGACCTGAGCCAAAGGCAGAGGCTTAACCCACTGAGCCACCCAGGCGGCCCAGAGGTCTATTTTAAAATCAACTTCTTTGTTTACTTACTGTTGAGTATTAAGAATTCTTTTTATATTTTGGATAATAGTTCTCTATCAGATATATTTTTGTACACATTTTCTCTCAGTTGATGGCTTGTCTTTTCATTCATTTGACAGTGTCTTTTGCAGAACAGAAATCTTTAATTTTAGTGAAGTCCAGTTTATCAATTACTCTTTCATTGAGCACGCCTATGGTGTTGTATCTAAAATGTCATTGCCAAACCAAGGTCACCATCTATGTTGTCTTTTAAGAGTTTTGTAGTTTTGCATTTTGCATTTATTTTTGGTATCCACTTGAGTTAACTTTTGTAAAGGATTTAAGATCTGTATCTAGATCCCCCCCCCCTTTTTTTTTGCCTATGGCTATCCAGTTTTCTAGCTGGTATTTAATTTTATTTATAAACAAATAATATTTATTTATTACTTCATCATAGTACTTAAGTCTCCATCTACCAAGCAGGCATCACAGAAGGCTGTTTTTCAAAATATTCTTTGGGGAAAAATTGGGGAGTTGGCTGCAGGGGAGGTATTCCACTAAACAATGTGCGAGTGCACTGCATAGATTTCTCTCTTTGAGGTTTGCAATGTTCACAGCATATTATAAATTCTGGTGAGTCCTAAAGTAAGGAAAATATACTAAGGGGTTATCTCAGTGTTTCTCAAACTTATTTCATTGGGTTATTCTTTTTTTTTTTTTACCCCCAATCCTGTTAATTTTTTAAGAATTAGTGTTTCTAGACACACTTCAGGAAAAGCTCATTTGGTCTGTTATTCTTTTCTCTCCTTCAGTCTCATTTCCTTAAGGAATTATTTCCTTATTTATTCAGAGGTCATTGTGTATGGTGGACATCAGTATTGCTGGAATTTTAAGTACATATAAAAATAGCTATCCAAGATGGATGATATGTTTTGTCTGTGTTGACAGGGCCTAAAATACAGCCTAATCAATCAATCAATCAGCCAAAATTCTTCACACACTGAACATCAATGGCTAAAATTATGCTTGCAATGAAATGTAGTGAGACACTCCTTGATAAGACCACAGTCTCAACATTCACACCCTACAAATATTGAATATTAGGAGTGCTTCACACAGTCATCATCCAGAGATACATGGGATGGCTGACATCCATTCAGTCATCTCACCAAAAGATTCAACTGAGAGTTATAGAAAACAATTTGGAAACTATAAGTAGCTGCTGAATTGATGCATCTGAGACCATCATTCTGGTATTGGTGCCTCTGAATGTCTGGTGTGAAAATCTGGGTAATCACAGTAGATTTAGGATACAGATTTGATATTAATTAAATGCCTTTAACAAGACTAAAATTTACCAGATGCTTAGAAAATTCAAATCCTTTTTCCTTTATTTAGTCTAGATCTTTCAAAAATCTTGCTACTTTCCTCTTTGACTTTTTATCTAGATACACATAGTATTTCTGTGCTAGTGACCCGAACTGTGACCAGAAATTTGGATTACAGAAGCAGGAAGTAAAATATTTAAAAAATTTTGAGAAAGAAATATCATGCCAAAAACCCCAAGGGAAACAAAACCACAGCCACAGACAAACAAAACCCCAAACAACCCCAAAACATGAAAAAATGAAAAAAAGAAAAGAAAGAAAGCAAAAACAAGGGACACCTGGGTGGCTCAATGGGTTAAACCTCTGCCTTCGGCTCAGGTCATGATCCCGGGGTCCTGGAATCAAGCCCTGCATCAGGCTTTCTGCTCAGTGGGGAGTCTGTTTCTCCCTCTCTCTCTCTGCCTGCCTCTCTGCCTACTTGTGATCTGTGTCTGTCAAATAAGTAAATAAAATCTTAAAAAAAAAAGAAAGAAAGCAAAAACAACTGAGAGAAATAAGTTTAGCTTCTTAAGTGAAGACATTGAGTATGTTCCAAAAACAGAATTGTATTTTTTTACCTTCATAGGAATTATCCAACTTTTATGGATTAAAAAAAACAAAACAACTTGACCCCAAAGAGAGAAGAGACTCTAAATTCTGTCATATGTAAACACCATTCTCTAGAAATAAATAATCCATCCTGCAACTTAGCAAAATAACTGGATAAAAGTTCTTGTTCCCGGGAATTCTGAATAGCCAAAAAGGATTACTTGTTTTAGCACATGCTGTGTTTTACAGGCAATTTCAGGACTGGATTCCCAACAGATGCTTTCCCTGGATAAAACTTTTATATTTAAGAAAATGTATGTTAAGGTCGAGGCTTATTTCTAGCCACTTATAAGCCTCAGGATTCTGCAGATATAAGTTTAAACTGGCATTGTGTTTTTACCAGTTGCTTAACAGGATTTTGCTCCATCAAACAGGCACATAAATAAAATAATATTTGAAGGGACTCACGCTACATCATAGATGGAAACAACAAAACATTTAAAAGGTCTTTTCTATAACATATTACGAGTTGCCAGCTGTTTTTCTGATCCGTAGAGCAAATCCTGCACAGAAAGACTGCTGCCCAGAAGGCATGAGCTGACATTGATTTGAATCCACCAGCTCTCCCAGTGGATCAGATGGCATCTCAGCGCTGGAATCAGTATCACTATCACATACTCATCTGTCGTCTCATGGGACAAGAGCTGCAAGAAATATGAAAGGACACTGCTCCCGTTTGAAGATAGCTACATTTATGTCTGTTAAAAAAAAAAAACAAAAAAACCACTATCTATAATGTGCATGTTAAAATGATACCTAGCTCTGAAAAAAAGAACCCCTCCTTTTCTGTCCCCAATATTAAGAAACTCAGCAGCACAATACATTCCTTCTGCTTCCCAGCCCCGTTTTTAGCCTTCCTTGGGATTGAGCCAATGAAGTTCTTTTCAAGGCTGTTTGGAAGTGATCTGATCTCTCAGAAACTCACACCCAAAGACATTTCAGAGAGGCTGCCACTCGTGCCTCGTGCCCATTTCTATCCTTGTGAGTGCGCCCACCATGAAGGGGACTCAGGAAATCAGATTCGGAAACGTTGCTACAGTTTTATGTATTCTCCAGTTTCCAGGATGGGCCTTTAGTTTGAAAGACTGCAACCATTGTGGAGAAAGCAATTTCAAATTTTAACTTATTTTCTAGCCCAAAATAAATTGGCCTGTTTTCACGAAAAGCAGAGTCACCCTTCTGAGTGGATTAGCCCTCTGAATGTTCACTTTTTCACCTGAAAGGCAGGATGTGGACTTTCAGGAAATGTTTGTGAAGCTCAGTAATGCAAACCAGCCCAACTTCAGCCAAGGTTACAGAAGAAGCACAAATCCCCACTCCAAATCACTTACATCCAGCCACCCACCCATCCATCCATTCAGCCAGCCAGCCAGCCAACCAGCCAACAAATATTTACTGATTACATGTTATGTACCTGAAGATACAGCCACAGATAAACAGACAGGACCTCTGCTGTCACAGAACTCTTGAAGGGAGGACGTGTTACTCTAAAACCACTGGGACTTAATGATAATCACTGCTGTTATTTTTTAAGGGTTTATCTTAATTCTCTTCTTGGCTCAGTTCAGTCTTTGCCAGGAACATGTTCAGGGACAACATCTTGGGCTTAAGGACATAAAACATATTTAGAGAAGCAAAGATGACATGGGGCCTCTGCAAAATAGCCTGCCAAAGATTCTTAAGCAGATAAGAACCTTAACAGAAAAAGTCATAAATACATTTAATAGAGAATACTAAATATAGTGATGGAGGCATAGATGTTGTCTGCATGATGAATTGTTGGCCAAATATTTCATTCAGAAAAAAAGTGAAATCAATTCATGCAGCTCTTGTAAAGAAAGATATCACTAAATGCAAAGCTTGTTTAGCAAAAAATAAATCAAATAGGCACAGTAGCAAGAGCCTCTTGGGAATAACAGGTCATTAGAAGCTTTTAAGATTCTCATAACAGATGACATTCCCTTAGGTCCTTTTCAATCCCAACATGGTCCGCATCGTTCCTTCTTTGGCTGCTGTTTAAGTCAGTAGGCTGCAGGATAATATATCTTGACATCATAGCCTAAAATATCAGATCGGCTCAATTGTTATGCAAGTAATGCCTCTCTGCAAATGACGGCGGAGAGATGGGATGCTACCAAGTGAAGAGGAAAATGCGTGCCACGTCCACTCCCTGCTGCCTGTGGCTTAATCTGAAATAACATCTGTGAACGAACATGTGACACTTCGATCCAACAATGCATTTGATGGGCAAAAGTATCTGTAATGAAATTTCTAGTACAAGGGAATCAGGACACTGCAGCATTTGCCTCTGCCTGCCCTGACCCTCACCACCCCACCCCCACCCAACTCTCCCACGAAAGGGAGCCAGCTGGAATCAGCTCCACCTGGAAAGCAGCATTTTACAGCCCTCTTCCCTGTTCCCCTCCCCACTGCCAGCCATTAGGACTCCAAACCCAGGGATGGATTCTTCCTTGGGGGCAAAAGTGTTTAAACCCTCAAGAAGGCTACCAGAGAAATGCTCTGCTCTGTGCAACTCAATTTAAAAAAAATAATAATAATTCAAAAAAATTAATTTTGTAATTAGTATCTATGAATATTGATACTCTTGAGGTATGATCTTTTTTTTCCCCCCTTCTCCTTCATAAATTATCTTGGGGCATCAAAAACTGTATTTAAAGCGATTTGAAAATAATCACAGGAGTTGTCGGGCAACTGATTCATGCTGAGAGATAAAATGTAGATAAAAGGATGTCGGAGAAACAGATTCAGGGAAATATCTCCCGATGTACATACCCAGAGCATGCCTCTGTCTGCTTTTAAGGGTCTTTTTAGGATAAAAACAGTGGAAAAAACCTATACGCATATGAATGCAAAAAATATCAGGAGAATTCCTTGCAAGTTTCTCATATTTCCGTCATTCCTCAGCATGCACTGCCAAGATGCCTCTGGGCTTGACAATGTGTCTATTATCAGCAACAACTCCCTGTATATTAATAAGATTCAGGCTGCTTAACTGCTGAATGAGGCTTAAATTAGTTACTGCCTTAACTTAGTTAGAAGCTTCCATTTTCATACTCATCACGGCATAAGGTTTTAGAAGCACCTGCAGGAGCATGCGTACGCAAGAAAGATTATCATCATTTTTGAAGGGAAAAGGGTAGAAAATGGGGTCTGATGACAGTGCTTTGCTGCAGCCATTGTAGGAGGTATAACTGAGGTACCATAAGAACATTGTGTAATTCTGTAGACACCACGTGTCGCAACGGTCCACCGCATCCCCAGTCCTACACCAGCTTGTTAAAAGGGCGCATGAGGGAGCTCCTTGAGAGGCTGTACTCCCACATCTTGTCTCAGGAAATAAATGGAATAAATAAATGAAGGAACGATAGATGTCATGGCGGCGCACAGCACGCTTAATCACAGCTAGCAGAAGATGGAGCATAGTGAGGGAGGTTTTCTGGGCTAGTACATCCCTTCTGCTCTCATTCCATTCACCAGAACTCAGCACATGGGATCACAGTCCCTGTGCCGAAGAGGAAGTAGAAATGCGTTCAGTGAACAGCCAGTCAGTCTCTGCCACAAGAACTCAAACACCCAGCCACTTGAAATGTCTGCCTGGTACCTGGCTACAGCTCTGTAAGGTCCGCCACCTCTTGAGTATCTGCTGCCTTTCTTATGCTTCCAACATACAGTCCACATCTCTGAAGAATCCTGGCTTCTGGAAGAGCGGGCAGCCTTCCAGCAGAATCCTGGACGGTCGGCCTTGAGTCAGATTTCTTTCCAGTCTATTCCATTCTTATCCCTAGTTCCGTTGAGGCATGCTTGGCTCCATCTTCCCAGTTTTAGGTCCTTGTTCTAATTTCAGTTCCAGTAGCAGGGTCCCTGTATTATTGTTCATTTACCTAAATCCAGACATTAATTTCTGCCCAGTGCCCGGTTCCTTTGGGGTTGGGTCTGACCAGTCAAGGGCCCATCAGGAAACAGAAATCACCTAAAACAGTACAATGGGAGGAGCTGGACCCAGGCACCATTTACAGAGGTGAAGGGAAGATGTGCAGAAAATGTAAGAAATAGTGAAGCAACCAGGGGTAGGTCAGAGGGGCTAAAAAGGTGTGGTAATAGGAATCAGTAGGAAAGGCAGTCCTATGGGAGGCTGAGAGCTACAGTCAGCTCAAGGTGGCCTCACAGGCAAGGGTCTGGGGGAACCAACACTCCCACTTTACCCTTCTTCCACTCTCTGATCTCCTGCTGGTGATTCTCACTGGCAAAATGCAATAGCAAGCCACAGAGCAAGGGTTTCCTTTGATCATGTCTCTGCAGGTTGGCCTCTGGGAGCCCAGAGCACAGTGAGAGCTAGAGGAGTAAATGGAAGCCACAGGGCAAAGCAGCTCTGTGTCCGCCCCTTTAGATCCCCCTTTTAAAGCCCAGCCCCCGTGGCTGAATTCCCTCTGTTAGCTACCACACTTTGGGACAGAGTACTGCCAACCTGCTGGGACTCCAGATGTCTCTCCCTAGGGTCACCTGCCTATTTACCCGGGATTCCTCCTATCCCCCAGTTAGAAGAACGGTTTGTGTGAGGCAAGTCCATTTAATTTCTGAGGAAGCATGCTGTCATGCAAATATTATGGACTCCAGAGTCAGAGAGACCTGGGTTCAAAATTCCCGCCTGTCATTTTTAGCTGCATGACATGGATCAAGTTAGACTCTCTGAATTTCACCCGTAAAGTCTGGCTGATGAGACCAATATTCCCAATTGGATAGTGTCGCCCCAAGAATCTGATGAGACTCTGGATGAAAGTAATTTATAAATTTTACAATACTATACAACATGAGGTGGTATCATGTAGCTCTTGAGGACATGGCAGGAGCCACCACAATCAAAACATGCAGATGCAACATATTTTCTTAAGAGTACATAGTAATTTAATTTCTTTACTGATTTTATAGAGAAAATTTACTATTTTTCATTATTCTATTAGCATTCCTATTTATACAAATCCTGTATAGTATTTGTGTTTATGGCTGGCTGCATAGTGTATTTTCCAGTAGCTTTCTAGTCTGTCCTTCCTAAATTTCCTTTCTAAACAGCGATGCCCACTCCTTTTTCCCAAACAGCATCATCAGAGTGTAATGAAAATGAATCTTCCCAGGATCTAACCTGAACCATCAAATAGCAACACATATCACAATGATTAATGGAGACCCCAAGCTTGAACTACCATATGACTTTCCCTAAGTCCACAGCTTTGTGTCAGCCCCGGGGTCAGAAGCTGGCCACAGAGAACTCAGTGTTCTTCTTCTTCTTCTTTTTAAGTTTCTTTTTTTTTTTTTAAGATTTTTTTTTTTAATGTATGTATTTGACAGAGAGAGATCACAAGTAGGCAGAGAGGCAATCAGAGAGAGAAAGAGGAGGAAGCAGGCTCCCCGCTGAGCAGGGAGCCCGATGCAGGAATCAATCCCAGGACCCCCAGATCTGAGCTGAAGGCAGAGGCTTTAACCCACTGAGCCACCCAGGTGCCCCAGAACCCAGTGTTCTAATATATAAAACAGTTCATCTCCAGCAAGAAGAGGTTTCTTTTCTTAATTTTCGTGAGACCCAACTCACATCTCTGCCACTAAGGGAAGGGGAGTGGTATGCGGCATCCCTTAACTCAATTTAGGAGGACACTTATGTAAAATCTGAATGTCAACAATGAGAGACAATGAAACCAGAAATTCCCACTTCAGGGTGCCTTTTTTTTTTTTTTTTTTTTTTTTTTTTTTTTTTTTTTTTTGATCTCAGTATGTATTTGGAGATGCCAAGAGCATTAGGTCCCCATTTAAATTCTTCCTGAAATGGAAGAACATTATTATGAACAGATATTTTTTAGAAACCCAAGTGCCTTCAAACTATCACCTTGCTGTGTTGCAAAGCATTCCAACCCAGCATCTCTGCATCCCAGGAACCGAGCAGGAGAAGCTCTGGACAATTATGCTGCCCCTCATCTGCCAATGCAGGACTAGAATAACCTTAAATTCTCACCCAGTCTTGCTTTATTGAGATGGCTGATTTTTTTAGCTGCTCTTTTTAGAATGTATGACTATACCCGGGCCTCATACACCTGTTCTGCAGTCTGTCAATTGTCTTAGTTTATCTCTTCTTCTTTTCAGTTTTTATTTATTTATTTATTTGAGAGAGAGAGAGAGAGCGTGCACCTGGGTGGCAGGGGCAGGGCAGAGGGAGAGGGAGAAGTAGGGTCCCCACTGAACAGGGAGCCAGATGCAGGGCTTGATCCCAGGACACTGGGACCATGACCTGAGCCAAAGGAGAAACTTAGCCAACTGAGCTACCCAGGTTCCCCGGTTCTTTTCAGTTTTATAGCATTATTGCCTGATCTGTAAGTAAAATTCTCTTTTCATAAGCCTCCTCTGTACTCAAACACACCATGTTCCTTATGCCCGACCACTCACTCCCCTTTGGCCTGTAACATGATGGCTTGCTTCCCCTTCTCCCCTTGGGTACCCCTGTCATCCTCTTCCCTGCTCTCAGAATTGATTGCTCTCGGAATGTCCTTACCATCCTCCCTCTCCTCCTTCCTTGTGAGATGAATCTCCAGAGCCTCAGTTCTTGTCCCTTTGCCTTTTCCTTCCATATTTTCTATCACCACCACGACCTGGATGCTGCCTCTCCTGTTCCTCTGTCTCCACTGCTCACTAATCACCTGCAGTCCAGAGGATCACAGTGCCAATGGAGGTTCTGCCTTTGTGGTGTTCTCTTAATTGGAGAGGTGCGGGGTGATCCACTGGGGTCCTTCTATTGATAATCTTTTAACTAGAATAGAAAAGAACTTAAAACTTACATTTAATGTACAATTTAAAAATACTCAATGTCCATCATGATTTATAAGATATACAACTCAGCTATTGAATGAGGTGGACTTGATATAGATGAAATTAAGTGAGAACAGGACATTTGTTCACACCACTGTCTTCCAGCAAGCTCTTTGAATGATTCTTTGCATGCAGGTGAAATCTTAGCTAGGTGTGCTGGTTAACTTGATGCGCCAGTGTGACTGCCTAAGGCATGCCCAGATAGCTGGTAAAACATTATTTCTGGGTGTGTCTGCAAGGGTGTTTCTGCAAGAGACTAACAATTGATTCAGTAGATTGAGGAAAAAGATGTGCCCTCATCAATGTGGGGGGGCATTATCTAATCCATTGGGGGCCTGAATGGAATAAAAGTGTGGAAGAAAGGGCAAATCTCTTTCTTTTCTTGAGCTGGGGTGTCCATCTTTTCCTGTCCTTGGACGTGAGAGCTCCTGGTTGTCAGGCCTTTGGACTCTGTGACTCATACCAGCATCCCCTGGGGTTCGCAGGCTTTTCGACTTGACTTAGTGACAACACTGGCTTTCCAGGTTCTCCAGTTGCAGATGGCAGGTCATGGGACTTCTTGGTCTCCATTAGCATATAAGCCAATTCTTACAGTAAATCTTTTCTTTATCTCTCTCTCTCTCTCTCTCTCTCTCTGTGTGTGTGTGTGTGTGTTCGCGTGCGTGCATATTATATGTATGTCATCATCTATCTTTGTCCTACTAGCTCTGTCCCTCTGGAGAACATTAACTAATACAACAGCTCCCCTACCTTCTTAGGGCACCTTTCCGGTATCAGTCAGAGGTCTCATCTAGCCATCTAGTACGTTCCCTCCCACCCCAGTCTGACTGCAGCTTAGCAGAATGAAACAGGGAGGAGGTGCAGTGAAGGTGTTCAGTTTCCCCTCTGCACTTCCACTCCTTTTTTTTTTTTTTTTTTTTTTTTTTTTTTTTTTATTATTATTTTTTTTTTCCCTTTTTATTTATTTATTTTTTTTTCAGCGTAACAGTATTCATTCTTTTTGCACAACACCCAGTGCTCCATGCAAAACGTGCCCTCCCCATCACCCACCACCTGTTCCCCCAACCTCCCACCCCTGACCCTTCAAAACCCTCAAGTTCCCTCTGCTTCTTCTGGCTTGGATGTGGGAGAGAGGAATGAAAGGACCCAAGAGTTGCCTCCCTCATGCAGCACCAGAGTGACCCTGATGAAAGTTAAGTTCTATCACATCTACCTCTCTGCTCTTCAAGATCCTCAGGGGCTTCCCATCATGTTTAACATGAACTTCACCATCCTTGCTGTGGCCCACCAAGCCATGATGATCTGACCCCAATCACCTATGACCTCCTCTTCCAGTGGCCTCCCTCTCCTCTAGCTCACTCTGTTCCAGTCCTACTGGCCTCCCAGCCCTTCCTTGAACATGCCAGGGACCTTCCTGCTTCCATGCTTTGCAATGGCTAGTCCTTTTGCCTAGAAAACCCTTCCCACAGACATCAACACAATTAACTCCTTTACCAACACAAGTCTTTGTCTGATGTCACCTCCTCAGAGGTGCCTTTTCAGGACCCTCTTTCTCCAGAGCCCTTTTTACTTTCCGAATACCATATTACATAGTTACTAATTGTGCTTCTTATCTTTCAGTCCTATGTGTTGGAGAGGATGATGTACTTCAAAGCATAAATTTGCAACACCTTATTGATGGGAAGTGAAGTAAGATATTATATTTGAACCAGATTTTCAATGAGATAAGCAAAATTGGGCCATTTATAAACATAGTGTAAGCAAGCTGACCCATTTACCTTTGACAACAAATAATTTTATGGCCACAATCTACCTGTTCAAATGTCTTTTTCCTCTACTTACCATACAAATATTCCTCTCCAGGGTGTCACACACTGAACACATTAGAAGTAATCCTCTACCCTAGCTCTTTTCTTACACCTGTCTTTTCCTCTAAAATGTCTTTCCTCTTTTTCTCCGCCTATCCAAATACTACTTCATTGTTTTGTAGGCCAGATCAAGGTTCCCCTTCTCTATGAATCAAAAAAAAAAAAAAAATGAACAAATATTCATGAAGCAAACACATCCTATGTACCAACAAAAATAACAACAAATGCTTTTAATTCTCCTTATAATCCTATAAGGTAAGTATTACTACCCCAGTAAGTGCTCATTGTGCTCAAGTAACTTGTGTAAGATCCTATGACAATCAGTACTGGGATCCAAAAGCAGTCAGAAAACCCCAGATACCACACATACTCCATGTGGCCAAAATGCTTCCAGTTGCCTTATTTGTAAAGTAATAGAGCTAAGAAACCAGGAGTACATACTGTGAGCCTTCTTTCTTCTTTCTCTGAACTGTATTCATATCAGATCCTCTTGAACTTGTCTCTTTCACTGTTGTTTAATTTTGTACACGTGCTTGTCTTATAGAGCACACAATTGAACTCCTTTGTGTTAGCACGGATGCTCCTCTTTAACACTGATGGGATGGGCAGAGCCCATGCAGGAAGCAGAGGAGGAGCAGTTGGTGAGCTGGGGGAGACCTTGACGTATTGAAATTTGACAAAATAGGGAGGTTTACAATGGAGAAAGTAATCCACAAATCCAGACAACGCAGAAAAGACGAATTCGAAAAGAAATCAGAACTATCCATTGGATTTCTTAATTGGGAGCAATTATCATTTGTGATTTTTGTAAAAGAAAGTTCAGCAGGCTGTTGGAGATAGAAACCAGAGTGAGGAAATGGAAGTAGCGTGCATAGAAGAATTCGTCTTTCCAGAAATCTATCTTTGAAAAGTGAAGAGAAATTGCATAGCAATTTTAAGGAGAAAATTATAAGAATAGGGCCTTATGAAGAAAGAAGAAAGGGAGAGAAAGAAGAAAAGATGCAGAGAACGAAGGATAAAAGGGAGAGGATCAGCATGTAGTGATGTTTATGATAATAGGGTTTTTGCTTATGTCTCTAAAATTCCATGAGATGTCTGCCCTGAGGGTATTATGATTTAGAATGATAATGAACATGCGACCTTTCAGTAGTTTATGTGCTCCCGAATCCCTCTGCCCTAACCTCTCCAATTAAAAAGGCTTGAATTATTTAAATTTTCCTAAAAACACTATATGCAATAGGATTTTCTTTTGTATATTTAGTTTTGTGTTTTTATTTTTCCTTTCTTTTGCTCTTCATAAACCTTGTAAAAGGGAAAGTCGACATCGTGAAGTGGCTGACTTTGGTACCCAGTGCCTCATGACAACTCAGGAACAAGGTCCCCAAATCTCAGGCCATCGTGGCAGGCAAGCCTTCTGAGTAGTGCCAAAGACTGTGTGGACCGTCATCTTTCCTAAGAAACCAAACACTGTCAGATGAGCATGAAGAGCTGAGGTGTAGAAGCAGACAATCCAAGGCGTTGTGTAATTTACCAGTTGCCTTATTTGTAAAGTAATAGAGCTAAGAAACCAGGAGTACATACTGTGAGCCTGCAATCTATCACTTGGTATACACACCATGAGTTTATGGGCCCTTGAGGGATAGAAGCCAAGTTCTGATATCATTACCTCTTCAACATGGCAAAGGTTAAAGTGCTACACCTAATGTAACTTCAGAGTTTTATATTGCAAAGATGCTGGGGGTATGTTACTTAACGATCACTCTTTGATTTAAAGATACAAGCAGTTTGCTTAGGGCCCTGCCTTGGTCTCCAGCAGTCAGAGCTGCAGCAGAAAAACACAGGCAGTGACAGATGGTTATTAGCACAAGGAAACCTCCTCAAGGGCTCCGGCAAGCTCACAAGGTCCACACTTTGAACCTGAATGGGTGCATTCCCAAAGTTTAGAGGTTTCCAACACCAGAGGGCAAGGGGATTAATGGGAGACAATCAGGGAACAAAGGTCACAAAGCTGCAGGCAGCACAGTCCCAATTTATTAAACAGCCTCTAATTAGGATTGGTCTGGTGCAAATGTACAGGCAGAGCTCAATCAATAGTTCAAGCTGGAATTCTGTAACAAAGGGGCGGGCGTGGGGGAGGCTCTGTTCCAGAAACCTTAGAAACCTTCAAACTCCTGGAAAAGTAAAATGTGGGAGGGGGCATCTTTTTTGCCCAGTTTAATATATGAAATCCTATTTTTTTCCCTCAGTCTTCCAGCTTCTTGGGCATTTTCTATGTAAAGATATTGACAGTTTTTAATTTTTAAAAATTAACTCTAATTAAAACTTCTAAAAGGGACCATGATGGGAAACTGAGAGTTCCCCTACTGGTTGTTATGCTAAAGCAAAGGAGAACAGTGTGGCAAAGAACGTATTATATTCTTATTCCAAAGTGCTCCTAAATGCAGTCTCTTTAATATGTATGTGTTCATAGTATTTACACACACACACACACACAATTTCCTCTCCAATGATAAGTTAAGGAGAGTAAATCCCAAGTAGAAGACTATAGGAGAAATTAGAAATGGATATAAATCATTCTTGAGATAAAATACTAACACAGGAATCAAATGAGTAACCAGAAAGCCAGCCTTTAGTCATTAATCTACTGTCTCACCACAGGAAGGCAGGTAACATCTTTTAAATGCAGGGCAGGTGCCAGGTGATTAATTAGGAAATGTCTCCGAGAAATCTACAGAATAATGTCTCATGGAAATACTTCATATCTGCAAAGAAATAAAAGTGAGTGTGTCTCATGCATTGAACAACAGAGCTGGGCAGCTGGTGGAGAGGGTGGTGAGAAGCCAATGATGTGACTCAGTCAGGCATCCCAGAAATGGTTGGGAAGCTTGTTGTCATTTCCTTTCTGTGGAAGGGGATGGGAAGGAGGCTGTGGTTGAATCACACGCATACAAATCATTGTAGCACAAAGTTGTGTCTTCAAACTTTAAACAGGTATAGGATATATACCAACAGAACAGGAAACAACGGTAAGAAAAACACATAATATTGCTATTGAATATTTAAGGCCCAATAGCAAACAAAATAAACAAATACAATGTCAGTTCCTTTCAATAAAAATATCATATATAAAGGCTAATTCACATGGGCTTAATACTGTAAGAGGGAAGGTGACTTTCTTTTAAATATAATTTTTACGAGGCAAAGTTTTAAGAGGAAATCCCACTGTTCGAAATGCTTTCTTAATAGCCTTAATTCCACTTAACAATGTTTGTCACTAACCTAGTCATTGACCAGATGGCCTGGCAATAAATGTATCTACTCAAGGGTCTTGAATGATCTGAGGATCCAGAGACTTGGAGCTTTCCAGTCCTGTGTCCCAGGCATGATGGTGGCAATAGATGGACAGACTGCTCTGACTTCTGTGATTTGGAAGCTGTGCCTGCCCCAGCCTCACTGCTGTGTGTCCTCTGGAGCCGCCAGAAGAAGAAAGATCCAGAGAGGTTCGGAGCCCAGTGATAATTAGAGGCGCAACACAACTTCCGATAGATTGAATGAATCTCCTTACTGGAGACAGTGACCGGGGTATTTCAGAGCATGTTAAAGAAATCTGGCTGGTCAGTATTAAGAAGAATCATCTGGAGAATTGTATAAAGGTGTAAAAATATCATAGCACTTCTGTTCTTTGCAATATTTTTCTTAAAATAAGTCCAGAAGAACAATGAGTAGACTGAGGTTGGACGTGGTGCACTGTGTCTACAAGGCTTCAAATGAAGGCTTTTGTGAACTAAAAAATGAATCTCTTCTCTGAAAAAAACAAAGTTGAGGTCACAGAAGACTGTGGGAAACTCATTTTCACACAAACAGATACATAGAATGAAGTAGAGTCATATTGAATTCCTGCTATACAACTAAACTACTAAAGTATCAGATGGGCAGACAGTTAAAAAAAAAAAAAACCCATATAAGGGATTTGAAGAATTGGTGACAAGCATAATTTTGATTTTCCCTGACTTCAGGAGTCTCTTTCTCTCTCTTTTTTTTTTAAGATTTTATTTATTTTATTTGACAGATAGAGATCACAAGTAGGCAGAGAGGCAGGCAGAGAGAGAGAGGAGGAAGCAGGCACCCTGCCAAGCAGAGAGCCTGATGCGGGGCTCAATCCCAGGATCCTGGGATCATGACCTGAGCAGAGGGCAGAGGCTTTAACCCACTGAGCCACCTAGGCGCCCCTTCAGGAGCTTTCTTAACAAATGGTCCCTCTTTGGGGTCTCAAGTTTAAACAAGGGCCATTTCAGAATCTCTTAGGGTAAGGAGGTAACCTGGGGACAGTAGTGACCAGCCTTTCGGCTAAGAAAGATTTGCCATAGGGTTTCGTGCATGATGGTAGTTTAGCTCACACTGCACGCAGGCTAATCCTTAATGGCAATGAAAGAGGATGGCTCCAAGGCTAAGAAGGACCATAGGGGAAACAACTGCTATTGGAAACTGGTAAGTGGGGGCATATTCATTCTCTTATTTTACTCACCTTTTTGAGGCCAGTCAAGAAATACGATTTAAAAATCACTTTTTCTCTTCAGCTTAACTGAATTGTATATCTTACTGTCCAGTGGCTTATGCAATAAATGTTACTAAAAGGACTAATTTAAGATCTGAATTTATTTTAATTAGTTTTTGTAATACTGCAGCAGATGTGAGTCTGCTTATATGCAACCTGTACTGGCTGAGAATCTCAATGAAGTCTCAAATATTTTATACTGAAGGAGAAGACAGTTTTAAGTAATATGAACAGGAAGAAGAAGTCAAAGGAAGGGGGAAAGAAGGAAGCAGGCTTGTGTGGTTTTGGATATGTTCCCTGCACACACGCAGCTGGTTATGGTGGGGTTGTGGCGTGGTATTAATAACTGACAGCTGTTGTTAACTCCCACGGAAGAGTAGATAACCTTACGTGGAATCCATACCCAGATCCTGGGCTGCAGAGTAATGAGTCCCCCTGGAATGAAAGCTTCGGACCTCTTTGTTGTAACTATTGATCTACCGTAGAGGCCTGATGTGATTTAGATGAGGGAGGAAGAGATAATGGCATTGATTATTCTATTTGGGAAGCAGACTAAGACAGAACTAAGGTACAATACATGAACAGAAAAAAAAACCCACTCAATCATTCCTTGTCTTTTCTTTGCACTCCAAGGCAACACAAGTTGTCATAGTGACAGGGGAATACATCTTGATAAACAAATAGCTTTGAATTTCAGGGACACTTTGGTGTGACAAAACCCTAACATTGCTTTTGCTGTCCTAGCTTTTTGGGGACCATGGATGACAGTCCTGTCAAAGCCCTGGATAGTGGCTTGCCAGTGAGGGATGAGCTTGAGGGACCGAGTGCTCACTCAGGGAGAAGAAGAGTCTTCCCCAGTGGGTCATAATTTTTCACTTCATTAGGTAAAAATGTCTTTGATTCAAAACTGGACTGTGTCATGTAATGAATGCAGTGGGGCCGACTTAGACCATTCATCATAGGTCAGTTTCTCAGCTGGAGATGGAAGGGCTGAAGGGTGGTGGATTTTACCCCCAGGGGATATTTGGTAATGTCTGGAGACAGTCTGGATTGTCTGGATTGAGAGTGGAGGTACTACTTTAATCTGGTGGGTAGGTCCCAGGGATGGTGTCAAACATCATACAATGCACAACAGTCTGATGCAACAAAGGATTATCCATGTCAGTAGTGTCAACATTAAGAAAGCTTGGTCTAGTCTATTTTATAACAGGGTTACCTAGAATTTGTTTAGAATTGTTCACCAAAAAGCAGCTCAAATGCCTAACAGATTGCCTTGGAACAAGAGTCCAAGAGAAAAACACAAATGAAAATGAAAAGCACAAACAAAATGAAAAGCATGGTTGCTGTGTTTTTTGCCTGGGTCTTATTACTGTCATCTGCTTAAAAGCTATTTCAACTACAGCATATCACTGTTAAGCATCCCTACTTCCCCCCACCCCTGTTTAACTCCAGCCACTGCATTCTGGGGAGGAAATGAAGAGGTAGAATAATGGCCCTGACTTCCAGTGGGTTAATATTCTAGGCCTGTAAATAATATAATGGGGTAGATTTAGAATGTCTTTCCTGTGACAAAGAACAGGAGGGACAGGAGAGGAATTGTGTCATGATGTTCTGGAATTCAGAGTCAGAAAGAATGAAGATCTTATCTGTTGTAAGAAGCCAGTGTGGAGTCTAGCAGTTATGAGCTCAGACTCGTCAGGTGGACAGAGCTGGCAGTATTGCATAAAGCAGTGGGATTCTGAAGCAAGCTAAAGCTCTCTTGAATGCTTATTTCTCACCTGTGAAGTGGGCTTACTTGTATCTTCCTTACACACTTAGGAGGACTTTGTGGTATACTGCAGTTATTTTTAGCTTTCATGACCTTTTTCGCAGAAGAGAAGACCACAGGTCAGCAGCATGGATTAGAGGTAAGCAACAAGTCCAGGGGTGTCTTGGTGGCTCTGCTGGTGAAGCGTCTGACTCTTGATTTTAGCTCAGGTCATGATCTTAGGGTTGTGGGATCAAACATTTTGTCAGGCTCCTCATTCAGTGGGGAGTCATCACTCAATGGAGATTCTCTTTCTCCTTCTACCTCTGCCCCTCCTTTCTCTCCAGTCACACGAGCACTCTCTCTCAAATAAATATGTTTTTTTAAAGGTAAACAATACCAAAGGACTAACAGACACATGAAAAAGAGCTCAACATCACTTGGCATCAGGGAAATAAAAATCAAAACCACATGAGATACTGCTTCACACCAGTCAGAAAGGCTAAAATTACCAAGTCAGGAAATGACAGATGTTAGGATGTGTCCAAGGATGTGGAAAAAGGGGAGGGCTCCTACACTGTTGGTGGGAATGCAAGCTGGTGCAGCCACTCTGGAAAACAGTATGGAGGTTTCTCAAAAAGTTGAAAATAGAGCTCCCTATGACCCAGCAATCACACTATGGAAGAGCCCAGATGTCCTTTGACAGATAAATGAATAAAGAAGATGTGAGATACACACACACACACACACACACACACACACACACACACACACACACACACGAATATTATGCAGCCATCAAAAAAACTGAAATCTTGCTATTTGCAACAACATGGTTGGAACCAGAGGGTATTATGCTAGGTGAAATAAGTCAGAAAAGACAAGTATCATATGATCTCACTGATATGTGGAATTTAAGAAACAAAGCAGAGAATCATGGGAAGAGAGGAAAAAATTAAGGCAAAACCAGAGGGAGACAAACCATAAGAGACTCTTAATCTTAGGAAACAAAAGGAGGGTTGCTGGAGGGAAGGTGGGGGTGGGGAATCTAGGTGCTGGACACTGGGGAGGTTATGTGTTGTGGTGACTACTGTGTGTTGTGTAAGACTGATGAATCACAGACCTGTATCCATGAAACAAATAACATATTACATGTTAATAAAAATAAAATAAAATCCTTTGGTAGCTTCACAGTAAAAGAAAGAAAGAAAGAAAGAAAGGAAGAAAGAAAGAAAGAAATGATAAACAACAAGTTTGAAAAAGCCAGAGGTATACCTGAAATCTGGCCTAAGGTCAGAGTTCTGCCCATAACATGGGCCATATAATTCTTTCCTTTGATTCCCATGAGCACTCCTATTGCATTAACAGTGGATGCATATCAGCCTCCATCACACACCAGGTACTATTCTGGGTACGAGAGACACAAACACAAGTAAGACAAAAGCACTAGAATCATAGTATGGCCGAAGTTGAAAGAAAATGGGCTGGGGTTACATATTTGGCCTCATAGGGTTGGGCAGATTTAAAGCTGAGATGGTCTTTGAACTGGTACTGAATAGTGAAGAAAGTCGGGATGGGAGCAGGGAAGCCCCCAGAGACTCTAGAAACAGTAAAGAATAGTGTTTGGGATCTGCTGGTAGTTGAGCAAAGAACTGCAGTATTCAATAGGATGTTACATTGTCTTTTATGAGTGGGAATACTGTATGCTGATCTAAAACTTCAGTTTACAAAGCATTCCCACATGCTCCGCCACCACTGTTACTACATCATGATGAAATGAACATTTATTGAGGACTTACTATGTACCAGGAGCTATGGTGAGCATTTTACAAGAACCAGCTTGTGTATTTTAAACAAGCAAATGCGATCTATCAGGAAGACGCTACTATCAATGTGAGGAAAGGAATTATTAATTTATTTGTTAATTATGAAGAAACTTAAAGGGGATTTAGTGCCAAAAATTTTTATGCCAAAATTTACATACTAGTTAATAGCATGCTTTGAATAAAACAGGCATCTTTGACTCCATGTCCAATGCTGTCTTAATTAACCGGTACATATATGTCTTACATTTTCCCTTTCTTCCTTATATGTTCATCCATTTCTAGATTCTAAATTCTCTAAGGGCAAGGACTATCTGTCATTGTGTGTCCTTGCAGTTTGGGTAGGGGTCAGAGATAGGGATCAAGAATTAGGTGTCTAGAGCAGAATCAAGATTTAGGAAATGTTGGTGGAATTTAATAAAGATTTAGTCCTGGAAATTATCTCAAGGGAGTACTCTCCTTTAAAAGGTATTGGTAAAAATGAAATGATCCTGGGTATGAAAGAACCAGCTCAATATGAAAAAGAGCAATGATTGTAGTGTTTATCAGTGGGAGAATTAATAGAGAGAACTCTGAATATTACCTTGTGTGGCCAACCGAGGCTATTTGCTCAAGTTCAGGTCCTATGTGTAAGATTCCAATGAGTTTTCATCAGCACATATGTCCCCAGTCAGGCTTTGAATGAATGAAAATTATTCTAAGTACTGAGCTTTGCTTGCTAGGAAGTAAGAGAAGTTACTTCAATAATGCTGCCAGTAGTTCAGTAAGGATTGAAGTAAAGAGTTCAAGCCTCTCCTATCCTGGTGCCCATTAGCCTAGTAGGCCTCTAGATATGTGCAAGTGTCTGAAAATTCACAGAGCAGGTGGCAACAACAGGGATTTTTTTCTCTTAGAACTGTTCTTTTAGACGAGGGTTCAAATAAATTTTAATACTTGAAAATTATAAACACTTAAAGATCACACACTGATTATGATATTATGATTTAATATTTTGATTTCAGGGACCTGCATCAGGATCTTGGGTTCTTGATGGGAGGGGTTGAAGATGTGTACATGTAGGAGGGTTGTGAATGACTGGCTAGAGAAAGGATGTAGTAGATCATATTTTCCAAGATGGCCACATTAAGGTCTTTCATCCTACATACTCTTCTTATAATTTGATATCTACATGTTTCCTATCAAGACGTAGTTAATGTTCTCTTGGAGTTTGAGCAGGCCTGGGACTAGAGAGGAAGTGATGTAATTCCTCAGGTAAGGTCGTAAAAGAAGACAGAGCTTCAACATGGTCTCTCTTGGGATACTTGTTCTGGGAACCCAGCTGCTATGCTGTGAGGAAGCAGAGGCCACCTGCAGGTGTTCTGGCTGAAAGCCCCAGTTAAGAGCTCAACAGATAGTCATTATCAATTGCCAGGCACATCAGTCCTTTGAGGTGACTTAAGTTCTAGCCACTGACTGCAATTGCATGAGAGACCCCATGTGAGACCCTTAGCTGAACCCAATCAACCCCAGGACCATAAGAGTTAATACTGTTTTAGCCACTTAGTTTGGGGTGATGTGCTATACAGCAATAAGTAACTGGAACAACTAGTTCACTCACTTCCTGTACTGTGTTCACTTTTATAGATAAAACATTTTTTATGCTTTTGTTATATATAGTATACATATATTACATGTGAGAAAAAGCCAGTGATATGATATATAAAACCTTTAAAAAGGTTTGCTAAACTCTTTAGGTTTTATATATATATGTGTGTGTGTGTATATATACATACATATGTATGTGTGTGCATATTATATAAATACAATCATATATATATAATCATATATGTGTGTGTGTGTGTGTATATATATATATACATATATATGTATATATATATATATATATATACATATATATGTATATATATATATATATATATATATATATATAGACAGAGAGAGAGAGGGAATGGATCTGAAAGCATAATTCAGTCAGTTCCAAATCCTGCATCATAATTTCTCAAATTTAATTTAGAACTTTGCATTTCTGCTGACATTCTTGTTTCTTGTTTTTTGCTGAAATTGGTTTTTAATGATAATCTTACTGCTTGTGGGCATTTAAACTATGAATTCTGAGATTAGCAGTAGAAGTTGAGTTAGAGAGATCTCATCATATTCAGATAGCTGAGTAGCCAAGCAAATCACACCGTGAACTGTCACCCTTATGACTGATAAATATCTTTAATCCTATTCAAATATATTCTACTTCCAAGGCTATTCATAATATGGTTTCCCCCACCATCAATTCTATTCATGCAGGTTGCCAAAACCCCCCAAATTATTCTCCCTCCTTTAGATAAATTATCAGAATAAATCAGTAATATATCAAAGGTGTACTTGACCCAGGTTCCTACCTCCTCTCAACGGAGTAGGTTAAAAAAAATACCTTTACTTATATGATATGAAGACACAGGCAAAGTCATATATAGGGTCAATACAAGTCCTGTGAATTGGATTCAGAGGAAAGACTTCTCTCTCTCTAAATTGAGTTCAATCACCTAAATAGTAGGGTGAGTGAAAGAGAAATAACAAAGAGAATGGTCTGATGTTGGCATAAAGCTGAGGCCAGTTAATTGAGTATTAGTTGATGGTACTAGGTACAGATTGCTGATGGCATACAGTATAGCCATATCTCGACTCCTGGAAAGAATTTTCAAGATTCCAATGATAATTTAACCCTGCAGACTAAGTCCTCAGACATTTCCATTGGCTTCCTGTCTAATTGCTCTACAGTTAAAAAATAACACTCAAATAAAAAGAAAATACACCCACACAAGATCTCAACAGTAGTTAAATCTGAGTAAGGCATATGCTGAGCTCCTAGCCCTTGGAATTACAGATAAATTCAGTTCTGCTCTGAAGCTCAACATATAGATGTATTATATTAATTTGCTAGAGTTGTTGTAACAAAATACCACAGACTTGACTTAAACATCAGAAATATATTGGGCGCCTGGGTGGCTCAGTGGATTAAGCCTTCGGCTCAGGTCATGATCTCAGGGTCCTGGGATCGAGCCCCGCATCGGGCTTTCTGCTCCGCAGGGAGCCTGCTTCCTCCTCTCTCTCTGCCTGCCTCTCTGCCTACTTGTGATCTCTCTCTCTGTCAAATAAATAAATAAATAAAATCTTTAAAAAAAAAACAACATCAGAAATATATTGTCTCATAGTTCTGGAAGCCAGAAGTCCAAGATCAAAGTGCAACAAAGAATCTTTGGTTGACCAAACTTTAGCCAAGCTTCTCAAACGTCTCCTAGCCCATCTGTGTACTTCCTTGTAAAATGTAGTTTTAGCAAGAATCCTGCTATGCTCTTCATCTTCAGCCTTGATATCTGATCAGGTTCCTCATGTTCCATCATCCCCTGGATGATAGATATCTAACTCTGGCCTATTTCACTTATTTGTGGAGCATAACAAAGAACATGGAGGACATGGGGAGATGGAGAGGAGAAGGGAGTTGTGGGAAATTGGAAGGGGAGATGAACCATGAGAGACTATGGACTCTGAAAACCACCTGAGGGTTTTGAAGGGGCGGGGGGTGGAAGGTTGGGGAACCAGGTGGAGGGTAATAGAGAATGGGGTATTGCATGGAGCACTGGGTGTGGTGCAAAAACAATGAGTACTGTTACGCTGAAAATAAATAAATAAATTTAAAAAAAAAACAAAGAAACACAAACACAAACACAAATAAAAACAAAAAACTCCCCCTCCCCCCAAAAACCCCAAATCCATTAAGTTTATTTAGCCAGAAACTCACCCTTACCCTTAATGTTCCCTCTTGGTAATTTTCCATCCACTGATCATCATCCTGCATCTTGGCTGTAAATTCCCACTTGCGCATGCTGTGTTTGGAGTTGAGCCTAAACTCTCTCCACTGTAAAATCCCACCACACTAGTCTGCATGCTTACTGTGATGGTCTTGAATTTTTACCATCTTCACTAATTGTCCCTGAATACGTTATTCTCTTTAGTGGGTGCTGGTAGAGTTGTTTTCTTCTGAGGGCTGTAAGGGAAGGGTCTATTCCAGATCTTTTTTCTTCATTTGTAGACGGTCATCTTACTGTTCACATGTCATTCTCTCTCTGTGTGTCTCTGTGTTCAAATTTCCCTTTTCTATAAGGACACCAGTCATACTGGATTAGGGTCCCACCCTAAGGACCTTGCTTTAGCTTGATTACATTATAAAGACCCTATATCCAAAAAAGGCCACTTTCTGAGGTCCTGGGGGTTAGAACTTCAACATACAAATTTTGGGGGGAAGGGAGGTACAATTTTACTCATAGCAAGTATGATAGGCAAATAGAGAAAGAAAGTGCTGTGTAAAAAACACAATGATAGGAGGACTTGCTGTCTTTCTGGAAAGTCAAGGCACATGAAATTAGACAATAATTCAGCTGTGTGTAGTACAGATCCAGAGACATCTAGCATGACACTGCCTTCAATATCAGGGCTCAAAAGGGATCCCCAGAATTGTACACACTCCTTGTAAGACACCCTCTGAATTGCCCCACACTACTTATGGTATTATCACTACTTTCTGCCTAGAGGCTTCAAGACTGTTGCCCCTAATCATGGTTTCCACCATATGAAGTCCAGCTCTTCCCTCATCTGTGTGCTAACTCCCATAAGGCTATGGGAAGACTTCTTCTGTACCTTCTGGAAAAAACAAGCTGTCACTGGCAAAATACCCATACCCTTCACCTCTTTTCTAAATATTCTCTTCACTTTAACCTGTCTGAATCTTAGTACTACCAAGGAGGCTGTTTCCTGAGCCACTATTTCAGCTGGCAGCCATTTTTCTCCTATAGCTCTCTTATCATTGGATTGAGAAGTGAGGTATGAGTCTTTCTTGTTCCTTCTAGATTCTTCTTTTACCTTAAAAATAAATACCTTTGAACCTTATATCTTCACGTTATAACCTTATACTTATCTACTAACTCCTAGGGCAGTCTCTCTTACTTCTTGAAGATTTTAGCTCCTGGCTCACTCTACAAAACTACTCCTATTATAACTCATGATGAGTCTTATATCCATGTAGGAAATTCTTCCAAAACCTGGGCTTCTCAGTTTCTTGACCTCCTCTCTTCCAATTATCTTGTTTCCCACTTACCTCAGTCATATGATTCCCATGGTCATCATATCTAAACCTTGCCATTTTCGATACTTGTGAGATAATCTTTACCTCCAGCATCCCATTCCATCCTATACCACCATCTCATATATTTCATGACCATTCCTCTAGGATCCCCATTCCTTCAGCCCCATCAGCTCCTATAGTTCGGTACTCTTTTTCACTGTCTCTCACCCTTTTCTGATGACCTCAACCAACTCCCTGTCCTTAATTCCTTATTCAGCTAAAATGTTGTGGGCAATCATTAGAGCAACTCCTTTACTTATATTTTTAACATCCTCATCCTCTCTCATTTTGATAACGCCAGCAGGACAAAAGCTAATTTCTTAAATTCACCTCTCCACCTATTCCACATCTGCATGAAGATGTTGAAAAACACAGTCCTTGTTTCCTGGACTGACTTCAAATCCATGCCTTTATACCTCTTTTCTGTTCTTTCCTCATCCAACCTCCTGATGATTTTACTCAACCTCATAGCTCAATATTTCTTGGAGATTTTTGCATTAGGGAACACGACTCCTTGTTGTCATTATTTAAAATTCATTTTATACATGAAGGGTAAAATTTACTTAAAAGGGGGAAAAGTTATTCTTCTTTAAAAAGACAAAATTCTCCCTGAGAAGTCTTTCAGTAGTTACTTCTTCAATTGCAGTTTAAGCAGTAGTTCATAAAAATTCAGAAACTTTAGGTAGCTGAGATTTTATTCTAATTGATGAATCTGAAAGATCTGGTAGTTGATACTCTAATTGGACAACCAGGACAGGATTCTTCGTAAACTAAAGAGAAAAATCAGTTCCCTAAGAAATGTGGGCTCATCAATTTCTTTTTAGAAGAAGTCACCCCTTACCATTCCTAGATTTTTCTCTCAGGCAAAGTGCTGTTCTGCTTTGAACATACTTAATGGGACAGTCATAGTTACTCAAAATGTTCAAATGCAAACTGATGATAATGTCTTCCACTTAACATCATCTCTGTTTTCAAGCACTGCATGTGAATCTGAGATTAGAGAAAAAGTATTTATATGTCATGTATATGTATTTTTGTAGTGTGTGTGTGTGTGTGTGTGTGTTTGCTTTTACTCTTTGAGAGACTAGTTTCCAGTTGTAATTTGACTTGCATTCCCTTCCTTCTCTTAGGAAATTTAATACCTGACTCTAATCTAAACTCCCTGTTTGTGTAAAAAAAACAACAAAACAAAACAAAAACAAAAAAAAAAAAAGAAAGAAAAATTTTTCAAGATTAAGGAAAGGGTCCACAGTTTCACTTCAGTTTTTCTTTCTTTTTAATCTTGAAACAACTAATTACCTACTCCTCTTGTTGGTCTGCTTCATGGATTTCCCAACATAGAATAGTATCTACTTATTGAAATCAAATACTTTCCTTAATAGCACTTCAAACTACTTTCTGGTAGCTGCCTCTCATTGTGATGGACATTGCTGGTGAAAGGTAGGATTCTCTAGAATTTAATGGAAAAAAAAGGATATAATACATTTTGATGAATTTTGTTGATATTAAAATGAGTGCTTTTTTAAGTAAAACTTTATAACTATTTTCAAGATCACTAGTGAGGAAAGGTAGTGGTTTTAACACTGGAAACGCATATTTCCACTTCCTTAAGTTCCCAGTTCCCTTCTATAAACAAAGGAAAGCATAAGATCCCTACTGGTCACTAAAAGTATCTGAGACTGAGTCTACCTGGAAGATACAGGGCCTGCTATCTCAGTCTTTTTTTTTTTTTTTTAAGATTTTATTTATTTGAGAGAGAGAGCATGAGAGAGAGATATCACAAGCATGGGGGAGGAGCAAAGGGAAAAGCAGACTCCCCAGTGAGCAGGAGCCTGAAGTCTACTCAATCCCAGCACCCTGAGATCATGACCTGAGCTGAAGGCAGATGCTTAACCAACTGAGCCACCCAGGTGCCCCAATGTTATCTCAGTCTTAATGGTTCCAGTGAATTTGTTGGTTTTTCATCTAAGATGCTCACATCTCTTTCTTAAGTATGAGAAACATATAAAAATTAAATAGGCAATACTTGGACAAATTTGGGACTTGTTATTCATAGTCAAATCATTAAGATCTTGTCTGTCCTTTTCATCTTAAAGAAAATTTCATATTTTGCTTAGATTTCTAGATAGTGTATGTATTTTTCTGTCTTTATTGAACTGATTATATATTTAAAAATCATTAATGTAGTAAATTTCGTTAATAGAGGCTAACATTAACAGATGTTAACATTAGTTAAACAAACTGTCCACCTTGTGAAAAACATTCTTATCATAGGTATTATTTTTTTACACATTGCTGAATTAAAACTAGAATTTTCTTTCTTGGAGACTTTTAATATCTTTGTTTTTGATGTTTTGCAGCTTCACTGTAATCTTTTTAAGTGTGGACTTCTTTGTGTTTATTTATTCTGTTTTGGATTTTAGGGCTTCCTGATTCTGAGGATTAGTATTTTTCTCCATTCTTTACATTCTGTCCTCTTTGCACTCTAAATATATTTATGTTATTCCTTCTTAAACTCTTCTCCATGTTTCTCAATTTCTCCTTTATATTTTCCATCTTATTGCCCTTCTGTGCTATAATCTGAAATTTTCCTTTTAATCATTTTTCAATTTTCTAGTCCTCTCTTCAGCTGTGTCTAATCTTCAGTTGATTTGAGTTTCATTCATTATTTATTGTTTTATTTCTAGGAGTTCTATTTAGTTCTCCTTGGTTATATGTGTGCATGTATGTATGTATGTATGTATTTAAATAAGCTCCATGCACAGTGTGGAGCCCAATGTGGGGCTTAAACTCACAACCTTAAGATCAAGACCTGAGCTGAGATCAAGAGTCAGATGCTTAACTGACTGAGCCACCCAGGCACTCCATCCTTCATTAGTTTTTAAAGTATCCTATTTCTGGCACATACTCCTATTTCCATATTTTATTTCCTTAAACATTTTTTTAATTATGTTTAGTCAGCTAACATATAGTACATCATTAGTTTTTGATGTAGTATTCAGCGATTCCTTAGTTGTGTATGACACCCAGTGCTCATCACCACAGATGGCCTCCTTAAATACCTGTCACCCAGCTACCCCAAATCCCCCCACTTTCCTTCTGTAATCCTCAGTTGTTTCCCAGAGTTCAAAGTCTCTCATGGTTTGTCTCCCTCCCTAATTTCATACTCATTATATATTTTATTTCTGATAATTATCTAAAGTCTTGCTTATGGAGTCTTGTTTGTGCATATGACTAGGTTCTCCACTGTAAGCTCATGACATATTATCCATGACATTTCTTTGAAGGCTGGATTGCAGGTGGGTTTCCACATAGGATTTGCATCTCTCTGTAAAGTTACTGATGGAGTATTCAACCCAGGACTACTGTAAAGTGCATTCCTAACTTGAACTTTGTGAATGACTGGAGAGTGAATTTAGTTGGTAAACTCATCTGATGTCTGGTGTTGTTATAGATTTTCAGGGAAAATATTTTCCTCCCAGTGCCAATTTTCCTGTTTTACCCAGATAGGCAGTTTTTGTTGCTTCTCCTAGGGTATGAATGAATGTTGAAGAGCTAGGATTTTTTCCTAGTTTGCCTTTACACTTTATGCTAGGAGATATTCCTGTTAAATTTGCCATCTTGCAAGAGATTCTCTTAGTTTGGAACTCCTGCTCACTCCGCGATCATAAAGTTCAAGATCAACTTGAGCAAACACCCTCAGGGTAAATGCTGGCTTCAGTAATCAGCTCACATCTCCTCTTACTAAGTCTCTGAGGAGTTTTTGATGTTTGTGAATTTTTGGCATTTCTACTATCTCATATAAGCATTTAAAGCTTTTTAAAAATTCCACTATTTTCACTTCTTCTTAGAGACAATGTCTATTCAGAGTTTATAGTCTATGATCATGTACAGTATTTCCAAAAACAAAACTCAGGAGTCCTTTTGAAGACTGGAAAAACCATAGCTAGACTTGATGCTTTTTATTTAGCTGAGCTGACATATTAAACTAATTACAAGTTTCAGAAACAGTAAAGCATATATTTGCTGCTAATGTCATTCTGTGGCTTGGGTCTTAATTATATAAGAATGTCAATTTTCTTTTGAATAAGAATGGGAAATAATGATTATTTGATCCTTTTAGTTCTTTGAATTTTTAATAAATAGGCTTCATTATTTAACTTGTTTTCAAAAGCCTAAACCAAGCAAGACTTTAAAGACATTGCTTGTGTCTAATCTGGAACCTGTAGAAACTTAAAAACTAGTTAGTGGAGAAAATGCTAGAAATTTACATAATGGCTTATAGATTTTTAAAATAAATTCTTTTTCCTTACTCGGTACATGAAAAATCAAGAGTTCACTGTGCTTGAAATTTATAAGTTCTCACAAACATTTTTTCTACATGTTGACATAACAATAAAATAACTGAAAAGCAACAGTCATCTCTTAAGGGATCACAGGTCCAGCAAGGAAATGGGAAATAAAACTTTCAGTCTAACATTTAAAAGGCTCAGGTTTCATAAAAGGACATGAGTCTTTGGAGAGGTTTTCACTGAGACAATGCATGTCTCAAGTGGAGGCGTTGGTGTGAAAGATCACAAGACATCATTTCTTCAGTTTAATAATCCATTTAATACCATCTTTCAATCCCATTTCATGCTCAGTAAAGCAAGAATAAATGAACTTTTTGCTGACACTGGTTTTGTTGAAGAGCTTTTGTTTATAAAACGGTGGCGACATGATCTTATCATGGTCCATCATTATTGGGTTGCTTCTGTCCCCCATCCAAGTAATGCTTTCCTGTGATGTGTGCAATTTTTTCATAGCAATGACTCCTGTCTTATGCTAAAGTGGTTTGACAGTACTTGCTCGCTTTTAGAAGAGAGACACATTCCAACGTTCTGCCTCAAAAATCTATTTAAGTGTTCACCTTTACTCAACCATCTCGGAATTCTGAGGAGAAAATATGAATTCTAATACTTGAAAATGAACAAAGACAAAGGAAACTCTGGACACTGAACAAACTTTGGGGGTGCTGCACAGTGGGTACTTGATGACTCTATGCTGAAGCTAAATTCTTCCATGAGCTTTGATTACCTATGAAACACAGGCTGACAATTAAATTACTAAGAAAAGTAGTCGGGGGAGTCGAGCAAAGAAACTCAGCCCTTAGCATTATGTCTGCTTAAGATCTGTGAATGTTATGTACTATATATTTCTATTTTTCCTGTCTGAGATTCATAATAGTAATCAGAGAATGATATGAGTCTAGGATCAAAGATGTTTACATGGGGTATATTTTAACGGCCTGGCTCAACATTTGCAAAGGAAATTGCTTATTATGGCTTTTATAAAAGTTGTATACTATGAAAATTTATCTTAAATTTTTATAGCACTTCATGGGCTGTTTTCACATAGTTAGTAATATTACTCTTTCTTTTTTAAGATGAAAGAATGGAAATTTAGAGACCAAATGAATGACCTTATCAAAGTCTCATAGCACAGTGTTACTAGCAAAGCCACATTCTGAACCTAGGTCTTCTGACTCATAAATCAGTGCTCTCTTTGTCACACCAGCCATGCTCCTTGGCATCCCAGGATTTCCTGATGTCCCTCTGATTATCGTCCCTCTATCACACTTGGAAGGGCACACAAAATCACACAAATCAACAAATAGTTGATCTAGGCACTCACCACAAATCTGATCCCCAGTTTAGGAGATTCTTTCTACCATATCAGAAAATAAACATAAATTACCATGCACAGCAATGCTCTATTATGGATTCATTAAAATTGGGCAACAGATACACACACCACTAAATAACTAAAGAGACAGTTTAGAAAAATATTTATGAATGATGGTTCCCAGAAGGGTTTCACATCATGAAGAAACAGATATAAAATGTCCACTGTGTGTGGAATGTACTCCTGGTAAAAGTTCTTTGACAGAAAGGCCTGAAAAGAGGGGGAAATATAGGACATGTGTTTAAAGGAATATCAGATTTCAACCACCATCAGCATAAAGGTAGAGGGATGTAGAATGTCTTAATGGCTTTGATGTGTACAGAAATGTTTGGAGAATAGAGAAAAATCTTACACATAAAAGTAGAGAGCTGTGTTTTAGGGAAGAGAGCTGGAAACCCAAATCAATGACTGGGATCAGCCCCTATACTGCCATGAGAAGCAAGAGTCTTGGGGTGAGTCTCTAGTCCTTTCTGAGCCTTGGCATTCTCTGTAAATGTGGGATAATGACTTATACCACAAAGTGGTTTAAAGGAGTCAATTAGATTGAATGTGGAAGTGCTTTGTAGATCGTAAAACAATACACAAGGTAAGGGAGTGTGAAGGACAACTTGTCGCATATGCCTGTAAATCTTGGCTATGGATTTTGTCCTGATGGCACCAACCACCCAAGTAGTAAAACCACCTTCCTAAACTGCTTTGGGTGCTTTACAGACAACCCTCTTTCTGCCTCCCCTTCCCCAATACCCCATGGTTGTTCTTTGACTTGATGCACCAGTTCCTGAAGCCATGTGTCAAATGCCAGATGTGGCATTGGGGAAATGGTGAAGTAAGGTTTGTTCCTCACTAGAGCATTACTGAGTATTTTGTACACTTTGGGTAATGCCAAAGTAAGTCACCACTAAGAGCTTTGTTCATGTGATAGCTCCCATTCACATCTGAGGTGCTATGTTTGATTTCTAAATATACCTGAAAAAATATTTTCATAAAATAATTTTTTCAAGAAAGCACATCATTCTTTCTTTCCTTCTCCTAGCTCTTTGTTCCCTTTTTTGAATTCCTAGAACTGGGCATCATACCCCACAAAATTATCATGGCAACCACGATCGGTTTCCGTTTGCTTAGACACGTCTTCCTCAATCATGGGCAACAGAATGATAAAGAGTGGACTTCTATAACATGCAGCTCTTCCCATCTTCATTGGCAATACTGTCAGAGCAAGCTTAGGTGAGTTTTCAAGTTATCTGTGAGGTCAACTGGAAATCAAAAGGCATGAAAAACAGAGTCAGTTTGCATTTAACGAGGGGGTCAGTAGAAAGGAAAATAAGACATTTCCTGCATCTAAGAGTTCAGAGTCATATGCCAGATATTAATCACACTCCCACATAATTAATGTTGTGCTTGTGTTTTGACAGACAGCTTGATACAAATTAGAAACCACCTTAAATCTTATTCAAGATTCTTTTTATATGTTGTAGTACTGAATTTTATACAGTCTGACATAAGAGCATGTGTATAAGGTGTAGAGACAGACTGCAAAGAAGCCCCAGCAGTTATTAACAGATATGTAAAGCAGTATAGATTTGGGGGTGTGCTATATGACTCTGTCTCTGCTCCAACTTCTATCTGTATCTGGGATTGAAACGGAGAAGAAAGCTGATCAAATGTACAAATGAAACAAAGATGGGCAGAATAACGAACAAGCACGACAGACTCAAACTTAACAGGAAAAAAATCTGGCATTGAGAGTAGATTTACAGTAAGTCATAGGTAAGAACCAAAGATCCTATAATGAAGAACTGAAGGCTTCAGTTTCACCGAAGGTGATATGGTTGCATTGAATAAGACATAAAATTAGTCTGTGTTGATAGGAGGAAATGTTGAAAGATACCTTTTGCATCTAATAACAGAGTCCGTCCTTCCTCAAAGGCTGCACATTAGAATAACTGAGGAAGTTTTAAAATAAATTCAGGTTCCCTGGGCTTTCCACAACTTGTCTACATTCTTTTTCTGAACATCTTGCAGCTACCTCTTCTGGCATGTGATATGACTGTTATATTCTTGTGGTTCTAAGGTCTTTTATTCTATCCTATGATATTTTTGTATCTCTGATTCAGTATCTTGAAAAATTAACTTTTACATTTTGCTGAGATTACCTCCATTCTGTCAAGAACTAGCTGGTAAGACTTGGCTTTATTGAGTATTGGCATTGCTGCAAAACATGAATGTTCTTGGCATAATTCCTCACAACTGCCTCCCTAAGTAGTTTCTCTCATATTTCATGATTTGGTTGAAAACCCAATATGGTTAGGAAAAAGATGTGCATAAGTGAAGCGTAATTATATTGATTCATGTTCAGCTGATAAAGATTTATTTGTCCTCAAGGCATAATAATGGCCGAGATTTGCCTATGATCAATAACTCTTGAACCAATAAATCTTGATATTGGCAACAAAAGCCAATATCTACTTAAACTTTTTTCAAAGTGTTGTTATAATATGCTGATGGCATGAAACATATGGGCACATAAAACACAGTCTCTTGAGCTTTATGTTGACACTATATTTGTATCCTCTAAGAGTTAATATTCTAGATTCCAGTGACATAGAAGCAACCTGCTGATCAAGGGGAAAGTTAATAATGAGCACTGGAAGTTAATAACAGCTTTTAGAAGAGCAAATAAGATAGTGTATGTGGAAGCACTTTGTTGAAACACAAACCACTGTAGAAATGTGAAGTATAACAGAGTTTGCCTATGGGTTTTAAGCTTTGTGCAACATGCTTGCAAAATAAAGACTTTTTTTTTTTTTTGTAAAAGAGCAGGAATAGAAGATATGAGAAGAAATGAGGCAAAAGGAACAGTGACAACACTGTATTTTGTACCTAGCATGAGCCAGGAGCTAAGGGGATTATATGATGTGTATTTTTATATTTCATTCCCATAGTTCTAACAGGTTCAAGCCAAAACTCAAGCACAACTCAAATTCCTACAGAACTAAGGTTTAGGCTAAGGAACTGGCTCTAAAGTTTAAATAGCAGAGCTGGAATTTAAGTCCATGTTTGTCTAAACCCAAAGATCATGGCCTTTCCCAGTTGCTGTAAACAGAAAGCTTCAATAGTTATGATTTCAAAGTCATTTTGGGATTTGTTAGTGGCATGGCAAGTCCTTTCCTTAGATTGGCTAATAGGCCTGTGTGTCTTCCCTTTTCACACTAGCATTATTTTCCCTACTACACTCAAATGCCTCAGATAACTCTGTGCCATGACACTATATATTGGTGGCTGACAATGATAAAAGGATGAATCATGTAGGTTGTTCCTTGGGAAAGTGAAAAGATTTGGGGGAATAGAAGGATTCTGGAATGTCTTTGGCCTTCAGGAACACTTAGTGTATTTCCCCTACCATCTGGTCAGCTGCCATTAAAAAAATACCAAATCTTGGGGGGCTTAAACACTAGAAGCTTATTTTCTCACAGTTCTGGAGCCTGGGAAGTCTAAGATCAAGGCGTCAGCTGACTTGGTTCCTGGTGGGAGATCTTTTCCTAGGTTATGGATGCCTACTGTGTCCTTATATAGTAGAGAGAGAGAGAGAGAGAGAGAAAGAGAGGTTGATTGATCTCTGATATCATTTCCTCTTTTTGTAAGGATACCAGGTCAAGCAGATCAGGGCTCCACGTTATGACCTTATTTAACATTAATCACCTCCTTAAAGACTTTATCTCCAAAGCAGTCACATGGGTGTGTGTAGGGGGTAGGATTGCAACATATGAATTTTGGGGAGCACATTTAATCCATGGCAACCAGTGCAACACATTGGACCTGTATGCAGAGATGTGCTCATGGGTTCATGTTCATTCTACCACCTATGGCCATCCATATGAACTCGGGCAAATTTCTTATAAACCTTCCTGAATCTCAGTATCATCACCTGACTGATAACATGGAAATCATTATGCTGGCCCAGTGAACACCAGTGAGTTGCAAGGAGGATGGACCTTGACAACACGTAGGTAGTCCTGTGTTTTGGGCATAAGGTTTCCTGAGAAAATATAAGTGGGACTAACATCCCAAAGATAGACTAGGGTGTCAGAAGGAACTTTTATTTTCTGAACTATAGAAAGTATTCTTAAATCTCTAAACATCACCTTGTAGATAGAAATTTTAGAAATATATTTTAAGTTTTTATGCATGTTCTTTTAGTCATTTACTTATTACTGTATTACTGTATTTTAAATTTCCCAGGTAATATACAAATATATATTGCAAAAATACTGATGATACTGAAATAAAAAGCAAAAGTCTCTCTTCACCTTTTTTCCAGAAATCCCACTCCAAGCCGCAAAGATAACTACTATTGTCAATCTGGTATGTTTCATGTTATGTATTGACAAGAACGCAGGTGTATTTCTGTATATGTTTATGTAAACATGTATAAGCACAGACTTTTGTGGAATGCTTCCATGCTTATTCTTTCCCTCTCATTGAATGTGTATTCGTCTTCTTTAAGATTTGTTATTATTTTCTTTTTTGAGCTAAAGATTTGCTATTATCAGCATGTGTTGATATTTCTGCCCTTATCTGGATTATAGGTTTAAAAGACTGTGCTTTTTGCAGTATCAAACCAATAATTTTCTCCTATTTCCTACTAATTTTTAGAAAACAATGAAGCAAAACGTGCAATTATTTTGCTATCTTGGTGCAAACAAACACTGCTGTTCAGACAAAGAGGAAAGCACGGCTGAAGCAGAACTCCCAGTCACCAAGCAGTTTAAAATATCTGTTGGTGGCACCTAACTCCAGCAGCGTAAAGGTAGTTTAAGGATATACATGTATATTGCATAAAAGCTCAAGTTATTTTAAATTCAACCTTGTAACGTTTGAGTTTACATGTGAAAGTAATTTGTGGAACCATACAGGTATGTTTGTGCAAAGAAAGAAAGAGTAGTCTCATTTTGTTAAAAGGCACTTCTTCTAAAAGTACTTATGAATTTTCCCATATTCATCTGTGCATGTGAGGTTTTGTCATCTGCCTGAAAGCCTTGTCTCTCTTGCATGTCATAAACAGGTCTTATTTTACAATTCATTACAATTTCACTTAGTCTCCATGATTCACATTAGTCTTTCTCAAACAACTTGTGCATTTACTCTTAGAAAAGATAATAGGCTTCAGATGATTTTTTTTTTTTAAGTTGCCAACAAAACACTAAAGATATTCCAACCCCGCTAACAATATGACTCTGTCCTACTCACTCTGAGCAGTACCATCCAGTGCAAGGCAATGTCTTGATGGATCATTCATGGAAAACTAAACTAATTACCATCATTCTAATATTCCTATTTAAATGCATGAAAAACTGATTAGCTGAAGGCAGCCCTATATATAGCAGAAATGGCATCTTCTTAATATTTATGCTAATGCAAAAGACATTTTACACAAAGGTTAGAGGTGACAAATGGGTAAGAAATGATCTTAACGTACACATTTGTTTACTTACAATAATGCGTGACATGACTATTACTCCTTGAGAGAGATTTAATTGGCACAGAGGACAAGGTGTGGGGAAATAGATCAGTGTGAAAGTACATATGCATATGTAGGCACAAATATATACATATATATTTATAAGATATGCTCCCACAGAACCACCAACCACTAACAGAGAAGTAGAACACCCACACCTCCAAGCTAGTTTTACAAGTAGATTTCAGTTCACATTCACCCTGAGGTTGTCACATTTTTTAGTCCAGAGAGAATTTTGATGGAAATTAGAAAAGAGTTTAATAATTTAGCTGACTCTGAGTATTATGTACCTCTGATATAGAGAAACTAAAACATGTTAAAATGATGCCATTTCAAATTGCAGTTACTATCTTAAGCAAGGAATGAAGAAGTGGGCTTATAAATTCAATTTGATTTTTACACTGTCATTTCCACATGACTAATCCACAGACCGAGTTCTGTTTTCTGCCAGCTCTCTAAGCACGCTCCAAGGTGAGACTCCCCAGAAATGGTGCATAACAATGAGCACATCACGGAAGCAGTGCATGAAGAACAAATAAAACATGAAATTACACATGAACTTGAGAGTCACATAAGCAGGCTAAGAATGGGTTACTGTCAATAACGGATTTCAAATAAGCCTCTGATTTAATGACAACAGAAAGCTAGAGTCTGATTGAGGGCAATCAAATACTTCTCTTTTTTTTCCCCCCACTTCTAACTCACGATTTGTGTGAAAAGAAAACCTGTGCCATCACAATATAGGCAATAGAAAGCTACACAAAAACCCGAAAATAGAAAGGCTGTTTTCCTGAGCAATTCTAATACAACGCACATCCACATCTAGAGTATGGTCAAGTGAACGAGTAACCAAGAGAAACTTCTTACTTAGCATATTGGTGGACATTCACTGGTAAGAGTGTATTTGCTTTTCCCTTAGGTATTTTGACTGTGATTGTCTTTGTTAGTGCAACTGTGACTGGGGAAAAATAGGGCTTTTAGATTTAAAAACTGAACATGCAACCAAGTGACTCTCACAGGGGGAAAGGAGGCCACATGGAAAATGACCCCGGATTTGGTGTCTAAGACAGGTGCATCTTTATAGAGTTTACAAAGGAGAAACTGTGCCCCCTGATTATATCTTCCTTGTCACACCCCTGAATTCCAACCCCCACAACACACACATGAAACTTTTTTTAGCATCTGAGTATATTCCTTTAGCATTTCACTATTCATTGTCTAGTAGAGTTTTCTATGTTTTCGAGTTGAATTGTTTTTGAGATGCTTTCAGTCTTTTCCCCAAGGTACTTTAAGTTCTTGCCAAGGAGATCCTGGTATGACAAAGTCTCATTGAATTAATATACCAAAGATGGGAAGGAAGTGAAGTTATTTATTAGAGTAAAAAGATTCTAATTTCTAGGTAAGAGACTAAACAACTGCAGTTAAAAAAAAAAAGTTTAGAATAAAACTTTTCCCCCTTTCACACCTATTTGGATATTGAAAGCATGTATTTGTCTATACCATATTGTAGGGACTGTGGGTTTTCACATTTTGAGAAACACTTGCAGTCAGATAATGAGTTGCAAATGGTGAAGAATGGACTATATGATTGAACAGTGTGTGTGTGTGTGCATGCGCGCACGCACTTTATGTGACTTGGAAGCAGAAGTAGCCTGCAAAATTTTGGTCCATGCTGATCTACTTCCAACTTGCCTGGAAAGACCTCAGTCTGTCCAGTCCATTACTTAAATGGGAGTGGAAGTCAAAGGAAAGAAATGTACCCATCTTCTGTGCATCCCAATTCCCACAAGGGGACAGAGCAAAATGGTCTTATTCCTTCTGACCCTTTGGTGATATCCTGAAGCCAGATCCAGGAATGGCATGTTGTCCTTCGCCCCTACCCCTTTCTGCCCTCTGGATCTCCCTGTAAGATCCCTTTGGATCTTCCTCACAGAGTGGACTCCCACTTCAAGGTAAAGAACATACATTCACAAGCAAAACACTAGAACCCTGTTTCCTTGGTAACTTGGGCAGGAAAGGAATATTTGAGGTGAAGGGAAATATTCATTCTGACCAGAATATATCCATTCTCCTCATTCCAAAGGCTTTATCTGCAACACAAGGTGGGGTCTCAAGTTGATCCAAGTAGCTATACATTTAAAGTTAAATGGAAAGTGAAGTCTGCCGCTAAGTTTAGCTCTCCTGCTGAAATCCTTGGGAGATTATTACTTCCTTCTGGCTATATCAGGCCCCCCTTTTCCCATACCTATCAAATGGCTTTGAAGTTTCACTTCATTTGAAATATTGTACAGTAAATGCACACAGTGTGCTAACGGGCTGCACGGATTAATGGAGCAAATAGTTGCTTAAATTTAATTTAAAAGTAGTTCAGATAAAGACCTAGAGAATTAGTACTGGGGTTAAGGAAGGATCCTATTGAGGGATGCCTGGCTGGAGGGGAAAATCCAGGGAGGAGGCACTGCTTCTCCCTGCCCCTCCACCTCCTATGAGGAGAGGATTTGTTTAGTGCCTTTGTGCAGTCAAAGGGGATCCTGGCTGAAGGATGAATATGTATGAGCTGCTCTCCCGTGAATCATGTACAGCCCTAACAGATGTACAAGGAGCAGTGTCTACCCTCTGCTCTCGACTCTATGCTGTGAGGTAGATACTGGCAGCTTAGCACAACTAATGTACTTTTAGTACAAACGAAGGGAAACATTTTGTTGAAGCTGTACCAGGCGTCTAGAAAAAGAACTTCAAATTCTTTGTCACACACAGATGTATCTATCAACCGTTCTTTACTTAGCCTTGTCAGTGGATTTCAGTGACCCACCTGCAACTCATTACCCTTTTTACAACACTCTGCAGCAAATTCTTATTCGTAATCAGACATCTTATCCAATTCTAGTCGCAAAAATCACTTAAGCAGTCTTAATGAATACAGCATCCTTGGGATTTATGTTTCGTAAAAATTGAAAGTAAAATGTTCCTAAAAAGAGACGGTTAACCTAATATTCCCATCTATAATGCAAGGGTATAAAATCGTAGTTAATGCAATGGGGCCCCATTTGGCTTTTTTTCTCCACTCTTTTTCTGTTGTGTTTAGGCTCCCACAGTGGTTCTACTGAACTCAGATTTCCCCTACGATATCATAACTAGAAATGAAGTCTGTAGTATCTTGAGCAATCTTCCACCATAGTTACCAGCAGAACAAGAATGAACCTAAAATTTAAATATAATTTAGATTTAGAACTATGAAGGAAGAGGAGAGGGTCGTGAGTTATTTTCTTAAGAAACAAGGAGACACTGTAGTGTAAGAGTCTTCCATCATTGCTTTGCTTCCATTCCCAGACTGATGTGTATACAGGAACTTGCAGAATAACAAGGGAGGCATGTCTGTGAGCAGACAAAGGCTACAAAAGTGAAGAACTCTCCCAACACATTCCCTTCTTCTAGATGGGCTGGAGGCAGTGCATACCCTGAAACAGTGCAAAGTGAGACATGGCAGTGGAGAATCCACTAGAAGGGAACAGAAGAAGATGCTTCTAGATGAGTGCGTTGAGATTCTCAAATAGCTATCATTGCTATACAGTCCTCATAGCACTGCAAATATCCTTTTTTTGGGTTTGCTTTCTTCTAATCAAACCAAACCAAACCAAACCAAACCAAACCAGACCAAACCAAATCAACCAACCAACCAACCAGCCAGCCAGCCAGCCAGGATAATTCAGGAAAACAACTTTTTCTTGGACTGTTCGCAAGCAGAGAATTACTGCATAGTCCTTATTAAAGGCACGTACTGCATGGAGCACTGGGTGTGATGTCAAAACAATGAACACTGTTATGCTGTAAATAAACAAATAAAGGAATTTTAAAAAAAAAAGTAAAGGGCATGTGGTCTGCCAGAAGAGCATGGCCTCTGCTTGCTTCCCTTCTGTAAATTCTTATCTAGAGCTGTGCCTGCCACATGGTAGGTACTCAATAAGTCTATCTCTAGTGGAGGAATGAGTAAAGGAATGACAAATTTAGTTAAACACGTTCAACTTAAGTTTTATAAAAAGACATGTATTTTAACTGACAATCCTCACGTGGAGAAATAGATCATTCCCTATAATAGCCACAACCACAGGATAAATTGTAATTTCTATTTGATTTGATTAAGGAACACTACAACTCTGGAATAAAAAGAAAACAAATTGAGACCCTGTTCATTTTGATTTTCTGTTATTTCTGTGGCTTACTAATAAGCCAATCAATGATATGAATAAATCCCTGCAGTCATTAGTGTGTCTCTTTGGTGAATTTACCAATTTCTTCTTAAGGAAGGCAATTACAGAATTTAAAACCCATTCAGTCTTCCACAGAATTTCCCCTTACTACATTGAAAATCTAAATGGCTCATGCATGTAGAGGTGACTGCATTCTGAGCATTAGTTAGTAGAATGTTTTGAAGTTAAAATTTCAATTTTTAGATAATATTAGATTCAGATGCAGTTGTGAGAAATAATACAAAGAAACCCTGGCTATCTTTTACCCAATTTTTCCTTAATGGTAACAATTTGTAAAACCACATGTAGTACACTATCACAGCCTAGACATTGACACTGATATACACTGATATAGGCAAGATACAGAACATTTCTCTACCACAAGGATCATCAGGTTGCCACACATCTTTTGTAGCTGCACCCACCTCCCTCCCACTCCCAACCCACCTTAACATGCTCTCTGCATTTCTGTAGTTATGTCATTTCAATAATGGTACATATAGATCATGCAGTATATAATCTCCTAGGATTGACTTTTTTCATTCAACATGAGTCTCTCGAGATTCACCCACATTATTGTTTCTACCAATAGCTTGCTCCTTTTTATTTTTGGAAATATGTCATGATATGGATATACTATAGTTTGTTTAACCATTAACCTGGTGATGGACATCTTGGTGGCTTGCAGCTTTTGGTTATTATGAATGAAGGTGTTTGAATCACTCATGTATAGGTTTCTGTATGAATGTAAGCTTTTATTTCTCTGGAATAAATGCCCAGGAGGGCAATTACGGGGTAGAACCATAGTTGTATGTTTAGCTTTTTAAAGTCACTTGCAAAAATGTTTCTAGACTGCAATATTATACATTCTCTCCAGCAGTTTTTGAGTGTTCCTGCTTCTCTGCATTTTTGCCAGCTTTGGGGGTTTCCACTACTTTTTTGTTTCTTTTAGCCGTTCTGTTAAATGTGTATAGATAGCTCAATGTGATTTTAATTTCCTTAATGATTCATGTGCGTATCTGACATCTGGGTATCCTCTTTGAGGGAAATGTCTCATTTCTTGAGGAAATGTCTTTGTCCATTTTCTAGTTAAGTCCTTTGTTTGTAATGTTTTTTTTTTCCCCCCCCAGAATTCTTCATAGGAGCACCCTGTCTGGCTCAGTTGGTTGAGCATCTGACTATTGATTTTGACTCAGGACATAGTCTAGGGGTCAGGAGATCAAGCCCTGCATTGGCTCTGTGCTCAGTGCAGAGTCTACTTAAGATTCTCTCTCTCCTTTCCCTCTGCCATGTTTCCCACCCATGTTCTCTCTTCTCTCTCCCTTTCTCTCCCTCTCAAAAAAAAAAAAATTCTTTATATATTCAATGTAGTAATCCTTTGTTGGACATATGTTTTGTAAATATTTTCTCCCACTCCATAGCTTATTTTTTCATCTCATTACCAGGGTCTCCCATAGAACATAAGTTGTTAATGTTGATGATGTCTAATTTACCAGTATTTCCCTTTTAAGTATTTGTTCTGCTATCAGAATTTTCTATGTGAGAGTTTCATCTTTCTGTTCTCTGGAGCTGATGACACAGACACAGATCAGGTTTCTTGAACCTGTTTAAGGTAACGTTGCTAAACTTTATCCATTTTTCCACCCAAGGAAATGAGGGAGTGCTATAAACATTTTTTTCCTGGCAATACACATTTCTTTTTTTTTTTTTTTTTTAAGATTCAGTATATTCCTTCCTCTTAGCTTTATGAGATAAATTGACATATACTATTGTGTTAAGTTTAAGGTATACAACAGGATGATTTGAAACACATTTATATTGTGAGTGAGTACCAAAATTAAGTGATTTAACACTTCCAACATCTCACATAATTACCATTGCTTTTCCTAAGGTAAGAATATTTAAGGTCTACTCACTTGGCAACTTTCAAATATATCTAGTAACAAGACTGAAGCAGTGATCAAAAACCTCCCAAAAAATAAGAGCCCAGGACCTGACAGATTCCCTGGGGAATTCTACCAAACTTTCAAAGAAGAAATAACACCAATTCTCCTGAAGCTGTTTCAAAAAATTGAAGCAGAAGGAAAACTTCCAGACTCTTTTTATGAAGCCAGCATTCCTGATCCCCAAACCAGGCAAAGACCCTACCAAAAAGGAGAATTTCAGACCAATATCACTGATGAATATGGATGCTAAGATTCTCAACAAGATCCTAGTAAATAGGATCCAGCAGCACATTAAAAAGATTATCCACCATGACCAGGTGGGATTCATCCCTGGGTTGCAAGGATGGTTCAACATGCGCAAATCAATCAATGTTATAGAACAAATCAATAAGAGAAGAGCGAAGAACCACATGGTCCTCTCAAATGCAGAAAAAGCATTTGACAAAATCCAGCATCCGTTCCTGGTTAAAACTCTTCAAAGTATAGGGATAGAGGGAACATTCCTGAACTTCATAAAATCTATGAAAGACCCACAGCAAATATCATCCTCAATGGGAAAAAGCTTGCAGCCTTCCCGTTGAGATCAGGAACACGACAAGGATGCCCCCTCTCACCACTCTTGTTCAACATAGTATTAGAAGTCCTAGCAAGGGCAATCAGACAACAAAGAGAAATAAAAGGTATTCAAATTGGCAATGAAGAAGTCAAACTCTCTCTCTTCGCAGATGACATGATTCTTTATATGGAAAACCCCAAAGATTCCACCCCCAAACTACTAGAACTCATACAGCAATTCAGTAACGTGGCAGGATACAAAGTCAATGTACAAAAATCAGTGGCTTTCTTATACACTAACAATGAAAATACAGAAAGGGAAATTAGAGAATCGATTCCATTTACTATAGCACCAAGAACCATAAGATAACTGGGAATAAACCTAATCAAAGAGGTAAAGGATCTGTACTCGAGGAACTACAGAACACTCATGAAAGAAATTGAAGAAGATACAAAAAGATGGAAGACCGTTCCATGCTCTTGGATCGGAAGAATAAACATTGTTAAAATGTCTATACTGCCTAGAGCAATCTATACTTTAATGACATTCCAATCAAAATTCCACTGGTATTTTTCAAAGAGTTGGAGCAAATAATCCTAAAATTTGTATGGAATCAGAAGAGACCCCGAATTGCTAAGAAAATGTTGAAAAACAAAAACAAAACTGGCGGCATCACGTTACCTGATTTCAAGCTTTACTATGAAGCTGTGATCACCAAGACAGTGTGGTACTGGCATAAAAACAGACACATAGACCAGTGGAACAGAGTGGAGAGCCCAGATATGGACCCGCAACTGTATGGTCAAATAATCTTCGACAAAACAGGAAAAAATATATAATGGAAAAAAGACAGTCTCTTCAATAAATGGTGCTGGGAAAACTGGACAGCTATATGTAGAAGAATGAAACTCGACCATTCTCTTACACAGTACACAAAGATAAACTCGAAATGGATAAAAGACCTCAACATGAGACAGGAATCCATCAGAATCCTAGAGGAGAACATAGGCAGTAACCTCTTCGATATCAGCCACAGCAACTTCTTTCAAGATATGTCTCCAAAGGCCAAGGAAACAAAAGAGAAAATGAACTTTTGGGACTTCATCAAGATCAAAAGCTTCTGCACAGCAAAGGAAACAGTCAACAAAACAAAAAGGCAACCCACGGAATGGGAGAAGATATTTGCAAATGACAGTACAGACAAAAGGTTGATATCCAGGATCTATAAAGAACTCCTCAAACTCAACACACACAAAACAGATAATCATATCAAAAAATGGGTAGAAGATATGAACAGACACTTCTCCAATGAAGACATACAAATGGCTATCAGACACATGAAAAAATGCTCATTATCACTAGCCATCAGGGAGATTCAAATTAAAACCACATTGAGATATCACCTTACACCAGTTAGAATGGCCAAAATTAGCAAGACAGGAAACAAGGTGTGTTGGAGAGGTTGTGGAGAAAGGGGAACCCTCTTACACTGTTGGTGGGAATGCAAGTTGGTGCAGCCACTCTGGAGAACAGTGTGGAGATTCCTCAAGAAATTAAAAATAGAGCTTCCCTATGACCCTGCAATTGCACTGCTGGGTATTTACCCCAAAGATACAGATGTAGTGAAAAGAAGAGCCCTCTGTACCCCAATGTTTATAGCAGCAATGGCCACGGTCGCCAAACTGTGGAAAGAACCAAGATGCCCTTCCTTCAACGGACGAATGGATAAGGAAGATGTGGTCCATATACACGATGGAATATTATGCCTCCATCAGAAAGGATGAATACCCAACTTTTGTAGCAACATGGACAGGACTGGAAGAGATTATGCTGAGCGAAATAAGTCAAGCAGAGAGAGTCAAGTATCATATGGTCTCACTTATTTGTGGAGCATAACAAAGAACATGGAGGACATGGGGAGATGGAGAGGAGAAGGGAGTTGTGGGAAATTGGAAGGGGAGATGAACCATGAGAGACTATGGACTCTGAAAAACCACCTGAGGGTTTTGAAGGGATGGGGGTGTGGGAGGTTGGAGAGCCAGGTGGAGGGTAATAGAGAGGGCACGTATTGCATGGAGCACTGGGTGTGGTGCAAAAACAATGAGTACTGTTATGCTGAAAATAAATAAATAAATAAATAAATAAATAAATAAATAAATATAAATTAAAAAATAAATAATAAATAAATAAATAAATAAATAAAATATATATATATTTTATATATATATATAAAATACAGTATCATTAACTATAGTCACCATACTGTACATTATATACCCAAAACTTAGTCATCTTATAACACTAAGTTCGTATACTTTGATCAACTTTTCTTCATTTTCCCTACCCCAGAGGCCAGACAACCACCACTATATTCTATATTTCTATGAGTATCACCTTTTTGGATTTCATATTTAAGTAATATCATACAGTATTTGTCTTTATCAACTTATTTCACTCAGTCCTCCAACCATATTATTGTGAAAAAGCAGAATTTCTTTCTTATACCTGAATAATATTCCACTGTGTGTGTGTGTGTGTGTGTGTGTGTATTATTGGACACTTAGGTTGTTTTCATGTCTTGACTATCATGAATAATGTTGAAATGAACATGGGGTGCAGATATTTCATTGAGATACTGATTTCATTTCCATTGGATATATACCAAAAAGTTGAATTGCTGAATCATATGTTAGTTCTATTTTTTTTTTTTTGAAGAGTGTCCATCCTGTTGATCCTAGTGGCCAGCCACATCAATGTACATTCCCACCAAAAGTTCACAAATGTTCTCTTCCCAATAACACTCGTTATCTCTTGTCTTTTGATATTTCCATCCTAACAGGTGCAATCTGATATTTCATTATAGTTTTGATTTGCATTTCCCTGATGATTAGCTGCACAACTTTTCATGTACCTGTTGGTCATTTGTATGTCTTCTTTGGCAAAATGTCTATTCAGGTCCTCTGCCCATCTTTTTTAATCAAATTATTTGTTTTTGCTATTGAATTATATAAATTCCTTATAAATGTATGATATTAACTTTTTATCAGATATATGGTTTATAAATATTTTCTCCCATTCTGTAGGTTGCCTTTTAATTTTGTTGATTGTTCCTTTTGCTGTGCAGAAACGTTTGTTTGATGTGGTCTCAGTTATTAATTTTTGTTTTTGTTGCTTGTGTTTTTGGTGATACAACTAGAAAATTGCTGCCAAGTTCAATGTCAAGGAGCTTTTACCTCATGTATTCTCCTAGGAGATTTATGGTTTAGAGTCTTACATTTAAATCTATTTTGAGTTAATTTATGTGTGTGGTATAATAGGGGTCCAATTTTATTCTTTTGCATGTGATTACTTAGTTCTTCTCCCAGGACCAGTTATTAAACAGACTGTCCTTTCCCCCACTGAATATTCTTGTGTCCTTTGTCAAATATTAGTTGATTGCTTGTGTGTGGGTTTATTTCTGGGCTCTCAATTCTGTTCCATGGATCTATGTGTCTGATTCTCTGCCAGTATCATATTGTTTTTATTACTACAGCATTATAATAAGGGTTGATATCAGTCTAAATATGATGCCTCCAGCTTAGATCTTCTTTGTCAGTTTTGTTTTGGCTATTTGGGGTTTTCTGTGGTTCCATATGCATTTTAGGTCTGTTATATATATATTTTAAAAGTGCCATTGGCTTGTTAATTTTGGCCATTCTAACTGGTATAAGTAGTATCTCAATGTGGTTTTGATTTGAATCTCCCTGATGGCTAATGATGATGAACATTTTTTCATGTGTGTGTTAGCCATTTGTATGTCTTCTTTGGAGAAGTGTCTGTTCATGTCTTCTGCCCATTTTTTTTCTTTGTTGAAGTGTTCTTTTATTTATTTTTTATTTTTTAATTTTTTAACTTTTTTATAAACATATAATGTATTATTAGCTCCACGGGTACAATTCTGTGAATCGCCAGGTTTACACACTTCATAGCACTCACCATAGCACATACCCTCCCCAATGTCCATAACTCCACTGCCCTCTCCCTAACCCCCTCCCCCCCGGCTACCCTCAGTTTTTTTTGTGACATTAAGAGTCTCTTATGGTTTGTCTCCCTCCCAATTCCATCTTGTTTCATTTATTCTTCTCCTATCCCCCTAACCCCCCATGTTGCATCTCCACGTCCTCATATCAGGGAGATCATATGATAGTTGTCTTTCTCCGATTGACTCATTTTGCTAAGCATAATACCCTCTAGTTCCATCCACATAGTCACAAATTTCTGCCCATTTTTTGATGTGATTTGTTTTGTGTGTGTAGAGTTTGAGGAGTTCTATATAGATCTTGGATATCAGCCCTTTGTCTGTATTGTCATTTGCGAAAATCTTCTCCCATTCCATGGGTTGCCTCTTTGTTTTGTTGACTGTTTCCTTTGCTGTGCAGAAGCTTTTGATCTTGAGGTCCCAATAATTCATTTTTGCTTTTGTTTCCCCTGCCTCTGGAGATATATCTTGAAAGAAGTTGCTGTGGCCAATGTCAAAGAGGTTACTGCCTATGCTCTCCTCTAGGATTTTATAGATTCCTGCCTCACATTGAGACCTTTAATCCATTTTGAGTTTATCTCTGTGTATGGTGTAAGAGAATGGTTGAGTTTCATTCTTCTACACATAGCTGTCCAATTTTCCAAGCACCATTTATTGAAGAGACTGTCTTTTTTCTACTGTATATTTTTTCCTGCTTTGTCAAAGATTATTTGACCATAGAGTTGAGGGTCCATATCTGGACTTTCTACTCTCTTCTGCTGGTCTGTGTGTCTGTTTTTGTGCCAGTACCATGCTGTCTTAGTGATCACAGCTTTGTAGTAAAGCTTGAAATCAGGCACTGTGATGCCCCCAGTTTTGTTTTTCTTTTTCAACATTTCCTTAGAAATTCAGGATCTCTTCTGGCTCCATACAAATTTCAGGATTGTTTGTTCCAGCTCTTTGAAAAATGCCGGTGGAATTTTGATCAAGATGGCTTTGAAAGTATAGATGGCTCTCGGCAGTATAGACATATTAACAATGTTTATTCTTCTGATCCACGTTAGAAGGGCCGAAATTAACAAGACAGAAAACAACAAGTGGTGGAGAGGATGTGAAGAAAAGGGAACCCTCTTACACTGTTGGCGGGAATGCAAGTTGGTACAGCCACTTTGGAAAACAGTGTGGAGATTCCTTAAGAAATTTAAAAAAAAGCTACACTATGACCCTGCAATTGCAGTACAGGGTATTTACCCCAAAGATACAGATGTAGTGAAAAGAAGGGCCACCTGTACCCCAATGTTCATAGCAGCAGTGGCCACAGTCACCAAACTGCGGAAAGAACAAAGATGCCCTTCAACGGAAATGGATAAAGAAGATAAGGTCTGTATATACAATGAAGTATTATGCCTCCATCAGAAAGGATGAATACCCAACTTCTGTATCAACATGGACAGGACTGGAGGAGATTAGATCAGAGAGAGTCAATTATCATATGGTTTCACTTACTTGTGGAGCCTAAGGAATAACATGAAAGACATTGGGATATGGAGAAGAGAAGTGAGTTGGGGGAAATTAGAGGGGGAGACAAACCATGAGAGACTGTGGACTCTGAGAAACAAACTGAGGGTTTTGGAGGGCAGTTGGGGGGTGGTGAGCCTGGTGGTAGGTATTACAGAGGGCATGTATTGCATGGAGCACTGGGTGTGGTGCATAAACAATGAATTTTGGAACACCAAAAAAAATTATACACTGAAAATTAGAAGGTATTGATAACAGAAATTAAAGAAGATACAACTATATGGAAATGTATCCCATTTTCATGGATTAGGAGAACTACTATTATTAAAATGTTTATACTTCCCAAAGTGATCTGTGGCATCAATGTAATCACTATCAAAATCCAAATGGTACTTTTTAAAAAAATTTAATTTTTTAATAAATAAATAAGTAAATAATTAATTTTTTTAAAAAAGTACCATTTGGATTTTGATAATGATTACATTGATGCCACAGATCACTTTGGGAAGTATAAACATTTTAATAATAGTAGTTCTCCTAATCCATGAAAATGGGATACATTTCCATATAGTTGTATCTTCTTTAATTTCTGTTATCAATACCTTCTAATTTTCAGTGTATAGGTATTTCACCTCCTTGGTAAAATTTATTCCTAAGTATTTCATTGTTTTGAGGCTATTATAAATGGGATTATTTTGTTTATTTCTCTTTCAGATAGTTTGTTGCTAGTATATGAAAATGCAACTGATTTTTGTATGTTGATTTTTTATCCTGCAACATTTCTGAATTTATTGGTTCTAACAGACTTCTGATGGTATCCTTAGGATTTTCTATATATAAGATCATCATCTGAAAACTTCTTCCTTCTCAATTTGGAGGCACGTTACTTCTTTTTCTTGCCCAATTGCTTTGCTTAGGACTTTCAGCACTATGCTGAATAGAAATAGTGAGAGTGGGCACCCTCATCTGATTCCTGACCTCATAGGGAAAGCTTTTAAAATTTCACTGTTCAGTATAATGTTAGCTGTGGGCTTGTCATATGTGGCCTTTATTATGGTAAGGTACATCCCTTCCATACCCAGTTTGTTTAGAATTTTTGTAATCAAGAGGATGCTGAATTTTGTCAAATGCTTTTTTGCCATCTATTGGAATGATCATATAATTTTTATCTTTCATTCTCTTACTGTAGTGTATTACATTTATTGATCTGTACATGTTGAATTATCCTTACATTCCAGAGAAAAATCCCATTTGATTATAAAGTATGATCCTTCTAACGTGCTATTGGATTTGGTGTGCTAATATTTTGTTTGAAAATTTTTTCATTTATATTAATCAGGGATATTGGTCTGTATTTTCTTGTGTTATTTTCTTTTGTTACCATTATTTTCTTGTGTTATTCTCTTTTGGTTTTGATATGAAGGTAATGCTGGCCTTACAAAATGAGTTTGGGGGTGTTCCATTTTCTTGAATTTTTTTGCAGAATTTGAGAAGCATTGGTGTTAATTCTTCTTTAAATGTTTGGTAGAATTCACCAGTAAAAAGCACAGAGCTTCTCTCTGTTTCTCAGGGAACTAGAAAAAGAACAAACTAAGTCCAATGTTAGTAGAAAGAAAAAATAGAAATTATCGAAGTGGAAATAAATGAAACAGAGTTAAAAAGACTAAAGAAACTAAGAGTTCATTTTTGAAAAGGTAAACAAAACAAAAATTCAGCTAGACTATCAAGAAAATAAGAGAGAGAACTCAAATAAAATCAGAAATGAAAGAGGAGCATGGAACATTTTTCCTCTTTCATTTCTGATTTTATTTGAGTTCTCTCTCTTATTTTCTTGATAGTCTAGCTGAATTTTTGTTTTGTTTACCTTTTCAAAAATGAACTCTTAGTTTCTTTAGTCTTTTTAACTCTGTTTCATTTATTTCCACTTCGATAATTTCTATTTTTTCTTTCTACTAACATTGGACTTAGTTTGTTCTTTTTCTAGTTCCCTGAGAAACAGAGAGAAGCTCTGTGCTTTTTACTGGACTCTGAAAAACAACCTGAGGGTTTTGAAGGGTCAGGGGTGGGAGGTTGGGGGAACAGGTGGTGGGTGATGGGGAGGGCACGTTTTGCATGGAGCACTGGGTGTTGTGCAAAAAGAATGAATACTGTTACGCTGAAAAAATTAATAAAAAGGGGAAAAAAAAATTATAAATCAAGATAAAAAAAAAAAAAAAAAAGAAATGAAAGAGGAAACATTATAACTGATACCATAGAAATGCCAAAGATCATAAGAGATGAATATGAACAATTATAATCAACAAACTGAACAACCTATAAACACTCAGGTGGGAAGGTCTGGTGCCTGGATCCAAGGGGGTAGGTCTGCAGCTCAACTTCACAGGGGTAGCGATGGCACTTGCATATGTGGTGGTAGGCCTGGGACCTGGGTCCATGTGTTTGGGCCTGGATCCTGGGTCCATGGGGGCTGACTCAATGCTGGGGCAGGCTTGGAGCTTCAGTTCACAAGAATAAGCCTGGAGCCTGGGGCTTAGGGAGGGCTGCCTGAGTCTGTTGGAGCCAACCTAGAGACTGAGACCACCCGAGGCCAGCTCAGTATTAGACTGACCAGAAACCTTAGTCTATAGGATCCTTCCTAGAGCCTGGAACTGTAGGAGCTTGGGCAGGCTGGAACTGGTCTAGAGGATAGGTCCATGGATACTGGCCTGATGAGGGCCAGGGTTTTGTGTTCATGGAAGCTGGTCTGGCACTTGTGTGGACCTGTTGTAGGGTCTATAATGAAGTTAGATTCTCACTTTACTCTCTTTCCCCCAAGGAAGGGTGTTTTTCTCCATGCTGAGATGCCTGAATTCAGAGAGGTAATGGGGTAATGCATTTTCTTTTATTTCTGTGCTCCACTCAGGTACTATAATTTCCACCTGTTTTGAAGGCATTTTTATATATGGATATTATTCAGATTAGTATTTCTTGGAGGAGACATGTACTATAAGTTCCTATACAGTCTTCTTGCTTATATCACTTTCCTATATTTTCCTTCATAGATTGTACTTTTGGTGTCAAATCTAAGAATTTTTTGCCTAGATTTTGTTGCCAAAGATTAATTCCCATTTTCCCCTTAAAAATTTAGTTACAGTTTATATTTAAGTTTGTAATCCATTTTGAGTTAACTTTTTAATAAGGTGGGTCTTCAAACTAGGTTCATTTTTGTTGCCTATGGATGTCTGCTTGCCCAGTACCATTTCTTGAAAGCGCTATCATTCCTGTGTTGAATTGCTTTTTCATCTTGTCAAAGTCAGTGGGCCATATTTCTGTGAGTCCTATTTCTGGATTCTCAGTTCTGATCCATTGATCTGTTTGTCTGTGAATTCGCATCCTTGCTTTATTCTTGACCTTAGGAGAAAAATGTTCAATTTTTCACTATTAAGCAAAATTTTAACAATGTATTTTTTTTTGTAGGTACTTTTAATGGAGTTGGGGAAATTGTGGAAATTTTCTTCTATTCTTATTTTCCTGAGAGTTTTTTTTTTTTTGTAATCAAGAATAGGTGTCAAATTTTTTGAAATGGTTTTTCTGCATTAATTCTTGTTTTTCTTCCCAGATAATTTTTCTTCTTTAATCTGCTAATATGGATTGTATTGAACTAGTCTTATACCTCTGGAATAAGTCCTAATTGACCATGGAGTATAGTTATTTTTATATTGCTGATTTCTATTTGTTACAATTTTATATGGTTTTTATATCTATATTAATGAGAAATATTGGTCTGCAATTTTCTTTTTTGAATTATCTTAGTCTGGTTTTGGTAACAAGATAATGCAAGTTCACAAAATGAATTGAATAATGTTCCTCCTCTTATATTTTCTGGAAGAGATTATGAGAAATTAATGTCTGGTATAATTCTCCACTTAACCACCTGGACCTGGGCAGGCAGGCTTCCTTCCTTCCTTCTTTTTCTATCTTTCTTTCTTATAGTTTTTTTTTTTTTAATAATAGATTTAATTTTCTTAATAGCTTTAGACGTTCAGCTAGGTTCACTTTTGTTGCCTATGGATTTCATATTGGGTGAGCTACGGTAGACTGTTTTTCAGAGAGTGGCCTATTTTGTCTAAATTGTCAATTTTATATGTATAGAGTCTTTTGAAGCATTTCCTTGTTGCCCTTTTGTCGCTTGCAAGGTATTATGGGTTGCAATTCCCCCACAGAATTCATATGTTGAAGTCCTAACCCTCAGCACCTCAGAATGTGATTTTATTCAGAGACAAGGTCTTTAAAGAGGTAATAAAGTGAAGTCCTTAGGTTAACCTTAATCCAATGTGACTGGTATCCTTATAAAAAGGAGTTTTGGACACAGAGATATGCATAGAGGGAAGACAGCCACCTACAAACAAGAAAAGAAGCCTAGAACAGATCTTTTATTCAAAGCCTTCAGAAGGAACCAAACAGGCCAACACCTTGATTTGGGACTTAACAGCCACCAGCACTCTGAGACAATAAATCTCTGTTGCTCAAGCTGCTCAGTCTATAGCACTTCATTAAAGAATCCCTAGCAAACTAATATACAGGGTCTTCATTGACATCCACATTTTCATTCTTGATACCAATCATTTGCATCTTTTTTCTTGTTAATTTTTATCAATTTATGTTTGCAAATAATAGCTATTTTGTGGATTTCCTAATCCAGTTTTCTGCTTTCAGTATCATCGGCTTTTTGCTTTATTATTTCCTTTCTTCTGCTCGCTTTGAGTTTATTTTGCTTTTCCTCCCCCTAAATTCTTGAGGAGAGATTCTAGAATACAGATTTAAAACCTTTCTTCCCTTGTAATATGTGCATTTAGTACAATAAGTTTGCCTCTCAGCATTGCTTTAGCAGCTTTCCACAATTTTTGATATATTGTGTTTTCATTTCCAATCAGTTCAATGTATTTTTTTTTTAATTTCACTCTTTGACTTGTAGATTTAGAAGTGTTTAATTTCCAAGTGTTTGGGGAATTTTCCCATTTTTTGTATGTTATTTATTTCTAGTTTTACTCCATTATGGTTAGAGAAAATACTGTATAATTTTAATTCTTTAAGGTTTGTTGAGGTTCCTTTTATGGTCCATGGTATGATCTATCTTGACGTAGGTTCTGTGGACACTTGAAAAGAATAGTTATTCTGCTTTTGTTGGGTGGAATGTCCTATAAATATCAATTAGATTCCATTGGTTGATGGTGTGGTTGAGTTCTGGGTCATGATCTCAGGGTCCTGGGATCGAGTCCCGCATCGGGCTCTCTGCTCAGCAGGGAGCCTGCTTCCCTCTCTCTCTCTCTCTGCCTGCCTCTCTGTCTACTTGTGATCTCTCTCTGTCAAATAAATAAATAAAATCTTTAAAAAAAAACTATATATAGTTGCTAATTTTGGTGGTGGTAAAGTTTCCAACTATAACCATAGATTTGTTGGTTTCTCCTTTCAGTTTTGTCAGTTATATCTCCACATATTTTGCATGTTGCAGAAAGCCACTGTTATTATCCTGGAGCCCTGTTGGTATGGTGTTAAGGTATGGGGAAGATGAAGTCTTTTATAATCTTATGATTAAATCTCAGTCTTTTAGTGGGTCCCTGTACCTGGGCTGTGACTCTCACAAGTGTTTCTTGGCTCCCCTTCTCCTTGAGCTTTAGATGAGATAGAAAGTAGAGAAAGCTGCTGTTGTCTGATATCCAAGAGTAGAACAGAGCAATTGTCTTAAAGACTGTTGTCCTTTTCTTTGCCCTTCGGCAAGAGAGAGCAGGCTTTTGCGGGGGCAGGGGGGCTGTTTTTATCTGTACCTGTTGATGTTTCTAGATTGCTGGTTTCTTCAACAATAAATCTGGGCATTCGAGGGGTAAAAATTCATCAAACTCATTGATTGCTGTGTTGTTCCTTGGGTCCCAAAATCCATAGCTAATCTGTGTTCTTCTCCACCTTTCAGAGTCTTCTTATGTTTGTTTTATATATGTCTGGAGTTCTCACTGTATTTAGCAGAAGGGAAATGGAAAAGTGTATCTACTCCATCTTTCCATAGATAGAAGTCCTCTTGCTATTAACTTTTTTTTTTTTTTAAGATCCTAAATATCCATACCCTGGCTGAAAACAGGTTAGACATCTCTTCTGGTACTGTAACACTATGAGGAAGAACCTATTTAGAAAATTGAAAGTTTTGAAATTTATTTTACTACTTGATAATATCACTGTCCTCCTAACTGACTTATTTAGTAGCCTATGTCTTTTTTTTTTTAGTAGCCTATGTCTTAAATAAGGTACACTTATATTATATAGCAATTCTTTACATTTTAAGTTAACATATAAGTTAATTTAAACTTGACCATCCCCCCAGAACTTGATAGTACAATACACTGTTCATATTTCATTATATTTTATAATGTGTCAATACACAAAAAAATTTGGAAAGGCATTTGTCCAACAAAGATCTAAATACAGCTGATTTTGATCCTTAAGAAATAAGGGGATACATAAACTATAGAAAAGATAGTTCCATTACTGATCATATAGACTGCACCTAGTACAGTGTCTGGCATACAACATACACCAAATGAGTGAATGAATGAATGAATGAATGAATGAATATGGCATTGGGAATTTAATAAAGGTAACTTCTCCTCTGAAATAACAAAATTTTTGTAACTAAGTTGAACATAGAAAATCTAAAAGCATCTAAAAGGATTTTATAACTATATCTGAAGATGTAGTTTATGCATCCATACATAGTACTTTTGGTTATAAAATCTCATATTTATGATAGATACAGATAAATTTTTGAAATTTTTTAAATCAAAGAATCTTTTCTTCTTTCAGCATCATCCAAAACATGAGAAAATTGACAAGCACAAAACTAGTTCTCTTCTATCTACAGTAAAAGTTAGTTAGTGGTTAAACTTCCTGAGCTTACTGAGAATTATTTTATTTCAGAAGATGTTCAAGGGTCTGGTCATTGTCAGAAAACTGCTTTTTTTTCAAGCAAACAAATGACTTTCCTCCTTTTTCTTTCCAGGTCTCAGGATAAAGTGTTTCCAAGTGGTACAGGTCTCAAGCTGGGCTTCTCCTGAGTTCCATGGATTAAGCCTAACTGACGGGTGGAGAATAAGTAGAAAGCAGGCCCTAACCCGACTGACACAAATCCAGCTTTTCCACCCAGCTCTCAAGTGCCAGCCTAGACCATTTCCATTCTTCCTGGTCAGAGCTACAGTTGCTAAAATCTCTTACATCTGGATGTGCAACATAAAAGAAACCCTTCTGATGGCTGCAAATATTCTGGGTAAAAGAAAACTCTGACTTTAGGATGTTCATCTGGTTGAGGTGATGCCTTATAGGAGATGAAGGAGAGCTGTATAGAAAATCTTGGCTTTCTTCCCTATGGACAAAGTCAAGATTTTCCACAGTCATGCAGGAAGTAGACTACATGGCTCTCTACTGCCTTAGTCTAATCTCATCTTTTCTTTTTTAACTTATTCAACTAGCCATTATATAGTACATCATTAGTTTCAGATATAGTGTTCAATAAATTTTCAATTGCATATAATACCCAGTACTCACCTTTTTTACACTGCTTAAGGTTTTACTACCCTTTACCCCTCAACACAAAACTATAAATTTATTCCCAAGTTCCTTTTCCTGTCTAATTTTTCTTCCTAACACTTATCATTATGTTGCGTGTTATATGTCTCACACATTTATGGTGTATATCATGTGTCTCACTCCACTAGAATACTAATCCTCTGAAGGCAGGGTTCTGTTTTCTTTGTTTATGTCTGTCTTCTCAACAGGCCTTGTGCATAGAAGGTACTCAATGAATGAATGAATGAATGATCAAGAAAAAAGACACAAATAGTTGAACCACCAAAATGATGACTGCTATTTGTATAGTTCAGTTGATTTAATCACAAAGGAAGCTTTAACAGAGGGAGGAAGTACCAGACTGGGGATAAGGCAAGTCTATCACTCTGGCAAGTTTGTCACTTTGTTATCTGAGCAGGTCACTTGGCCTCTCTAGGTATCAATTTCTCATCTTTAAACAAAGAGACTAAGATAGAAGATCTCTAAAGTGCCCTCTAACTCCATCATTCAGGAATTCATTTGCTTTTTATTTCATGGTCTGTGAGAGACTCTAAGGCCAGAGTCTCAGGCAAAATAAAGATGGTTTCATTATGGTATTTTGCACCTATCATATATCATAGACTACAGTGATAGAAGTTAAATCACAAAAGATAGGCCAAGATAAAAAAAAAAAGTATAAGGTAGTTTAAAATAGAGCCAAAAATAAAACAAAGGAACAAAATAGAGCACAGAAAAAAAAAAGGAGGATAAAAGTGGAGGTGGGACTATTCCATTGCATAAAAGGAACCACATAGAAAGGATGATATCATCAAAAGGGATGGATTTCTAAGAGTATGCTGATCACAATCACATAATGAATCATGATTTACAACACGATTTTTGCAAATAGACTTGGTGCACTGAATTGTTCTAACAGGTCATGTTTTTAAATGACTTCTGAATCTTTAATAATAATAAAAAAAACTTAACATGTGGACCTTGAGATTACTGCCTTGCCATAAAACAAGGTGATTTCACTTCCTTAAAATGAATTATTCTCTGTGAGCCACTGCAAGGCCTGTGGAGCACTATTCACACCAATTCTCTTTCTTCACACACTTTTTGCTCTTCTCCAATCATAAGTCATTTCACCAATGGAATTTCCACTTGCATATAAAGTGTCTGGTGCCATGGACGTATTTACTGTCACTTTTTATGAAAAGACTATATGTTTTCAGCCATGACAAGAGACCAGCTGGCTAATTTAGAGTGTCTGCTGAACATTTGAGGAAAAGTAATCATTTTATTTTTCACTGGCATATTTAGAAGGCACATGCTGAATATGAATAATTAGAAATACAAGAATTGTACAGATGTATGGGGGGTATCCAAATGTCATAGGAAATGCACAGCAATCCTCTTCATGATTCTGTGGTGTTTTAGACTAAAGCAATTCAGAAATGCTTATTTTTTAAGCAACAGATAAAGGTTAGTTAAAACTGATTATATGGTATTTTACACTTTTAAAGGACAGTTTTACTGTTAGTAATTGTGTCTTCTTAAAAATTTTATTAATTGACATAGGTTCTAAATATAATAGTCTAATTATTAGTAAACATGTTCCTTCTATCGATTATTCAGCAATGCAATGTGTGAAATTTCATTACTATAACATTCATATGCTTAGTTTCAGAATCCAATTTAAAACTTAGGAATCCTATACCTTGTCTCCAAGTACAAGATCATAATATGATTCCAGTGCTAAATGAAAATACTACATTTTCCTTAAATTTATTTTATTTATTTTCAATGTCTATTTTTAATGTTGTAAGTAAAAATAGCATTGCAATGATGTATGTATATACTATGCAAATAAACAAATATGCATAAGTTGGATTGCGTATGATTAGAACTACATAGCAGTAAAAAAGGAAGGGTTCTGCTCTAGAAAATAATAATTCTGAAACACTGTCATTTCTATTTGCTGCCAATCACCAGAACGTATTTAACTACCAAATGCTTTTTATGAGACAGACATTATGCTAGGCATAGTGTGTAGAATTACTAATAGTAAAATAGATGGCCTAGGGTTTAACAAACTATACACCATAAAATGAATTCAAATAAAATAATACAGTATAGGAACTAGGATGTCACTTCTCCATAGATCCTATTATGTGGCCATCTGAAATACGTGAGACTCCTAAAGTCAGCAAAATCAGGCTGCTGTGTTGCCAAAATAAATGCCTTCAATCCCCTTCCATTTTAAAATAGTTTTCTCTTAGGTCTGGCTCACAATGTCTTCCACTGAGCTTGACAGTCGTGCTTCCCAGAATACAAGAGACAACAAGCCAGAAGGGGTTAGAGGGTATAAAAAATAGGGGATCCATAATAGGAGGAAATCGTGACAGCTGAAAAGCAAAGGAATATTTAAAAATACACCCAACTGTTATCACACATCATATTAAAAAATTAACTAGAAAGAGATCATATCTATACATGGGAGCTAAAATTTTAAAAGCTTTAGAAGAAAATATAGGACAAAGTCTTTGCACCCTAAGTATAAGGAGCCATTTTTTTTAAAGATTTTATTTATTTATTTGACAGACAGAGATCACAAGTAGGCAGAGGCTGGCAGAGAGGGAGGGAGAAACAGGCTCCTTGCTGAGCAGGGAGCCCGATGTGGGGCTCAATCCCAGGACTCTGGGATCATGACCCGAGCCGAAGGCAGAGGCTTTAACCCACTGAGCCACCCAGGCACCCCTAAGGAACTATTTTTTAGATGTGACACAAAAGCATGAACCATAAAAGAAAGCTTTAAGTAAGATAATCAAAATTTAAAACTTTGCTCGTTGAAAGAGACCATTAAAAAAAAAAAAGAAAAGAAAAAGCAAACCACGGGAGAAAAAAATCCCCCATATGTATATCTTACAAAGGACTCATCAACAGAAGTTATTTTACCAAAAAAACCAAACTCTTACAGGTCAATAATAATAAGAAAAAAACTCCAGCTAAAATGACAAAAGGTCTGAACACACATTTTATAATAGAGGATGCAAGCATGGCCACTAAGCACAAGAAACAATGTTCAATATCATTTGTTATCAAGAGAGTATGAATGAAAGCCACTATGATATATTAATATACATCCTTAGAATGGCTAGACTTAAAAAAAAAAGACTTACACCAAGTATTGGTGAGGATGTGAAACATTTAGAATTCTCATCAGTGCCAGTGGGGATATAAAATGGTACAGCTACTTTAACAAAAGTTAAACATATAATTACCAGATGATCCAGCAATTCCACTCCTAGATATCTGTCCCCCAAATAAAGCATTTGATAATTTCAACTCAGTTTGAAGTTTTATGAAGCAAGATATACCATAAATAGCCCATGCCTTGCACAGTACTTAATACCTGGAAGGTGGTCTTAAATAGGGATTAATTGAATGGAGGATGACATTAATGGTATTCTCTAAGACTGAGCATGAAAGTACATGGTATATTACAGTGACTTACATTTTTGCTTTTGTTTTTAAGTTGTGAACCCCATTTATCAATAGAAACCTTATAAGAAACCCTAATAGGTAAGACAGATAAACCAAACTCTGCCCTACCAGCCCACCCCTCCTGACCTCCATTTGCAACCAATGAAGAATCTCAACATGGGGTTGGCAGGACCTACAGGAGTCATGAAGGATTGGCAGGAACCTGAGGAACTCACAAGGGAAATGGCAAGACTGATGAGAGGAGGAATTACGTAAGGAGCAATGAGGCAAAGCCTAGGTACATGGAATGGGGTTTAATTGTAAAGTGTTTTTCAAACATACTCCTTGCTTTCTTGCTTCATCATTATGTATTATTTCTACCTCACCAAGTCTAAAAATTCCCTTCTCTGAGTCCTTCTCTGAGCCTTCTGACCATACCAGGAAGAGGAAATTTATGCTGATTTCATGCTTTCATTGCATTACTGTCCTTCATCAAAGGAAAAAATGCCATAAATTGTAAGACACACCATTATTTTAAGCAGCATTAAAAAAAATTGTTGCCAATTAAGTATTACATGGTGCTTTCTTGTCACTTAGAATTCCTATTTTAACCTGCCAGAATGAGCTCTTCCAGGGTCATTTACACATAGAAGACATGTGACTGGTGATCATGATCTTGACCTCTTTAATACCTTTAGCACCGACAACTTCTTTCAAGAACACCATGGTTTAGTTCGAATAACAATGTAGTATCATCTTTACCCCCTGATTGAATCATATGTTGCAGGAAGTTAAATGGTTTCTGTTCAAAGTCAGAAAGAGTTCAGCAGAAGTCCAATGCTTTAATGCTAAGTCCTACACAATGAATGAATCAGTAATGCCAGCCTCTTAATGTTTTGACATTTCTTTCATCTTGTGCTGATTGTATTTTTGAAATACAGCTGCAACAGTAGCTTCCAGCCCATATGTTCTTCTAGGATTTCGCTCCCCAATCAAAAGGTGAAGTTAACTTCCCTCCCGTTGAATCCCGTTTGACTTGCTGGTAGACAACAGAATGCCTCAGAAGTGATGCTGCACAACTTCTGAAGCCACGTTGTGAAGGTGATTCAGCGTCCATCTTGCTCGCTGGACTACTCCTTCTGAAAGACTTCAGCTGCCACACAAATAGTCCAACTGCCTCAGGGCTGTCAAAACATTTCAAAGCCCAAAGCAACCCATGTAAAGAGACCACAGGGAGAGGCTGTGGGAAAACATGAAGTGAGACAGATGCCGGACCCACCTGCAGGTGCTTCAGCTCCCTGTTGTCCCAGGTCTAGTTTCCTTGTGACTGCAACTGCATGACAGACCATGAGCCAGAAACACCCAGGCAAACCCTTCCTGAATTCCTGTTGCACTGAGACTCTGAGAGAGACAATAGAATGATCAGTGTTGCTTTAAGCCATTTGGTTTAGGGGCTGACTTGTTACGGAGCAAGAGATAACTAGAATATATCTATGTCAAGGAATCTGACAATTTCCCCTACTTTCAGTTGAATTGCTTGATTTGTGCTCTGCAATCCTTTTTCAGGTATCCCAGTAACAAAACAGAAGTAGCTGCATCTACTTGTGGGTATAATTTATGGAAAGCATTTGAGTTGCTGCTTCCCCAAAAAATATGGACTTGTGGTCATATCTACTGAATTAATATAAATATTTGCTTCACTAACATATATGCCTCCAAGCACTGTATCTATGCCTCCAAGATACTTTTAATGGCATGTACAAATCAATATCTGTAGTATCCTCAGTGAATGCAACCCAACAGAACTGAAGGTAATTTGAACCCCCATGGCCAAGTTCAAGATTGTGCAGATAATTACAACCAACTCATGACAACTATCTTACTTGCCATTGCTGAAAAAGACTGTCACTCATTTTAAGATACATCCCAATTTTAAGATGTTAAAATGTGAACTTTTGGAATTAGAGTAAATGAAGTGTGGCATTCTCTGTACCTCTCTCATGGCAGGTATCACATATAATTGTTTTGCTTTGTATTTTAAATATCTGTGTATACCAGTGTTGTAAGTGCAATTTACTTCCCTATCTCTAACAGTTTCAAACTTCCTGTCATGGACACTGTTCTGCTATAGGTGAATCAAATAATCATCTAAATAGACTTTATTTCAATATCACACTTTGGGACCTCAAGTCCTCTGAGACTTGACAATTTTTGCTTATTTCTGTCTGGCTATGAGTTTCATTTCCCACCATGACTATTCCAAACCTGTCCTGTTCTTAATTTCCCAAGCTCATTCTCACCAACTTGAGAATTGATAAATAAAAAGGCCATAGGGGAAAGAACCAAGATTTGGTGGTAAATAATATTGAGTTTGCACAGTGTGTGGTCTTTGGTAAGCAACTTAACTTCTCAAATCTCCAGATGCTTTTTTTCCCCTCATAAAATGGGAGTATCATTATCTTCTTGGAGGGACTATAGTAAGCACTAGGTAAAGGTTTTATATAAACTACCTAATATCAGAGCACCAAACCATAATAACCTGAGTTCTATTTTTGTTCCCTTGTACCACCATCTCCTCTATTGCCTCTTATTTTGTAGGGAAGATAAAGATCATCTTTTCAATTGCTCTCCATTTCATCTAAAAATTTACCTATATCTCTACCGTACCTGTCTTCATTGTCTCTTAATTATTGAGAATATCCCAATTCCTTCAGAGTGTGTGAATCTAAAACATTGTAGTATCTCAATATCTTCACAGATAGATAAGGGATAATGAGAAGTAACCACTCATGGGGTTGTTTATTAGGATTTAATCAGTTACTGCATCTTAAAACTTAAGGTCATTTCCTGGCTCATAGTAAGTGCTTAATAAATGTTAACAATGAATCTTGACATCTTCATTTTCTCACACTTTGCCTCTGGCAGTGAACAGGCTCTGCTTAGTGGCAAATCCTAATGACTTGAGGTGAAGAATCAGAAGGGAGATGATGAACTAAGCTTGAGTATGTGTAGCATTAGAACTCGAAACGGCTGTCAAAGAGGTGAAAATGACTTCTCTGTCACTTCAAACATGGCCAGATCTTTCTTCAATCTATTCGTCCTGTCATTTTTGTTCTTCTCTAGTCTCTACCTTGTAAAATCTAATGCAAATTGTTTTGAATAAACATTCAATAACTACTTGTGGGTGAACAATTCTAACAAGTCAATGAAAAATGGAGTTTGTAGACAGAATTTTACATTAGTCAACTGTCAAGGGTACATTTAAAAAATTTACAGACCCTACTCCATGCAGACTGGCACTTTGCCCAAGCCCCTAACCATCTTGCTTCCTTATGTATATCCATTGGCTTAGGAACACCTAACACACTCGGTGGTAATTCTCTGGCAAACCATCAACCCTTTCTGCTCCAATGACTATATATTGCTTAGTTTTTACAATAGTACTTTTGTCTTTAAGGATATAACAAAATGCAAATTTAGATTTTACTTTTTTTCAAATAATGATTAACTTTATAAAAGTTTTTTTAAAAAGATCTTTCATTATTGAATTTTCTAGTTCATTAGCATTGTTTATTCCTTTCTCTTGTAACTTTGGTCTTGACCAACATGGGTTTAAACCCACTGTTACAAGCTTGTAGAAGTTATTTTACTTTGCTGTATAATTGCTTTCTTCATATATAAAATACTATCTAGGAGGTAGTTTTGAAGACTACATGAGATAAGCTTGAAATTAGGTTAAAGGGCACGTTGAGTACAATAGGTGATTTAACAACGCTGAATTTCATGGCAAATCTTTTCCAATTCCTCCTGACCTTTTTTTTTCTTTTATTTTTCTTTTCATATGTGGGCAAGACTATAAGGAGGATTTTAGAATGCTGTCAACAGCATATTTTGCCTTCTTGTGCCTGAGCCTTAGAGCATTAAAACAACAAAAAATTGCTGACATTTCTGGAATTTGATTTGAAGCCCCTATCTATTCAATCTTTAACAATCCATATATGTGTGTAAATATTTCTGTCTTTTTAGAACAGAGTTCTCCTCAGCTTATCCTCCATTAAAAGATATGCTTTAGATTATCTTTCCTGATAATCTAGGAGACAGGATATAAACAATATCCAAGCCTATATAAACTTGATTAACAAATCCTTTGAGATCACTATGAAGTAAACTCTCTAACTTTATATCCTAAGCTCCTGGGATGTCTAAGGCATTATGTGCATTTATTTTAAAGAAAACCCCTTCTGGGTCTATGTAAGGAGAATCAGTAAATTTATTAACAAAATACCATCCAGGGCTTCCAAGATGACAGCAGAGAGATAGTCTCCATATTGTGACAACCAGTGTAAACCATGGTTCCAATTGTTATCTCCAAAATTCACCAGTGTCTTGATCATCTCTTTTTCATCACTCTTGCCATCTGTGTACTGACTTTCATGGATAAGACTCTGCATCTCATTTAAAATGTTAACCCAGGAGAGACTAGTAGCACAGTAGTACCTTCCTTCATTCTCTATGGCTCAGATCTGGACTTTGTTAGTTCTAGAATAACAAAAGGCTATACACTCAACACATACACATACCAAACACACAAAACAGGGTAGATATCTGAAATATTTATCTCTTGATATCAGATATACAGCCCACGAACAAACTTAAGGCTCCCTACTTCCTGAGTTCGATATTCAAGAAGGCTGAGAGAGTAACAAACTCCGTCTCTTCCACATAAAGCCCATTTCCTCCGTTCAATAATTCAGGTGTGCCTACCTCTTCTCTACTATTGACACTAAAACCTCTTTTCCCTATGTGCTTGTGGAACTCACTATGCTTTATTCAACAAACATTTATTGAGTACCTACTATGTGCCCAGAATAAATTCAGAACACAGTCTATGAGCTCTATCTTCTGAGTCACAATTCTTCTAGTTCTAGTCTATTATGTGGCTCAAGAAATAACTAACTCTGTGGTTCATATAGTTAAGAATCATTAATTTATGCTTATCATATTCATAGAGAGAATGTTCAGCTCTAATAATTTAGCTATTGTGACACTCTTCTGTATTCAGCAAGAATCAGGAATTTGTCTCTAAACAGAGAAAATGTGACTTAAATAAGATGCTTGGAATTCACAGTTAGGCATGGCAATAAACAAATTTCCAGTGGTACCAAAAAGGCACTGACTTCAAGCACTGGCCTTGTTGTTAACCAGTCAAGAGGCTTGGAATAAGTTCTGTGTCCTCACTAGAATTTAATTTCTTTATATCAGGGGTTAGCCTGATATCTCTGGATTTCACTCTAAAGTTTGATTCTGCCATGTATCTCATTGTTAAATATGTTTTGCTATTTTGTTTAGCATGTAAAAAAAGAGATAACACTTTGAGAGAAAGCAATTGGCTGCTGAGCCAGCCAGTCACATTGATCAATCCCACACTATGTGCTTCTCACAGAATTCAACACTAGTGGGGATTAGCATGTGTCTTAGTTTGGGTTCCCCAGAAGAAGACTCCAAGTGAGGATTTGTGTTTAAGTCATCTGTTAAGGAAGTACATCCAGCAGAAACTGGGAAGTGAGTTGGGCATGTTGGATAAGGAATGGAAGAATCCCAGCAAAGGTTCAGATCCTGAGTCAGGCTATGAAGTGTAAGATATGCCTCAGGATTTGTCCAACTCCAGACTAGGAAACTGGGCTTCATGCTCACGTACTGGGAAGTGGTTGGCTAAAGCCTGCACTAGGAAAGATGTAAATCCAAGACAATTCTGGCCCTCTCATCAAAATTGCAAAGCAGCTCCAGCAGCCCGAGATAGTCCTCTGAGGACTGTCATAGGTACAGGCCATTAGACGCAAATGGAGAACAAGCAATGGGGGGGTATGGGGGGCAGTGGAAAAGAAATCCTAGGGATCTTAGCAGAGCACTCACTGCCTACATCCACTACAGAACCTATCAGTGAGGATGCTTCCAGTTACTCACAAGAGAAAACCCAATTCCAACTCTTCTAATCAATAAAAGGAATTTACTGGCTTCATTCACAGGTAGAGTAGGTTTCAGGTAGGGCTTATTCTGGGCTCCCACACCATTTTCCTGCATTTTCCAGGGTTGTGTATCTTCTAGAAGTTGATTTGTCCAGCAACAATCAATATCAATACTCTTACTTTATATTTTCTCTTTCCCAACCATAAAGCAAAAGTTTACAGCTTTACTCTCCTGAATCAATGTCTGTATGTTCCCATGAGTGACTAAAGCCAAGATGGGATCAATCAAGAACATGGGTGTTATTACAAAAGAAAGGAGTGAAATGACACAAGGAACAAGCGAAAAGATCCATTGTAATTTTTGCTAAACCAACATCTATGTATCTTCCTCTCCATATCCAGGTTCCCCAAATCTTCACACCTAAGTGGAAGCAGTGGTTCCCAACTAAGCTACATGTTGAACCACTTGATGCCTGGTTTCTCCCCCTTGAGATTCTGATTTAATTAATCTAGATGCAACCCAGCCATAAGAAGTTCCTAGTGGTTCTGAATAGCAACCAAAGTTGAAAACCACTAGTCTAAAGGGAGACAAGTCTCTTCCAGTGCATGATTTCAAGATGTAGTCCTTTTTTTTAAATCAAATTCTGATATAATTCTTAATGATCAGTAATAATTCAACAAACTTAAGTCACCCATTCCCTGTACTTTCCAGCATACAAATGATGGAGAGAAGATGGTAAGTTATAATACAGATTGAGAAGGAGAATAGGAAGCTACATGGAGTGGTTATTGGTTCATAGCACATTCCATATCCTGCTGGACAGGAGCACTGAGCGATTCTCGCCTTGCATGAGGAGTGAATGGTTTAGTTGTCCAACCTTACAGACCTTAGTTCTACTCTCTGGGACTATCTCACCTATCCTTTGTCTGGTAGGGTTATGCCAAAGACGGATATTAGGGAGAATTATCTTTTTGGGCCTGAGATTGTCCTAGAGATGAATAAGAGCCTAACCCTTGGTTTGGGGTTTCTTTGAAAATTCTCATTGCTGGGAGAGCATTAGATTTCCTTCAGGTACTAGCTTTGTCTCCTGTGATGGTTATTCCATCCTGCTTTTTCTCCAATTGACCTAACCCTAGGACAGAAAATTTCTTTTTTCTCTCTTTCTTTCTTTCTAAATATGGTCAGTCTTAAACAGACTTTTACCAGTCTAGGAAAGAGAGCCACTTGCAGAGGCTGTTTCTTTTAGAAAAGATAGATTGCTTTAAATTTCTTTTTCAGATTGGTTAGTTTTAGTCCAAATTTGTTTCTCAACTGAAGGATTTTAATGAAAGCTAAACGTTTTCCTACTAAATCACTGAATATTGCAATTTTGGCTAGCACTTGAACTCTATTATAAGGTACAACAGGTAATCATTTAACCATTTATGTAATCATTTAACTGGTTATATGTAATTATATACATTGTGTATATAATACAATGCATACATTATATATGTACAAAATAAAATTTACCAACTTCCAGTCATAGAAAAATATTTTTTCCTCATTACTCTGCTTACCTAGAAGCAGATAGTGCAGTATTTTAGGATCTATGATGTGTAAGGCACCACTCTTAGCACTAAATTCTGTATCTGGTAGAATGATTTAGGTTATAAATAGTTGAACATCACTACAATCTGGCTTAAATCATGAAGGGAATTGACTGGCCCATGTCACTGACAGTGAAGAGGTGGGGTTTTGAATGCAGTACAGCTAGAGGTCTAGCTCTGTCTCCTGCAGTTCTTCTTGTCCCTTCATCTCTATGGATCAACCTCACCCTCGGACTGTCTTCCCTTGTGACGATAAGGTGGCTAAAGCTAAAACTCAATATCCATAATTCTCTCTCCAGATCACATGTGGTAGGCTTAGAAGGGCAGTGGGCAGATTTTTCTCATTATCATTAAACAAAATCCAGAATTTCGCTCTAATTGGATAAAGTTAGATCACATCATCATTTCAAGGTAGTAACTATGGTAGGCAGGATGGGACTGCTTTGATAGACCCAGGCCAATGGCTTGTCACCCAGTAACTGGAGTAGAGGAACCCTAATGGACTGCTCAGCTGCTTGTCAATGTCTGAAGAGGTGGCCAGCAAGGAATACATTCCAGAAAGAGAAAATAATAGTTGGAATTTACTTATCTTTTAGATGTAGATGAAAATACATACAACATAAATGAAGAACTCTTATTTTCAAGAGCTTCCAAGTGAAAAAAAGAAAGTATCATAGTGATAAAACAATTCCTTTGTGGTCTTAGTGAATATTTTATTTGTATAAGAAAGCATTAGTGTCAAAATCTATGAATCTGATTTTTGGAGTTTTCTGATCTCCAGTAGGTAAACAAATAATACTTTAAACTTACAAATTAAATGCTATTTAACAGTATTTTTATACTTTTAAAAAAATACCCATAAAAGTAGTGAATTCACATAACTTCTAAAATCCCTAGGTCCTTAGCAAGCATGTTATTACCAAGTTGTAGCATCACTGTATTCGTGCTAATGCTATAATCATAACGCATGGCAAAATCCTGGGAACCAAAAGGGTAACTCTGGGGAATGCAAGTGTGTTGACAACCCTGCATTCACAAAAAAGAACCCAGTTAACATTTTCAAGACTTCCCCTCTGCCCTCTGCTTCTTTTTATTCCTAAATGATACAGCTTCAAAATGATAATCTACATAAAGCACCGCCATAATCATATTAAGGAAAATATGAAACATTTTATTTATGCCTAGTGACAGTGAGCAAAGAGGAAATAGGTGGAAGAATTTTTGTGACAGTTTATAGTCCAACAAATAATCACATGGTTTAAAGTACTCCCAAAGCAGATTATACATTTTATGTATTTAATTATAATCATACTTTCCTCTTATCTGATAAATGAATATCTTCAATTTAAATATCAGCTTAATTGATGCCTATCATTTAATAATCATACTATGATCCGGGCCAATTATAACAATTCTTTCCTGTACAACTAGAGTGTTAGAAGAATGTCGAGTAGGAAAATGTTTAAATCCTGACATAAAAATGTCTGTGATAAAACCAGGGGCTTTGAATTTCATGGTCCTTTAATATTGCCTTTGAAGTAATGAAAAAGCCATTTTCCACCACTTGCTTCAAGGACTCCACTAATAACATCTTCCACAAAAGACCGATCTTTTTAAAAGAAGAATATTGTGACGTTATTTTAAAGCATTTAAAATTATATAACAAACTTTTACTGGAATTTCTCAGTCTACCTTTTTCATTACCCCTAATGAAATACTTGTTAAACAGGTTACTTCATCTTAACCTTATGGAAATGCCAATGACAGAGCATCTATTATTTAATTCAGTTCCAGAAATAAAGTATAACAAGTTGGGGGTGGTAGGGAGGAAGGATGTTATAAATAATTTGAAGAAATAGGAAAAAGGCTTTTTTTGGGGGGGGTCTAGACTTCAGGTTCACTTTAGGTGGCAGAAAAATGATGAATTGATAGCCTTGTACTCATCCATGGTGGATACCTGCCCTTCGCACCAACTTCCCCTTTAGGATGGCTGGCTGTCCACTTAGGAAGGGACCTGATGGCAGAGAAATCACCAGGGCTTAAATGGGTCAACAGAATCAGCAGGGATCCTTGCAGACGTCTGTATGTTAAGCTCTGTGTGTCCTCAATAAAGTCAGCCACACCAAGAAGTGGGATTTCGGGAACTCCTGGAATAGGGCTGTCTAATTAAAAAATGATTCAAGATGAAGTTTCCCAGGAGCACAGAAATCCAAGGAGAAAACGAGTTTCTTCTTTTAACTTCTTATGAGATCTTGGCTAGGAAACTGCAAAGGGTAATTATGCAAAATGCACGTGAGAATGCCAGAGATCATCTGGGCTCAGGGATAGGTGACTTGAGCAATAACCCCAGGCTCTGGGGTTGTGCAGCTCGATTTTCCTGGGAGAATCAGGTATTAGAATGGGGAGGGATTCTAGGAAGTGACTAGTGGGAATAAGAGGACAGTGCTACCAGTCAGTGTTGAAAAAAAGGAAAGAAAAGAAAAGAAAGGAAGGAAAGAAAGAGAGTAAATGAATGCACTAAGTAAAAATCCGTCTCTAAAGAAAGACTTCCCTGTAGTAATGGTGAAGAGCATAACTGCCTTTCCCTTCATCACAAACACTTCTTCACTGGTTCCCTTCCTTTTCCTAGGAAGAATAATAATACCCAGATTTGAACCACAGTCAGGACTTCAGAATAGTGCCTGGCTATTCATAGATCAGAAATCCTTACTGTTAGAACCTGATTTTTTTCCATTTACAGATGCTGATGGTAGGCATCTCTTAGAATGTCCAAATGGATGAGGCAGCATACTATTTGTATCAACTAAGTGTTAAAGAACAGTTTACTAAATATTTTATGGCCTTATTTCACTGGAATCATTATACTCCACAAGACTGGGTCAGACCTAGTTCTATAAAATGATGCAGAGTCTTATATTCCAAACCAAACTAGATGAAACTTCATCTTGAAACCTTTTCAAATTAGCTGGCCCTATTCTAGGAGTGTCCACAACAAATGACTTCAAATGAGTTATCTGAAAATGACTCAAATCTCTTCAAGGTAGGAATGTTTTTTAAATGTCATCCTTTCCTGCTGAAATTTGAGTTGATTCCTTCTTCTTGTCCCCATTTTGCTTTATTTATAAAAGCCTATCTCTGTATAAAATATTTCTAATTTTTTCCTGTTTTGGAATGAGGGAGAGGTTACATCTGAGTTAGCAGGTGGGACCATATAAAAGACAAGATGGCCAGTTTATTTCATGGAACACAAAATCATAAAATTTTAGGGCTGACATGAGCCTCAGAGAACATCTAACCCAAATACTTCATTTAAAAAGTGAGGACAAAGAAGTCACCTAGGCCATATGCTTAGCGAATCAGAAATGTGGTCATTAATGAAGCACAGTAATAGATCCTAAATATAACTATATAAGTATAGCTACATAATATATAAAGCTTAAATACAGCTAAAATAGTGAATACTATTTTGGTAACTATGATGCATAAAAGGCATCAAATTGGTAATCTTGGCTGAGGACTTCTTGTTAAATTTTAGACAGAATTAGAACCGTCATGTTTTCCATAGTGGTAACCACTCTGTTTACAAAAATATGAAGGATCTAATCTTTGTAGCAATCACCACGTTTAATTTGAAAAGGGGGAAGAATTCTTTTTTTTTTAATTAATTTATTTTTTTCAGGTAACAGTATTCATTGTTTTTGCACAACACCCAGTGCTCCATGCAATACGTGCCCTCCCTATTACCCACCACCTGGTTCCCCCAACCTCCCACCCCCGCCCCTTCAAAACCTTCAGGTTGTTTTTCAGAGTCCATAGTCTCTTATGGTTTGCCTCCCCTTCCAATTTTGAAAAGGAGGAAGAATTCTTAAAATAATTTTTGGGTTAGAGAATTTATTTGAAGTTATAATCAAGACACAATTTTTTTTCAAGGCACATTTAATTTAATATCAACAGTGCAAGGGCAACCCTCTTGGGTCCCCTCCCTCTGTGAGAGCTTTGTGCTATTGCTTTGTTATTGCTCAATAAGCATTGTTTTGCTGCCCACTACAAAAAAAAAAAAAAAAAGAAGTGCAATAGAAAAGGCCCAAATGCAATGAAGAAGCACATTCCCCCACTAACACTAATGACAATGCTCTTTCAACACGTGCCTGTTGAAGGCAATGGAGATTTAATTGCACCACTGAAGAAAATAATGCAGTGAGTCTCATCACAGCCAATCCTCTGCTACACTCCTAGTGAAACGAATGTTTATAATGCTTCAAACAGTTTCAACCTGAAGTTTAATACCAGGCCTTTATGTTTGTACAGTCCACGATAAGATTATCTACAGCATTAGCAACCATGCAAATAACAAACCATTGATTAAAACCACACTGATTTAAGGCTCAATCAAATAATATAGAGCCCCAAACTAAAGCGTTGAATATATGAACTACTTGTACTGACATCTATTATTTGATTCTCTCATGACAATTAAATTTGTTCTTAGCAAAAAAATACAAACAACAACAACAACAAAAAACACAAAACCAAACCAAACCAAAAAAACTCTCCAAAACTCTGAAAGGCAAAATTCGCCTCATTTGAATTTTGACCCAGAAGTTCAACAACAATCAAAAAGTCCACCGTCTTATTGGCAAAACTGATACACAGTGTCTCTAAATCACTATGCTCAAGGTTAAGAGCACATTCTACTTTTACATTTTACTGGAATTTTACATGCTCAATTCATGACTTTAAGTCTCTAGGTTCTCATTCCTCCAAACTGTCTAAAGACACAGCCTTAAGACTTTCATGCCACAGACTTAAGACTTTCATTTCTCCCTCTATTTTCTTTTCAGAAAAATTTCCCCAGGGTCTACATGTTCTGGAAGGGGTACTTTTTGGAGGTGGCCAGATAAGATAGATAGTATAAGAATGAGGCTTTTTTTTTTTTTTTAAAGCTTCAAATGTCTGAGTCTTGGTGTGGAAACTGGGTACTTGGCTTCCCACCACAGCTCTCTCAGGGTGGGACTGCCAGGTTTGTCTCATCTGGGGAGTATCTCCTAAACTGCCAGATACTCAATTCATCTTGGGCTTGTTCCAGTTTGTCTTTAGTCTGTTCCAATTTACCTTCCATGTTTAGGAAAAACAAGCTGATCATTGGGTCTACCATCAGGCAATGCTAGGCTAGGGGACTTGCTTGAGGTACTGGATTGGATTAGTACCCTGTACACTCCTGCATTCCTCGCTCCTTGGTTGCTAATCCCCTTACAAGGATGTTTTCCTGGTTGTTGGTTTAGTTTTTTCTTCAGACTCTCCTTAACTCCATTATATCATTAGAATTAAGATCTGTGTACTTGCCCTCCAAAGCTTGGACCTATACTTCATATTGTTTCCATCTGAGAGTTAACTCATCTCATGTCATAACTGTGAAGTCTGCTTCACTCAGTCAAACCTTTTTGGGAACAGGTTCCTCCATGGTCATCTTGCATCTTTTCTAGACAGAGGCCATGCTGGTACAGCCCAGTCACATAAGTAAAGACCACCAGCCTGTGCTAACACTCCACTCCCCCACTGCAGCCCCCGCACTCCCCTTTCTTTGCCAAAACATAATTTTTGAAAAGAGAATATTTATAGTTTTTTTTTTTGGTAAGATTTTATTTATTTGACAGACAGAGATCACAAGTAGGCAGAAAGCAGGCAGACAGAGAGAGAGGTGGAAGCAGGCTCCCTGCTGAGCAGAGAGTCCAATGTGGGGCTCGATTCCAGGACCCTGGGATCATGGCCTGAGCTGAAGGCAGAGGCTTTAACCCACTGAGCCACCCAGGTGCCTCGAGAATATTTATAGTCTTAAGGCTAATCACTGATACCCTCAGACTTTTCCTATACTAGAACTCAAAAATATAGTTAGCTGTTTCACTATTGTTTAAGACTATGGAGAATAAAAGTAGTAGAGGGAGCCCGAGTTCACCTCCAGAATATTTGAGGCTTTCTAAGTAAAAAATGCTCTGTGGGATATAACTGGCTAACTTTTCATGACTGGGCTCAGAGGTGTGATTGGAAATGTAAGAGGGCTCCCCATAAGTATTTTTTTTTTTAATATTTTATTTACTTGACAGAGAGAAACCACAACCAGGCAGAGAGGCAGGCAGAGAGAGGAGGAAGCAGGCTCCCCGCGGAGCAGAGAGCCAATGTGGGGCTCGATCCCGGAACCCTGGGATCATGACCCAAGCCGAAGGCAGAGGCTTTAACCCACTGAGCCACCCAGACGCCCCTCCCATAAGTATTTTTTAAAGATTTTTTTTTCTTTTAGATTTTATTTGTTTGACAGACAGAAATCACAAGTAGGCAAAAAGGCAGGCAGAGAGAGAAGGAAGGGAAGCAGTCTTCCTGCTGAGCAGAGAGCCTGATGAGGGGCTCAATTCCAGGACCCTGGGATCATGACCTGAGCTGAAGGCAGAGGCTTTAACCCACTGAGCCACCCTGGCACCCCTCCCCATAAGTATTTTAATCAAGACACATGATGCATATTTTAACACAGTTTACTTTCTTCCTATCATTATTGTACTTTGCTTCCTTCTAAACTCTTTCGGACACATAGTTTTGAATGGTGATAACTGATTAAAGCAATTTGGCAATAAATGCTGTAATTCAGGGCAACAAGGACATAATGTCTAGACAAAATAATGTCATAAAATGTGTAGGAAAAAATCACGGCCTTGACTGAGGTTCTGAATAATCAGTACAAAATTTCACACTGTTGAAGCCTGAATTTTCCACATTGGCAAATGGGCAGCTATGTTCATTAAGTAGAATAAAAGTGGTCTGCTTAATCCTGAAACTGCAATGTAAATTTAGAGGCAAAGCTTTCACATGACATGCTGGTAACTGGCTCTATGTTTGTAGGTGATTTGGAGCTCTTTTTTTTTCATAAAGTCTTTTTTTTTTTTTTGAAAGATTTTATTTATTTATTTGACAGAGAAAGAGAGAGAAAGCACAAGCAGGGGGAGCTGCAGAGAGAGAGAGAAGCAGACTCCTGACTGAGCAGGGATTCTGACACGGGGCTTGGCCCCAGGACCCAAAACCATGACTCAAGCTGAAGGCAGACACCCAACCAACCGAACTACCCAGGTGCCTCTCTTACATAAAGTTCTAAAAAGAGTGCTATCCTTTCCTCTTTCTAGCATGTTCCACAGAGAATATTCCAGTGTATGGATTACCAAAAGAAAAAATACACACGTGGACTAAATAATAACAATTATAAGACTAATGAAAGGTCTGTGTACAATCCCAAGCCTCAAATCCTTATTGAGCATGAGGACTTGGTTATAAACTTTCAACTGCAAATCATAGCAGCAATTAAAGGAGGATAAAGCTAGTAAGAATAGAAAAGAAAGTTTTTAATCCACAAGGGCATGTATTTCTGGAGGGCCTTTCTGGCTTTGAATGCTGGCTATAGAAAGATCACATGAAGGGGCATCTGGGTGGCTCAGTGGGTTAAAGCCTCTGCCTTTGGCTCAGGTCATGATCTCAAAGTCCTGGGATCAAGCCCTGCATTGGGCTCTCTGCTCATCAGGGAGCCTGCTTCCTCCTCTCTCTCTCTCTGTCTCTCTCTGCCTGCCTCTCTGTCTACTTGTGATGTCTGTCAAATAAATAAATAAAAATCTTTACAAAAAAATTCTAAGAATTTCTCTTAAAAAAAAAAAAGATCACATGAAGCTACTTGACTCTGTGTGGCATCTAATTTGTTTCCCTTTATCTTATAGCTCTGGTGAGTCCTTGGGGAGTTAGGTCAAATAACCAATGCCCAAGTGTCTAGAAGATGCTTGGGTAGGTCTGCAGTGGTCCAGTCATGCTAGGAAGAGCGCCCTCCCTGGTAAGAAGCAAGGGGTCCCATGTTGGTTCATTAACACTTTGATTCTTGAAATATACGGTGAAGAATTCTCAGTAATATCAAGATCATCTGTTGGCCGGGGATACAAACCGTCTGACTTTTTGAGGAATCAATTCCAATTGATTTGATACCGAAGAGTAAACTTTCTTTCAGAAATGGCTTTCAGTATCTGGGTGTCAGAAAGCAAAACACTGGGGTTACCCTCTGCATCATGAGCAGTAAGAAATATATTTGTTCCGATCGGTAGACATTCCCATACCCACCATTTTCCATTCAAACCATTTCTGGAAAGGGCATTTAATGTGCTGTGAAAGGCATACAGATTAGAAGCTACTCTTTTACATTTTGTGACATGGAATGATGCAAACTTACTGTCTTTTTAAATCTCTAGCAAACACCAAAAATACTGAAGTCAGGATGCATTCTTCAAGGCCCACACTGAGCTCTGCGCACACAGGGTAATACTGCAGGGTGGGCTTCAGTAAAGCCCGGGGTTTCTCCAAGAAGAAAAATGTTAGCAGTGTTTTTGTGCCATTTGTGAAATTTAAATTTATAAATAAAAATGGACAATGAATAAAGGAACATCAAAAAAAATAACACATCCATCAAATACCTCACATGCAGCTAGGGAAAGAGGGACCACAAACCGTGAAAAACCTGGTAACCACTGATTCAAGGCCCTATGCTTTATTAAGACCCAATTACAAATGTATAAAAATATATATTTTTTCCCTCCAAATAAATACATAGAATTCTAGGAAGCAGTCCCAGGAACGAACTCTGCCCTCAGGCGGAAGATATGTGCAGGCACCAAACACTTGTAATTTTCCTTTGTGTACCTGTTGACATCTACGCTCCCTGTGATTACTGCTGGCTACTACTTCCTTCCCTTCTTTCCATTCCTCCTTTTATGTTTCTCCTTCAATCCTTTTCCCTTTTGCTCTTCTTCCTGTTCTCTTTGCCCCGCCCTCCTTCCTTTCTCCTGCCACAGGAGACTATTCTAATTACCAGAAGCAATGTGCTCGGAAAAAAATGAGATGGCAAGGAACCAATAATGCACTCGAAAAAACAGGAGCCCTTGGATGCCACCAAATCGCTCTGGGTTAAGCCTATCCTCTTTCTACTGGAGGCAACTTTAGGAGTTTTCAAAGGAACAAAACAAAGAGTGTGTAGTCCCAGTCTCTCATTTGGGGGAACAGGACAACCAGGGTAGTGAAATTGGCTTGCTGAGGTCCCACTATGAGACTAATGATGAAAATTCCCTAATAATTTAGACTTTTTAAAAAATGGTCTCCAAGAACATTTTCTCAACAACAGCAAGTTTAAGAAAAGATGTCACATGCAGTAGTGGTCATCCTCACGTTACCTAGAATGAAAAGAATCAATGGGCAAAATATAGATGTCTTCCTGAAGTTTAACATGGAAAGGCCAAAGAGACTGGCTTTATGTCTGCATTAAACAACAGCAACCACCACCACCACCACCACCACAGCAACAACAAGAGAGAGCATGACAATTTGCTGTCTGTGAAAGAGGAGCATGAGTTAGGGAGGCCAGTTTTTCCCTCCCTCCCAACGATAGGCCAAGGGGTGTACAGACAGCTTGGATTAAGAACTCAGAAGGATTTCTCTTGAAAGATTTTTAAGGCTTCAAACACACAACTGCCAAGGGAAGCTGTGAGATTGCTTTTTTCTAGCAGCCTTGAAGACTGTATCTTTCAGGGTTGGTTTACATGTAATGTGGCTGTGACCTTGCATTACCTTTCAAAGCCTCAAAGAGGCTATGATTACGCAGTTTAGGGTTTGACATTAAAACCCGAGCCTCTAAGGGGCACCTGGGTGGCTCAGTGGGTTAAAGCCTCTGCCTTCGGCTCAGGTCATGATCCCAGGGTCCTAGGATCGAGCCCCACATTGGGCTCTCTGCTCCGCGGGGAGCCTGCTTCCTCCTCTCTCTCTGCCTGCCTCTCTGCCTAGTTGTGATTTCTTTCTGTCAAATAAATAAAAAATATTAAAAAAAAAAAAAACCCGAGCCCTTATGATTACCGTGTTTTAAATTCAACAATTTGGAAAGAATGAAGCACTGTCCAAGTGCTGAATATAATGACACTGGTTTGGATTTACAAAGTAGCCTCACATTCAACCTGTCCAGGTTGTAGAAAGGTATGCTTCCCTTCCACCTACACTCCCATCCCCAATTTGGAGAGGAGGAAAAAGAGACACAGGAGAGTGACTTAGTAAAGTCACTTCCGAGTCCCAAGCAGGGCTGGCCTCCCAAGAGTGTGGGCGCTCAGACTTGCCACTGCATATCTTCCTTGGTTCTAAAGGAATCAGGACTCTGGTCACACCTCTTTATTATAAGAATAACTTATACAGGAAAACAAGATTCTTCATTTATATTTCCTATGAAGCTGATTTTTATTTAATTGTTATCTTTTTAAAAATTATACTTTTTAATAGTAGGACCACCCAAATCAGAATGCTTGTTAGAAAGCAGATTTCTAGGCTCCGAGGATTGCGTGACCAATTCGAATCATGGAGGACAGCATCCCCCGCCCACGTCTGCATTTTAAACAAATATCCCAGATGACTTTTATTCATTGTTCTAATTCTTAAGTATTAATTAAATCAACTCTATAACTGCACCCTGAAGTTCACAACAATTTAATTGCTTTCAAAGAACAAGAACAACAACAAATGTACAAGTGTAATGCGACAATAAGAATATATCATTAAATAAATAATATGCTAAGATGTGCTTAAAAAAAGGCACTAAAACCTTTTCTCCTAGTATGTAAATTCTCTCTTTACATCATTCTCACAGGTGACATTGATATTTATGAATCTATGTGCAATTTCATAGCAAATTAAGAGTAATCATCTGCCTCCTTTCTCTGACTCAGACTTTATGGGATTGACCCTGCATATATTCCATATTCTTCACATTTTTCGGACTCAAATTCTCAAGAAAAGTCAACATAAAAGCTTTGGGAAAGGCCGTCTCGGTAACCAAAGGAACAACACAAATAACCAGAAAAACCATCAGTGTCTGAGCAAAGTTAAGCTTTGATAAGGTTAATATAGAATTCAAACCTGCCCCACATCCAGATTTCCCAATGTTGACTCCAGAAAGGGGCTTCTGTGCAATTGCCAACTCCTTACAAGTTTTGAATGTTACCTTAAATTTGACCTCTCTTTAAGCATTCAAGCCCTGGCTTCTCTTTGCAATAGACCTTACAACCTGAACAGCCTTGATGACAGAAGTTTGCAAACAGAAGCATTATGAATGGGTTTTGATTCCCTGCTGATGAAGTTGTGCACAACACAACTGACAGATGTTTGCTTGTGAAGGACTTACATATGCCTGAACTACCTTTCCATCCGTGGTGAGAAAGGAATGGCCATTCCAAATGTACTTTTGCCCCTGGCCATAAGCTCTGTATGTAGAAGAGCCATTTTGCATGGCGTGATCTCAAAAGCAGGAACAGTAAGACAGAAGGATTTAACCAGGGACAGCAAGGGACCTAATGAACCACAATCCTGTCTCCTATTAAGTGAAAACAAATTTAAAGCCATGCCAGGTAGCCAGCTGCCTATTTGCTTTATAAGATCAATCTTTCAACATTATCTGCCAGAAATCATAATATAAGACTCTCATGTGACCAAATCCAAGCAGAATTAGAGAAAAAAGCTGTATCTCTTGCTGATTCACATTGGTTACAGGGAACTCACTATAACTTACCACTAGTGGGTCTATGGACAGAGTCATTCAGGGAGATAACAATAGGAAAATCGTCTGTTCAGTTATCGTGGCACTGCTATTTGGTTCTAATTAATAATGAAAATACCACGGACTACAAGTCAGCATGTGACAGCTGGGGTTTTGTCAAAGCAAAGATATGTCAGTAATTTGAGAAACTGCAATAACTCTGGTATTAAATTTTTACAAAGTGAAAAGGGAGGGAAATCTGCATATTTGGTAAGATCTTTAAGTAAGCATAATATCGAGTGTGCTACCATGTACCTCTCATCAATTTTAGACTAGTGATGGAGCCAGATAAAAAATCTGATGAAATTATTTTTTTTTATTAGAGGATTAGCTCTGAATGTGTCACCTTTCACAAGCTAATCTCTGTCGCTGCATTTCCATGGGCCACTTGTGGAGGGTAAACTGGCCTAACTCCTCTGGATGGCATTGGGACAACATGTATGCATACAAAAATATGTATGCCATGTGACCTTACAATATAAGCCCTAGGAATTTAATCTAAGCAAATAACGATAGATATAAAGTAAAGATGAATTACAGGGTCATTCATAATGGCTCAGTTTATAAGAGTCAAGAGGGAGAAGCCACGCAATTGTGCTAAAAATGAAACACTAGTCCAATTATGGTCTCAGCATTCAATGCACATTTGTAAAGACAATCCAGCATGGAAATCCTTAAAAGGTTTTTTTTGTTTGTTTGTTTGTTTGTTTTTCCATTTTATTTATTTTTTCAGCGTAACAGTATTCATTGTTTTTGCACAACACCCAGTACTCCATGCAAAACGTGCCCTCGCCATTACCCACCACCTGTTCCCCCAACCTCCCACCCCTGACCCTTCAAAACCCTCAGGTTGTTTTTCAGAGTCTGTCTCTTATGGTTCACCTCCCCTTCCAAAATTTTTTTTTTTTTAATAAACATATAATGTATTTTTATCCCCAGGGGTACAGGTCTGTGAATCGCCAGGTTTACACACTTCACAACACTCACGATAGCACATACCCTCCCCAATGTCCATAGCCCCCTCCCCCTCTCCCAGAATGGGAGAAGATATTTGCAAACGACATATCAGATAAAGGGCTAGTATCCAAAATCTATAAGGAACTTAGCAAACTCAACACCCAAAGAACAAACAATCCAATCAAGAAATGGGCAGAGGACATGAACAGACATTTCTGCAAAGAAGACATCCAGATGGCCAACAGACACATGAAAAAGTGCTCCACATCACTCGGCATCAGGGAAATACAAATCAAAACCACAATGAGATATCACCTCACACCAGTCAGAATGGCTAAAATTAACAAGTCAGGAAATGACAGATGCTGGCGAGGATGTGGAGAAAGGGGAACCCTCCTCCACTGTTGGTGGGAATGCAAGCTGGTGCAACCACTCTGGAAAACAGCATGGAGGTTCCTCAAAAGGTTTTTTTTTTTATGTTATTTAATGATTTGGCTATATTATTTAACAGAGAAGAAATCTAACCAAATATTATAGTTGGTAGAATCCAAATGTGTATGCATTACTGAGTTTTGGTGAATTTCCCAGACCAAGGGTTTATCTTAAGAATGCATTAGATTGGGGAGAAGTCAAGATGGCGAAGAAGTAGCAGGCTGAGACTACTTCAGGTAGCAGGAGATCAGCTCGATAGCTTATCTAAACATTGCAAACACCAACAAATTCAACGGGAGATCAAAGAGAAGAAGAACAGCAACTCTAGAAACAGAAAATCAACCACTTTCTGAAAGGTAGGACTGGCAGAGAAGTGAATCTAAAATGACGGGAAGATAGACCGCGGGGGGAGGGGCCGGCTCCTGGCAAGCGGCGGAGGAACGGAGCACAAAATCAGGACTTTTAAAAGTCTGTTCCACTGAGGGACATTGCTCCAGAGGCTAACCCAGGGTGAAGCCCACATGGGGTCAGCGTGGCCCCAGGTCCCGCAGGGTCACAGAAGGATCGGGGGTGTCGGAGTGTCGCAGAGCTCGCAGGTATTAGAACGGAGAAGCCGGCTGCAGAGACAGAGCCGAGGACTGAACTCTCAGCTCGGGGTTACCTTGAACTGGTTGCGGGCTGGGTGAGCTCGGAGCGCGGCTGGAGGCTGGGGATACGGGAGTGATTGGGTGCTGTCCTCTGGGGGCGCACTGAGGAGTGGGGCCCCAGGCTCTCGGCTCCTCCGGGCTGGAGACTAGGAGGCCACCATTTTCATTCCCGTCCTCCGGAACTCTACGGAAAGCGTTCAGGGAACAGAAACTCCCAAAAGCGAACCCGAGCCGATTACTTAGTCCGGCCGCGGTAAGGGCGGTGCAATCCCGCCTCGGGCAAAGACACTTGAGAGTCACTACAACAGGCCCCTCCCCCAGAAGATCAACAAAATATCCAGCCAGGACGAAGTTCACCTATCAAGGAAAGTAGGTTCAGTTCCTAAGACAGCAGCGCAATTCCAGAGGAGGAGAAAGCAAAGCACAGAACTCATGGCTTTCTCCCCATGATTCTTTAGTCTTGCGGCTACTTCAATTTTTTTTTCTTTTTTCAATTTTTTTTCTTTTTTTTTCTTTTTCTGCTAAATTTTTTAAAACTTTTACCCTTTTCTTTTTTAACGTTTTTTGACTAGCTTATCTAAATATATATATATTTTCTTTCTTTTTTATGTTTTTTCTTTATTTGTTTTATTTTTTAAACTTTTCTTTTTTTTCTGAACCTCTTTTTATCCCCTTTCTCCCCCCCCCCCCACAATTTGGGGTCTCTTCTCATTTGGTTACAGCGCATTTTTCTGGGGTCTTTGCTACCCTTTTAGTATTATAGTATAGTATTATAGTATTTATACCCTTATAGTATTTAGTATTTGCTCCTTCATATCCTCTCATCTGGACAAAATGACAAGGCGGAAAAAATCACCACAAACAAAAGAACAAGAGACAGTACCGAAGGCTAGGGACCTAATCAACACAGACATTGGTAATATGTCAGATCAAGAGTTCAGAATGACGATTCTGAACATTCTAGCTGGGCTCGAAAAAGGCATGGAAGATATTAGAGAAACCCTCTCTGGAGATATTAAAGCCCTTTCTGGAGAAATTAAAGAACTAAAATCTAACCAAGTTGAAATCAAAAAAGCTATTAATGAGGTGCAATCAAAAATGGAGGCTCTCACTGCTAGGATCAATGAGGCAGAAGAAAGAATTAGTGATATAGAAGACCAAATGACAGAGAATAAAGAAGCCGAACAAAAGAGGGACAAACAGCTACTGGACCATGAGGGGAGAATTCGAGAGATAAGTGACACCATAAGACAAAACAACATTAGAATAATTGGGATTCCAGAAGAAGAAGAAACAGAGAGGGGAGCAGAAGGTCTATTGGAGAGAATTATTGGAGAGAATTTCCCTAATATGGCAAAGGGAACAAGCATCAAAATCCAGGAGATGCAGAGAACCCCCCTCAAAGTCAACAAGAATAGGTCCACACCCCATCACCTAATAGTAAAATTTACAAGTCTTAGTGACAAAGAGAAAATCCTGAAAGCAACCCGAGAAAAGAAGTCTGTAACATACAATGGTAAAAATATTAGATTGGCGGCAGACTTATCCACAGAGACCTGGCAGGCCAGAAAGAGCTGGCATGATATATTCAGAGCACTCAACGAGAAAAACATGCAGCCAAGAATACTCTATCCAGCTAGGCTATCATTGAAAATAGAAGGAGAGATCAAAAGCTTCCAGGACAAACAAAAACTGAAAGAATTTGCAAACACCAAACCAGCTCTCCAGGAAATATTGAAAGGGGTCCTCTAAGCAAAGAGAGAGCCTAAAAGTAGTAGATCAGAAAGGTACAGAGACAATATACAGTAACAGTCACCTTACAGGCTAATAATGGCACTAAATTCATATCTCTCAATAGTTACCCTGAATGTTAATGGGCTAAATGCCCCAATCAAAAGACACAGGGTATCAGAATGGATAAAAAAACAAAACCCATCAGTATGTTGCCTACAAGAAACTCATTTTAGACGCAAAGACACCTCCAGATTTAAAGTGAGGGGGTGGAAAACAATTTACCATGCTAATGGGCATCAGAAGAAAGCTGGGGTGGCAATCCTTATATCAGATCAATTAGATTTTAAGCCAAAGACTATAATAAGAGATGAGGAAGGACACTATATCCTACTCAAAGGGTCTGTCCAACAAGAAGATCTAACAATTTTAAATATCTATGCCCCTAACGTGGGAGCAGTCAACTATATCAACCAATTAATAACAAAATCAAAGAAACACATCAATAATAATACAATAATAGTAGGGGACTTGAACACTCCCCTCACTGAAATGGACAGATCATCCAAGCCAAAGATCAACAAGGAAATAAAGGCCTTAAATGACACACTGGACCAGATGGACATCACAGATATATTCAGAACATTTCATCCCAAAGCAACAGAATACACATTCTTCTCTAGTGCACATGGAACCTTCTCCAGGATAGATCACATCCTGGGTCACAAATCAGGTCTCAACCGGTATCAAAAGATTAGGATCATTCCCTGCATATTTTCAGACCACAATGCTCTGAAGCTAGAACTCAATCACAAGAGGAAAGCTGGAAAGAACCCAAATACATGGAGACTAAACAGCATCCTTCTAAAGAATGAATGGGTCAACCAGGAAATTAAAGAAGAATTGAAAAACTTCATGGAAACAAATGATAATGAAAACACAACAGTTCAAAATCTGTGGGACACAGCAAAGGCAGTCCTGAGAGGAAAATATATAGCGGTACAAGCCTTTCTCAAGAAACAAGAAAGGTCTCAAGTACACACCCTAACCCTACACGTAAAGGAGCTGGAGAAAGAACAAGAAAGAAACCCTAAACCCAGCAGGAGAAGAGAAATCATAAAGATCAGAGCAGAAATCAATGAAATAGAAACCAAAAAAACAATAGAAAAAATCAATGAAACTAGGAGCTGGTTCTTTGAAAGACTCAATAAGATTGATAAACCCCTGGCCAGACTCATGAAAAAGAAAAGAGAAAGGACCCAAATCAATAAAATCATGAATGAAAGAGGAGAGATCACAACTAACACCAAAGAAATACAGACAATTATAAGAACATACTATGAGCAACTCTACGCCAACAAATTGGACAATCTGGAAGAAATGGATGCATTCCTAGAGACATGTAAACTACCACAACTGAACCAGGAAGAAATAGAAAACCTGAACAGGCCCATAACCAGTAAGGAGATTGAAACAGTCATCAAAAATCTCCAAACAAACAAAAGCCCAGGGCCAGACAGCTTCCCAGGGGAATTCTACCAAACATTTAAAGAAGAATTAATTCCTATTCTCCTGAAACTGTTCCAAAAATAGAAATGGAAGGAAAACTTCCAAACTCATTTTATGAGGCCAGCATCACCTTGATCCCAAAACCAGACAAGGATCCCACCAAAAAAGAGAACTACAGACCAATATCCTTGATGAACACAGATGCAAAAATTCTCGCCAAAATACTAGCCAATAGGATTCAACAGTACATTAAAAGGATTATTCACCACGATCAAGTGGGATTTATTCCAGGGCTGCAGGGTTGGTTCAACATCCGCAAATCAATCAATGTGATACAACACATTAATAAAAGAAAGAACAAGAACCATATGATACTCTCAATAGATGCTGAAAAAGCATTTGACAAAGCACAGCATCCCTTCCTGATCAAAACTCTTCAAAGTGTAGGGATAGAGGGCACATACCTCAATATTATCAAAGCCATCTATGAAAAACCCACCGCAAATATCATTCTCAATGGAGAAAAACTGAAAGCTTTTCCGTTAAGGTCAGGAACACGGCAGGGATGTCCATTATCACCACTGCTATTCAACATAGTACTAGAAGTCCTAGCCTCAGCAATCAGACAACAAAAAGAAATTAAAGGCATCCAAATTGGTAAAGAAGAAGTCAAACTATCACTCTTCGCAGATGATATGATACTCTATGTGGAAAACCCAAAAGACTCCACTCCAAAACTGCTAGAACTTGTACAGAAATTCAGTAAAGTGTCAGGATATAAAATCAATGCACAGAAATCAGTTGCATTTCTGTACACCAACAACAAGACAGAAGAAAGAGAAATTAAGGAGTCAATCCCATTTACAATTGTACCCAAAACTATAAGATACCTAAGAATAAACCTAACCAAAGAGGCTAAGAATCTATACACAGAAAATTATAAAGTACTCATGAAAGAAATTGAGGAAGACACAAAGAAATGGAAAAATGTTCCATGCTCCTGGATTGGAAGAATAAATATTGTGAAAATGTCCATGCTACCTAAAGCAATCTACACATTTAATGCAATCCCTATCAAAATACCATCCATTTTTTTCAAAGAAATGGAACAAATAATCCTAAAGTTTATATGGAACCAGAAAAGACCTCGAATAGCCAAAGGAATATTGAAAAAGAAAGCCAAAGTTGGTGGCATCACAATTCCGGACTTCAAGCTCTATTACAAAGCTGTCATCATCAAGACAGCATGGTACTGGCACAAAAACAGACACATAGATCAGTGGAACAGAATAGAGAGCCCAGAAATCGACCCTCAACTCTATGGTCAACTAATCTTCGACAAAGCAGGAAAGAATGTCCAATGGAAAAAAGACAGCCTCTTCAATAAATGGTGCTGGGAAAATTGGACAGCCACATGCAGAAAAATGAAATTGGACCACTTCCTTACACCACACACGAAAATAGCCTCCAAATGGATGAAGGACCTCAATGTGAGAAAGGAATCCATCAAAATCCTTGAGGAGAATGCAGGCAGCAACCTCTTCGACCTCAACCGTAGCAACATCTTCCTAGGAACAACGGCAAAGGCAAGGGAAGCAAGGGCAAAAATGAACTATTGGGATTTCATCAAGATCAAAAGCTTTTGCACAGCAAAGGAAACAGTTAACAAAACCAAAAGACAACTGACAGAATGGGAGAAGATATTTGCAAACGACATATCAGATAAAGGGCTAGTATCCAAAATCTATAAGGAACTTAGCAAACTCAACACCCAAAGAACAAACAATCCAATCAAGAAATGGGCAGAGGACATGAACAGACATTTCTGCAAAGAAGACATCCAGATGGCCAACAGACACATGAAAAAGTGCTCCACATCACTCGGCATGAGGGAAATACAAATCAAAACCACAATGAGATATCACCTCACACCAGTCAGAATGGCTAAAATTAACAAGTCAGGAAATGACAGATGCTGGCGAGGATGCGGAGAAATGGGAACCCTCCTCCACTGTTGGTGGGAATGCAAGCTGGTGCAACCACTCTGGAAAACAGCATGGGGGTTCCTCAAAATGTTGAAAATAGAACTACCCTATGACCCAGCAATTGCACTACTGTGTATTTACCCTAAAGATACAAACATAGTGATCCGAAGGGGCACGTGTACCCGAATGTTTATAGCAGCAATGTCTACAATAGCCAAACTATGGAAAGAACCTAGATGTCCATCAACAGATGAATGGATCAAGAAGACGTGGTATATATACACAATGGAATACTATGCAGCCATCAAAAGAAATGAAATCTTGCCATTTGCGACGATGTAGATGGAACTAGAGCGTATCATGCTTAGTGAAATAAGTCAATTGGAGAAAGACAACTATCATATGATCTCCCTGATATGAGGACATGGAGAAGCAACATGGGGGGTTAGGGGGATAGGAGAAGAATAAATGAAACAAGATGGGATTGGGAGGGAGACAAACCATAAATGACTCTTAATCTCACAAAACAAACTGGGGGTTGCTGGGGGGAGGTAGGATTGGGAGAGGGGGAGGGGGCTATGGACATTGGGGAGGGTATGTGCTATCGTGAGTGCTGTGAAGTGTGTAAACCTGGCGATTCACAGACCTGTACCCCTGGGGATAAAAATACATTATATGTTTATTAAAAAAAAAAATTTGGAAGGGGAGGCGAACCATAAGAGACTATGGACTCTGAAAAACAACCTGAGGGTTTTGAAGGGTCAGGGGTGGGAGGTTGGGGGAACAGGTGGTGGGTAATAGGGAGGGCACGTTTTGCATGGAGCACTGGGTGTTGTGCAAAAACAATGAATACTGTTATGCTGAAAAAATAAATAAAATGGAAAAAAAAAAGAATGCATTAGATTGAAGGCCGGGTCTGAGGGTTTCAAGGGACAAAAGACTCTGTAGGGACAGGTGGTGTTTCTACATGTCCAGGAAGGGGTACATACAAACTTTGTTATTCTAGTGCATTAAATCACAGTCCGTGGATTAATCAAGTCTTCCTCTCACCCCCTTCCCACTGCTGGCACCCCACTCACAGAAAGCACTAGAGAAGGGGTAAGAAGTGAGCATTGGCTCTGGTATTACTACCGCTATTTCTTTATATTTCTTCCTAGATGATGAAGGGCATATCATATTAGGTCAGTGATTTTTCTAGTCTTTCATTTTTAAATTCTTTTTTTTTTTAAAAAAAGATTTCATCTATTTATTTGACAGAGAGAGATCACAAGTAGGCAGAGAGGTAGGCAGAGAGTGGGGGCAGGAAGCAGGCTCCCTGCTGAGCAGAGAGCCCTATTCGGGACTCATCCCAGGACCCTGAGATCATAACCTGAGCCGAAGGCTGAGGCTTAATGCACTGAGCCACCCAGGTGCCCTAAACTTTCTTTATAATATAATAATACATACATTTAGACAATATATGAAAATTTATGTACTTCATTAAAATATATGTAGGGGACTTCCAGAAGGCTCCAGTAATATAGAGGACCAAATACCTTGACTGACCCTCTTGCTAAAAATAAGTAAAAATTTCTAAATAAAACACTAAAAGGAGTTTATGACCAGCATTCCAAAATCCAGTGAAAGTAAGAATCTGAAGCTGAAGGAATCCGAAGGCAGCTTGGCTTTGAGGGCTTTGAGGGAAGAGTGAACTTGAATGCTTGCTTTCATGGTCCTATGCAACACACAGGGCAAAGACAGACAAGAGTTCATCCAGGGTCTCTAATGTGAGGACCTGCAAAAGGAGGTATATGAATGGCATACATGCTAAGTATAAGGAAGAGCCAGAAATTCATTACCCTTGTGAGACTGAGAGAAGAAAAAAATCATAAAATGGAGAACACCCAGAGCACAAGTGCTCAGAAAGAACAGACAGTATGACTAGACCTGCAAGGTTTTTGGATATTATAATTGTCAAGCACAGCATATAAAACAATCACATCTGAATGTATTTAAAAACCTAGCAAGTTTATAAACATAAGTAAAATGGGCAAGTAACTTTAAAAAAAGGCCAAATATTTTTAAAAGAGCTAAATAGAACTTCCAGAAATTATGTAAAGTGTCTTCAGAGTTAGAAACTTGGTTGCTACCAGTTTTTACATACAGCTTTTGGCAGAATTAGAAAATATGAAATGAGATTTGTAGAAATTAACAAGAATGAAACACAGAGAGACGAAGAGATGAGAAATATTAAGGATAAGTCCCAGAACACAGATAATAGAATGAGAAGGTCAAACATGTACCTTCTTGGAAATCCAGAAGGAGAAGAGAAAAGGGGCTGAGGCAACAATTGGAGAATTCATGGCTATGAATTTCCTTAGTTTTATACTACTTAGAGTATACTTACTGTTTTGAGCTTTTTGTATTGAATAGTATAAATAAATCAACCCAATGCATGGAAGTAAATTACACAACACTAAAGACAAAGGTAAGATTTTAAAAACACAGGGATGGTGAATCACCTACCAAATTTAACAATTTGATTGAGAGTTTGCTTCCCCAAATTAACAACAGAAAAATAACAGCAGTGGAATATCTTCAATGTGCAGAGAGAAAGATAAATGTCGAACTAAATTTGTAGTCTTCATGACAGTATTTTTCAAAAACAAAGGCAAAGGAATTTTCAGATGAAAACCTGGAGTCAGCTAATAAGGCATGGAGCTAGAATCAAAGATCAGGCTGTTAGGTGTGTTCATGGTTACTAGGGCTTTGCTTCTTGGCCTTCACAGCAAATAGAGGAGAGAATATCTGCAAACCCACATAGGCAAACATATACATATGTGCACACATACATGTATGCACACGCACATATTACACGCATTATATACATGTCTCTGTGTTGTAGAAATAATGAATTTACACTGATAGTCCCAATTCCAATCCATCCCCACATGATTCTTTCTTGCCGTCATTCCACACACGTATGTCGTAGTGATAAATCTGGCTCCCAACAACACATTTACTAACTTGTTGGATCCTGTCATAGATCTAAATTGTTCAGAACTATTTTCCTATACCATGACAAAAGTTAAAATCTAATAAAATGATTCCCAGATTTGTTTGCAGTACTTGGCCCATAATCTTGCCCAAGAGAGATAGTATATGGTCAAATATTGTGCTCATAAATTACATTAATTAGTGGTTGTTTTTTGGGAAGAGGATTCTTAAGGAATTCATTTAAAATACAATTAAGTTCATTTGTTTCAGTCTGCTCTCAGTTTTAGTTTTTCCTCTCTTCCCAGCCTTGTTGATTTAATTTTATTTTCTTTTGAATATATAGAACACTTACATGCTTCCACATGAAACTATATGAGAAAGGTATATTCAGAGAAAAGTCACTCTTTCCCACATTTCCTCCTCCCACAAGGAGGCCCTTGACTCCCACCAACACTTGTAGGTAAAAAATTTCTTGAAATAAAAGTCAATTTATCCTTCCTGTGTTTCTTTTTACAATGAATAACAGATACGTGAATATATTCTTATTCCTTTTCTTACACAAGAGTTAGCATACCATATATCCTGGTTGTTTTTTTTTTTTAAGATTTATTTATTTCTTTGAGAGAGAGAGTGAGTGGGGTGGGGGTGTGGTGGGAGAGGCAAAGAGAGAGAAGCTAGAGCAGATCCCTTGCTGAGCACAGAGCTGGTCACTGGGCTCAATTCCAGGACCCATGAGATCAAGACCAGAGAGGAAACCAAGAGTGGGCTTTGCAACCGTCTGAGCCCATAAGTGCCCCGCTATGTATTATCCTGTTTTGAATTTTTATTCTACGGAGGCATCTGGCTTCTAAAAACTCAAGAGTTCAAGAATAAATCATGATAAAAATTAGAAATATTTATGACAAAATTATAATGATGACACTGAATATCAAAACATATGGATGCAGCCAAAGTAATACTTGGTGAATGAATCGAGCATTCATCTTAAGAAGTCAGTACAAAAGCAACAGAATAAAAGTAAATAAAACAGAAGAAAGAAGGAAATGAGGAGAGAAATACATTTCTGTTTCCCTTGCAGCTATGTGTAGCCATAGAATTAACTTTGGGTGAATGAGATGTGAATGGATCTGAAAAGGGCAATTTCTTGGTCATCATTCTATAAGACCTGTTCAGGACTCTGTCCCTTTTTCAAGTAGCGGAGTAGTGCTATGACCATGAAGCCAAGAACAAAACACGTAGAGCTGTCCTGCCAGCCATGAACACACTCAACTACTCCAGACTGTTACCAGAAAGAAAAGTAAATGTCTTTCTTATGTAAAATGCCACATGAGGAATCTCTTTGTAATAGCAGCTTAGTTTCTAGATAAATTAATACTAGATATATGGATTGTAAATACATAAGTAAACTGAAGAATATTAAAAATGACCAAATTTTGTTTATCCCACGTGGTTTAACATAAGATAACTTATTAATATATTTTATCACATTAGCAGATCAAAGAAGAAAAATAGCATGATGATATCAATAATTTTATTAAAAATATTGGACAACATTCAAATGCCTAACATAATAAGGATAGAGAAGAAAAAGTATAACTGCAAAAAATTAAATACTAAGCTCAATGTGATTCATTCAAAGGATTCCCTTTAACTTAAGAATATCATAATGTGTCCTTAACATTAATTCCTGTTAAGGGTGGTACTGGAAGTGGAAGCAGCACAGTAAGATAAGAAAAGAAATAAAATAATTAGAAAGCAAGAAATAAAGTTGTCATTATAGGCTGATGATAAAATTGTCTATATCAAAAATCCCAAGGAATTACAAATAAAGTATTGTAGTTACTAAGTTTAGTGAATTTCTGGATAATTTAGATTCCTTGGAGTTACTTAGAGAAATGTACCAATTACATTTCTTCTATACATCAGGGAATTGCTTTTTAGCCTTTATTTTTAAGTGATTTCCATACCCAATGTAGGGCTCAAGCTCACAACCCCAAGATTGAGTTGCATGCTCTACGACTGAGCCAGCCAGACGCCCCCATCAGGGAGTAATTTTAAAAGATACCATTTTTAGGGTGTCTGGGTGGTGAAGTTGGTTGAGTGACCTGCTTTTGGTTTCAGCTCAGGTCATGATTTCAGGGTCTTGAGGTCAAGCCCTGTGACGGCTCCACGCTCAGTGGTGGAGTCTGCTACAATTTCTCTCTTCCTCTCCCTCTGCTCCTCCCCATGTTTATGTGTTCTCTCTCTCTAAAATAAATAAATAAATAAATAAACAAATAGATCATTTTTTTAGAAAGATACCATTTATAATAACATCAAAAATACAAATTTCCCAAGAATAAATCTAGCTACTTTTCTAGGTTAAGGAGAAAAAAATTTTTTTTAAGATTTTATTCATTTATTTGACAGAGAGACAGAGATTACAAGCAGGCAGAGAGGCAGGCAGAGAGAGAGGGGGCGAAGCAGGCTCCCTGCCGAGCAGAGAGCCCCATGCAGGGCTCCATCCCAGGACCCTGAGATCATGACCAAACTGAAGGCAGAGGCTTAACCCACTGAGCCACCCAGGCGCCCCAAGGAGAAAATTATTAAATAAAATTTTTCAAAAGACTTCCTAAAATTTCCCTAGGAAAGACTTCCTTTCCCACCCCCACCAAAAGATAAACTCTGTTCAGAGACAGCATGACTCAAAATCATTATGAGGCTAATTCTTAATAAACTGACCTATTGATTCAATTCCAATCAAAATTCCCATCCAAACCCAAGCAGGGATTGCTTTTCTGTGTGTGTAGAATAAAAGAATAAAATAAACTGATTTTTAAATGTATACGGAGGAACAAAGGGTCAAGAATAGTTAATACAGTTCTTTAAAAAGAGAAAAGAAAGAGTGGGGAACTCGGGTTTATGAGAATTCAGGGATTATTATAAAATATACTGAGATTGGGTGGTTTGGGAGCACACAGCCAGGAGACCTGACTTATTTCACAGCTGGTGGCGCTGATTAGTGGGCAGAACACAACTTTTTTTGTTTGCTTGTTTATTTTTTTAAAGGTTGATTTGTTTGTTTATATTTATTTCAGAGACAGTGTGGGGGGTGGGGCAGATGGAGAGAATCTTTGAGCAGACTCCCCGATAAGTGTGTATCTTGAGGGGCTTGGTGTCAAGATCCATGAGATCATGACCTGAGCCAAAACCAAGAGTTGGATGTTTAAACAACTGAGCCACCCATGTGCCCAGAACACAACTTTTATACAAAAGTCATTAGTCATCTAAAAAAATTGCATTAGATCCTAACCTCATATTATAAACACACATCAATTTCAGGTGGATTAAAAACTTAAAATGGAACCCAAATTACAGAACTTTTGGAAGATGACATAGGAACTATTTTATGATCTGGGTTGGGGAAGCATTTTTTATCCAATATATAATAAACCTCTGGAGACACATTGGGAGACATTGAAAGGGTAACATTTTAGGGCTCAGTTTCTGCAATAACCATGAAAAAGGACACCTCACATGAGGCAAAAAGAATGTCCAAAATCTAATTCTGGCAAATTGCAGTGTTTGGGGAAAGCATCAGAGATTAACCAGCCAATACAGGCTTCTCATGCAGGATTCCTCCTTATCCTCATACCACAGTGGACTGACTACACTATCTGACAACAGCCAGCTAGTTTTAGTAAGGCAAAGCCATGAAAAATGCCATCAACCCACATCAACAGGAAATGTGTAGCTCATTGAAATATCCTGCATAAGCAATAAAATAAATATTAAAGGTTAATATTAAGTCACAAAGGACATACTTTTCTATCAATATTAACAGATATAATACATTAGCACCTGAAAGCTACACTTAACATTTTCATCTATAAAGCAGAAAGAAATAATTCTTAGAGTATATAAAAATGATACATAGCTAGAGACCTCTGCCATAAACTACCCCCCAAATTATTTGGTTATAAGACAATGAATCATGGAAGTACCATTGAAAGCTGAGGCTATGAAACATAAGAATTTTTCCTCTAGGCCAGTCCCCACTAGCTGGTGACCCCACAGTCATTGCCATAAATATTTTAATCCTTGTGTTCCCTCCTATGAGATACCTGCTCATAGGGGCTGGAGGGAAATGGCGCTACCTGCTCATAGATTTATAAAATCCAGTTAACTGTAAAGAATGTCTTCTCCTTTTCTCCCTTCCTTTCTCCTCCCATCCTCCTTTTTCCCCTGTTCTCTTCTTTCTCCTCCTTCTCCCTTTTGTAAAAACAGAAATTACTGACAATCGAAGACAATTGAGGGAAAGTTATTTTCTTTACAAAGAGGGGAGAGGGGGTAAAAACTGAATTTGGAGCATATTTTAAGCTGATTTTAATAAATGAAAAATATAACCCTAATATGTTTCCAATATCAGATGCTTATTATATTTGCAGAAGCCCAGGACATTTTTTTCTCTGTATGCTGGAAAGAGAAGAGAGCCCTATTCCCCCTATCTAAATAATTTCAGGCACATATCAGATCAATAAACCACAGCTGGCATAAAACAATGATTATTTCATAAGGACAAGTCCTTGTGAAATAGTCATAAATGTCTAGACTTGTAGCTGTGACTTCTTTTATAATGGCAGCAGATCTGAAACATGAATTACTTTCTTTCCTACAAAAACAACTTTGTAATAGTGGGTAGGCCAACACTGAAAAAGCAATTTTAATAACTGTCCTAAGAACACATTGGCCTCTACTTTCAAGTTTCTAATTTACGGACTCAATTCAAGTGAAAGAATGTGGATACTGCACTGTTCCCATCCATGGGCTCCTTTCCTTTTCAGCCTCAGTGTCCTCAAGCTAAGTTGGTTCAATGCTATCATGTAACTGAGGGAACCCCATCCTGCAGGTTAGTGAGTTCTGAAGATATAGGTCAAGGTCATCAGCTGGCATTAAGATTAAAGTGGTCTTTCTGTACTAGAAAGTCACCAAGGTTAATTGGGATCTTACATCTGCTTCTATTCACATTAATCCTGTGCATTAAGACATGCACATTGCTAAAAATATACATTTCAAAGAATCCTTGGAAAGAAACCACAGGCCCAAAATTGGCCGAGTCACCAGGGTCTCAATACCTAACCTACTTGTATTTTCAACCTCCCCCCAGAAATGTAACTCAGCTATTCAATCAGGAGTTTTCTGATAAGCACCAGTGTGGTCACCTGTCACATGGGCCCCTTCCATCCTCCAAAGAAAGATGAGGAATCCACCTAAAGACTTTCAGGGAAGGTGAGGGCCTGGAACAATCCTTTTCTTTTGCTAATAACTTTCTGGATCCACCCTCCTTCCTATAGAGACCTTCCACTTTATATAACTTCTCAGAGCTCCCCTCTACTTGCTAGATGGAATGCTGCCTGTCTCATGAATCACTTAATAAAGTTAATGAGATCTTCAAATGTACTTCAATGAATTTTTTTTAATGGAGTCTTTATAAACCATATTCCCCTTCTGTCTGCCCTTCTCTCCGGTGTCTTTTGGATGTCCATTTTTGTGGTGTTCTTTCCATTCCTGGGCTGGCATCAGCAATGAGCAGAGCTTGACATCCTTGGGCTGACTCCTTGCGGGCCTGACGCACAGCTCATGCTCAGGGATTTTGCTTTAATAGTCCCTGCCACAGTCTTGGCCCTGCTGTGGCCTCTTTGGAAAAGAGATGATACCATCTTTGGACAAGGACAGGAGGGAAATGGATCTAGGTCACCTCTTTTGCCTGAGAATGTGTAGTACTTTCTCCATTGAAAACTTTTATGGTTCTCATTAGATCCCCACCTTGGCATGTGTTTTAGGTATTTCTCATCTACCATCTCTTTACTTATATCTTCAGGGTTTCCCTGTTAGCTGGGGTTGAAATTGGACTACAGGAATAGCAACGTGACTGGCCACATTTTGAGATATAAATTTGCGGGTAGTCATAATTTTGACTCCCAAACCCTCCCCCCTTTGGTGACACACCACAGTTCTGTTCTATTACATGACAAAAAGGACTGCAGGTATAATTAAAGTTATGAGCCTTAAAAATCAGGAAATTAACATAGATTATTGGATGCACCCAATCTTACAGTAGAGGACTTTCTCCATTTGCAAACAGAAGATATATCAGAAGAGGAAGTAAAAGAGATTCACAATGTGGGAGGGACTAGGCCCACGGCTGCTGGGTTTGGAGATGAAGGAGGCCATGAACTAGGGCATGTGAGCCACCTCTAGAAGCTGGGAATAATGTCAGACTGTCAGCTGGGAAGGAAAGTAAGACCCATAACCATGTGGAACTCATTTGTGCCCAAAGTGTAAATGAGCCTAGAAACAGATGACTGCTCATCCCACCCCCAGGGATTCCACATAAGACCCAGAATGGGCAACATCTTGATTCTGGCCTTGTGAGGCTCAGAGCAGAAGAGCCAGCTGAACCTACTAGGACTTCTGACTTACAGATGTATGAGACACTAATTTGGGTTGTTTTAAGCCATTTAGTTTGTGGTAATGTGTTACAGAAGTAATAGAAAACCAGTAAAATTAGTTATCACTTTTCCCATACTTTCCAATTTCTCTTTTCTCCATTCAAACAGGAAGTTGTTTCTGTGTTCTAGCTTTGGGGAGCTATGAGGTATGGCATGTGACCAGAATTTATTGGCACATTTTCTGGCCTTTGTTTATAGAAATAGAAGGTTGAAGGGAAAAGAGGCTTTGGGGCTTGGATAAGATGTCCAAGTGAGGAGAAACCGGGGTAGTGGGGAGAGTGTCTTCTGAACCTGAGTTATCCCTGGGTTTGTGCGCAAGAGACTGGGAAGGAGGATGAGAGGGATCACCAGAAGAAGGGTTCTTAGGAACTGGTAGCCCGAGAAAGAACCCACTGCCTAGAATCCTTCATTTACATATCCAGAAAAATAAGGCATAGCCACTGTAGAAATTACTGGGAACCAGAGCACAGAAGGAAATTTTTGCCTAAGCTGAGGTTTATTGCATGAGAAATTCTTAAAAAAATTAAATTCAATTTCACTAACATATAGTGTATTATTAGTTGCAGTGGTAGAATTTAGTGATTCATCAGTTGAAGATAACAACCAGTGCTCATGACATCAAGTGCCCTTCTTAATGCCCATCCCCCAGTTACCCATCCCCCCACCCACTTCCCCTTCAGCAACCCTCTTTCCTAGAGTTAAGAGTCTCCTATGGTTTGACTACATGAGAAACTTTAATAGCTACTTAGCCTGAATACCTATGTCATTGGTCACAGGAGAGGCAGCATTTCCTTAATGTGAGGTAGGACAAAAGAGTCTGGAATTTGGACCTTAAGAACTGTTTGTCTGTGTGGTTTTATCTCCATAGAGACATATCTGGTTCTCACTACAGAGTGTGAGGATTCTAATGTCTGTTTAGCTTTCAGAAAGAGTCATACATTTAGATTTCATTGCTATAAAATGATCAGGTATGATTTTATAAGGTAAGGTCAGAAAATACTGCAGCCTCTGTGCTCCCCTTTTAGAGGTAATTTATTAAGTTAAAAAAAAGGAAGAAATGTGCCTTCAAACAAACAGACTAAATTAGACCTTTCAAAACACTTGTCATTAAAAGATGGTTTGTTGAAACTTCAGACAGGTTAAACGTATGCCACAATTTGAGTGAAAAAATTAGCTTTCCAGGGTTGCAATTACAATCCTACTTAGTTGCCATGGTGATCACACAGCATATGGATTTTGTCAGATAAAGACATCGGGTAGTGAGAAGGGACAGTGTATTTTTTGAATCACCACATGCCAAGTGTCAACTCTTTTGCAGTTCTCTTGCAAAAAAAAAAAAAAATTAAGGAAAAAATGTGTCTTGATTTGGAGGGGGGTTGGGAAGAGGAACAAGGCTTTGGGAACGCAAATATGGGGAGATTACTAGAAATGTTTAAAGAAAAATATGAATTTAAAATAACTTGAACATGAATGTACAGTTGCATAAATAAGGGCTCCTTGGGGTTTTAGAGTTAGAAGCACCTGCTATTTAACAAATACATTCCAATAATGCATGGCTAGTCTGTTCCAGTTCCTCTTCTATTCCGGTTTCTCTTATATCCATATGCCCTGTCATTTAAATGTTCTTTTCCTTGTTTTAACCGTATGCACCTCTAAGGTTATTTTTGTTAATGCTCTTGTCAGTATGCTGGGCCAGTATAAAAACTATAATGCAGACAAAGAATATCCCTGGACTAAAAGATGGGAAATGACCCCAAAAGAATTTCTTCTTATTACAAAAGAAGAAGAAAAAAGGCTAAATACTCTGTGAACTCTAGTAGAATTTTCACAGTTATCTTCATTTATCACTCAGAACTTATACACTCATGATGACTATATCTGTTCTATGAGCATGAAAGTGAAATTGAAAGATAGTGTCACATCTCTGCTGTGGTGTGGTAGAGAGTCCCAGAGGTAGCTATCCTGAGTCCAATGGCTTAACTGGCTGTATGATGTGATGCTGGCAAGAGCCACAGCAATCATTAGTTCCTGACCTTATGGACTTTACATTTTAGTTGGTAAAGAGGAATAATCAACAGATAAGAGATAACACATAGGACATTTATGTAATATGATAAGAACTGGGAAGTAAGGAAATGGTGTCTTAAAAAGGAAAGTCCAACCTGGAGGAGGAGGGAAGAGGGTAGTGGGACAGGAGCCTACCTCAGATGGAGTGTCCTGAGATCACTCAAGGAAGTGATATATAAGTTGGGATCTGATGAAAGAGACACTGGTAGCCAAGCAAAGATCTGGGGAAAGATTAGAGCCAAACAACAACACAAGTACTTTGTGCAGTCAAGATTTTGGCTAAAGCAGAGCAGAACAGAATACAAGAAATTTTAAACAGAGGATCTCAAGAAGGGTCCAGTGGTACAGGATATGGTGTTTTGGTTTTACTCTGTCTTCTCTTTAGAAGTTATATGATTATATCAATATGTTTCAGATTTATGCAAACCAGTATTAGACATACTGGACGGACTGCCTATGGAAAAAAAAAAAACATATGGGGTTGGATGGGGTGATTTTAGGATCTTTTGCAGAAGTTTCAGCCAGTGTCTAGGGCTGACTTCCCAGATGAATAGATGGAACTCCCTCTTCTTGGCCCTCCACTCCTCCCAAGATTAAGTGATTCAGCGATGCTATCCAAGTATTGATGATCATCGTAATAGCTTGGGGAGCATGTTAAAAGTTTAGGTTCCTGAACCCTCTCCCAGGCTTGCTTAATCAAAATCACATGATTGGAGCCAGAGATCCTCTTTCCTCCTAGATGACTCAGCTCATCAGCTATGTTAAGGTGCAGGGCATGGGAGCAGGCCAATTCTACTGACGTCAGTAAGACCAGGAACTATGAGAGGAAGTTACTTCTTGCCTTCACAAATGGCAGAGGTCCGAAGGGGGCTAAATTCACCCATGATCAATGCATTCGGGTTGACTCTCTTCCTTTCTCTGTTCTTGTTCACACAATGAGACTCCTCTGGTGAGGTCTTTATGAATCTTGGTTGCCCTTATAGTCCCAAGTCACCAGTCTGTTTACTGGCTTGGTGCTTCTCATTGCTGAAATGGAGATGATTTTTCAGAATGGCAAACTTGTCTGAGTATATAAATAGTGTGTCTGTGTCTTTAAATAGGAAGACATTAGGGGATATTAACCCAGGCTAATTATACAGAGCAGTTATAGCTAATAATTAAAATTTGCCTGAGGCTTTGTGGGAGGGTTGTTCTTAGGGACTAAGGGTTTGTTCTCTCTCCCTTGTTGTTTTACATATTTACAAATTAATTTAAGTGTGATAATCTGCAACATTGATAATTATAAATGCTTAACTAAATAGAAATGTGTTAGTCTTGAGATAGGCTCCTTATGAGGTGACTAAGACATAATCACTCGTCCAAAAAAATCTCCCTATAAATACTCCATTGCAGTCATGGAGGGGCTATCTATACAAGAGGAAAAAACAGACACGGAGCTGAAAAATCCTCTCTGATTTCATTCAGCCCAATTTCTTGAAAGTTGGTGTGGGGTTCAGAAAATGTCCACTGTGTAGACATGTATTTGAAGCTGGACCCAGATCAAAATCCAATTTAATACAGGTCAGCGAACAAGTGTTAAAAAGCAAGGTCACTCGCCTGCTTCCAATCTATACTGGATTAAAAACAATGATTTAGAGGTGAAAGGCTCTGTGTACTGTGGTATGAGCTCAGTGCCACTCAGCACTTTGGCTATTCTTCAGCGCTGAAATCCATGGCACCATATTTTCCTGAGGTCATCTTCATCAGACAGGATGTTGCACGGTCTCATCCTGCCAGAGAATTTATTATATCGATTTGGGGAATAAGGTTAATTGAAATGAACTCTGGGTTTTAAAGGTAGGTTTGGTGCAAGCCTTAACAATTAAAATGGAATTCTTCTCCTTTAAATGACTTAGGCTCATTTGACTGCATGGACAGTACTGTTTAGAACAGAGGCAGGCATAATTTTACAATGTGAAATGCTCATTTACTTTTCTCCTGTTGCTATAACAACTCACTTTTGAACCAGACATGGTGATAGAAAGCCTTGGCTTTACAATGAATTTCACATTGGTTTTGTTTAGATTTTTCAATCATTTCACTTGGAACTTACAGCTGGAAGTACAGGAATAGATTTTACTCTTTCTTTTTTTAGAAACCTTGCTTAGGACTGAGGCTCTGTGCTTCCATCTTGTCTCAAGTGTTGAAAACAAAACAAAACAAGACAAAACAGAGAAGCAAAAAACAAAAAAACTTACACCTCATGCACAGTTTGTTATTTCCCTGGCATGAATCATGTTTCAAACCCAGATTATGTGCTATCTTTCTCTTAAAGGTAACACCTAGGTTTTTGCTGGTTCTGACAGAGAAATACGACTGTCAGTTCATTCTGTTTTTCAATCTTCTTCTGTCCAAGTGCTACCAGCAAGACCTGTGTCTCTGCAGGATTTTGGGATCTGTAAACCTCAAAATCCTGTTAAGCCTCAAAGAGCACAGCAACACACTTTGTTTCTTAATGACTCCAAGGAAAAAGCAAATAGACTTGGCAAAGGTAGAATAGACAAATATTTGAGGAGAAACAAAAAAGAGTAAATGCATACCCAACAAGATTCCAATTTTGCTTCTGTCCCCTTCTTAACTAGCCCACCAATAACAGATGCTAACATAAGCCTAAAACGTATGCCCTTATTTTTGGAGCTTGAGGTTCTCAAAGGACAGTTTAGATGCAGGTAGAATTAAGAATTAAATTGAGGAGTAATGTTGCCAAGATGGTGACATAAGTTACTCCTAACTGTGCACCCTCTCACAAGAACAACTAGCATCTATTCAAAAATAAGACATCACAATATAGGTCAGTGCAGCACCATGAGTGGAATCCTCCCCTGAGCCTCCAGTTCTGCAGTGGAAAAAGAGAATGTGGGGGGCAAGCAGCCTCCTCCAGCACTGTGGGTCATTTTGTGGGAGCTCTTATTCTGATTGTGCCCCATAGAGATTGCAGGGGAATCTGCAGGGTCCAGCCACTGAGAATTTGTGATGGAGAAGTGGCGAGGGACTTGCAACAACCAGTACAGGGATCTTGGTGGACCGATTTCATGCCTGCAAGTGCCCAAGTATTAATATCATTATTGGCTTTGTTCATCTGCAGAACCTCACTGGTGCACTCTGACCAGGGAACTCAGCAGAATGCTGATTTGCCTGAGTAGGATCCTCTAATAAGGGGTTTGCTGATCCTAGAGATCTATTATTAAATATAGTGTCCAGTCCTAATGATTCAGTAAACCTAACTAGAGAATTCAGGGTGCCATGGAACCCATCCTACAACCTCATTTGGGTAGGGCACCAAACCAGCAGTCCTATCCAACTGTTTTCTGATAGTGGCAAACTACCCAACATCCCTGTCCTCAGAGCTAAATAGTTGCCTTGCCCCCAAAGAGACCACAATAGCAGGCCCCACCTGCCCAATTACTGGTAGATACACCCAGAAAAAACAAAACAAAACTGAGCTGACTGGTGAAGAACTGTCTCTGCCAAAATAATCTTATAAAGTCTAAAAGAGGAACCTCATTACTTAATACACATACACCAGTGTAAGGAATCAAGGACACACAAAAAAGTCAAGTAAATATGATACTATCAAAGGAGACTAATAAAGCTCCAATAACTGACCTTAAAGATATGGAGATGTATAAACTGTCGAAAATTCAGAATAATCCTCTTTAGAAAGTTTAGTGAACTACGAGAAAACAGACACATAACTAAACAGCATTAGGAGAACAATGCGTGAACGAAATGTGAAGCCTGACAAAGAAATACAATCATCAGAAAACCAAAGCAAACCGGGGCACCTGGGTGGCTCAGTGGGTTAAAGCCTCTGCCTTCGGCTCAGGTCATGATCTCAGGGTCCTGGGATTGAGCCCCGCATCGGGCTCTCTGCTCCACAGGGAGCTTGCTTCCTCCTCTCTCTCTGCCTGCCTCTCTGCCTAGTTGTGATTTCTCTCTGTCAAATAAATAAAAAAAAAGAAAGAAAAAAAATAAAACCAAAGCAAACCAAAACGTAAATACTAGAGTTGAAAAATACAATAACTGAATTGAAGAATTCAAAAGAGAATTTCAAAAGTAGATTTGGCCATGCAGAAAAAGAATCATAGACCTGGAGAATAAGACATGGGACATTAGAAATTACACAGAGGACCAAAAGGAAATAAAAAAATGAAAAAGAGTTAAGAAAGCCAATAGGAATTATAGAACATAATAAAAAGAAATAATATTCAAATTATGAAAATTCCAGAAAGAGAAGAGGAAGAGAATGGGATAAAAAGGATACTTACAGCAATAATGGCTGAAAATTTCTCTAACCTGGGGAGAAAAATGACCTCTGGATCCAAGAGACCCAAAGGATCCCAAACAGGTTGAACCCCAAAAGGGCTACACTGAGACACATTATAATTAAATTGTTAAAAGTCAAGCACAAAGAAAAATTTAAGAGTAGCAAGAGAAAAGAGAGAAGTTACATACAAGAGAAGTCCATAAGACTATCAGTGGATTTCTCAACAGAAACTTTTCAGACTAGAAGAGAATGAGATGACTTGTTCAAAATAGTAAAGGAAAATAACTATCGACCAAGAAGTCTATAGTTGGTGAAGATGTCCTTTGGAAACAAAGGAGAGATAAAGACTCTCCTTTACAAACAAAACCCAAGGGAGTTCATGACCACCAGACCTTCCTTATAGAAAATGCTAAAAGGAGTTCTTTGAGTGGAAGGAAGTAAAAGAACATTAATTAACATCATAAAAACACAAGAAAGGTAGCATAAATCTTACTGGTATTGATAAATATATAGTCTTAGATTCTGCAATATGGCAATAGTGATACATAACTCACAGTTCCAGTTTAAAAGTTAAAATAATGAATATAGCAAAAATAACCACAAATACAATAATGTTATTAGTTGGTACACAATACATGTAAATTATAACAGCAATTACCTAAAATGTGAGGGGGAAAGGAAGTGAAAGGTAAAGCATACGACTTCTATTGAAGTTAAGTTGCTATTAATTTAAAATAGTTTTAATAAGTTCAAGGCATTTTATGTAAATTCCATGGTAACCACAAGGGAAAATCTTGTAGTAATTACATACACAAAAAATTGATAAAGCAGTCAAAGTATACTGAAACTAAAAGGCATCAAAACACAACAACAGCAGTATAAGAAACAAGGAACAATGGATCTACAAAACAACCAAAAAACTAACAAAATGGCAATACTAAGTCCTTACCTATCAATAATCACTTTAAATATAAATGGATTAAATTCTTCAGGCAAAAGACAGAATGGCTGAATGGAAACAACCAATATCCAAGAATATGCTGACTATAAAAGATTCACTTTAGTCTTAAAGACACACATAGACTTAGAGTGAAGAGATAGAAAAAGTCATTTCAAATCAATGGAAAACAACAAAAGGCAGGGATAGCTACACTTATAGCAGAGAAAAGACTTCAAACTAAAAATGGTAACAAGAGACAAGAGGGACATTAATATCCCACTCTCTATCACAAACATATCAGCCAGATAGAAAATCAACAAAGAAACAGCAGATTTAAAAATGACGGATCGGGGCACCTGGGTGGCTCAGCGGTTTAAGCCTCTGCCTTCGGCTCAGGTCATGATCTCAGGGTCCTGGGATCGAGCCCCGCATCGGGCTCTCTGCTCAGTGGGGAGCCTGTTTCTCCCTCTTTGCCTGCCTCTCTGCCTGCTTGTGATCTCTCTCTCTCTGTCAAATAAATAAATAAAATATTTAAAAAAAAATGACGGATCAAATGGATCTGACAGACATATACAGAACTTTCTGTTCAACAACAACAGAATACACATTCATCTTATGTGCACTTGGAACATTTTCTAGGATAGACCATACGTTAGGCCACAAAATAGATCTCAGCAATTTCAAAAAGACTGAAATCAGACCAAATATCCTCTCTCATCACAATGGCATAAAATTAGAAATCAATAACAAGAGGAAAATTGAAAAAATTCAAGAACACATACAACACTGTCTTGAACAATGAATGGATCAAAGAAGAAATTAAAAAGGAAATTAAAAAAGTTTCTTAATACAAACAAAAATGGAAATAAAACATACCAGAACTCATGGAATACAGAAAAAGCTATTCTAAGAGGGAAGTTGATAGCAATAAATACCTACATTAAGAAGCAAGAAAGATCGCAAATAAACAACTTATCAGTATGCCTTAAGTAACTCAAAAAAGAAGAGACTAAGCCCAAAGTTAACAGAAGAAAGAAAATAATAAAGATTAGAGCAGAAAAAAAATAGAATATAGGGAAAAAAGAAAAAAAAATAAACAAACTAATATTTGCTTCTTTGAAAAAATGAACAAAATTGACCAACCCTTAGATTGACCATCCAAAGAAAACAGAGAAACTGAAACAAATCAACAAAATTATAAATGAAAATGAAGACCTTACAAAATATATCACAGAAATATAAAGTATCAAAAAGTATCAAAGAGGCTGCTATGAAAAGCTATATGCCAACAAACTGGATGGCCCAAAGAAAGGGAAGAATTCTTAGAAACATGTAGTTTTTACAAAGACTGTATCAGAAAAAAAAATAGAAAATTTGAATAAATCAATTAAAAGTAAGGAGATTAAATCAGTAATCAAAAGTCTCCCAATGAAAATAACCCCAGAACTGGATGGTTTTTTACCAAATATTTAAAGAAGAATCAAAAAGCAATCCTTCTCAAACTGTTCCAAAAACCTGAAGAGGAGGGAATTCTCCTAAACTCACTTTATGAAGTCAGCATTTTCCTGATACAAAAACCAGAGACACTGCCAGGAAAAGAAGCAAACAAACAAACAAATAAACAAAAAACAAACCAAACATAAAACAGAAACAAAAACTACAGGCCAATATTCCTGATGAATATAGGTGCAAAAATTCTCAATAAAATACTAGCAAACTGAATTCAGCAGCACATTAAAAGGATTAGTCCACCATGACCAAGTGGAATTTATCTCTGGGATGCTAAGTATGATTTAACATACACAAATCAATCACTGTGATATATCACATAAATAGAATTAAAAAAATCATCCGATCATCTCAGTAGATACAGAGATAGGATCTGAGAAAATTCAAACATCCAATCACGATTAAAGTCTTAACAAGTTAGGCATGGAAGAACTATCTCAACATAGTAGAGGCCACATAAGATAAGCTCTTAGCTAACATCACAGTCAATAATAAAGGATAGGGCGCCTGGGTGGCTCAGTGGGTTAAGCCGCTGCCTTCGGCTCAGGTCATGATCTCGGGGTCCTGGGATCAAGTCCCGCATGGGGCTCTCTGCTCAGCAGGGAGCCTGCTTCCCACTCTCTCTCTCTCTGCCTGCCTCTCTATCTACTTGTGATCTGTCTCTGTCAAATAAATGTAAAAAAAAATAATAATAAAGGATAAAAGAAATAAGACAAGGGTGACCACTCTCAACACTCCTATTCAACAAAAATATTGGAAACCCTTGCTAAAGGAATCAGGCAAGAAAAAGAAATAACAGGTATCAGAATTTGAAAGGAAAAAATGAAATTATCTCTTATTGTAGACAAGGTGATTTTACATATAGAAAATCCTAGACTCAACCAAAAACTCTTTGGTCTAATCAACAAATTCAGTAAATTTGAAGGATACAAAATTAACATACAAAAATCAGCAGCATTTCTATATACAAACCAACAAAATTTCTGAAAAAGAAATAAAGAAATCATCCCATTTACAATAACATTGAAAACAATAAAATACTTAGAAATAAATTTAACTAAGGAAGTGAAAGATCTCTTGCTGAAAACTACAAGACATTGGCGAAATAAATTGGAGAATAAACAAATAAATGGGAAGGTACCCAGTGTTCATGGATGCAACTTATAACCATTAGATATCACTTCACGCCTCTTAGAATGGCCATCATCAAAAAGATAAGAAATAACAAATGCAATAAGGATGTGGAGAAAAAGAAACCATTCTGCATTGTTGGCGGCATTGTAAATTGGTGCAGCCACTATGGAAAACAGTATGGAGGATCTTCAAAAAATTAAAAATAGAACTATCATATGGTCCAGCAATTCCATTTCTGAGAATATATACAGAAGTCATGAAAACACTAATTCAAAAAGATATCTGCACTCCCATATTCATAGTAGCATTATTTAGAATAGTCAAGACATAAAACAACCTGAGTGTTCATCAATGGATGAACGCGTAAAGAAGATGTGATGTGAGACACACACACACACACACGCACACGCACACACTGGAATATTATACTGACATTAATAATGAGGAAATCCTACTATTTGTGGCAATATGGACGGACCTTGAAGTCATTGTACGAATTGAAGTAGTCAGATAGAGAAAGACAAATTCTGTATGATTTCGCTTGTGTGTATAATCAAGGATAGGGGATGGGGATTGGGGGAAAGTGGTCAAAAGGTATAAACCTCCAGTTATAAGAGAACTAAGCACTAGGGATGTCATGTACAACACAATGACTACAGCTAACACTGATGTATGACATATAGGAAAGTTGTTAGAGTAAATCCTAAGACTTCTCATTTCAAAAAATTTTCCCTGCTTCTTTTCTTCTTTCTTTTCTTTTTATGAGAAGATGTATATTAGCTAAAACTTTCTTAGTATTTATTTATTTATTTATTTGAGAGAAAAAGAGAGAGTGGGGTGGGGGGGCCGTGGGAGGGGCAAATGGAGAGAGAGAATCTGAAGCAGGCTCCACACCCAGTATGGAGCCCAGTATGGGGCTTGATCTCACAACCCTGAGATCACGATCTGAGCTGAGATCAACAGCTCAACTGACTGAGCCACCCAGACACTCCAGTTTTAATGTCTTGATAAAAATTTCAAAAACCAGAAATCTGGAAACTAGGAAAGAAAATGGGAAAGACAATGCCTAGAAATAACTTCCCCCTCCCTCATCTCTAGTAAAATCAGAAGTGGCCATTTGCAGTTCTGGCTCCTTAGACATAATTACCTCTTCTTGTCCATGGGTCTTATCAGAAAGAAGAGTTGGAATGGTGAGCTAGGAATGTCCATCAATAGCCTCTATTCCTTAAGTATTAAGCTAAATACATAGACATTAACATGGTATAACTGCTTAAAATGCCAGGATATCATGTGAATATCAACAAAATGGCACAACACATAACCATGCCAGCATTTTAATCTTTTTCTCTTGATCACCCAGTTAATTCCATGACCCATAATCACAAACATGGTTAGAAGCTAAGTTTTGTGGCAGAAATGTAGACAACACATTTGTTTTTTGTGGCATTACAGAAAATGTGACCTATTTGGAAACAATAATGACCTTTAGGTAAGGATATTCATTTTTCAATTCTGGTGGCACTATTGAAAGCAATCTTCAAGGACAGAATTAAAAGGGACAAACCTAGTATTGGGCCTGACTCCTTCTCTCTCCTCCTCCCTCCATCTCTCTCTTTTCCTTTTTCCCTTCCACCCTCTTTCCCTCCTTCTGTTCATCTATCATTAGAGAGAGAAATGCCAAACAGGATCCAAGGGGCTTGAAAGCCACAGGGAGAATGTGAATTTCTATTCTGCATGATGAGCACAACCCAGGGTACATTAGAGAGAGAAATGCCAAACAGGATCCAAGGGGCTTGAAAGCCACAGCGAGAATGTGAATTTCTATTCTGCATGATGAGCACAACCCAGGGTACAGCCCAACCTCTTCTCCAGGCAGGCTGTCTGGAGTCCTTGTCTGATAACCAGCTGCTTAGGAGTGTAAATTTGGAGGCATCTAAATTCACAATTTCTAGTTAACTTTTTGTAAATGATTTGCAGAGGAAGGAAAATCAATATTTGGGCACCTCCAAATGCTAGGTGCTAGTTTTATGTAAAATAAATCACATCCTAAGCAGTTTTCTAATCATATGTGCTAAAGATATGTTCCTAAATCAATTTAGGAAAGCCTACTGACTTGTTATTTTGCCAAACTCTGAGAGATCTTATCCGTCCGTATATTCACAAGTCCTGATTTTCAAGTCTGGCTTGACAAACAACTAAATTTTAAATATTTTTATATTTTAGAGTTATGAGAGGAGGATAAGGTATATTATCATAACATCGGCAAGTATTTTCATTCTTTCTCTATAATTTCTTTGTCATTTATGATCTATCTGTTTCCCAAAAGGACTGAAGAAGCCATTTTTCCTCTTCTTGTGTACATAGATTAAAAATTGTCTGGACACATTTGCACTTAAGATGGGCACAGTTTATGGGAGAATACTATTCAAGAATATAATTAATATTTTAGGGAAACCTGGATGATGCAGTCAGTTGAGTGTCCAACTCTTGGTTTTTGCTCAGGTCATGATCTCAGGGTTGTGGGATCGAGCCCTGTGTTGGGTTTCATCCTCAGAGGGAAGTCTGCTTGAGAGTCTCCGTCTCCCTTTGCCCCTCCCACCCCTCATGCTTTGTGGCTTTCTCAGTCTCAAATAAATAAATAAATCTTTAAAAAAAGAGAATGTGATTAATATTTTAATAGCAACTAAAGAAGACATAGTTGGGCTGGCATGGAGCTCTCTGAGGCCTTCTTTATGAGACTGACGTGCTACCTACTGCGCTAACAAGGCACCTTCTGAGGCCTTCTTTAATGACCTGAGTGAATGAGGCAAGTGTTGTGTCCTTCTCTGCATGACTCAGGCAAGATTCTCTATCACCTTGACAACTAGAGAAGTTGTCACAAGCAACATGTCCCTACCCCAGAGTCCTGTGTGGCTGGGCCCAGAGCACGAACCCTTGACCCTAGGCCCATGTCCTGAACTCCCACGAAACATGCCTCATGAATAGCTTCGTTCAGAAATGGACACATTCCTAAAAAGAACATCCTGAGGGGGAAATAGGAAGAACAAGTACAACGTGTTTTGAAAGAACTTCCTGGCCAGGTGCAGGGGGCCTAAAAATAATCTTGAGTTAAAAGTACACCTACTGGCAAACTACTATACACAGCTACAAAGCACGTGCTGGAGAGACATGAGGCCATAACAGGGTGCAGACATTCATCCATTCACTGAAAGTTGAAAAAGCACACTTGGACTGTTTATTACCTGCCAGTCACTGTGCTAATTGCCCTGGAAACAAAGGTGGGTAAATGGCACCTTGCTCTCGTGTAGCTGAAAGTCTAATGAACAGAGATGCAAATAAACACAGTCATCACATAACATTAGAGGCTGATATAAAGCACATGGGCAGAGGAGCTGGGCAGGGCACTGCCAAAGAGATGTCATGTGAACCAGGTCTTAAACAAAGGAGGAATTTTCCAGATACAGATAAGGAGAGGAAAGGAGAGAGAAAATATCAAGCAGTGGGATCATGTTATTACACATGTAGCTATTGAGGAGAGAATGGTGTATAAAGTCAAGCTCAAAGTTTGAGCATACACTGCCTTGTGGCAGTATTTTTTTCAGCAGGGTAGTGACCATGATTAGGTCTGAGTTCTGGGAAGAGCTCCCACAGTGGTGTGTGAATGGCAGAGGGCTGTAGACACATAGAGGTGGGTCAACTTTTCAGGAAAATAAGTCATTATCTGGGGAGTCTGGGCTGAGGGATGAATTAAGTCAGGGAACAGAGTCCTGAAACTTATTCTAAGTATACTAATTTGCATCACAATTTGCTTAGTAGAGCTCTGTATAGCTCTATGGTAGAAAGAAAAAAATTGCCAATGACAGATTTAAGCTGAAATGCTTGTGAGGTTTTAGATTATATACTTGGTTTTCAGTGCATTTCAGAGAAGTGTGCATGCCTTCTTTCCTTTCTATAGTACTTTTCTGAGCTCAGTTCCTCATCTGCAAAATTATGGTAATCACAGCACCTTCCTTGTGAGAAAGAATGCAGGGGAGAGGGGTACGGGGGTGTGGGCGGCTAAGTGCTTAGCACAGTGGAAGGCACACCTTAGGCACTCAATAATGTCAGTTCTGGTTCTGTTGGCTGCACATTTACTGTAACTGGCTTGTGTGTGCGCATCTGTGTCGTGGGTATATGTGTGTGTGTGCACGCACACCTGCACGTCTGTGTATATGTGTTTGTATGGTGGCTATGAGTACTGTAGGATACATGTGTGCATGAGAGTGTGGCACGCCTGTGTGCATGCACCTGTGTGTGCTGGGTCCCAAGATTGTCTTATTTGTAACTCCACTGCTTCCTTAGCTTTAAAAATTTCCTAGAGGATCTTTTCTTGGACATTTCTGGTGGCCAAGCCACTTAAAGGATGAAATCTTCGATTCCTGAAGACCAAATTTTAAAAATAAAGAAACAACTAAAAAGAGGGAAGAATCCCATATTCTGATGGCCCTGAAGAATCATTTTGTCCTTAACTCGGATCCTCCATTGTCAGTAGGCCTGATTGCTGATGTTGAGTGTACATTCTTTTTAATTTTCTCAATATTTATTCATTTGGAGCAAGACAGAGAGAGAGCACAAGAGGTGGGGAGGGGCAGAAGGAGAAGCAGACTCCCTGATGAATGGGAGCCTGATGAGGGGCTGGATCCCAGGACCCTGGGATCATGACCTAAGCCGAAGACAGACACCCAACCAACTGAGCCACCCAGGTGCCCTGAAAGGACATTCTTGCCCTCAACCTCGAAAAAACTGCTATAGGTGTAAATACTTTCTATAGATGGGGGAAATGATCCCAATCAGCCACCCCACAAAGAAAAAGAATTTAACAGTCAAAGGGACCTGTGAAAGAAATAATGACTTTCAATCCTTGATAGAGAAGTTTTATAACATCAAACTTTTCCTCAGTTTTCTAAGATATTCTTAGAAGCATCAGTAAAGTTACTCGATTGTCCAATTCCTTTATCAAAACATCTCTCACTTCTGTTTGAAATGTGGGAAATGAATGATAAACATCTTATATGTTAATCCTATCTCCCTTGAGCATCTTATTCCATGAAAAGGATTTATTTAACTCTGAATATACCAGCAGTTGTCTAGGTAGATTTAGGGTGCTATTAGAAATCCCCTCTCTAAAGTGGTGTTTCCACATGTTCATGGTGCCATTTTCTAGCTGCTCATTTTCCCTAAGGCCACATTGAGTCGTGGAGAGAGGGGGAGGTCTGGAGGCAGGATGATCCAGGTTCAAATTGCAGCTTTGCTACTTGGCAGGTATTTGATCCTGGATGACTGACTTTACCTTCATTCACATTGTTAAATGTAGAACTATTACTCAGTCTTAGGCTATTTTAGGAGGTTCAAAAATGCGTGTATAAAACATCTATCACCTTACCTGGTACTGCAGAAGGTCTGTAACTGTAGCCATAACGAACCCACAATCCTGCCAATATTTCACATTGGAAAGTACTGTCTCTTCAGGAGTTCACGTAGCTTATACAGTGTATATATGGTGATGCACAAGGTGGCATCCAACAACCTCAATTCACTGGAATTCTTAATTACACACCAAGCAAGTATTTAGAAACAACTCTTCCCTCACTGTATAGGTAGGGCACACATTAGCTATACCAGTAGCATCCTGTAGGGTGTTACACAGAAATGAGAAATAGAGGCACAGACAGAAATGTACTCAGCAGAGGTGCCAATAGAAGAACTAGAAAACCATAGCCATCTTCAAAGTTCAAACAACATAAAAATAAGCGACCACAAAATTCACCGCAGGCACAGTGCTACTTGCTTTATTTAGGCAACACCCAGGGGGAAGCACTGTATCCCTGCAGTAGCATTCTTAGGAAGGCACCAGGAGCTTTTGATCACAATGCTGACATTTCTTCAGTGAAAGGCACTTGACTTTGGAAATGATTCTCTCGGGCAGGAAGGACAATCTATGTGTGATTGGAACCCGCACACAGAAGGGCCAGCCTTTCACCCCCATCCAGTCTCTCTGTTTTTGTTGGTGCTTTGATCTAACAGCTGCTCAAGTTAGATGATCCCTTCTGAGCACTACCTGCGGTGGTATTTGGGCTGGCCAGCATGCTTCCTATAAATCACCACTCAAAAAACTAGAGAACGTAGACTGCCCCTTCTACCTAAAGAAATCCACAAATCAAAGAATAAAAGAAATACAGCTACATAATAAACCAAACATCAGCTTAGTTCAGGGTAGATTAAAAGGGGAGAAAAAAGGAAATTTTAATGAAGACCTTTAGTTCAGGGCAGGGACCCGGGCTTCCCCCCAGCCAGCCCACCAGCTGTAGGAGGCTGAGGGCTTTGGGTTTTCTGAATGCTTCCTCCAAACAAACAAGAAACGTTTAATCTTCCCCATGGAGAGAACATGCTCAGCATGCAACAAAAGTAAACCGAGATGAAGACATTCTTCAGACTACCTTTCTTATAGACACTCTCAGGCCTGTAATCCGCAAATCAAACACTTCTTTCTCATGTCTGTCTCCCCAGGTGGTTGTAAAGACAGCGGACTGAGCCCCAGGACTCCTTCCAATGTTACCGTGGGTTACTGGGTGAAGCCAGCCTCACAGAGAATCTAAACCATCCCAAACAGACTGTGTCCATGTATTTTCCCTGGTCTGCACCCCCTCAATGACCCCCTGTGAAGATCAACACGTCTTTGGTTCCCTGATTGTAGGTGAAATGGTTATACACAATTCCCATTTACAATGGCTCTGCCTCACAAAGGAGCAAGCATCCACTTCTCTTCAATGGCTGAAGAAGGTCTTTGGTTGGGACAGGGCAAAATGTTCTCATCATTTGAATGCTTTGCCTACAGCCTCAAACACCATTCTGTCTCCAACAGCTTCTGCCTGGCTGAGGCAGAAAGGTCAGAACTAACCTCAGGATCCTCTCTGTTGATTTGGAAGCAGTCACTTGAAGGAAGCCTCATCTTAATTAAGTCAAAGCCCCTCCATCAGTGTAGTTGTCCTTGACCGGGCGGCCCCAAGCATATAGTTAGGCTACCTAGGCCTTTACTGTGAACTGTGTCTTAAAAGGAAGCCTCTTAGACGAACAGAGGACTGTCCTTTCCTCTCTAAAATTGACTGATCTTTTCAGCGCTGGGCACAATAATTGCACGAAGGGGTAGGCATCAGCCTTTAGAAGTGTGGATTTGAAGAAGAAAACATTGGGTGCATATATTTAAATAGCAATTTCTTGTGCAAAGTGATTAAGTAACTTGCCCAAGGACACACAGCTAGTAAGTGGTGAAGCTGGGGTTTGAACTCAAATAGTTGTTTCCAAAACTTGACCTCTTAACTGTTAACTTAAAACACACAATTAAAAAACAAACCACATTAAATAAATAAATAAATAAATAGCAATTTCTTTTCTAAATGGTATATAGTTCTGAGGCATCCTATGAATTGTTTCCATTTCATAAATGAGGAGCTTAAAGAGGCCAACTAGACCTGCTTCTGTGTCAGCCGTGCTGGCTGGACATAGCTCCCTTGCCCCTGTGGGAAGACCAGTAACTGCCACTTCAGTCTGGCGGCAAGCTAAGCAAGACTCAGGAGAAGGCCTTCAGTTGCACTCAGGTTGTTTGCTTCAGCAAATCTTTCTGGTCCTCCTGTCATTAGCCAGCCCCATGCCCCCAAGAGCTAAGGGTTTCCCGAGAAATCTAATACCCAATCCAAGGCAGCAACCCTATGGAAAAGAATTAAGGTTTTAGATGCCACAATTTGAGCTGCTGGGACACAAGTCAGTTAATAATTTCCAGGGACTGTGTAGACACTGATGTCAAATTGGTAGTTTAAAATGGGCCACCTTGAGAGTATTTGCACAATGGAAATCAGTAAATACTACAAATTAGAGCCTCTCTCTTCCCTTAAAAGCCAGATGTTCAGCGGGTAAAAACATACCATGGACAAACGTATATCAGATGTGATAAAACCAAAGAGAGTCATAATTCAGCCTGAGACGCTCAGTACCACACCTGCTTGAGAGAAAAACCACAAAGTTCCTTTATAACACAACAAACAAAAAGACAGAGATGACCAGGTCTGGACACTTTTTATACCTTTTTTTAAAAAATGATTTTATTTATTTATTTGAGAGAGAAAGCACAAGCAGAAGGAGCTATAGGCAGAGGGAAAAGCAAGATCCCCACTGAGCAGGGAACCCAATGCAGGACTCTATCTCAGGACCCTGGGATCATGACCTGAGCCAAAGGCAGACACTTAAATGACTGAGCCACCCAGACATCCCCACTTTTTATTCTTGGTATCATTGTGCACTTAGGCCTTCTTGCTATCTACCTACCTACCTACCTACCTATATTTCTATTTCCACATAAGTAATCAATGAAGACATTATCATTGCAAACAATTGAAATAATACAGTAGTATAAGGAATAAAAAACAGAAGATCTTTTTCATCCACCTCATCTCATGTACACTGTTCTCAAGCTAAGTATTCATTAGCTTAAGGTACCTCTTCTATTTTGTAAACTCATATACATACATATGAATATAAACATCTTTTCACACACATATGTATATACACATATGTATTTACATGTATTTTTCTGCTTTTTTATTTTCATAAAATCTAGTCTGGTGAAGGTACTCAAAGACTCTCTTCAAATCTGAGATCACCAGACCTTTTCCCAATAACTGAAGCTCATTCTCAGGGGGCAGAGATGACTTCTCCTCACTGTACGCTGACTCTAGTGCCATTAATTCTTCAGGACATGCCTCAAAAACTTGTAATTTATGATAAATATAAACCAGTATTTTTTGGACACACCATAAAATGCCTGCTGTAATGCTATTGATAAACCTCTTTATCTTTCTGAATGTAAATTAGAAATAAAGAACTTGAAAACATAACGATGGAGATGATGGACTTAATATGTAAAAATCAATTATTTTGAAATATTTGAGGCTGACTTTATATAAATAGTTCATAAAATTGGTTTTGTTTATTGATGCTCCGGGAAAACAACTGTATATTTGAAATGTCAATTATATTATTGAAAAATATAATGAATTACCTAGATTAAAGTAAGATTATTATCTCACATGATATAACTCATGGAAAGTACTTTAAGAACTGCAGTGTGCTATACAAACAGTAGCTATTGATGTCATGCATAAAAAAAGACATTTGTTCTCTCTTCTTTGCATAAAAATATTATTAAATGGCCAATATATCAAGCATGCATTCTTTATGCTTTGACACATGTTTCACATGATTTTCTCCATGTAAATGTTTATTCCTTACTCACTGAGCAATTGTCATGCATTATGCATAAGCCTTATTGTCGATATTCAGATAATTTAGAATTTCTGTATATAATTTAAATCCGCTCCATATTAATGACTATCAATATATTTCAGTTAAATACTGTTAATTCTCAGGTTATTTAAGATGGTAGGCTATTGGCTTGGCAAAAACAATCCAGAATGATTGATAATACCCAACACACAGAGACTTTGCAGGCCATGCCGTCCTTCCATTATGAATCTGAATAGACAAGCATGAGGCTCAGACTGATTATTTCCCTAGTGGCACGTGAAGTCGCCTGACAGGAACATATCTTCATTTCCTTCTATGCTCTTCCGAGTCTGGGGTAATACAACCCACTAAACACTAGAGCTGCAAAGGTAAATGAAAACAATAACCAAACCATGAAAAGTACTCAAGTCCATTCAAACACGTCGGTACGCTTGACATTTCTTTTATTCACAGGCTGTTTCCTAAATGTCCAAATGACCACTGAGCACTCATTACACATCAGCATGTTGCTAGTGGCATCCACATTTAATGTCAAAATAGCCACTTCTTAATCTTCAAACAGTGTGGCAGGTGTAGCTGCAAATCTCATAGCTTTAGGAGGCTGAAGCAAGCGTTGGTTTGATAGACTGAAGTTTATGCCTTTTCTCCTTTTAAATAAGCTCACTCTTTTGGTAGCAAGCACTTAGGGGATTCCCAAAATATTTGCAAACATTTCTGTCAGATAGCATCACCGTCACCATATGATTTAAACAAGCATGTATTCATCACACTTAAACCAGATGTCATCTGAGTAGATGAGAAATGAATCATTTGCTCCTGACAGCTTGTTTATTTTTGGCAGCATTTTTCAGCAGGGATTGTCTAAATGCACAACACACTTTCCTCATCTCTAGACCCGGAAATGAAAGTCCAACTGCTAGAGGAAAAAGCCTCTCTTCAAGGTGGTGCTCTTTAAAAACAGACTCCCTTTCCCCTCAGATCAAGAAATGTGCAGCAAGAAAAGAGATGGGGTCTTGGAGACAGATGCTCTCTTTGTGACATAAGAATGATGATAATTCTGTTACCATTACTACCTTCAATTCTAACCTGAAGGATCATTTCTGTTCATGAAAGAGCAGCACCCAGGAACCAAAATGTGCTAGAAATGCTGCTAACCATTTTGCCAATATGATCTCACTTAATCCTTACAACTGGAGACTTTGGTATCTTCCCTCTGAACACAGAGCTGCAAAAACCAAGGTATGGGGAGGACCTGGGTACACTGCTCAAGGACTCCCCGGGAGTAAGCAAGAGGTAAATCAGTGATCTAGCAAAGCCTCTGCTGGACTATAAGCTTCTCAGGTTTTGTGCCAATAAGCTTAATCTTCCTGAGCTTCCTCTTCTCTTTTTGTGGGACTAGGGTATTGGGCAGTGGAATAACAAAGGGTCTTTCCGGTTTCCGAGTTCTGAAAAGAATGTAAGCACTTCCCACAACCTGTAAAACAATTCCTACAATATTTGTGATCATTCACAATTTGTTTCGTACATATTCTAAGTGGGCAAGAAGTCAACTTTTCAATAAATAAAACTTTTTTGTTGTTTATTTACAACTCTTAGGTAAGAAAATAGATTGCAAAAGTCTTTTAGTGTAAAATCCCTAGAGAATAAAAGACATTTGTAAATTTCCTTTGGGGGGAAGTTTAGGCCAAATGAATACGTGCCATGCAGAATTATCACCAGGGGCATCTTACAGCTCCTGAGGCAACTGAGTGGCTTAAAATAATTACAGTTCTAATAATGAGGATAAAGAGGAGAAGGGAGATGGTGAAGGAATGATTGGTGAGCACTGCCATTCTGCAATATTAAGGTCTTTTTGATAAATCCTATATAGATCTGGGCCAGCTCCTGGGTTGGGAGGTCATGATTCAAATGGCCAGAGGAAATGCTGTGTCAACTCTAAATGATATCTCTCCTTGCCACAGGCTCAGGAGGAAGTGGCATTTAGAGAAAAATACTGACTATCACTGATGCTTTCTGTACTTACATCACCTGCCCCTCTCTCTCCAGGGTAAGGATACGAAGATGAGAGAGCCTAAGCTGCATAAAGTTGCCTGTGAAGGAGAACACCTAAGAGCTATATGACAGATAAGGGAAATGTGTCCTTTTCAGGGTCATTGCAATTTAATTCATTTCCATCCCACTCTTATGTCATGGTTTTTAGAGTGTTCCTCTTTTTTCACATTCAACCAAGATTATATCCTCCTCCCACTTTGGAGGGGATACATATCTCCTTATGGGAATAAATTGCTGATAATCAGAAAACTCCTTTCCTTCCTTTTCCCCTTCCCCTTTTCTTTTACCCTTTCCCTTTCCCCTTCTCTTTTCTTCCTTTCCTTCTTCCTTCCTCACTCTCTCGTTCCCTCTTCTTCTCCCCCTCTCTCTTCTTTAGAGAGAGAGAAAGAGCAATTTGTTGGAGAGGGAGAGAGAATCTTAAGTAGGCTCCATGCCCAGCCCAGAGCCTGACACTGTGGATTCTTAATCTCACAACCCCGAGACCATGACCTGAGCCGAAATCAAGAGCTGGATGCCTAACAGACTGAACCACCCAGGTGCCCCCAGAAAATTTTTTCTATGAGTAAGTGTCAATATTACAGAACACATACAGACAGAGACTGCAGAAGTTAACACTTGTATTAGGGTGATGAGATTATAGGAGAATTTGTTTGTACTTTTTATATCTCCATTCACATGGCTATAATACTTTTTTAACCATATAGGCAGAAGTTGAGAGGGGAAAGCTAAGTTGGTCTAATATTAATTGATTTGCAACAACAAAATTCCCACACATGGCTCTCCATAAGCAAAAGTAAGTCTCTATTATATGTGTTCTCTGGGATCACCCATGGGAAGGATGTGAATTTCTGACAATCTTAAATGTGACAGGAGCCTTTTAGCATGTAGACAAGTACAATAATTTGGCAGCAAACTCAAGACTCATGCTCACCAGACTGGTAGATCGGAAATAAATCACAGATGTCAGACACATGCTCTCTTAGAAAGGAGAGAATTGATAAGGTGCCAAACTCCATCACACCCACACCATTCTTGTTCCAATTCATAGAACCTTTCACCCTTGAAATTCTGACAAGTACTATTAGGAGAAGAGACTCTAACTCATATCTCTTCCTGACTCTTTATCCATCTTTCCAAACAGTTTCTGAGTTCAGTCTCAGGCTCATTTAATTATGACATCTGAATCAATACTCCATACTAGACTCAGCCTGCACTAGCTTGCTTGGCAGTTTCCAGTATCTGTGACAGCCTTTCTAAAAATGTTCATCTTCTCATTCTGAAGAGAAGGTATCCAGCTTAACATGAGGTATCTGTATTTATTTTTAGTTTTTGAAATCCGTTGTTACTTACAGGCCTAACAAGACTTAACACACATTTTCAAAAAAATATATCGCATTTTCTGAATTCAGATTCACTTTCTGTCTCTGAAATGCTAAGCTAAGGACTACAGAAATGGAAATGAAAATGAAGCCAATGGCAATTTAAATAAATTACGAGTTGACTGTAACCTACCTGTCTTGGTTATATTTTAAACGAAATGTATTAACTGCAAAAATATCAGAAGTTTTTACAATATCTTAAGAGACTCCATTTCTTTTTTTAACTTTAGAGGGGTTTTTAGATATTTGCATGTAAGGGAACATACCATGAGGGAGATTTAACAAAAAGACGGCACAAAAATTAAGTGCTAAATTTGGAGCCTGAATTGCTGAAGTAAATAGGATCAATTAACCTGAATCAATATTCTATGAACACAGAGTACACATCTCAAGAGGATCTGGGTTGAAAAGCTCTCTTAATATGTAGTATATAGCTATGGTTATGCACTAAGAGAATATAGAATGGCCTGAAATCAGAATACTTTGAGTGTTGTGTCTGTGGATTAAATCTGTGAGTGTAGCACAAATATCTAGAGTCTCAGTGTCCTTGTTCATCAAATGTTCATAAGGAAGAAAGAGCCCAGGATGATAAACCCTAAAGTCTGAAAATTCTGTGATTATAAGGACATCTCAAGTGTGTGTACTTAGGCCTTTAAAATGTTCATTATGGAATTTTTGGTCACTTTCTAAAAGATACAGGCCTCTGTGTGTCTATAAGCTATAGACCTATGGGTGTCTCTAGACTATATAGGGCCTATATATGTATATGAGGTAAAGTCCAATACATGTCTCTAAGGTCTTATAGGCCTTATAGGCTTCTATCCATCCATATGACTTTAGACCTATATGTATCTATATAGTATAGGCTTCTAAGAGTCTGAAGAAATGTAAGCCATTATGTGTCTACAAAGGGTAGACCTATGCGTCTCTATCAGGTAAGGAGCTCTGTGTATATAAGATACATGCCTTTTTGTATTTATAATGTGTAGAACTATTTGTGTCTAGAAGGTATGAGACAAAGCACTTCTCTAAGGTTTAGCCTTCTATGTATCTGCATAAGATGCAGGCCTCAAATGTCTTAAAAAATATCTGTATGGGGTCAAGGAGTTAGTTACATTGTCTTGATAAGATACCTTCTATTTTTCTGAATAAAGTGTAATTTTATCATCAGGAACAAAAGAGATACACAGAGACACATATATATACTCACATACATATGTAAAATTATTTTTTTGAAACTCTCAGGGAGAACTCCATATGAAATCTACACATAAGTCACAGTAAGTTCTTTTTATCATGAGGAATATAAAAAGAGATTAGGAAAAATCTTTTTAATGACACTTTGGAAGCTGCCAAATCAAAGTCAATTGTTTGGTGACTATTTTTAGTGCACCTACCAAAAAGGAAAAAAAAAGAAAAAAGAAAAAAGGCTCTACTATATTTTACCTCTGAGAGCACTTAATTTTACTGTCACTGGCTAGACTTAAAATCTTTAAGCTTGGTATTGTCCTAAAGGAGAAAAATCCATGATGATTGGTTGCCTTTGGGAAGGATACATGATTGATGAGTGCTCAAATGTTCTCATGAAGGAAATCTGAGGTCTAATACAACTTGACGGATGCCCCAAACAATAACATTGATAGTTTACATTTATTATTGTCACTATCTTTTCAAACTTCTTGATTAGACCACTATAGTATTTATGTACCAACATATTATTTCTTGCTCAAACCACAATGGCCATCTCAGAGAAGCAATAAAATCCCAAAAGTTTTTTTTTCACAAAACACAGAAAATAATCTTTGAAGTGTTTTATGGACTGCTGCATATTTTAACAGCTTGTAGTAACTATGTTCTAGCAGTTAACAACGTGTGTGTCTCTAAATAAGCAATTATGAATGATGACAGAGTAACACTTTATCTCATTTCCCATACATGCACATCATAATCTCTTATGAATCCTAAATACGACCTTCAATATACTTCCTAAAATACCCTATATATTTTGCTTACAGTAGAGAATGGAGAGATGGTGGCACAACCCTATTTTCCTACTTTTAAACTAATTTCCCATAATTTGCAGAGCACTCAACTTGTCCATTTTCACATAAGGGAAGAACTAGATCTGGCTTCTTAAACTTTGACTTTACCATGACTGAAAATATCTTCTAGGACCATAAAAAGTATTGCTAGACCCTCCTTTCATAATCTGATTGGTTAGATGTGTTTTGTCCACTCAGAGTTGTACATAGAGGGCTGTTTTTGTTGAGACATGTCAGCAGTGAAAGCCATCCAAGACTCATTTGTTTGGATTGGGACTGTTTTCTGATGCCAGAATCTATGAATAAAATCTGTGTAATCCCAGTTCTTGAATGTCCTATATCACTATCACATGCAGATACAATGGGGACAGAATTAGTGTAAGAAACAGTCAGTGAAAGTCAGCAGAAAGAGCCCTTACTTAAGGCAATCTTTTAAATTATTTTCCAAACCTAGGGGCGCCTGGGTGGCACAGTCAGTTGAGCGTCTGCTGCTTGACTTCAGCTCAGGTCATGATCTCAGGGATCGAGCCTTATACCAGGGTCCCCATTCAGTGAGGAGTCTACTTAGCTCCCTCTTTCCCCTCCCCTCACTCGTGCTCTCTCTCTCTCGAATAAATCTTTGAAAAAATAAATAATTTTCCAAACCTAGATGTTTATTTCTTTCTGGAAAAAGGTTTCACTAACTATGTCACTAGGACAGCTGGCATAAACTGTGACTGTTCCAGGCAAATTGCAACATCCAGTCACACAGCTATAATTGGCTGGGCAAACATTTGCTCATCAATCAATGTCTCCAGGCCTCAGTTTTCTTATCTTTATTGCATTAAAAAATATGTTACTCATCAATTTGTTTTAGTCCTCCAGGTTTCCAAATTGTGGATAATCCTCAGTAGTAGCAATATGGTGTATGTAGGTAACTATTCTCCAAATAGTCTATAAATTCATTTCAACACATAAACTGTTAGAGGTTTGAGCTAAATAGAAAATCCCAAGTTCATATGGCAAAGATCTCATTTCTGTTGATTACAAGCTTACTTTGTGCCAACAGTGAACTTGCACTGCCGAAAAAGTACAATCAGGTTTCATTAGTGGGAGTCAAGCCTTGAGAGCATTGGACAAGGCAGGCCCTCTATATTCATCTCTGGCCAGTCCATACCTGGAAGAGTACATCCAGAATGATCTGGAGCAATTCCAGATATAAGCAATGGAGACCATGTCATTTCTGGAGAGGTGCAAATAAGTAGGAATACTTAGACCGAGAAAAAGAAGTCATTACACCTATCTTTACAAAACTGAAGTGCTGAGGTGTGGAAGAGAGATTTAGAGTTCCCAAGACAGAGACAATAGCCAATGAATTGAAGTTGCAGGGACAACGTTTGTACCAATGCATGGAATTCCTTTCTAATACTCTGGTATGTTCACAAATATGGAAGGATGCCCTGTGAAGCAGTGGGGTCCTTGTTGCTTACAATTCAAGCAGTGGCTGGATTCTTCCATGGGGGAGAGAGGGCAATGAACAAGATCAGGGGTTTCCACGTTGTGTTCTGCAGCATTGGAGGAGGGTCCACAAAAGTACCTCCGGTGATGTGGGGGGGAGGATGGTGAAGGCTGCTCAGTAGCATCAGGAGGACTCCCTGCCTCCAGCTCGGACTTAACTGTAACAGCTCTGCTTCTGTTTGTTGTTAAGCTGTTTTGGGTTTTGCCCATTCGTTTGCTTGATGTAAGGGCTCTGCATAGTGTGTCTTTGGGATAAAAATGGGTGGAAGAAGTGTCTTCTTAAAAAATCTGTTTTAAAACCATTAAAATCTCTTTAAAACCAAGAGATGCCAAAGCTTCCTTCCAACTGTAGGTCTGTAGGGGTCTCTGATTGTAAATTCAAGGAAGATGCCCACTGTGAACATCATCATCTTCATTCAGCTTTCTCATAGTCCTGCTCCCAGATTAACTCTTGGTTTGTATCTCCTCAAAAACACATCAGGGGGGAGAAAAAAAAAGACGTAGTTGGAACTGTTTGATCTTCAAATGTTAACAATGCTCTATGTGTAAAGAATTAGGAGTAAACCAAGGGTTATAAAACACTCAAGCGTTTGACTAAAAACATTAAATTAGTAACAATGAAGCCATATTTGTTGAGGATAAAATACAATTCAGGTAACAAAGATGTAGTTATATGTGTTTTCTTTTCATCCGTCTCTGGAAACTCACTTCTTAGGTTGAAAAAATAAAGACTAAATTAAAGAACTAAAACGAAATTTGAGTATAAGACTTCACTTTTGTTGTATGAAATTTCAAAATTTCATTAAAATTTTCTTTCAGGGAACCTGTCTGAACATCTTTTTCATCTCTATGTCTTGATACATTACCCTGACATACTTGGTTTACGCATGATGTTGTGGTTTTAATGATTCTCAGCAAACTTTCTTTTTTTTTTGAGATTTTATTTATTTATTTGACAGACAGAGAGGGAACACAAGGAGGGGGAGCAGGAGAGGGAGGAGCAGGCTCCCCGTTGAGTAGGGAGCCCAGTGCAGGACTCATTCCTAGGACACTGGGATTATGACCTGAGCTGAAGGCAGACACACAACTGACTGAGACATCCAGGTGCCTCTCAGCAAATGTTTTTTTAAAACAATCAGATGACCCATACTCAGACTCAGGGACTCATTGAAAATTGGAAGTGAATGGAATTGACACTCAGTGTGTGTATATATATACATACACATATATAAAATACATTAATTCTGTGCATCCCCTTTGGGGATAAAACATCAAATGTCCTTAACTCTCAAGAGCACAATAAGCAAACAAATAAACTAATAAATAGACAAAAAGTTAACCTTAGCTTTCATGCTCAGGGATGACTTCCTTTTTTTTCTTTTTCTTTTTTTTTTTAAAGAGGATTTCCCAAAGTGTATAAGCTTCAAGCCCACAAAAACTAGTTTCACCCCTGGAGAAAAAGAACTCAACTGGTTTAACTCAGAGAACATCAAGGTCTTCTGTAAAGAGGATAGCTTCAACTGCTTAAGAAGACAGGCTCTGTTGTCATATTGCCTGAGCTGGAAATCTGATCTATGTCACTTAAGAGCTGCATCACCTTAGGTCTGTTACTTAACTTCTTTAAGCTGTGATTTCTTCATTAGTTATAAGGAACAATAGCACCCACATCGTGATTGCGCATTCTTTCACTCAACTGTATTTACTGAGTACAAATTAGGTGCTTGGCCAATGCCAGTGAATCAACAAATGACATGTCCACAGTAACAGAAGAAAAGTGCTGGTTGGAAAGCTATTTTTTATTCAAACTTCCAGATGACAGTGTGACATGTAGAATCCTCTATGTTGGTTGGTTAGGCTTGTGTAATGCCAGAAGGAAGAGAGAAAAGATCAGAAATCTGGATATACTTTAGACATGGCAATGAACCAAGCACGTTGCCCAACTTGACTTCTCAAAATGAGACCCCGGACTGGAGAATTAAAACTTCAGGTCTGTCTCATGGCCTTCAACTGGGAGCATATTTCATGTGAAATTCTACAAGAGAGTCCTGATCCATGAGGCAGTCATTGTTCAGCAACTATACATATACAGGAAATATGCATTCCCTCTCAAATTTCTCACTATGGCCAAGAAAGTGTGCTGCTGGCAGCTGGGTATTTCTCACAGAAAAAGCCCATTGCCTCTAGAATTCACTGTCTCTGGTGGATCAGCAGACAAAGTTTGGCAAGTAGGAAGGCCTGATGCACAATGCATTTGTTTCCATAGCATTTTAATTAAGGTTTTATCTGGAGCTTTTAGTTGAATTTTTATATGGCAGAGAGGCAACTTCTTGTGTGCTAACTGTTTCAGAGCAAGGGAGTTATATATGCCACTAAAGCTATCCTTGGATGGATAGATCCTCAAACTCTGTGAGGAAGAAGCCAAGTTCAGTGGCAAGAGGAAGTTGGTAGTACTGAGGAGTTGAGAGGTCACATTTGTCAACTGGGCATAGCAGGCCTACCCATATGAATAGAAATAATTTTCTCAAAGTTCTGTTCAAAGTCTTTGTTGAATACCTATGTTTTCCTTTTTTGTTAAATCTGAGATTTAATCCAGAACAAAGACTGTCAACAGAAATACCAAATAATTCAGGTTAAAAATTCTACTTCCAGCATTGAGTTGTTCACATTGGCAACCTATGTCATACAAATGAACTTAATGATGACGTATTGGTGCTTCATTCCATTTGACATGAGCACGGTCTATGTTCTCTCTTCCATTCTTTTCTTCTTATTAATATAACAGAAAGAAAATCTTTTTTGCTTTATTTCAGATTCAACAAACCACTGATCTAAAAAAAAGGGGGAAAGTGAATCTTTTTCCTTTTCAAACCCTGGGAAAACTTGGCAGCACACAAGCTTCCATCAAAGACAAACAAGACTGTAAATAGCAATTATTTCCCATTCATCAAAGCTGTCTTGACAGCCCCCAAAATAACAAATTATAAGTAAACAGCCTTCCAAATATTTTAAGGCACTTTACTCATTATAAACCCGTTTTGATGGTGTTTTCTTAGAGTGGAATTATTAACTCCTTGGAAGAACTGTAACAAGTTTGTGATATCTGGGTGTTTTACCTAAGCAGAAGTGGAGCAGAAAAATGCACTGGCAAACACTTTCTTGGAAAAAATCTATCTATCTATCTATCTATATATATATATATATATATATATATATAACTAATATATATATATAACTAATATATATATATTAGTTTGAAAATCTTAATTTTATTGTTACAGAGAATTAAAATGAGAATCAGTCCATTTCCCTTTGATGGCCTCTTGTGAATTGAAACTGGCCCGAATTCTTCTTTTACTAGCTCTTGATCTGCTGAACAGGTCCACTTAGGTACTCATCAGCTACTAGCCAGATTGTATAGAGAGTAGAGGAGTGACTTGTGCAAATGTTAGGGAGTTGTCTGATTCATATGAATGAATTCCAAAAGTTCGTATATTCAGTTAATGCTGAGAGTAAGTGGTCCAATTGGCATGCTTGATTTTTTAATGTTTTCTTCTAATTTGAGTATAGTTGACACATGATGTTGCATTAGTTTCATGTGTACAAGATAGTGATTCAACAGCTCTGAAGGTTATGCTATGCTCACCCCAACCGTGGCTACTGTCTGTCACCATACAACACTATTACAACATTTCTGACTGTGTTCTTTACATTGTATCTTTTATTTCTGTGACTTATTCATTCCATAACTAGAAGTCTGTACCTCCTGCCTCCTTTCACATATAGGTGGAATCCAAAAAAAACAAAAGAAACAAATAAACAAACAACAAAAAGCAGCTAAAATATTTCAAGTGCCTTAAATTTGGGAATACATTCTACTTCTTTTATGTTTCACTATGAAAAGATAATTAAGAAGCTTAATTATATATTGCCTATTCTTAGGAAACTTATCTAATGGGGAGTCTGAATACATTCATTCTTTGATTCATTTGCTTTTTATTTGTTGTATCTACTGCATTCTTGCAGTGTTGGGATAGGAACAGAAATATAGCTGTGGTATAGGCATTCCTAGAGTTCATACCTGAGGAGTGCACCTAAACGTTATAAGCTGGTGAGACAGGGAAAGAAGGTAAAGCAGAAAGAGCTCTCATCAGTTGTCTTCATCATAAAAGACTCTTCCTGGTTATGTCATTCTCAGCTTACAGCCCTAGTAACGCACTGCTCATGCAACTGGAACTGTTGTTCCAGGCACTTCCAGGCAGATGCTTTTCAAGGATACTAAAATAAGACTAGGTGATAAAGATGAATCAAGGATTAGTCATATGAGTGGTTCGCACAATGCACAATCAAAGAGCACCCAATTGTGAAAACTCTTGAACTATAGAACTAGATTTTTGTTCTGTTTTGATGTAATAACAGAGTCCCTAAATGTAATTATACTTAAGACTAAGAAAAGGCAGCTGGTGGTAATGTAGGTATAATTCTATCAAGAATTGCGACGGAGCCATAACGAGGAATTAGATGGTCAGGTGATTTGATTTGTACACATATCTACTATTTCCAGAAAATGGCAATTTCTTCAATTATTTGAAAAATCATTCCCATAGTTTCTCTTTATGAGTTTATTTCTTTATCTCAAGTGGCTGCATGACCCTGCTATTATTTTGTCATGCATACCTTATCACAGAAATGGATATATTGAAACCACTTTTGCTTTCAAGTAGTATAGCCTGAATGACAGATTCACTGGTAAAATGTTTTGCAACATCACTAAAATTTTTCCGACAGTAAAACAGGAGTTTTACCTGCTCAAAACCAGAGCTGCTTCTGCCTCAGGCACTGAGAGGGAATCTGAGAACTAATAATTAGGGACACTTCATTCTTACCCTTCAACAAAGGCAATTATTTCAGTTTCAAATATTGGGGTCACATTTTTATGTTGCGGTTTATTCAAAGAGATATTTGTAAAATAGATAAAATCCAGAAGGCCTTTCATTTCCTCTTAGATTATTCCTAGAGTCTAGACTAGCCCTGTATTTCTCTATCCATCCAACCATCCATCTATCAATCCATCTATCAGAACTTTATTTTACAAAGGCTGCAGAGAACTACAAATTACCACTCTGTTTTTGTCTTCTGGTAATATTAGACTAGGACTTAAGATTTGGGGATTTGAGACTGGGACATAATTATAACCAAGCCTGACATTGACAACAATGTTCTGATGCCATATTTTCCTCCAAGAAAAAAGAAATATAAAGAATATGCATAATCACTATTAATTAAATCATAGTTTGACAGTCATTACACTTTAGGATTTAAACAGTGGTTACCGCACTAAATGAAAATTCAACTGGACAGTACTAGACAGTACATCTGCTGATTATTAGATTAACCGCATGAAATCTCTGTTTTTACACATCAAAAAAAAAAAACCAACTGAATATTGACATCTTCATGTAATTCAACACCTTAATTGGACTTAGATGAATTCTTTTACGTTTCATATAGATTTTATAACTTTATAAGTCATAACTGCAGCCACTCTAATTTAACTCCTAATTAAATGGTTTATTTATCTAGTGTATTACAGACTTTTCCCCTAAAGGACATGGCTTAGCACTGAGCTCTTCAATAAGTAAGTTAATGTGAATGGTGGATAGTTTTGGCATGACTGCCCATTAGAGATTAAGCTCTGGTTTTTGTCCTGGGGCTAGAGAAGGCTCACAGATTTGAACGTCACCTGGGTTGTTTCTGAGACTTCTGTTGGTGCTCAGGCAGCTACCCACAGGGTGAAGTCCCGGCAACAGAGCTGTTTTTATTACTGGATGAACTATAGTCATAAAACAGTATGAATCTGTTTTATACTTAGTGTATTTTAAGTATATTTAATGTATATTTTATTCTATATACTTAATTTAGTATATTTTACATATATATAATATATACTTTATACACTTTAAGTATATTTAATATGCTTAATTCTATGAAACAATTATTGAACACTCAGTGCTTACATGTTCTAAGAACTCGTGTCCTTCTCAGTATTCATCATACACAGCACTATTCATAGTTCATTTCAAACACTAAACTTTAGCAGTGGGAATATTCCTTGAGCAAAATGTAAATAAATCACTGCAGTAGAATTCAATTAGATTAAATCTGCTGTTCCCTGGGACAGGAGCAGAGGGGCTGTGATGCCTGAAAGTAGAATCATGTGGCCCCTGATTTGGAACAAGTCCCCATGCTTTGCCCTTGGAAACTAAGAAAGAGTAGGGCATGCTTTGTGAATGAGCTTGTATTGTAGCAGAAAGAACTAAAGAAAAACTTGGCCTTCTTCCTTCAGTTCTTCCACAAAGACACGAAGTGTGCACTGAAGGGCACAGACAGGAGAAACCTTTCCAATTTAAGCTCTAGGGAAAAAGTCTGCTTTGTCTTTGCTGGAAACTCACAAAGATACCAGTGTGGAGTTTAAGGATTGTCAAATCTCCCTTCAATCTGGAACAAGCAAAGTGCCTCAGACATCCCTAGTCACTTATGGGTAACAAAAAAAAAAAAAAAAAAAAAAAAAAGAAGCTGAGCTGGAAAGTCCGTTAAAAGGATTTAGGCATTTTCCCATTTCAGGACAGCCAAAGAGTACTCCAGTCTATTGAGTGGTAGATGGAAAGAGAAGGGAGAGGCGGGAGGGCGAGCTACATATTTCCTACCATTCAGGTGGGTTTCAGCTCTTTTCTAAAATTCTGAAGAGAAAGGAGCATTACTTCTGAATTTTACATTGTGAAAGAATTTCTAAAATCAAACCACTAAATTCTCAAATACAACAGCAACCATCCATGATTCCTTCCATTTGAAGTGAGGTGTGTCTACATAGATTTTTAGTTGAAGTTTTCCTTACCTCTCAATGATGGGGAAAAGCACATATTTTCCTTTTTTTTAAAAAATTTTACTTATTTATTTGACAGAGAGAGAGATCACAAGCAGGCAAAGAGGCAGGCAGAGAGAGAAGAGGAAGCAGGCTCCCCACTGAGCAGAGAGCCCGAGGCGGGGCTCGATCCCAGGACCCTGAGATCATGACCTGAGCCGAAGGCAGAGGCTTTATATATTTTCCTTCTTGATTAAAACATGAGTAACCAGAAATATTATGTGTAAACTGCTCGATGGTGGCACTCAATAACAGATTAGGTGCCAAAAACAATGGCAGATAACTTGGTAACTTGATAGCTTTGCATTTTGAACATCAAATGCAGTTGACTCTCCTTGTAATATGGTTAAGAAAGGAGAGGAGGCTGGGGATAGGTAGAGATAAATTCCCCCTCCACCAACAATGCTGTTAGGTAGGGATGACACTGGATTATAGGAATTGGAGGAGTTGTGGTTGGTTGTAAAATTAAATACGTTCAACTGTAGAAGTGGGTGGTGCTTTGTTACTTGTACTGTCAGCTTATTTAAGAGTATCTTGTCCTCGAAATGAGTATCTTCTCCTCGAAAGGAGAATCTTTTCACTGGTATAGACGCATCCAGAATGAAATTCTGAGAAATAATTGTACAAATGCTAGATCACTGATTGTAAAACAAAAATATTATACATGACTTTTTAATATCTCCTAGGAGGGACATAATAAGGAAAATATATTTGCTTTCCAAGAAAACAGACCAAATAAGGTAAATGATTCAATATGTAAGAAAAAAAATTCCATTAATATTCTTTATAAAATTGTTTTATAAAGAAGCTTACATATGAAAATAATTTTTCACTTAAATAGATTTACTCTTTAATGTTAATAGACTTAGCTACTCAAATTAATTTTGAATTTTGCAAAAAACAATATAAAACATTGGCTTTGTTATGATCTATGGAATTATTTTTTAATATTTCTTTGTACCCTTGAGCAATTTAAAATCTATGAAGCAATACATTCTTCCATAGGAAACAATCACTGTGGTGATTCTGAAACCTTAATTTTTATATTAAACAAAAACATTAGGCTTTCGGGTTTATTGAGGCAACAAAATGAGATACACAATTGCCTTGAAATATTATCTGCACATAATAAAATGTTTAGAGATGACTTAATTGTTTTTATATAAAAAATGTGGACTTTTAATCCATTATAGCTGAGGTGTGAATAGTGTAAATTAATGCAGGTAAATACTTCAGCTAAGTGCTCTTGGGTGAATTGCAATTAAATTTAAGGCCTATAATTTAACAAGATAAAGTCTCCTCTAACTTACTCTTTGTTAATTTCAAACAAGGGGAATTAAATGTCATT